>NC_132869.1:7865000-8490000 GCF_048164855.1 Canis lupus baileyi | reverse complement strand
AGCCACAGACCAGAAATTAGTATAGATCCCTACCTCTGGTCATATCTTTTTCTAGGCAGAGTGCCTGATATGTCTGTCAAATTTCTGTTCTATTGGAGATTTCCCTTCTCCACTTCTCAGTGGGGCTTTAAAGCTGCCAAATATATATTTAATTTCTACATGCAAAAAATTGGCTGATTAGCTCAATGGATAAGAGCCCAGTGATGATTAGAGCACAAGGTGGGGATTCTGGTTCCCTAGGGGCATATAACATATTTTTGCTATTGATCACAGAAGGGATCATGAAAGAGGATGTGAGTAGATTAGCACATTCCCATTAACACACACACACACACACACACACACACACACACACACACCAATGGTCATTTCGTAATGATTATAGGTTTATGACTTCATCTTTATATACAATATGATATGATATAGTGGAAAAGAAACTGAGTCAGAAGCCTTAGCTTAGCATCTTGATTTCACTTGCTAAGAAAATTAGTTAACTTCTAATCCTTTGTTTTTTCTCTTTTAAAGATTGTAACATTTGACCAATTTCCCAGGATTATTGTGAGTTTAAGATATGAAAGTGCTACAAAATGTAATACACAATATATGGAAAATGCATATGTACAAGGATGTTTGTCAAGATGTTACGGCCTAAATATCCAATAATGGGAGGATATTTAAATAAATATAGAAAGATAATTATGTTTTCAAAGAACACTTCATATCTTGGGAAATTTTTCATTAAATAATGTTATATGAAAATCTGCCTGATAAAATTGAATTATGAACCAAAATATGAACAGAATAAAAGTCATATACTTTTAATAACGGTTTTTGAATAACTGGTTAAAAAATTATGGGCAATGTTTGTTTTCTTATCTTCCTGTTTTATATATATATATATATATATATATATATATATATATATATATATATACAATTGGCAAGTTGTATTTTATAGTCAAAAAAGTCATTTAAAATAATATATCAGGGGCATCTGGGTGGCTCAGTGGTTGAATATCTACCTTTGGCTTAGATCGTGATCCTGGAGTCCTGGGATTGAGTCCCACAACAGGCTTCCTGCATGGAGCCTGCTTCTCCTTCCACCTATGTCTCTGCCTCTCTTTCTGTGTCTCTCATGAATAAATAAATAAAATCTTAAAAAAATAATATTTCAGTACAATTTGATTCTTTGTCAGAAGTAATAGAGTTACTAATATGCTGTGAAATGTATATCTATAGTTCACAAAATGTTTGAGAAAAACCATACTTGTTTTCCCATGTGCAGAAACCTTTGTTAAGGATTAATTTCAGGAGATAGGAAAAAATAATTAAACCAAGCTTCTTGCTTGGTTTCATTAACATGGCTATGAGGTCAGTTTTACCATATTCCCATTTTATGGATAAGAGAATGAGGCATAGAAATTAAGTATCTCAAAAAAAAAAAAGAAATTAAGTATCTCATTCAGGTCTAAATCAATGTTACATAGCTAGTAAGTTGCATAGATTGGATTTGAGCCTAAGCAGTCTGACACTATAGTCTGAGTTTCCCACTGCTATGCTGTAGGGGGTGTTGTCTCTCTCCCTGTCACCAGTCTCCATTTATTGAGTGTTTCTTATCTCTAATAAATAAGACACAATCTCTGCCCTATGGGATTTTTATGAATGTAAGTAGGTAGATTAAAATTCAGCAGAATAAGTTAGTCTAAGTATGGATAGAGTCATGGAGGAGTTAAGCAGAAGATGCTATTTCTCCTGGGAAGAGAAAAGAAGTTACACAAGCCTTCATGATGAGATGACATAGAGGAAGTAAGACAAGAAGTTGGTTGGCACAAAACCAGAAGGCTGGCATCATGGGGAAAATGTTCTATTAACCTTTACTGAAAGAGCGTGTGTCTTAATTTTATATTCTCTGTGTTGGGCGTGGTGGCTATCACATGCTGAGCACGCTCTCAAATGACCCCACATGTAGGCAAGACAAAAGATGACAAAAAGGCCCAAGTAGTTTGTTGGGGTGAGGCAGGATGATTTTATATATTACCTTCTATGGTCAACAGATGCTGATGGTGATATCTGAGCTGAGCTGTTTCCCTCCCTGAGTAATCTTGTTCCTATAAGGCCAAATAGAACATGCTGTGCCAGTTTGTAAAATCTCTCAAATGTTTTTGATTTGGAATTTTGAACTAAAGTGAATCTTTTCACTTATTCTTGGAAAAATATGATTTCCTACCTAGTCTTTTTTAAAGGAGTAATTTGAAAGCTTTGCAAAAACAAATTTTACCAAACATTAAAAAAATGTGAAACACAATTCTGATGAACCAAGAATAAAAACTTGAAAAATATGGAATATAATTTCTTTTTTTTTTGGAATATAATTTCTAAAGAGATTGGTTTAACAGGCAGAGGTGAAGTATTTAACATAATTTGCTTGAGATTTTTATTGAATCCATGTTTAGAAATGAAACTTTTATCAGAGTCAACATCAGTGATGGATTATGTTTGTCCCAGATTTTCAGGATAGCCAGTGAAAATAGAAATGGCTTCCTATACTTACTGGTTACCCCTTTATACTATGAGAGGCTGCATTTACAGTAACTAGGGAAGACATAGAGATATGTTTGTTGGAGTTACCAAAATTTGTGAAAGGCAAAGATACTATTTTATGGCTTCTACACTTATATTATACTGTCAGCAGAAATATGCAAACTTGCAAATCCTACATCTAAGCTCGATTCTTAGTAATTTATATTTTTATATGTTAATAGCATAGTACTGCTGTAGATTTAGTCCAGCGAATCAAGTGTTTCATTATGCTTCACTCTTGCTGCTCTTGGACAGAGTTGGCTTAGGTTAATGAGGTTTTGGGAACAAGATTATCACAGTGCCTTAGAAACTATTCTCAAAGTACTGGCTGAACCACTGAGATTTTTGTCTTGAGAATGTGTCATAAAATTATGAAAGTGATTGCTGTAAATTACTGAGGACTGTCATAAAGAATGTAGTCCTCAGTAAAGAATGTAGCATACTGGGATATTGGAACAAAACTGAAAGCAAAACAAATGTCAAGGTTTCTAAGGAAGCACTGAAGTAGATAGATTTTGCTGGCTTGAAGTGAAAGGATATGAGGATTGGGAGAGCTCCTTGTAGTAGACATGTGGTATGTTTGTGGAAACTTGTCCTGAGGAAACATATCAAAAGCAAGAGAGGAGAAACTGTTATTCATATAAATGTTTCTCGTAGCTTTATTTATATTAACAGAAACATAATATTCTTTCTTACATCTTAACTTGGTTGGGAACTAACTGCCCCCAAACTATCTGACTTATCTGAATATTTCCTGGGCACCCTAAAGTGGACTCTACCAGTCCAGCCAATGATGTTGAAGAATGAATAATAGCGAATATGCTCTTGCCCACTGCTCTGTGTACTATACTGTACGCACTTCCTATTCCAGGATGATGGGTTCATCATTGATCCCACCAGTCACTTGCCAAATGGACTCAGATCTGCCTTACAACGCTAACTCATTTCCTTGTATCCCCTTAGTGTTCTAGTTTACTGCATCGTCATATGTTTTCCCACTCTTTTACAATAACTTCCTAAACTGCCTCGCTGCCTTCAGGATTCCAACCCTCTCCATGCCCTCTTTTCCAACCTCAATTTCAACTATCTGCATGTTACCACAAGTTCTTAGATCAATAGCTTAGATTTTGATACTAAATTCTATGTGCCTGCTAAGTAAACTCCAAATTCCTTAGCACTGTGATATCGGGATAAATATCCCTATGAGCTCTACCATCCCTTGTTCCACAACTTAGCCCTTTTTCCCCATATGGATCCATGTATCCAGATGCTGAATATACCTAACACTACAGTCTCACCCTCATAACATTCCCTTAAAGGTCCATCTTTTCCTTTTCTTTTTTGTTTTATTTCATTTTTTTTCAAATTTAGATTCAGTTAGCCAACATATAGTGCTATATATTGGCCATCTTTTCCTTTTCTTATTTTCCATTTCTTAGGCAATCCTGTCAACTTTTTTTTTATGTGCACTTTTATTATGTTTATGCATTTTGTCTCAAAATATAGCTGGTTAATCATTTATACATCTCTCTCTTCCTTAGCAGATTATAAGCTTATTGAAAGGCAATAATCCTACATTTCTCACCTAGGATGTTAAGCCTACTTTTTTGCTCATGTAATATCAGTCTTAACTTATAATAAATCTCAAAGTTTGTTTGTTGCATCATTAAACAAAATATTTTATTAACTAATATATGATTTTATATAATTATAAGGATAGCTTTATATAACCAATATATACCAAGGGATTCAAATTGACTATTCACATTGATACTTAAATAAGTCAACTTAGAGTTATGAGAATGCCAACATTTATTATGAAAAACTATGTGCCTAGTGGTGATCTACTGCTGATCTGTTGGTTGGATTCGGTTGCTGATTCACATGTATGTATCGTGGGCCTACTATGTCCCAGGCTCTGTAATGAGAGCTAGAAAGATGAATAAAATATAGCTCTACCCTCATTGATCTTACAGTATTGTTAGAGAGAAGAGCAATAAAAGTACCAATTCTTAAAAAAGATTTGTTTATTTTAGAGAGAGTGAGAGATAGAGAAAGATAGAACGCAAGAGCAAATGAACAGGAGGAGGAGCAAAGGGTGAGAGAATCCTGAAGCAGACTCCCTGCTGAGCTAGGAGCCCATTGCAGCGCTTGATCTCAGGACCTGAGATCATGACCTGAGCTGAACAAGAATTGGCTGCTTAATGGACTGAGCCACCCAGTTGCCCCCAAAGTACCAATTTTAATATTACATAACAGGTACCGTAATAAAGGAAGGCAGAAGGTGCTTGGGACACATAGAATAGTAGAATGTTACAGGAAGGCTTGTTTAGGGGAGACTGACTGTTCCAGGTAGGGGCAACCATTGAAACATCAAAAGAAGACATTGTGCTTGGTTTTTATAAAGAGTTAAATAAATACGATTTGATAAAAGATAGAGAGTGTGTTATGTGTTGGTAGAAGTCGAGGAACTTGGTGATGAAAGGGAGAGGCTTGAAGTAAAACCTTTGTCTAGGAGGAAATGGGGTAGTGGAACATCTTGCATTGATCCAAGATCTTGAATTCTGTTCAGAAGAAAATGAGAACGCACTGAAGTTGATTAGCTAAGTGGATAATTAGAATACTTAGAAAGCACATTCTAGACACTTTATATATATCATCTCATTTAATTTTCTCCTTACCACATAGATGTTATTTATCTCTGATTTACTGAGGTGGAAAGTGAGCTATCTCTTCTTTCCCTTCCTCTCAGAGCTATCTCTCATCATTTATCTTTATTTATATTGTCTCTTCAAAGATTTCTGTGACATTGCTATCTACATTTTTCTTCCATGGGAGAAAAATAGGACCAGGAGTGCTGGAGAGAAAGGAGAATGGGATTTTAAGTATGTTCACTGGAGAAAGCCTCATTTTAGGTAGCTTGGCCAGAGAAGTTGACATTTGGGAAACTAGGGATGGTAAAGGAGTAGGTCATGAAGATGTCTTGGGGAAGAGCATCCCAGGCATGCTATCAGCTAGTGCAAAGGCCCAAGGCAGAGCCATGCTCTGCTTGCTTAGGAATAGCAAAGAAAGTGGAGCTGAAGCATATCCCATCTTCCCTTAATTAAATACCTGTAGAGAGTAGGTATGTAATAAATATTTGTTAAGTAAGTAGATGAGTAAATGAAGAAAGGTCATGTATCAGGTTCTCAACTGGTTTGCTCTACCCCAAGCCCTTTTCATTATATTGCCCTGCCTCTCAATACTTAATTCCTAACTGGCTGAGGTCACTTAAACAGTGCTCAAGTAGAATCTCAATGAATGAGTATCCATTAAGGATTCTGTACAAACCCGTCTATATTTTACATGTAGATGTGTGTGCCATCTCTGCAGACAAATACTCTTTCATGTGTCTTTATGAGAAGCAACAGTGACACACAGTGGTTGATTGAGTAAATCAGACATGTACTCCCTCCAGATATCCCAGAAGGTATAGCAGGTATTTCTCAGACTTTCTTTCTTGGGAAGTTGGTTGTCTTGTTAATTCAGGCAGGTATTAACTACCCAATATATTCAGCACATCCCTCGTTGTAAGCTGTCAGACTGTGACACAACATCACATAATGTGACGTTACATGATACATAATGCCTGAATTAAATAAAAAAAAAAAATCCAGACACTTCTTTCAGTGAAATAGTAGGTAGGTAATCTGAATATTTGGGTAATTGGCTCTAGGAAGAGAGAGGCATCATTATTTCAGGCTCCCTAGTGAGCGTTAATTAGCCATATTGCTTCATTGTGTGACAAAGAGAACACTGCTAGTAGTGCTAAATCTATAATGACATCCTGGCTTTAGGAGCACAGGTATTTTAAACTACCTTGACTGACTGACATGCAGGTAATTCTATTCAGAACCTAGCAGTGAACTCAGGCAATTGGCACAGTCTCTCCTCCAAGGGGCATAGATTTGTTGTTGTGACTCAGACATTTCCTTTCCTTTGTCTCACCACCTCCCTGGATCCCCATGGTCCTCTAACTGGGGAAAATCAGCAAGTATTTGCAACAGCAGGCCTGTGTTCTCTCTGGGCTTTGAGAACAATACATCTATGTTTCTGAAACATCAAGTTCTGCACAAAGAGATTCAATAGCTCTTAACATTTAAAGATGGGCCATGACAGGTAGGAAGGGCTTTCTGAGGCTCTGTGATTCACTTTAATCCTTTGTTTACAGATGTGGCAGGAAGGCTAGTTGCAGAGAAGGATAATTCTTAAAAGTTTGTCTGGTGCCAACATTCAACATTTTTTTGTTTTTTGTTTTTTGTATTAATAACAATAACACCAGAAATCGTCTAAATGGATAAAGCACCAGCACAGACATTCTGTTGTCATACCTTGAGCAATGGATGAATTGTCCTGTGTATAGGGAAGAGATGCTGTTCGACCTCTTTCTCAAGGAAATGCTTTTGATCTATATTTTATCCAGTGGGGTGGTGGATTTTCCCTACCATCCTCTCAACTGTGCCCTTGGAGAACAAGGATATACACAAGAGAGATGAACACTACTTGGAACAGTTTAAGGCCAAGGAGTCAGAGAGAAGCTGACTGGCTTATGTTTGTCACTGTAGCCTCTGAGAACACCAGGAACTAGGACTTGAGAGTCTCAAGTCTGTGCTGACAGAGCTCCTGAGATGCTGAGGTGAAAGCACCATTTACTAACAACTGCCTAGAGAAGGTGCCTCTCAGTGACTTCTGACATTTATTAAATGTGAACTTCTTTCAGTGGGTTTATAAGGGTCTGTTTGTGAATGGTGGATCCAAAAATTGAACTTGAGTATGTAACTGAGACTAGTATTATCTAGGCATGAATTCATTGTGGGTAAAGAAAGGGAAGGAAGAAACTCAAAATGAAGTAAGAGTTATTACATCATGCTGAGGTAGGAAACTCAAAGGACTGACTTCTGGCCCTGCACTATGTTTGGCAGAGGCAACACCAATATTTAGCAAGAATCTTTCTTTAGTAATCTTTTAATCTCCTTTCCATTATTTTGCCCTCTGCTTAAAATAATGATAACAGTAATGGTATTTATATAGCATTTTATGGCTAAATAAAAGAATTCGTATACATATTAGCTCACTTGCTCCTAATGTTATCAACATAAGCATTTGTTAACTCCCCCTCAGCATGACAAATCATTTGCTAAACATCTTCCCACTCTTCAGTGGGTTTGATTCATTCTCATTTTACTAATTCAACTCACTATTTTTCTGGATTAAAACAATAAGATTGAAATAATACTAAAAAGTCCTTATCTGCCATTATCTCTTCAATAGTTTATAAATATGAAAACTGTGACAGTGATTTTTTTGTGGGTACAAGAAAGAGGAAGGAAGATGAAAGGAGATGCTGTGGGAAAGAAAGCATTCTTCTCCAGATAGGAAGGTATAAGGCCAAGTCTGGAGTTTATGTGAAGTAAAGGACACTTGTGTAGTAGACTGATATTTTTGTCTCCTGTGACCAATGTGGCAAAACCAGCAAGTTTCAATAGAGTAGGAGTTTCTAATTATAATATAGTAGGAGTTTCTAATTATAATTTTTCTGATTCCAAGGATTATAATTATTTTATATGTGAAAATGAAGAATTCCACATGCCAGAGTTTTATTGATAATGAGATTACATGGAAATGTTTCACTGATAATACATTTAATTGGTTGCTACAGATAGAAACTGTTATTGTTTATTAGGGTTCCTGGTGAGGGGTCACCTTGAAGAGGAGGTAAAAATGATATTATTTTGACTTTTACTAAATCCTCTTAAATAGAGGGAGGCCTTGGATTTTTCCCAAAAGAATGGGAAAACCTCAAACCATGTCAACCACATATTTTGGTGATTGTAACTGTTATTTATTTATTTATTTATTTATTTATTTATTTATTTATTTATTTATATTTATTAATTAAAACAAGATCCAGTGGATCTTGTTTTGTACATTGAAAATAGAAGTGAATTACTTATGACTAGTATAGCATTTTAGAGCTTGATAGAAATAATCTAGTTTTTTTATTTTATTTTATTATATAGCTAAACAACTTGAAGGCCAGACACATCACATGACTTGTTCAAACTAGTTATAGAACTAATTTGGGACAAAACAGAAAATGGAACCTAGTTCTTAGTCTTGGTCAAATGCTTTTTCTGATAAAATGTTTAGCCTAACTCATTTCTTTACAAACTCCCATTAGCCAGAGACATCACTAGTGAACCAAAACATTCTTTTTTAAAAAATAATTTTTACAGAGGTGGGGGTGGGGAGAGAGAGAGAGAGAAAGTGTGAGCAGGAAGAAGGGGAGAGGGAAAGAATCTCTAGCAGACTCCCTGCTGAGCATGGAACCCCACCTGGGGCTTGATCTTAGGACTCTGAGATCATGACCTGAGCAGAAACAAAGAGTGGGATTCTCAATGCACTGAGCTACCCTGGCACCCTGGCACCCTAAACCAAAACATTATAAGATGATTTTGCTTTCTTCTTTCTGGCATATGTTTTCATAAAGTGTTGGAGTCTCAGCCTCTGATGGTGTGGGCTCACATGTCTTTTTTTCTTTCCCTTTTTTTTTTTTTTTAAAGATTTCATTTATTTATTTGATAGTGAGAGAGCACAAGCAGGGGGAGTGAGTGGCAAAGGGAGAAGGAGGCTCCTCACTGAGCAGGGAGTCCCAGTAGGGATTGATCCCAGGACCCGGGGATCATGACCTGGCCCAAAAGCAGATACTTATTTAACTGAGCCACTCAGGCACCATGAGGCTTTATGTCTTTGAGGCACACCTCTCATGCATGGGCTATTCTGGGCTGGATTTTTACATTATCAGCATCTTTGAGTGCCTAATTCTGAGGCTGTATATTAGTTTGGCTTTACATATATGGTGTCTCTGGCTTCAATTCACTTTTAAGGGTAAAAAGACAGTGAGCTTTGCTAAAATATTTCTCCATAGTACTTTGATTTGAGATTTTTTATTGAGAATTAGTATTTTAAATCAAGAAGGAGAATGCAAAGACTGGAAAAAGAAGATAAATGGAAAGATAGAAGGAAATGAAAACAGAACTAGAACTAAAAATCTAATGTCGGCAAATCTCAGTTAATGCTTATGGATCAGATATAATAATTAAATCAGAGGCCAATGAATTACCTCATATGGCACTCAGCACATTATAGAATTCTTTTGCATGTGTTATATTATCTGATCCTCACAACAGCTCTGTAGGGCAGAAATGATTATAAATAGTTTAAAAATTTTAAAACCCCTAAGATTCAAGTATTAGAGTGACTTGCTCACATTCACCCAGCTTATAAGGGGCAAAAAGAATCCAAACCACAAGTTTCTGGCTGAGATTGGGTGCTCTACTAAGTATACCACCCTACTTCACAGTCATTTCAAATGACTCAGATACAACATGAAATTTGGTTGGTTGGAGCTTTGTGGCTGTTAGGCAGAAGTCATAAGTTCGATTTTTGTGTATTTCAGTAGCTACTTAAAGTGAAAGCCAGAGTCAATTACAACATACTTGAATACTGTTTAGTTTTTAACCAGAACAAGATATCTGTGTGTTTGGTTATGAACCACCCCCTCCTTTGCTGGAACAAGAATGTCTGATCTCCATCTTATTGGTAGAGGGTTAAACCATCTTTGCATATAAAGGATGGCATATTTTTATTATTACATTATGATATTTAATATTGCTTCAATATGTGAATTTGCAAAGGTAGTACTATAGCCTAAATACCCACAGTTTAAGCCCCTGCTACAAGGTAAGTGGAGGCACTTTGAGAATACGGTTCCAAATATCATCCAAAGCATAGAGTTTTATATTTTCCAGAATAAGGAATATTTTTTTAAGTTACCATGGAGGTTGATAAAGGTCCTATGAGAATATGGGACAAGAAAAAAAATTCCCTTCTTAGATAAATGTTTAGGCCTCATGTATTTAGTAAGGCCATCAGTTTGAACTAATGGGTAGATGTAATATTGTGATCTTCAGAGAAAACATTTTTCAGAGAATTGTGCCTTGAAATCCTCAGGCTTGATTAGTTTTTCTTAAGGGAGGACCGGGCAGGGGGTGATCGCATTTGCCTGGCAGCATATCATTTCTGGGGAACATATGTTTACATTTTGCTGAATTACAGAACTCTACAGCAGTTATTGGAGAGCTAAAGATATATTCATATTGAACAGTAGGCAACCACATGTTGATAATGAACCCATTTTGTGCCTTGGCTTGTGAAAAGACTGAAAATGCCTTATTCTGTGTTATTTTTTTCCTTCTGACAGTACTGATACACTGCCACAGGCAGTCTAAAAATAATAGCGTGAGCTTAACTGACAATTGCAGGTGTATTTACACTGATATTCTGATATTAGCTTATTGCTTAAAAATATTACTGGAGGTAATACAGGATGCATCCAAATTTTCTTTATTAGAGAGAAAAAACTGGCAGAAAAGACAAGGAGTGTTTCTTTATAATGATCGAAGAGATATTTGTGGCTATTTTAATAATCTGCCACAATGATCTGATTCTTTCCTAAATCTGTGTTCTGTGGACTGAAAGGAAGAGAATCCATCTGAGAAAGGCATCATTAAATGCCCCTCTCCTCTCTGTCTCTCTCACACACATGCACACATATCTACGTGCACACACACCAAACAGTTTGAAAATCATGATTTGGAAACCTAAATCTGTAAGGTTGATCAGAAGCCTCTTGACTCTGACTTTGCATCCCATCCTCAAGATCCACTTTCCATTCTTCTCTCTATTGATTGTATGAACCAGTTCTTCTGCTTCCATTTGGATTCCACCAGTGGAGGATACATCAGGGTATTAAAGTGACTTTGAAGTATGTATTTCCCTAGCAGCCTCCCTGGAGGTCTCTAGTTTTTTTCTCCTAACAAAGGCTGCAGCTCTTCTTGGGAGCCCATCCCCAAAGCTACAATTCTCACCAGATTGCAGGTAGATCTCCCTTCCCCTTGCAACCGGGCGGCAGGAGGTAATGGCCTCCTACTGTTGCCAGACCCAAGTGCCTAGGCCATCCCTTATTGTTTCTCTTAACCCAGATTATAGCCATAGCCCTCATAAATAGTTCTTTGTTGAACTTTTTTTCAATTACCCTGTTTGAGTATGCCTTCTGTTTCCTATGAGGACCCTGAACTGAAGAAGATGCTGTGCACAGGCACTGTGATCAGCCGCTGAGGTTGTAAGGCAAACAAAACCCAGACCTTCCCTCAAGGAACTGATTGATCACAGTTAAGGTGGAGTATTACACAATGGCAAAGCATAGAAAAGGTTATCTAAATTAAGCTGGGAGTGTGCTAAAGGAAGAATTCTTTTGGAAGAGATTATGCTTGATGTGAAAGCTGTTTTTGAAAAATTCAAATATACATAAAAACAAAAAATATTGTGATTAAGTTGTGAGTAACATCACTTGGTCTTAATCATAATCAGTTCTATCAACTAAGGGCCAACTTTATTAACTTCATCTTCCTCCCCACCCCTTCCCCAGAATGATCTTGAAGTAATTTCTGGAAAATATATAAGTTTATCTCTAAATATTTTAGCATGTTATCTCTAAAACGCAAGCACGGTATTCATCATCCTCAAAAAATATCAACCATAATACCTCAGTATTATCAAATAATGTTCAAAATTATAAAGTTGTACTATAAATGTTCTTTTATTTCCAGTTTATTTATTTGAATCTGGAATCAAATAAAGTTCATAATATTGGTCTCTTCCAGTTTATAAGTTCCCCCTTCTATATATATATATACTCTCCCCCCTTACAATTTCTTTGTAGTCCATGGGGTATTGTTTTTCCTACTTATTGCTCTGACTGCTTTAATGGGATGGCTCAGAGGGTCACTGGATCTTTCAGAATACTGCTTGAATTGAGTATTGGAAAGTTGACTAAGTGTGTGGGCAAGGGGGCTGGGAAGGAGAGAGCAGGAGAAAAGAGAAGGACTTCTAAATAAAAATAGAAGTGTGAAGGCAAAAAGGTATAAAATGCCATGATGCAGTAGCAAAGCTATATTTTGTGTTGAGTATGCTGGTAGCAAGGAGTTTGTGTAAGGTCATGGAAGATATGAACCACCAAGACAGATGGAGCTTGATCACAAGGAGCCATGTGTGCTAACCTGGGAAGTTGGAATGTTAAATTATAGGGAGCCATTGAAGGGTGTAAAGCAAGGAAGTGGCATTAGATTAATAATTCAGAAAGATTTATCTGGCAGTTCAGTAGGGAATAGTTTTGTAGTCCAAGGGTTAGAACTTAAACCTTTCTCCCTTCCCATATTATGTAACTATGGTAAAAAGAGAAGCAGTGATGAGCTAACCCAAGGCAGTAGCATAAGGAACAGAGATGCTCTTTGTAAGGTTAAATCTGTAGGGTTTGGTTAATGACTGCATAATGAGTAAGGGGTTGGGTGAGAGGGAAGCCTGAGAAAGTCAGGTTTCTGGACAACATCTAGGCTCCTAAGGTAATACTCGTTCCACTTCTTGTGGCTTTTATTGTTGCTGAGTTGTTCTGATACTTTTGAATAATCTGCAAAACAGTACAAAGAAGACACGGAATTATTTTTGCTTGATACACATCTGAACTGGCTATTTGTCTGCCAGAATTTGACTACAGCATTTATAGTTATATTATTAGCATTCTTGTTTTCTTCTTCTAGATGAGAGAAGAATGAGTATAAAAAGGCAAGAAGTTGGGATGGGCGTTCTGGACTAGATTGTGGCTTCACAGAAATTAGGGAATGAAAAGAAGGGCACACAGAAACATGGAGAGCTTTACTCTATCCTTTCTACTCATGTGAAATAAAATACTCTGGGGGCTCCTGGATGGCTCAGTCAGTTAAGCATCTGCCTTTAGCTCAGGTCATGATCTTGAGATCCTGGGATGGAGCCCAACGTGGGGCTCTCTGCTCAGCAGGGAGTCTGCTTTTCCTTCTTCCTCTGTGCTCTCTCTCTCAAATAAATAGAAAATCTTAAAAAACAAAACAAAACAAAACCACACACTCTATGCTTGCTACTCAAAGGATGGTGTGCAACAGCAGCAGGAACATCACCCAGGAGCTTGCTAGAAATGAAGACTTACAGGCTCCATCTCAGACCTACAGAGTCAATATCTGCATTTCAACAAGATCCTGAAGTGATTTGTCTGAACATTAAAGTTTGAGAATCACTGCTCTAGACCATGGGGGGAAGTGAACTTTTTATGATTCTATCTTAACTCTCTTAAAAGAGCAAGATTCTTTATTATAACAAAACATTTATTTAGTGAAAATTCTATAGGTATTTGAAGGAGTGTAAGGAAAGTATAGCATAGCAATTTAGGATTTGTACTTTGCCTGGAGTTAATTTGGGTTCAAATCTGGCTTCATGCCTATGTGACTACAGGGCGGTTACTTGATCTTTCTACAGTTGGTATTGCCACTTGTAAATGTGAATTCAGAGTTCTTACCTCTAAGGTTTTGTAAGGTTCAAATGAGACAGTATTTGTGGAGCAATTAGCACAGTTCCTATTACACAGGAAATAAATTATAAATATTAACTATTATTTTTAAAACTTAATAGCTTAAGAATGTCTTAAACACATCTTGAATGTGTTTAATGCCTCGTTGGATGCAACAATACAGTGTGCAGGGACCTCATTCTCTTCAAATTGGCATCATTCTTGGAGAATATGCTACTATACTATACAAGTATCTGAAGATATTTCTCAGAGAAAAATAAGTCTTCAGTGTGATGGTTGTATGCATTTCTGAAATGATGATATCCTGGTAATAGTGAAATATCAACATTAGAACTTAAAACATATTTTACTCAGGAATTTACTTGTATATTCTCATATAACCTATCTAGGTGAACCACACAGAAAAATCCCCTTTCTTTTTTCCTTTTTTTTTTTTTTTTTTTTTAAAGATTTATTTACCTATTTTGAGAGAGAGACAGAGAGTGTGCCTGTGAGTGGGGGGGATGGGCAGAGGAAGAGAATCTTCAAGCAGACCCCTCACTGAGTGCAGAGCCTGAGGTAGGGCTTAATCTCACTACTCATGAGATCATGTCCCAAGCTGAAACCACAAGTTGGACGTTTAACTGACTGAGGCACATAGGATTCCCAGAAAAATCCCTTTTCTTAAAAACATTTCTTGAACTTTAGAGAGTTTGAGTCATTCTTCATGTTTCTAGCCATTTATATATTTTTTGGTGTCTCTATCCTAAGGCAATCTTGATGATATTTCACATTAGATGCTGAATGACCCAACCACTGTGTGTGTCTTGAGATATTCTGAATGGGTAATGCCAGAAAGCAGCAGTAACCATTACATCTAACTATAAACAAACAGAAACAAAACAAACTTCTGGGCCTTTATAACCTTCAGGACTATCTGACTTATTCTCTAATCACCCACACATTTTTTTAAAAGCCATATTATTACTCCCTAGCAAGCATTTTAAACTAGAGAGGCCCATACTATGGAGGGTAGAATGAAGTCAGAGAAATAAACCCTAGATTGTCTTTCTTATTACAGAGCTCAGCATTTTTATGTTCCCTCATCAACAAAAAGACTCCCCCCCCCACACACCCTTGGTGCTTTCTATTTATGTTCACCTGCTACTCAATTAACACCCCATCAAACCACACACTTGCAGGGGGTTTATTGTCAGACCACTGCACTGCCGTCTTTAACCCTCTATCTAACCTATATTACACATGGAGTTAAAAACAGTCCCCTGACTGTGCTTAGAAAACATATCTTTTCATTTGGTGTTCGTATAAGGTTTTCCTTGTGTGCAGTACCCTCGGTGTTCATAAACTTATAACTGTATCTACATGTGTCTGACATTTATTACCTTCCATAGGACCATAAAACACACTTTTCTCTTTTAACTGCGTCTGCTGACATGTTACATAAAATAAACTTTAAATATTACCTATAAATTAATTAGCATTTTCCCTCTATTAGGAAAGGCAGATGTAGTCTTACCAACACTGCTTTAGTATAGTTAGAAGTTTTAATTGGATTCTCTGTGCAAAACAATGGCATTACTCTAACCCAGTTTTACTCCACATTTAGTTATATCTATGTATTTTTATTAGCCAAATAATACATATTCATTGGTAGAAAATTAAGGAAATACAGAAAAGTTTCAAGACCAAAATTAATATCTCTTCCCCAAATTATTTCACTAATCTCATAACCCCTATTATTTTGGCCTTTTAAAAAAATAAATAACTATTAATTCTTTTATAGAATCCCTATTTATAAATACTGTGTTTTTATATAAATATTTTATATATATCCTGAGCTTTATATAAATGTATTTTTCATGCAGAATTTGGCAGTGAGCTCATATTTTATACATTGCTTTGTATCCAGTTCTCATTACTTAATTGTGTAATTATCAAGTCCCATGTGGTTAAGTACTCTTTTTAAACTTGTTTTTTAATACTGTTGTTCATCTTAAGAAGATACTGTAATGTTTTTTATCATTTAGATGAGTTCAAAATTTTTGTTGATTCCTTCACCAAGAGAAATTCCTAGAGATGAAAACACTGTATCAAAGACTCTTAAAATCTTTTGTCAGAAGCTTTCCTGAAAGGCTGTAAAATTCACATGTCCACACTGTATCCAGTTTTAATATTTTTTATAGAATCAATGTGATAGTTGACCATTGCTACTTCAGTATTCACTTCTTTAGTTACTAGTTAAGTTGAACATTTAAAAACATTGGTATATTGTGTTATCATTACGGTTTTGTAGATCATACTGATAAAATTCTTAAGCTCTAAAAACATAAATTTTAGTTCAAATCCAGACCTCATCACTAACTTGGGCAGAGCTAAAGTTCATGTCTAAAATTGTTTCCTCAAATGTAAATGGTGATAGTATCAGCCTCTATTTTATAGAATGGGGTTGCCTGGGGGCTCAGTTGGTTAAGTATCTGTCTGGCTCAGGGCACAATCTCAGGGTCCTGGATTTGAGCCCCTGATCAGATAGGGCTCCCTGCTCAACGGGAAGTCTGCTTCCCCCTCTCCCTCTGTCGGCCACTCTCCCTGCTTGTGTGCGCACTCTCTCTTTCTCTGTCAAATAAATAATAAATCAATAAATAAATCTTTTTTAAAAAGAGAGAAAAGCATCAATATTCATAGCTTGGTGTCTAACATGGTAAGTGCTCAATATGTATGAAGTATTATTAGTCTTATATGAATTGGCTTTTCACTACCTGTGTCCACTTTTTTCCCTCTAGTTAATATAAACTAGCTCTTCAAAATCAGTAGAAAAAATATTAAGTGTATTCAGCCTTTTCTTTTTTCCTTGACTGCTATGTAGCTGATTTTGCCATTTTTATTTACAGGTGTATCCCCAGTACCCAGAAAAATGTCTGGAAAATAGCAAACACCTAATAAATATTTTCAAATGAATGTATTGTTCTTTTTCAAAGTCTTCTTGGCAATTTTTGAATATTTCTCTACATGTAAATCTTAGAATCAATTTAACAAATCCTCTAGGGATATGTGGGTGACCCAGTGGTTGAGGATCTGCCTTCAGCTCAGGGTGTGGCCCCAGGATCCTGGGATTGAGTCCGCATGCAGCTCCCCACAGGGAGTCTGCTTCTCCTCTGCCTATGTCTCTGCCTCTCTCTGCGTCTCTCATGAATAAATAAATAAAATCTTTAAAAAATAACAAGAACCGCAAAAAAGATTTTAATTATTTATTCATTATAGACACAGAGAGAGGCAGAGGCACAGGCAGAGGGAGAAGCAGACTCCATGCAGGGAGCCGGACGCGGGACTCGATCCCGGGACTCCAGGATCATGCCCCGGGCCAAAGGCAGGCACCAAACCGCTGAGCCACCCAGGGATCCCCTACTGTGCGGATTTTAATTGCAAAAGCATTGAATTCAATTGGGGGAAGAATGGACATATTTATAAAATTAGGTCTTCACATCCAGAAACATGGTGCATCTTTCCATCTGTTTGTACCTTCTTTTAAGTTATTCCATCAAGTTGTATAGTTTTCTTTGTGTAGGTCTTGATTACTTCTGGTTAGGTTAATTTGAGAGTTGCTGTTGTTTTTTATTCTGTGAACTTGTTTTCCTATTTTCTATTTCATTTCTTAAGTGATTATTGTTCTAAAGAGAACAACTGATTCTCTAAGTTAACATTTTATTCTTTCAATGTACTGACTCTAGTCTTACTAGTTTTAGTAGTTGTGCAGTTAACTCTTTTAGCTATTCAGCCATTTACCCAAGATGATTATTTTTTCTTCCTTTCATATATCTATTATTTATATTTTTTATCTTATTGGTTGCAACTGCAAGAATGATATTGGACAGTAGTAGTGATAGCAGAATCCTTTGTGCTAATGCGCTAATCCTTGTACTCTAATGAGAAAGCTTCTAATTTGCAATTAATGTATCATTAGTTTTTCTTGCATGCCCAAACTGGTCCTGTAAGCCCATCCTTTGAGAATTTGTGTGGGTGGGCAATTAGGAGTTCATTTCTTTTGGATCCCACTTTTTCTTTCCTTCTCTATAATTTCCTCAATATTTTTCTAATCCATTCCCCAAAATTTAAGCACCATTTTCAGAGTGTAGAGGAGTTGTCATACATTCACATCCCATTTAGTACAGACTTTAGAATGAAATATCTATAATGAAAATAAATATTTTTCTTAATAAAATTGACTAGTTCTCACAACATAATTCCAATTCATTATTATACTAATAAGATCTTCTCATGTATCTATTGTCTTTTTCTGTAAATGTCTTTATATAGCAGTATCTTTATAGCAAATCAAGGACTTCCTCCAAGAATTTGGAGGGGAGGAAAGGAGAAGCAAAAAGGAGAATGAGGGGCAAGGAAACCTTCATCCTTTGATACTCAACAACTTTTAGTCAACTTAATTTCTTGACTACTGATAAGATATACTTCCCACAATGCTGTTGTGTTTGCCATATATTTTCTTGAATCTCAATCTCTTTTCCCTTTTATATACTTTAACACTATATTTTTAGATTGTTCTTGGTAAAGTGTATATTTATCAATGTAAAATAACTCTGGTGCGTTTCCAAGTTTTCATCTAATATCTATTTTTTTGATGCTGTCTGTTTTAATATGGGTATTTAGTAATCCTATTTATCTTGGATAATTATATGTTTGTACTTATCTCTGACAATTTATATTGTATTTTCTATTTGTTCTGCTTTTATATTCCCTGTTTTGCTTTCCTTTTTTTGGGTTGATTGAACTTGTTATTTTCTTTCTTTCTTCCTATTGATTGACAGTCATACATTTTTCTACTCTTATAATAGCTATTCTTACATCTTAAAACACACATTTAAATTTATATTTTTCTATTAAAGTCGAAATTGAACTAATATATACAACAGTCCACAAACCAAGAGAGAAACCTTACATACTTCTGTGTCTCTCCTTTTCTCTTCCCCAACTTCTCTATAACTTCCTCTTTTATTTAGATCACCTGGATTTAGAATGTTATTACCTTTAAACTCTGCGAATGAACATTTATTGAGTCTTAACTATGATATTCCCACTGTTCTATCTCACATCTTCCCTTTTTGAATTTCTGTATATTTTAAATTCCTTTTACTTAGACTTTGCTCTTGAATGGTGATTTGTCACATAGAATTTAGAGGCTGAATCATTTCTCCTTATGATTTTGAGGTCACTGATCCATTTTTTTAAATATCTGATAATATAAATAAGTTATCTGACTCTGATATGATTTTTCTTTTTTTGTAAACGTAAGAGAACGGTACTAGTCTGGTGAATGGACTGCATGCTCATAATAAGAGTTAATACTAGAATCATTGCCATATGCAAGGTTGATATAGCTTTAGTATAGATACAGAGTTATAGCAGCACAGCACAGAAAAGATATGAGCAGCGAGCAGTTGCCCAGAGCAGCTGCTCTGATTTCCGTCAGTGCTGCTGGGATGCACTAGCCAGCAGTTCTTAGACAAAGTGGCCTACCAGGAGTGAGTCTTCATCAAGTGTGAAAGTCTAGGGAATCAACCAAAAATCTGGTAGCTGTCATTCTTTCCTTGTGGGTGAGATGTAGTGATATATAGCTTAATATCACTCAATATATTGAGTTCAGCAGCACACATATAACTCAAAAAGATACATGCTAGTAAATCTATAATTTATTCTGCTTATTCATGTCTTTGGATGACTATCCTTTCTGGTGTCTTAGTCTGAGCATTACTCACAAAATTAATCTGTATTGTAGTAGCTAGACTGTTTCCCTCTCTGGAAACTTTTAGAATTTTCTCTTTATGGTATTCTAAGATTTTAGAATGGAAATGTCCAAATATACATATTTTTTACATTCATTTTATTGGCAATTGGTGGGTCTTTTCAATCTGAAAAATTCCTCTTTTTGTAGGGGGGAAATGTCTTTTATAACTTCATTGTTTATTTTCTCCTTTTTTCTTCAGTGACTTCTATTAGAAGATATTGAAAGTTCTCCATTCTCCAATCACTTGACTTTTTGATTATACTTCCTATCATAGGCTGATGCTAGACATCATTTGAACTCACATTCTTATGTGACTTCCTTTCTTCTTTTCTGCTTCCTTCCTCTCTTATGTTTTTTTTTTTTTTCAGAGAGCACTCCCTTTATACTAAATTACTTGCATGAAAACCCTTGTCTTCAGCTTCTACAGAATCACATGGTCTCTATCTTTTTGCATTCCTGGAGAATCGAAAAATTCTGTCTCCAAGATCATTAAATTCTATCTTTGGCTGTGTCTACTTTGTAATTTTACCTATCTTTAGAATTTTTAATTTTCTAATTAAAATTTTAGTTAATAAAAATTTCTCTGAAATACTTGTGGGTAAAATGGTATCAAATGTATAACTTCATTAAAATAACTTCGGATAAAGTGATAAGTGGGTGTATAGATGAAATATGAGAATCCATAAGTTGTTAATTGTTGAAGGTGGATGAGAGGAACATGGCAATTAATTATATATCATTTAATAATAAAACTTGTTTTAAAGATCTGTTGGTTTTTATTTTTCATGGATATTATCTTGAATTTCTCAGAGACTATTGAAGACAGTTATGCCCAAATTACATTGTTTGCCCTAAAAGCCTTGTGTGTGTGTGTGTGTGTGTGTGTGTGTTGATGTTACCTCTCCTGGGTTAGAGTGTGCATGTGTGTGACATCTTTCTATTATTCATGCTGTTAATTTTTCTTAAATAGCTAGAAATATCAATTGACTATAATTAAAAAAGTTTTTTTTGATCACTTTTGAATGTGAGAACTCCTGGTGATTGGCCAATTATGCTTATAGCAGCCTGCCACAGATGACCAAGAGAGTAGAATGGATTATATTGCCACATGAAATTGTCCAACAGGAGTTTCTGGGTAGTAGAAAGGTGTTCCCCATCCCTCCTGGGAGTACTTGCCCCCTGGATCATTGCTCTGCCTCTTTGACTCTAGTATCTCCATGGTCTGTTATATTTTTCTTGTAAAAGTATAAACACACAGAGTGTTGTTGAAGGGTGTTTTGGGTGAAGATGAGCCTCAACTTTTTGAACACCTCCAAAAGGAGCTTTCTATGATGAAATTTGCAGGACTCCTTGTAACCATTAACTGCTGCTTTTGAAACCCCTTCCTTCCAAGCAATAATTTATAACTTCCTTCATAATAACTTATTTCTGTATATTATTTTTAGAGCCATAATTGTTTAGCTTTAATTTTTTTATAAATCCAATAATTTCTCCATCCTATCTTACATCTTTTCCTGCACTGCTATAAATCAATTATCTGAAAACAATCTTTGTGTATGTTATTTCATGGCCTTTGTGACAAGAGGGAAGAGAGTCATAATGATTAGAGTTTACTGTCTTGATCCAATCACTCATTCACAACCATTGTGGTTCATAATTCTATTGTGGCAGTTCATTTCCTTGTCATTTAGCTTATAATTTTTGCATCTTGTCTTGTTCTTTTGTCTCAGCTCCTTATTTCTTCATAGCTTTCTGTTCCTGTATCATGTACTTGTGCATGCTGTTGTAGATATTGGATTTTTTTTCCCCCAAGTTTGTGCTGGTTCTTATACCAGATTATTTTTAGAAGAAGGTGTACTCTGGGTCTTCAGCATGACATTTCCTTTCTCCTGTTTGTATTTTTCACTGGCTGTATGGGGTTGGTTTTCTTTTTTCTTATCCTTGGGAAAGGAAAAACTCTTCTATTTCATTATTTGTTAATCTTTCATTATTTGTTAACACCTAAGGTACTGGGCTGTTCTTTGGTTCTAGTCACTCTCCACTTGGGTACAGATGGAATATCCTTTGGAGGTAGGTCAGGAGAGCAGATTGATCCAGGAGCTCAGAACACAGCTCCCAGTGTCTAGTGTCTGGTATATATTTCTCTGGTGTGGTTCCTTGTACCAGTACAGAAGGACACTCCCTGATCGATGACCATTCCATTTCTCTACTACAGAGTTAGTACCTGTATCAGGTCCTTTCTGCTCTGTCTTCTAGCTTTAAAGCTCTTTTGGTAGGGCTAAATCTCACAGAAACATTGTGCCAAAATTGATGCTTGGCCAACGTGTATGAGTTTATATGTCTGAATTAATATAGAAAGATTAATTCATTTAGTTGCTCAACAATTACCAGCTGCTTTTTTTATGCTTCACTGGGGGATTGAGATTGGAAGTGGAGAGATGAAAATCTACTTTGTCTATTGCAAAATAACATAGATCCAGGAAAGGAAGAGGCCCAGTAATTCTGGAAGTTCCTGATTATCTGAGCCCAAGGGTAATGATGAAGGGAGCTTTCCTACTTTTTTTTTCCCCCACAGGTGAGCTTTCCATATTTTGTCAGTCCTATCTTTGTGGTAAATTTCCTCTGTATGTTAACAATAATTTATCTCTCTTTGACCTGGGTGTTGGTATGAGGTTTACTATTTTGTTTTCATATATATTCTGGTGCGGAGTTGTTTGAATTTCTGCCTCAAAGACAACTAGCAAGTGTGAAAATGAGTTTCACTTTCCATTTCTGTTAAGCATTGTTTTTTCTTTACAACAAAAGCCGTATCTTTTTTTTTTTCAGGTTTATTTTTTTAAATAAAAATTTATTTTTTATTGGTGTTCAATTTACCAACATACAGAATAACACACAGTGCTCATCCCATCAAGTGCCCCCCTCAGTGCCCGTCACCCATTCACCCCACCCCCCGACCTCCTCCCCTTCCACCACCCCTAGTTCGTTTCCCAGAGTTAGGAGTCTTTATGTTCTGTCTCCCTTTCTGATATTTCCCAAACACTTCTTCTCCCTTCCCTTATATTCCCTTTCACTATTATTTATATTCCCCAAATGAATGAGACCATATAATGTTTGTCCTTCTCCGATTGACTTACTTCACTCAGCATAATACCCTCCAGTTCCATCCACGTTGAAGCAAATGGTGGGTATTTGTCATTTCTAATGGCTGAGTAATATTCCCTTGTATACATAAACCACATCTTCTTTATCCACTCATCTTTCGATGGACACCGAGGCTCCTTCCACAGTTTGGCTATTGTGGCCATTGCTGCTATAAACATCGGGGTGCAGGTGTCCCTGCGTTTCATTGTATCTGTATCTTTGGGGTAAATCCCCAACAGTGCAATTGCTGGGTCGTAGGGCAGGTCTATTTTTAACTCTTTGAGGAACCTCCACACAATTTTCCAAGTGACTGCACCAGTTCACATTCCCACCAACAGTGTAAGAGGGTTCCCCTTTCTCCACATCCTCTCCAACATTTGTGGTTTCCTGCCTTGTTAATTTTCCCCATTCTCACTGGTGTGAGGTGGTATCTCATTGTGGTTTTGATTTGTATTTCCCTGATGGCAAGTGATGCAGAGCATTTTCTCATGTGCATGTTGGCCATGTCTATGTCTTCCTCTGTGAGATTTCTGTTCATGTCTTTTGCCCATTTCATGATTGGATTATTTGTTTCTTTGGTGTTGAGTTTAATAAGTTCTTTAGAGATCTTGGAAACTAGCCCTTTATCTGATACGTCATTTGCAAATATCTTCTCCCATTCTGTAGGTTGTCTTTGAGTTTTGTTGACTGTATCCTTTGCTGTGCAAAAGCTTCTTATCTTGATGAAGTCCCAATAGTTCATTTTTGCTTTTGTTTCTTTTGCCTTCGTGGATGTATCTTGCAAGAAGTTACTTTGGCTGAGTTCAAAAAGGGTGTTGCCTGTGTTCTCCTCTAGAATTTTGATGGAATCTGGTCTCACATTTAGATCTTTCATCCATTTTGAGTTTAACTTTGTGTCTGGTGCAAGAGAGTGGTCTAGTTTCATTCTTCTGCATGTGGATGTCCAACTTTCCCAGCACCATTTATTGAACAGTCTGTCTTTGTTCCAATGGATAGTCTTTCCTCCTTTATCGAATATTAGTTGACCATAAAGTTGAGGGTCCACTTCTGGATTCTATATTCTGTTCCATTGATCTATGTGTCTGTTTTTGTGCCAGTACCACATTGTCCTGATGACCACAGCTTTGTAGTACAACCTGAAATCTGGCATTGTGATGCCCCTAGCTATGGTTTTCTTTTTTAGTATTCCACTGGCTATTTGGGGTCCTTTCTGATTCCACACAAATCTTAAGATAATTTATTCCAACTCTCTGAAGAAAGTCCATGGTATTTTGATAGGGATTGCATTAAACGTGTAAATTGCCCTGGGTAACATTGACATTTTCCAATATTAATTCTGCCAATCCATGAGCATGGAATATTTTTCCATCTCTTTGTGTCTTCCTCAATTTCTTTCAGAAGTGTTCTATAGTTTTTAGGGTATAGATCCTTTACCTCTTTGGTTAGCTTTATTCCTAGGTATCTTATGCTTTTGGGTGCAATTGTAAATGGGATTGACTCCTTAATTTCTCTTTCTTCAGTCTCATTGTCAGTGTATAGAAATGCCACTGATTTCTGGGCATTGATTTTGTATCCTGCCACACTGCCAAATTGCTGTATGAGTTCTAGCAATCTTGGGCTGGGGACTTTTGGGTTTTCTATGTAGAGTATCATGTCATCGGCAAAGAGGGAGGGTTTGACTTCTTCTTTGCCAATTTGAATGCCTTTGATTTCTTTTTGTTCCCTGATTGCTGAGGCTAGGACTTCTAGTACTATGTTGAGTAGCAGTGGTGAGAGTGGACATCCCTGTCTTGTTCCTGATCTTAGGAGAAAGGTTCCCAGTGCTTTCCCATTGAGAATGATATTTGCTGTGGGCTTTTCGTAGATGGCTTTTAAGATGTTGAGGAATGTTCCCTCTATCCCTACACTCTGAAGAGTTTTGATCAGGAATGGATGCTGTATTTTGTCCAATGCTTTCTCTGCATCTAATGAGAGGATCATATGGTTCTTGGTTTTTCTCTTGCTGATATGATGAATCACATAATTGTTTTACGAGTGTTGAACCAGCCTTGCATCCCGGGGATAAATCCTACTTGGTTATGGTGAATAATTTTCTTAATGTACTTTTGGATCCTATTGGCTAGTATCTTGTTGGGAATTTTTGCATCCATGTTCATCAGGGATATTGGCCTGTAATTCTCCTTTTTGGTGGGGTCTTTGTCTGGTTTTGGAATTAAGGTGATGCTGGCCTCATACAACGAATTTGGAAGTACTCCATCTCTTTCTATCTTTCCAGACAGCTTTAGTAGAATAGGTATGATTTCTTCTTTAAACGTTTGATAGAATTCCCCTGGGAAGCCATCTGGCCCTGGACTTTTGTGTCTTGGGAGGTTTTTGATGACTGCTTCAATTTCCTCACTGATTATTGGCCTGTTCAGGTTTTCTACTTCTTCCTGTTCCAGTTTTGGTAGTTTGTGGCTTTCCAGGAATGCGTCCATTTCTTCTAGATTGCCTAATTTATTGGCATATAGCTGTTCATAATATGTTTTTAAAATCGTTTGTATTTCCTTGGTGTTGGTAGTGATCTCTCCTTTCTCATTCATGATTTTATTAATTTAAGTCTTCTCTCTCTTCTTTTTAATAAGGCTGCCTAATGGTTTATCTATCTTATTAATTCTTTCAAAGAACCAACTCCTGGTTTTGTTGATCTGTTCCACAGTTCTTCTGGTCTCGATTTCGTTGAGTTCTGCTCGAATTTTAATTAACTCTCTTCTTCTGCTGGGCGTGGGGCCCATCTGCTGTTTTTTCTCTAGCTCCTTTAGGTGTAAGGTTAGCTTTTGTATTTGAGTTCTTTCTAGTTTTTGGATGGATGCTTGTATTGCGATGTATTTCCCCCCCAGGACTGCATTTGCTGCATCCCAAAGATTTTGAACGGTTGTATTTCATTCTCATTAGTTTCCATGAATCTTTTTAATTCTTCCTTAATTTCCTGGTTGACCCTTTCATCTTTTAGCAGGATGGTCTTTAACCTCCACATGTTTGAAGTCCTTCTAAACTCCTTGTTGTGATTTAGTTCTAATTTCAAGGCATTATGGTCTGAGAATATGCAGGGGACGATCCCAATTTTTTGGTATCAGTTCAGACCCGATTTGTGACCCAGTATGTGGTCTATTCTGGAGAAAGTTCCATGTGCACCTGAGAAGAATGTGTATTCAGTTGAGTTTGGTTGTAAAGTTCTGTAGATATCTGTGAAATCCATCTGGTCCAGTGTATCATTTAAAGCTCTCGTTTCTTTGGAGATGTCTGCTTAGAAGACCTATCGAGGGTAGAAAGAGCTAGATTGAAGTCACCAAGTATAAGTGTATTATTATCTAAGTATTTTTTCACTTTGGTTATTGATTGATTGATATATTTGGCAGCTCCCACATTTGGGGCATATATATTGAGGATTGTTAAGTCCTCTTGTTGGATAGATCCTTTAAGTATGATATAGTGTCCCTCTTCATCTCTTACTACAGTCTTCAGGGTAAATTTTAGTTTATCTTTTATAAGGATGGCTACCCCTGCTTTCTTTTGAGGACCATTTGAATGGTAAATGGTTCTCCAACCTTTTATTTTCAGGCTGTAGGTGTCTTTCTGTCTAAAATGAGTCTCTTGGGGACCCCTGGGTGGCGCTGCGGTTTAGCGCCTGCCTTTGGCCCATGGCGCCATCCCGGAGATCCGGGATCGCATCCCACGTCGCGCTCCTGGTGCATGGAGCCTGCTTCTGCCTCTCTCTCTCTCTCTCTCTCTGTGTGTGACTATCATAAATAAATAAAAATAAAAAAAAAATTTAAATGAGTCTCTTGTAGACAGCAAATAGATGGGTCCTGCTTTTTTATCCAGTCTGAAACCTGCGCCTTTTGATGGGGTCGTTAAGCCCGTTCACGTTCAGAGTTACTATTGAAAGATATGAGTTTAGTGTCATCATGATATCTATTCAGTCCTTGTTATTGTGGATTGTTCCACTGAACTTCTTCTTAAAGGGGAATTTTAAGAGTCCCCCTTAAAATTTCTTGCAGAGCTGGTTTGGAGGTCACATATTCTTTCAGTTCCTCCCTGTCTTGGAAGCTCTTTATCTCTCCTTCCATTTTGAATGACAGCCTTGCTGGATAGAGTATTCTTGGTTGCATGTTCTTCTCATTTAGGACCCTGAATATATCCTGCCAGCCCTTTCTGGCCTGCCAGGTCTCTGTGGAGAGGTCTGCTGTTACTCTAATACTCCTCCGCATAAAAGTCAGGGATTTCTTATCTCTTGCTGCTTTAAGGATCTTCTCTTTATCTTTGGAATTTGCAAGCTTAACTATTAAATGTCGAGGTGTTGACGGTTTTTATTGATTTTAGGAGGGGGGGGGGATCTCTCTATTTCCTAGATCTGAATGCCTGTTTCCCTTCCCAGATTAGGAAAGTTTTCAGCTATGATTTGTTCAAATACACATTCTGGCCCCCTGGCCTTTTCGGCGCTCTCGGGAACCCCAATTAAACGTAGGTTTTTCTTCCTCAGACTGTCGTTTATTTCCCTTAATCTATCTTCATCGTCTTTTAATTGTTTGTCTCTTTTTTCCTCAGTTTCCCTCTTTGCCATCAACTTGTCCTCTATGACACTCACTCGTTCTTCCACCTTGTTAACCCTCGTCGTTAGGACTTCTAGTTTGGATTGCATCTCATTCAATTGATTTTTAATTTCTGCCTGATTGGATCTAAATTCTGCAGTCATGAAGTCTCTTGAGTCCTTTATGCTTTTTTCTAGAGCCACCAGTAGCTGTACAATAGTGCTTCTGAATTGGCTTTCTGACATTGAATTGTAATCCAGATTTTGTAACTCTGTGGGAGAGAGGACTGTTTTCTGATTCTTTCTTTTGAGGTGAGGTTTTCCTTCTAGTCATTTTGCTCAGTGCAGAGTGGCCAAAAACAAGTTGTATTGGGAAAAGGAGAAAAAGAGAGGAGAGAAAGAAGGAAAGGAAAGAGAAAAAGAAAAAAGGAAGAAAAAAAAGAAAAAAATGAGAAGAAAAAGAGAAAGAAAAAGAAAGGAAAAAAAGGGTGGGGGAAGCAAACAGAAATCAAAAAGCAAAAAACAAACAAAAAAACAACAACAACAAAAACACGGGGCAGTATCTTCTGATTCTGTGTACTTTAAGTCCCTTGACTTCCCCTGGAACTGGTCCGTCTAGCTGGTCTTCTGGGGGAGGGGCCTGTTGTGCTGATGTTCAGGTGTTAGCCCTTGGGGTAGCTGCTCAGCCCCCTGCCTGGTGCAGGACTCAGTGGGGGTTGTTTACCCCGTGAGGCCCCAGGAGGAACAACCCCAGTGGCCGCAGCTCTGGAGCCCTGGAGTCAGCTCCCGCAGTAGATCCGGAGCTCTCCGTCTGCAGGGCCTGGAGGCTCCGGGGCGGGGCCGCTGATCTGCTCAGTTCAGGGCAGGAGCGTCCTCACTGTCCTGGGCCCTCCCGGCCTCTGCCTGTCCCGGGGGAGGCCGGATCCTGGGTGTGTCCCAGCGCCCTGTGCTCCGGGGCCTGCGCTGTTGGATTCGCGCTCCCGCCCCGCAGCCCCCTCCGCGGAGCCGCCCCCGAGCCCCCCTGAGCTGCTCCCGCCCCGCAGCCCCCACGGTGGAGCCGCCCCCGAGCCCCTCCGAGCTGCTCCCGCCCCGCAGCCCCCTCCGCGGAGCCGCCCCCGAGCCCCCCGAGCTGCTCCGGGTCCCGCCGTGCGCGCTGCAGCCCTTAGGGAGCTCGGCGCATCTCCCGGGGCGCAGGTGTCTGTTAGTGTCCCCGGGAGCCCGAGGGCATCCCCGCCCTCCTGGGTCCTGCTCCACCTCCCCGCGAGCCCCTTTCCACCGGGGAAGGTTGGTGCAGCTCCTGCGTCTCCGGGACGGGGCTCTCCTGTCCTGGGGACACTCGCCCCGGCCTCAGCCCGGCTCCTCGCGGGCCCCTCCCCCTTGGAGGCCTTTTGTGTCTTTATTTCTTTTTCCCGCGAAAAAGAAGCGCAGGAAATGAAATAGAAAATAGAAATGTTTCTATTTCTTGATAGAAGCACGAACTCTTCTCACAGCAGCGTTCCAGCTGGTCTCTCTTTAAATCTCAGGCCGAATTCGTAGATTTTCAGGATGATTTGAAGGTTAGGTAATTTGGTGGGGTCAGGTGACTTGGGGACCCTGCTCTTCTGCCGTCTTGCCCCTAACTCCCATATCTTAAGTGTAGTTTTGCCAGTAGCTTACCATTCCAGATTTTAAATACATTTGACTCACTAATTTTATAGCTGACAGAAGAAAATCATTTCAAAAAATTTCCATTACTAGACAAGATTTTGATAGACACCAGTAATTCAATATGTCATGTTGTCCAATAGAATATTACCAGGAGTTATTCTCTCAGGTTCCATTTTCAAGATTTTTCTTAAAAAAAAAAATAACTCATTTGACAAATTAGGTGCTTGTGAAAACTTCACATATTGTGAGTGTTAACTTGGCAATTTTGCCTTTGGTTTTTCCTAGTTAAAATATGCTAATTTTGTGCAGAGGAGAACCAGTTCTCTCTACATTTATATATTGCACTTATGTTATTACTGCTACACTGGATTTTCTATATGAATCTCTTCAGGAAGCATGATCAATGCCCATAATTCTGAAATAATTATTTGAAGGAACAGAATAACAAATAATACCATTTTAAATAAAGTCATATCAATCTGTTTCCACTCCATTCTTTTTTATTTTTTTTAAAGATTTTATTTATTTATTCATGAGAGACACAAAGGAGTGAGAGAGACATAGGCAGAGAGAAGCAGTCTCCATACAGGAAGCCTGATGTGGGACTCAATCCCGGAACTCCGAGATCACGCCCTGAGCCAAAGGCAGACGCTCAACCACTGAGCCACCCAGGCGTCCCACACTCCAGTCTTTTTTTTTAAAAGAAAACATTATATTTATTTATTTGAGAAAGATAAAGAGTGAATGAGTGGATGGGTGGGGCAGAGGCAGAGGGAGAGGGAGAAGCAGACTCCCCATGAAGCAGAGAGCCCAACATGGGGCTCCATTTCAGGACCCTGAGATCATGACCTAAGCCAAAGGCAGATGCTCTACCAACTGAATCACCCCAGCACCCCTCCACTTCATCCTTAAAGTAGGACTTCATTTTCTTAAACCACCAAATACTTCCGAAGTTGAATTTTATAAAGAGAACTTACTTTGAATCATTTCAAACTTCTTCTCAATATTTTTAAAGGTTCAAGTGAAGTTTCTTATGATTAATATTTTTCATGATCAATACAGCCTGGACATAATTGCCTTATTAGATTCACTAAAATACTGTCACAACAATTTTACAAATGACTCAAAAATACGCTTTTAAAGAAAGCATATTTAACATAATTATGCACTAAAACTATTAAAGATTTACCATCTTGGAGACTTCGTTTTGATTTTGACTTGTTAATTATTTTGGCATTGAAATGGAGATTTCTGAATCAGTATATATGATACAGTCAGTATTTCTTACCGGCCACTGTGTGGCAAGTATATCTGACTATGACCTTAATCTCACTATTAATTGCCATGGTTGGTTTGGCTGCTTTGTTTCTTATGTACCTCTGAGCACTGAACTCAAGTGATGATAAGATTGTTTATATTATTGTCCTTAGTGACCTCGCGGCATTGGCTATTTAAGATCCGAGTTTCTCGAAACACATGGTGACTTCTGAGTGATTTTCTAGACTATACTGCTCTCAGGAATGTAAAGCCATAGCTCCTTCTAATCCTTAAATGCTTACTGGCATAAGATATGAGTCCCTGACAAGAATATACACAGGCATTCATGAAAAGATGATATTTATTGGCATTGAACTGGACTATAGATTTTTAGTCCACCATACTTATGTCCACCATACTTATGTATGTATTTTTAGTCCACCATACTTATGTTTCCCCTGCAGAGACCTGGAATTGAGTTATTGAAAACAACAACAAAAACAAAACTTGTGTATATACTTTTGGTGGAATAAATCTAGATTATGTAATCTGTAAAGTTCTGGACTCAGAGTCATGTGGCATTCTACTTTTGATAATGTGCTATCTATTACAAAATTATATATATATATATAAATTTGTGAAAGTCCTACATGTTTATTTTAAGGAATATAAAAAAAAAGATGAATAAAAGGAAAATAGGACAATAAAAATTCTCAGGGAGCAACATTATTAAAATGGAGAAAATATCTTTCATTTTTAAATTAGTTGGGTTTTTTGTATATATTTTATTGGAGTTCAATTTGCCAACATATAGCATAACACCCAGTGCTCATCCTGTCAAATGCCCCCCTCAGTGCCCATCACCCAGTCACCCCAACCCCCCGCCCACCTCCCCTTCCACTATCCCTTATTTGTTTCCCAGAGTTAGGTGTCTCTCATGTTCTGTCACCTTCTCTGATGTTACCCACTCATTTTCTCTCCTTTCCCCTTAATTTCCATTCACTATTTTTTATATTTCATGAATGAATGGGACCATATAATGTTTGTCCTTCTCCGATTGACTTACTTCACTCAGCATAATTCCCTCCAGTTCCATACATGTTGAAGCAAATGGTGGGTATTTGTCGTTTCTAATGGCTGAGGAATATTCCATTGTATACATAAACCACATCTTCTTTATCCATTCATCTTTCAATGGACACCGAGGCTCCTTCCACAGTTTGGCTATTGTGGCCATTGCTGCTAGAAACATCGGGGTGCAGGTGTCCCGGCGTTTCATTGCATCTGAATCTTTGGGGTAAATCCCCAGCAGTGCAATTGCTGGGTTGTAGGGCAGGTCTATTTTTAACTCTTTGAGGAACCTCCACACAGTTTTCCAGAGTGGCTGCACCAGTTCACATTCCCACCAACAGGGTAAGAGGGTTCCCTTTTCTCCGCATCCTCTCCAACATTTGTGGTTTCCTGCCTTGTTAATTTTCCCCATTCTCACTGGTGTGAGGTGGTATCTCATTGTGGTTTTGATTTGTATTTCCCTGATGGCAAGTGAGGCAGAGCATTTTCTCATGTGCCTGTTGGCCATGTCTATGTCTTCATCTGTGAAATTTCTGTTCATGTCTTTTGCCCATTTCACGATTGGATTGTTTGTTTCTTTGGTGTTGAGTTTAATAAGTTCTTTATAGATCTTGGAAACTAGCCCTTTATCTGATATGTCATTTGCAAATATCTTCTCCCATTCTGTAGGTTGTCTTTTAATTTTGTTGACTGTTTCTTTTGCTGTGCAGAAGCTTTTTATCTTGATTAAGTCCCAATAATTCATTTTTGCATTTGTTTCCCTTGCCTTCGTGGATGTATCTTGCAAGAAGTTGCTGTGGCCAAGTTCAAAAAGGGTGTTGCCTGTGTTCTCCTCTAGGATTTTGATGGAATCTTGTCTCACATTTAGATCTTTCATCCATTTTGAGTTTATCTCTGCATCTGTTGTAAGAGAATGGTCTAGTTTCTTTCTTTTTTTTTTTTTTCTTTTCTTTTTTTTTTTTTGGTCTAGTTTCATTCTTCTGCACGTGGCTGTCTAATTTTCCCAGCACCATTTTTTAAAAATTTGTTTATTGAAGACACTGTCCTTTCTCCAGTGGATAGTCTTTCGTCCTTTGTCAAATATTAGTTGATCGTAGAGTTGGGGGCCCATTTCTGGGTTCTCTGTTCTATTCCATTGATCTATGTGTCTGTTTTTGTGCCAGTACCACACTGTCTTGATGTTTACAGCTTTGTAGTACAACCTGAAATCTGGCATTGTGATGCCCCTGGATCTGGTTTTCTTTTTCAACATTCCCCTGGCTATTCAGGGTCTTTTCTGATTCCACATAAATTTTAAGATTATTTGTTCCAACTCTCTGAAGAAAGTCCATGGTATTTTGATAGGGATTGCATTAAATGTGTAAATTGCCCTGGGTAGCATTGACATTTTCACAATATTAATTCTTCCAATTCATGAGCATGGAATATTTTTCCATCTCTGTGTCTTCCTCAATTTCTTTCAGAAGTGTTCTGTAGTAGTTTGTAGGGTATAGATCCTTTACCTCTTTGGTTAGGTTTATTCCTAGATACCTTATGCTTTTGGGTGCAGTTGTAAATGGGGTTGACTCCTTAATTTCTCTTTCTTCAGTCTCATTGTTAGTGTATAAAAATGCCACTGATTTCTGGGCATTGATTTTGTATCCTGCCACACTGCCAAATTGCTGTATGAGTTCTAGCAATCTTGGGGTGGAGTCTTTTGGGTTTTCTAGTATCATGTCATTTGCAAAGCGGGAGAGTTTGACTTTTCCTTTGCCAATTTGAATGCCTTTGATTTCTTTTTGTTCCCTGATTGCTGAGGCTAGGACTTCTAGTACTATGTTGAACAACAGTGGTGAGTGAACATCCCTGTCATGTTCCTGATCTTAGAGGAAAGGCTCCCAGTGTTTCCCCATTGAGGTTGATATTTGCAGGCAGCCCGGGTTGCTCAGTAGTTTAGTGCCACCTTGGGCCCAGGGCATGATCCTGGAGACCCGGGATCGAGTCTCATATCAGGCTCCCTTCATGGAGCCTGCTTCTCCCTCTGCCTGTATCTCTGCCTCTCTCTCTCTTTCCTCTCTTTGTTTCTCGTGAATAAAGAAATAAAAAATATGTAAAAAATAAAAAAGAGAGAGAGAGAGAGAATGATATTTGCTGTGGGCTTTTCATAGATGGCTTTTGAGATGCTGAAGAATGTTCCCTCTATCCCTACACTCTGAAGAGTTTTGATCAGGAATGGATGCTGTATTTTGTCCAATGCTTTCTCTGCATCTATGGAGAGGATCATATGGTTCTTGTTTTTTTCTATTGTTGATATGATCTGTCACTTTGATTGCTTTATGAGTGTTGAACCAGCCTTGCATCCTGAGGATAAACCCCACTTGGTCGTGGTGAATAATCTTCTTAATGTACTGTTGGATCCTACTGGCTAGTATCTTGTTGAGAATTTTTGCGTCTGTGTTCATCAGGGATATTGGTCTATAATTCTCCTTTCTGGTGGGGTCTTTGTCTGGTTTTGGAATTAAGGTGATGCTGGGCTCATAAAACGAGTTTGGAAGTATTCCATCCCTTTCTATCTTTCGGAACAGCTTTAGTAGAATAGGTATTGTTTCTTCTTTAAACATTTGATAGAATTCCTCTGGGAAGCCATCTGGCCTTGTAGTTTTGTGTCTTGGGAGGTTTTTGATGACTGCTTGAATTTCCTCACTGGTTATTGGCCTCTTCAGGTTTTCTATTTTTCCTGTTCCAGTTTTGGTAGTTTGTGGTTTTCCAGAAATGCATCCATTTCTTCTAGATTGCCTGATTTGTTGGTGTATAGCTGTTCATAATATGTTTCTTAAAGTGTTTGTATTTCCTTGGTATTGATTGTGATCTCTCCTTTTTTATTCGTGATTTTATCAATTAAAGTCTTTTCTCTTTTCTTTTTAATAAGGCTGGCTAATGGTTTATCTATCTTATTAATTCTTTCAAAGAACAAACTCCTGGTTTTGTTGATCTTTTCCACAGTTCTTCTTGTCTCTATTTCATTGAGTTCTGCTGAAATCTTTATTAACTCTCTTCTTCAGCCTGGTGTAGGTTTTATTTGATGTTCTTTCTCCAGTTCCCTTAGGTGAAGGTTAGCTTGTGTATTTTAGTTTTTTCCAATTTTTTAGGGATGGTTGTATTGCGATGTATTTCCCCCTCAGAAGTGCTTTTGTTGTATCCCAAAGATTTTGAATGGTTGTATCTTCATTCTCATTAGTTTCAATGAATCTTTTAAATTTTTCTCTAATTTCCTGGTTGATACTTTCATCTTTTAGCAGGATGCTCTTTAACCTCCACATGTTGAGTTTCTTCCAAATTTCTTCTTGAAATTGAGTTCAAGTTTCAAAATATTATGGTCTGTAAATATGCAGGGTACAATCTCAACCTTTTGGTATTGGTTGAGACCTGATTTGTGACCCAGTATGTGGTCTATTCTAGAGAAAGTTCCATGTGCACCTGAGAAGAATGTGTATTCAGTTCCATTTGGATGTAAAGTTCTGTATATATCTGTGAAATCCATGTGGTCAGTGTATCATTTAAAGCTCTGTTTCTTTGGAGATGTTGTGCTTAGAAGATCTGTCATTTTCAGAAAGTGCCATGTAGAAGTCTCCCAGTATTAGTGTATTATTATCTATGTATGTCTTTACTTTGGTTATTAATTGATTGATATACTTGGCAGCTCCCACATTAGGGGCATAACTATTCATGATTGTTAGGTCCTCTTGTTGGATAGACCCTTTAAGTACGATATACTGTCCCTCCTCATATCTTACTACAGTCTTTGGGATAAACTTTATCTGGTATGAGGATTGCTACCTGCTTTCTTTTGAGGACCATTTGAATGCCAAACGGTTCTCCAACCTTTCATTTTCAGGCTGGAGGTGACCTTAGGTCTAAAATGAGTCTCTAGTAGACAGCAAATGGATGGGTCTTGCTTTTTTCTTCCAGTCTGAAACCCTCCACCTTTTGATGGGATCATTAAGCCCATTCACGTTCAGAGTTAGTATTGAAAGATATGAATTTAGGGTCATCATAATACCTATTCAGTCCCTGTTTTTTGTGGATTATTTCTTTGGGTTTCCTCTTTCTTTTACAGAGTCCCCCTTAATATTTCTTGAAGAGCTGGTTTGGCGGTCACATATTCTTTCAGTTTCTGCCTATCTTGGAAGCTCTTATTTCTCCTTCCATTTTGGATGAGAGCCTTGCTGGATAAAGTATTCTTGGTTGCATGTTCTTCTCATTTAGGACCCTGAATATATCCTGCCAGCCCTTTCTGGTTGCCAGGGTCTGTGGAGAGGTCTGCTGTGAATCTAATCTAATTCTCTCCATATAAGTTAGGGATCTCTTGTCTCTTGCTGCTTTAAGGATTTTCTCTTTATCTTTGGAATTTGCAGTTTCACTATTAAATGTCATGGTGTTGAATGGTTTTTATTGATTTTTGTGGGGCCCTCTCTATCTCCTGGATCTGAATGCCTGTTTCCCTCCCCAAATTAGGGAGTTTTCAGCTATGATTTGTTCATATATGCTTTCTGGCCGTCTGCCCCTCTCAGCGTACTCAGGAATCCCAACTATACATGGATTTTTCCTTCAGAAGCTGTCATTTATTTCCCTTAGCCGTTCCTCATGGTATTTTAATTGGCTTTCTCTTTTTTTCTCAGCTTCCTTCCTTGCCATCAACTTGTCTTCTATGTCACTCACTCTTTCTTCTACTTTATTAACCCTCATCATTAGGACCTCCAGTTTGGATCGCATGTCATTTAATTCATTTTTAATTTTGGCCTGATTAGATCTAAATTCTGCAGTCATGAAGTCTCTTGAATCCTTTATGCTTTTTTCCAGAGCCACCAATAGCTTTATACTTTATGCTTCTGAATGGGCTTTCTGACATCGAATTGTAATCCAAATTCTGTAACTCTGTGTCAGAGTACTGTTTCTGAGTCTTTCTTTTGTGGTGAGTTCTTCTTTCTAGGCATTTTGCTCAGTGCTGAGTGGCTGCGTCAAGAATATCAACCACAACCTAAGTAAATTTCACCCTAAATGATTCTGCCAAGGTCAGAGACTAGTAATTGCAAACAACAATCAGAAGAAATAAAACAAAAGGACCACTAAAGTGAAAAACAAATTTTTAAATAACGTAGTAAAAAATAAAAGGCCAGGAATCTTAAATAAGAAGAGAGGAAAAAGAAAAAGAAGAAAAAAAGGGGGGGGGGGGTACTGGGAGATGGTGGTAGTGGTGGTGACGAAGTTGTAGTGGAGTGAGTATGTTGTCTACCTGAGGGGTCCTAGAGGGTGATCCTCTTGGTTCTGAGTATATTAAGTTCTATATGTTAGAATGTGCTCAGTCCTAAATTTATATAAACTAGAAATACTTGTAGAGGGCCCCAACATTGACCACCAAAACATAAATGAGATAAAAGAGGGGGGCAGAATGGGAATGAGGAGTCTCACAAAATGAACCAGCACGGTATACCACTTGGTTCTGGGTGCATACTGGTCATGTTTTAGAAGGTATTAACTTACACCATTATAGAACAAAATGAGGCAGAGAAAGCAAAAAACACAGAACAGAAAACACATATGTTGTATATCTCCCAAAATTGATATGTTGAAGAGAATCTGGAAGTAGAAAATATATCTAGGAACTGTAATTGTAGAAATATTAAAGTCAAAAAGGAGGAATCTTAAAAATTAAGAGGTGGTAAAATATTGTAGTTAAGGTGAAAAAGAGAAAAAAATTGGAAATTTACAGTCTGATATAAAAATGAGTTGTACTGGAAAAAGGAAGAAGAAAAATAAAGGAGGGGTACTCTCTGATTCTATATACTGTAAATTCCTTGACTTCCTCTGAAGCTTTCCAGTGCTGCTGGGTCAAGAACTTGCTCTTCCCTTGTCCTTCCAGCTGGTCTTTTGGGGGAGGGGCTGGCTGTGCTGACTCTCAGGTGTGTGCACCTGGGGAGCTGCCCCGCCCCCTACCAGGTGGCTCAGTGGGAGCTGTTTACCCTGTAAGGCCCCTGTTGCCTGGAGGCCCCACTCCGTCCCAGGCACACGGTGACACAGGGAGGAACAACAGTGGCAGCGGCCAGCTCTCCAGCCCTGGAGTCAGCTCCCGCAGTAACTACCGCAGCTCCCAGTCTGCACTGGCCTGGATGCTCCCGGGGCAGGGGCGCTTATCTGCACAGGTTGGGGGCCCCCGGTGGCAGGAGAGTTATCTCCTTCCTGTGCGCCCGTCCCGGGGGAGCACAGGATCCTGGGCTGTGTCCCCCGGAGCCCTGGGATCTGGGGCCTGTGCTGCTGTAATCCAGGAACCGGGCACGGCCCAGGAGGCAGCAGGGCGCAGCCCCCTCTGTCTGGAGCCCCGCCTGACCGACCGGCTTCTCCCCGAGGCCCCATCGGGTGCGGGGCTCCAGCCCTTTACCGAGATTGGCCCTCTGTGTGGGGGGCGCTCTCCCCCCGGCCACTTTCTCTGTTAGTGACTCCGAGAGACTGGAGGCTCCGCGGCCCCTCCTGCGGTTCTGCCCGCTTTCCCTGCCGAGCCCCTTCCACCCGGGAAGAATCCAGTGTGGATTTTTAAAGTTCCTGCTTCTCCGGGGCGGGGCTCTCCCATCCCAGAGGCTCTCGGCGCCCCCTTCGCCCCCCCCCCCCTTTGGCCCGGCTCCTCGCGGGCCCCTCCCCCACTGGATTCTTTTGTTTTTCCCTGCCTTCCTACCTTGTTAGAAGCGAAAAGCCTTCTCTCTGCACGTTTCGGCTGTTCTCTCTTTAAATCTCAGGTCGAGTTCATAGGTTTTCAGGTCGATTTGAGGTTATCTAGGTAAGTTGGTGGGGCCAGGTGAGGTGAGGCACCTGCACTGCTCCACCATCTCGCTCTGCCCTAAATTAGTTGTTAATTACATACTTAATACCTGAACACTTCTCTGTATAAAACAAATTACTAAAGTAAAGATAAATCCACCTGATTTACCATATTGAATTCCAATCTCTACCCAGTTATCGTTTTTTTCCTGTGTAGCACACATACACACACACACACTATTTTGGGATGTATCGAGTTTATAGATTGAATTGGAAAGAAAAACTGACATTTGCAATATGAGATCATCACATCAGTGGAAGGAGTATTTCTCTTTAGTCAGTCTCCTTTTTTGTCCTTTAGTAAAAATACATAGTTTTCTGTATAAAAGTTTTAATATTATTCCCGGGTACATTATGATGTTTGTTACTCCTATGATGAGATTTGTATCACATATTCAAATCTATTGTTGCTGGTTGGAAGGAAGATATTGAAACTGTCTTAGTTCAGATTGTTTTTAACAAAAGTATCATAGACTGGTGGGGAACTTCAACAACAAACATTTATTTCTCACAATTCTGTCTAATATCAGGGCATAGTCCTATTTGCTATCTGTCAAGGACCTGCCTGCTTCCTGGCTCATAGATGACAGCCACTTCTTATTGTGTTCCCACAAGGCGGTGAAAGCAAGAGAACTCTCTGGGGGCCTCTTACCTAAAGGCACTAATCCCATCATCAGGTCTCTGCCCTCAGGTACTGATCACTTCCCAAAGGTCCTACCTCCAAATACCATCTCCTTGTGGTTAGGGTTTCAGCATAAGAATTTTGGTGGGACACAAACATTCAGTCTGCGACAGAAGCCCCATAAGACTGGAAGTATTCATTTTTTTTCCAGAAATAGAAATCAACTTTCAGTTCAATTTGAAAGGGCTAAGTAATGTCTCAAAAATATCCATTTTTCTTCAAGTGTTAGACTGCTATAAAAGGTACAAATACTCTTATTTTTAATAAATTGTTTAGTAACTCCTGTTTTTCACATAAGACTATTTGTGTGGCTTTGTTGTTTAAAAACTACAAAACATTTGTAGATAAATGTATTATTGTGAAAATTAATAGTGGTACAAAAAGGGTATTAACTAATGTTAATGATTCCATAGTGAGTTAACAGGGTTTCTTAAAGATAAATTTTTCTTAAAAATATTATGATTTTACTTTGTAATTATAATGTTGGGAGCCATGTCATTTCTTTCTTCCTATTGTCATGGAATTTAATAATGTGGTTTCTGAAATCCTCTACTCACTATTACCACCACCACCACAACATATTTTGCTTTTGTTTTGATTTGTTTGGTTATCTTCCTTGCTGGAATATAGGCCATTTGTTTTTATATGTTTTTTTTTAAAGATTTTATTTATTTATTCATGAGAGACACAGAGAGAGAGAGAGGCAGAGACACAGGCAGAGGGAGAAGCAGGCTCCATGCAGGGAGCCCGAGGTAGGACTCGATCCCGGGTCTCCAGGATCACGCCCTGGGCTGAAGGCAGGCACTAAACCGCTGAGCCACCCGGGCTGCCCCATTTTTAGAATATATATTTCCTCTTTCAATATTCAATATCATGGGATCCCTGGGTGGTGCAGCGGTTTGGCGCCTGCCTTTGGCCCAGGGCGTGATCCTGGAGACCTGGGATCGAATCCCACGTCGGGCTCCCGGTGCATGGAGCCTGCTTCTCCCTCTGCCTGTGTCTCTGCCTCTCTCTCTCTCTCTCTCTGTGTGACTATCGTAGATAAATAAAAAAAATAAAAAAACTTTAACCAAAAAAAATATTCAATATCATGACATTTGCATGAAATTTGATGGATGTATTTATGAGAAATAGTCAAAGAGCATTGTGATCTACTAATATTTTTGGTTTTTACCAATGCCCCTTTATAATATAATTGCTCATATTTTTAAGTGCATTAGAACCACCTCTCCATTAGCTGGAGAATGGCCTTGAACAATTTTAAAGGAATATAATTAGGTTTCTGAGCTCCATGTTCTTGGCCGTGTATTTCTATTGTTCTCATAGTATGCCTGACAATGTATTTCTGTTGCTTCTTGGCTTAGTATTATACTTTTCTTCTCAAAACTCTATAGTTAATGCTCCATTTTGTCCTAGGAAGTTCATGTTGAAGAGAGGAAAAAAAAAAAAACCTGAGGACAACTTAATTATTTTTTCCTTTTAGAGATAATGTGGTTTTTGTTTTGTTTTCTGCTGGAATTGGACATATGAATCCCCCTACCCTTTTATGTAATTCCAAGAAAGTAGATCTAGTAGATCTTTTTAATCTATTTTGCATAGGATCTGTGTGAATGGGGGGGTAAGAAGTACTATCTCCTTGCTTCAGGGATCCACAAGAGATCTTTGGTAGCACCTTTGGTCCCCTTGAACAAGCATTCTTCGCATTTTCTACATTCCCTGGAAGAAGTTACTTGTTTGTTTGTGAGTTCAGCAAATGATGGTCAGATCCTTCTGAACATCTCTCTCTCTCTCTCTCTTTAGTGCTGCTGCTTGCACAGAGGATACTTGTCCAGTTGTCCAGTGTTCTCTGATCCCTGTGGTAAGTGCCAGCCCCTATGCAGGCTGGAAGCCTGCAGTCACACAGTTGTGCTAGTGACTGTATGGGTCTATCTGCCTGATTCAGGCTTAACCTATTGGGAACACTGTTGTAGTCTAAGATTTAAGCCAGGTTCTCAAATCAGCTTTATTAACCAACTGATATTTTTCTCACTACCTGATTCTTCTGTCTTCTTTGTGATTGGGATTCCTCCCATCCAAATCTCAGATCTTTGGTATTGGTATTTTGAATATTTGGCCAGGTATATCTTTGTTCAGAAACTTTTTCTTCCTCCTCCTTGCTTAATTTCTCCTCTATTTGTTCTCTATTTCTCTTAAATTTAGGAATTCCTATTATTGCTTTGGGGTATGTGTGTGTGTATATGTGTGTGTGTTTTATTTGCCTTTCATATTCCTTACCTAGCAGAAGGTAACCATAACAACACCACCCCCTCCCCCAAATAGGAGCAGTACTCAAGCTCAATTCTAGGATGTTCCCCATTTGGGTTATTGAATTTCTGACTTAAGTAAAACTATAGCTAACTACTAACTTTCTCCTTATCCCTTCATCTGGACCTAAAAGGAAGAGTTAAACATAGAATCACATTTTTCAGACAAAATCTACATAGAGAAGCCCCCCCCATCCCTACGCAAGCAAATAGGAAAAAAACCCCAACTCTTGGCATATGAAAATATGTTGATGTTTTGAGAAGTAGATCGATATGAAGGGGTAAAATATGTGTCATTATTTAAATAGAGCAATTGCAAAATGATTAGGCTATGTTTAAACTCACTGTACCTGTCCTCTGCAGAAGCCAGCTATGACAGTACTTTCATTCTTGGAAGGGCATAGTAGGAGAAAAAGCTTTGTCATCTGATCCCTGCTCACAGCAGTCTCTAGTTATCCTCACCTAATCAAATTAGAAGGTGTTTATGAATTTCTGTTGGGATTCCATCTACTCACTGTTTAGATGGTGTATAGTGATTATGGATGGGTTGAGGTGACTCTTCTTCATTCCAGTAATGTCTACAGTAGCAGACCACTCAGGAATTCTGATGTATGATGTCTCCATGGACAGTATCCAAAGCTGATATAGGCTCTCTATTTTTATCCTTGGGTATCTATTTCAATGACAATTTTGAAAAGAGACAGTTAGTCTTTTTTTTTTTTTTTATAAGGTACCATCTTGTTTGAAAGTCTGTGCAGTTAAATGAATTACATCAACTTGTGACTATTTCCCTATTTGCAAAGTAGGAATAATCTTAATTACTTCCCAGAGGCATGAAGAAAAACTTAGTTCATAGATGTGAAAAAGATTTGAAAGAGTGCATTGGAAACTATGATTGAGCTTTTGAGTAGTCATAGATATTGCATAAGCAAAAACATTACAAGTTTAGGACTGAAATCTTCAACTATTCTCTGTGAATAAAGGATTCATTCTCTACATTAAAAATAGCCACTGGATATAATAATTTTGTTTAGTGATCTGCTCAGAGGTAACCAGAACAGGGAGTAGTTACATATTCTTGTAGCAGACCATGTGGGCAATCAGAATAAGAACAAATAAAGTGTGTGGTTTCATTTTATTATACATCTGTTATTTTATCTCTATTTACTTTGAAAAACCTGCTTCTTCAGTAAAATGACCCTACGATGAATTTACTATATTTCCATAATATTATGTTGCAAATATTTCTTTATTGCTACAGTTTTGCTAACCAGAAGTAAAATGCAATGTTTCAAAATTATTGTTGGACTTTATTTTCTTTTGCTCTATGGAATATGGATGGGAGCTGGTCAGAACTTAAGGGACACAAGATAGTATTTTGGGGGCTTACTATGTTTCATGTATTTATTTTTGTTACCCATTAAAAAATCAAATAACTTCATTTTAAAGAAACTCTTTTAACACCTGAGAGTTAGGAGTGTGTGGATTATTATTGCAGACTTTGGATCATTTGTTTGGCTTTAAGTTGTACACCACCATTATTTAACCATTCCAAGTCTCAATTCCTTAAATAGAATGGAAATTATGTACCTTTACCTGTGCATGTCAGAGAGTTATAAGCACAGAGGATATATATTGATCAAAGTTAATAATAAATGATACTCTTCAATTTACTTTCTTAAAATTACACTGTACTAGAGGTGAAGTCAGTAGGTAAAAATAGCATGATGAGTATACTGAAGGGTTTAATCAGTTTGTTGAAGGCTAAGGATAACAAACAATAGTATTATAAAGCATGCAATAAATATGGAATTCTCCATTAAACTGGAACTTGTAATTCTTAATAGATAGATAATGGGCAATGAGAACTACTAAATTTAAATATTGAACAAATGTTTGCTCCTACCTGTGATGTTGATATTCTACCTGAGGAACAATTTTGTCCACGAAAATAATGAAATACTTGATGATAATATGTCCAACACATATATGCAGAGACTGATTTCTTTAGAGAAATAACTTATGTAGAATAAAATAATGCCAATTGTAATTACTTAGATCGCTTACAAATCTTAATAGAGTAAATCTTATGGTACTTTATTTGGGTGATGTATTTCATATGCCACTGCAGTTTTAATTACATCAATATGGAGACCCAATATGGAGTTTATTAATTAAACTCACAGTAAAAATAATCATTTGCATTAACCATGATATCTGGTGCTATCAAGTACTTGGCATGCCAATTAATAGAACATGATGCCTTATTTTCTAAAGGTGATAATAAATCACTTAGTATTGACAGTTATGCTCAGTCCAAGTTTAAGACCATATATTGTTGAACTACAGTTCGGAATGCTATTCAAATCATGGCTTCTGTATTTACTATGGTGATTCTACTAAAATAATTTTTCTGCAGTTAAAAGATTATTCCTTACGATAGGTCCTGGTGAATAGTATTTACCAAGGCCACTGTTGGAAACCAGACCATGTGCAATTTGGTTATTCTCTCTGGAGTACCTACCACCTACTCCGTATCATTTTCCCTCACCTCTATTGGCCTTACTCTATTCATTTTAGAGCCCTTAGGTGATATGCTCTGACTTCCAGAAAGTTTACTTGATTCCTTAGACTAAGCTAGGTTCCTATTAAGTACTCACAAAGCAACCAGTACCTTCTTCTATGAAAATACTCATTACATGATATTAATATTACTTATATTATTCTCTCCTCCTAGCTCAACTCCTAAGACTATACAGTGAACTTTGGAAGGCAGGGATCAGGTCTGCTACATCCTCCTACATCTCTGAAACCTCTGTGTGAGGGGCCTGTCCATATCAGATGTTCCAAAATGATTTTTTAATAAATAAGTAAATGAATGAATGAATGCTTGTGCAAGTAAAAGTTAATTTTCTTAAGCCCATAGGTTGGTATCCAACATCAGTGAATTAACAAGAATAATTCACTAAATAAAACTGTAGAGGTAACAATAAAAAAAGTATATTTTGTAACTGTGAAAAAATATGTCTACTTAAATCTCTTATTCTCTTAATTCAATGGAAAGAACTTAATAACTGTAAATGGAGCTAATTTCTACATATGAACTTTAATCTGAAGATAAAATTGCTGATCTTAAGCCAGCAAAGTGTCTCATGCAGTTATATGGTCTACTTCCAATATGGCCTTCCAATAGATTTATAAATGAATTCTGCTCATCATAATTTTTCCTCTAGCCATTTGAAAAACGTTTTGGACTTTAATTTGATTATTCCAATGGAGTGCACATTTCTGTTGTTTCCCAGAAGCTATAAATAAAGAGGAGAACTCATAATTTAACCTCAGATAAGGACATTTTCTTTGTTAAGCAATTGTACATGTTCTTTGAATATTTATTTGTAGTAAATATCAGACATAACTAAGCTGGGTTTTCACCGTAGGTATATTTGAGATCTCTCATCTACTATCTCATAAGAAAGTGTAATATGGTAGAAAGAACCTGCTTATTTCTTTGGATCTAAGTTCACCGTAGGTATATTTGAGATGTCTCATCTACTATCTCATAAGAAAGTGTGATATGGTAGAAAGAACCTGCTTATTTCTTTGGATCTCAGATTCCTTATCTAGATAGTGGGAATTTTGTTTTGGGGTTCAAAGAGATATTGTGTGAAGATGCCTGAGAACAGTAGCAGTATTTTACTTTCTTCATTCTACTCTTTCTTCATTTAACCAAGAAGGAAATGAGAGGGCGGAAGAGTAGGGTCCCCAAGTCACCTGTCTCCACCAAATTACCTAGATAACCTTCCAATCATCCTGAAAATCTACGAATTCGGCCTGAAATTTAAAGAGAGAACAGCTGGAATGCTACAGTGGAAGAGTTCACGCTTCTATCAAAGTAGGAAGATGGGGAAAAGGGAAATAAAGAAACAAAAGGCCTCCAAGGGGGAGGGGCCCCACGAAGAGCCGGGCTGAGGCCAGGGCGAGTGTCCCCAGGACAGGAAAGCACCCGCCGGGAGAAGCAGGGGCTGCACCAATCTTCCCGGGCAGAAAGGGGCTCGCAGGGAGTTAGAGCAGGACCCCAGGAGGGCGGGGATGCCCTCGGGCTCCCTGGGACACTAACAGGGCACCCACGCCCCAGGGAGAAGCACCACACCCCGGCGGCCGAGCTCCCTAAAGGGCTGCAGCACTCGCCCCACGGGGCCCGGGAGCAGCTCGGAGGGGCTCCGGCGGCGGCTCCCCGGAGGGGGCTGTGGGGCGGGAGCCCGAATCCAACAGCGCAGGCCCCAGAGCACAGGGCGCCGGGACACAGCCCAGGATCCAGCCTCCCCAGCCTCCCCAGCCTCCCCACGGGACAGGCAGAGGCCGGGAGGGCCCAGGACAGCGAGGACACTCCTGCCCCGAGCTGAGCAGATCAGCGGCCCCGCCCCGGAGCCTCCAGGCCCTGCAGACGGAGTAGTTCCTGCAGGAGCTGACTCCAGGGCTGCAGAGCTGGCCCCGCCACTGGTGTTGTTCCTCCTGGGGCCTCATGGGGTAAACAACCCCCACTGAGCCCTGCACCCGGCAGGGGGCAGAGCAGCTCCCCCAAATGCTAACACCTGAAAATCAGCACAGCAGGACCCTCGCCCAGAAGACCAGCTAGACGGACAGGGGAAAAACAAATTATTGACCAAGCAGCCCTGGAAAGTTCCAGGGGAAGTGAGGATTTACAGTATACAGAATCAGAGGATACTCCCCCTTATTTTTTTGTTTTTTTCTGTTTGCTTCCCCCCCTTTTTCTTTTTTTCTTCTCTTTATTTTTTTTTTCTCTTTCTTTTATTCTTTTATTCTTTTTCTTTCCTTCTTTCTCTTCTCTCTTTTTCTCCTTTTCCCAATACAACTTGTTTTTGGCCACTCTGCACTGAGCAAAATGACTAGAAGGAAAACCTCACCTCAAAAGAAAGAACCAGAAACAGTCCTTTCTCCCACAGAATTACAAAATCTGGATTACAATTCAATGTCAGAAAGCCAATTCAGAAGCACTATTATACAGCTACTGGTGGCTCTAGAAAAAAGCATAAAGGATTCAAGAGACTTCATGACTGCAGAATTTAGATCCAATCAGGCAGAAATTAAAAATCAATTGAATGAGATGCAATCCAAACTAGAGGTCGTAACGACGAGGGTTAAGGAGGTGGAAGAACGAGTGAGTGACATAGAAGATAAGTTGATGGCAAAGAGGGAAACTGAGGAAAAAAGAGACAAACAAAAGATCATGAAGATAGATTAAGGGAAATAAGTGACAGCCTGAGGAAGAAAAATCTACGTTTAATTGGGGTTCCCAAGGGCACCAAAAGGGACAGAGTTCAAGAATATGTATTTGAACAAATCATAGCTGAAAACTTTCCTAATCTGGGAAGGGAAACAGGCATTCAGATCTAGCAAATAGAGAGATCCCCCCCTAAAATCAATAAAAACCATTCAACACCTGGATATTTAATAGTGAAACTTGCAAATTCCAAAGATAAAGAGAAGATCCTTAAAGCAGCAAGAGACAAGAAATCCCTAATTTATATGGGGAGGAATATCAGATTAACAGCAGACCTCTCCACAGAGACCTGGCAGGCCAGAAAGGGCTGGCAGGATATATTCAGGGTCCTAAATGAGAAGAACATGCAGCCAAGAATACTTTATCTGGCAAGGCTCTCATTCAGAATAGAAGGAGAGATAAAGAGCTTCCAAGACAGGCAGGAACTGAAAGAATATGTGACCTCCAAACCAGCTCTGCAAGAAATTTTAAGGGGGACTCTTAAAAATTCCCCTTTAAGAAGAAGTTCAGTGGAACAATCCACAAAACAGGGACTGAATAGGTATCATGATGACACTAAACTCATATCTTTCAATAGTAACTCTGAACGTGAACGGGCTTAATGACCCCATCAAAAGGCGCAGGGTTTCAGACTGGATAAGAAAGCAGGACCCATCTATTTGCTGTCTATAAGAGACACATTTTAGACATAAGGACACCTACAGCCTGAAAATAAAAAGTTGGAGAACCATTTAACATTCAAATGGTCCTCAAAGGAAAGCAGGGGTAGCCATCCTTATATCAGATAAACCAAAATTTACCCCGAAGACTGTAGTGAGAGATGAAGAGGGACACTATCTCATACTTAAAGGATCTATCCAACAGGAGGACTTAACAATCCTCAATAGATATGCCCCGAATATGGGAGCTGCCAAATATATCAATCAATTAATAACCAAAGTTAAGACATACTTAGATAATACACTTATACTTGGTGACCTCAATCTAGTGCTTTCTATACTCGATAGGTCTTCTAAGCACAACATCTCCAAAGAAACGAGAGCTTTAAATGATACACTGGACCAGATGGATTTCACAGATATGTATAGAACTTTATGTCCAAACGCAACTGAATATACATTCTTCTCAAGTGTACATGGAACTTTCTCCAGAAAAGACCACATACTGGGTCACAAATCGGGTCTGAACTCATACCAAAAGATTGGGATCGTCCCCTGTGTATTCTCAGACTATAATGCCTTGAAATTAGAACTAAATCACAACAAGAAATTTGGAAGGACTTCAAACACGTGGAGGTTGAGGACCATCCCGCTAAGAGCTGTAAGGGTCAACCAGGAAATTAAGGAAGAATTAAAAAGATTCATGGAAACTAATGAGAACGAAGACACAACCATTCAAAATCTTTGGGATACAGCAAAAGCAGTCCTGAGGGGGAAATACATCGCAATACAAGCATCCATCCAAAAACTAGAAAGAACTCAAATACAAAAGCTAACCTTACACCTAAAGAAGCTAGAGAAAAAACAGCAAATAGATCCTACACCCAGCAGAAAGGAGAGATAATAAAGATTCGAGCAGAACTCAATGAAATCGAGACCAGAAGAACTATGGAACAGATCAACAAAACCAGGAGTTGGTTCTTTGAAAGAATTAACAAGATAGATAAACCATTAGCCAGCCTTGTTAAAAAGAAGAGAGAGAAGACTCAAATTAATAAAATCATGAACGAGAAAGGAGAGATCACTACCAACACCAAGGAAATACAAACGATTTTAAAAACATATTATGAACAGCTATACGTCAATAAATTAGGCAATCTAGAAGAAATGGACGCATTTCTGGAAAACCACAAACTACCAAAACTGGAACAGGAAGAAATAGAAAACCTGAACAGGCCAATAACCAGAGAGGAAATTGAAGCAGTCATCAAAAACCCCCCAAGACACAAAAGTCCAGGGCCAGATGGCTTCCCAGGGGAATTCTATCAAACGTTTAAAGAAGAAACCATACCTATTCTCCTAAAGCTGTTTGGAAAGATAGAAAGAGATGGAGTACTTCCAAATTCGTTGTATGAGGCCAGCATCACCTTAATTCCAAAACCAGACAAAGACCCCACCAGAAAGGAGAATTATAGACCAATATCCCTGATGAACATGGATACAAAAATTCCCAACAAGATACTAGCTAATAGGATACAACAGTGCATTAAGAAGATTATTCACCATAACCAAGTAGGATTTATCCCCGGGATGCAAGGCTGGTTCAACACTCGTAAAACAATTATGTGATTCATCATATCAGCAAGAGAAAAACCAAGAACCATATGATCCTCTCATTAAGTGCAGGGAAAGCATTTGACAAAATACAGCATTCATTCCTGATCAAAACTCTTCAGAGTGTAGGGATAGAGGGAACATTCCTCAACATCTTAAAAGCCATCTACAAAAAACCCACAGCAAATATCATTCTCAATGGGGAAACACTGGGAGCCTTTTCCCTAAGATCAGGAACAAGACAGGGATGTCCACTCTCACCACTGCTACTCAACATAGTACTGGAAATCCTAGCCTCAGCAATCAGGGAACAAAAAGAAATCAAAGGCATTCAAATTGGCAAAGAAGTCAAACCCTCCCCTTCGCCGATGACATGATACTCTACATAGAAAACCAAAAGCCTCCACCCCAAGATTGCCAGAACTCATACAGCAATTTGGCAGTGTGGCAGGATACAAAATCAATGCCCAGAAATCAGTGGCATTTCTATACACTAACAATGAGACTGAAGAAAGAGAAATTAAGGAGTCAATCCCATTTACAATTGCACCCAAAAGCATAAGATATCTAGGAATAAACCTAACCAAACAAGTAAAGGATCTGTACCCTAAAAACTATAGAACACTTCTGAAAAAAATTGAGGAAGACACAAAGAGATGTAAAAATATTCCATGCTCATGGATTGGCAGAATTAATATTGTGAAAATGTCAATGTTACCCAGGGGAATTTACACGTTTAATGCAATCCCTATCAAAATACCTTTGACTTTCTTCAGAGAATTGGAATAAATTATTTTAAGATTTTTGTGGAATCAGAAAAGAGCCCGATTAGCCAGGGGCATTTTAAAAAAGAAAACCATATCTGGGGGCATCACAATGCCAGATTTCAGGTTGTACTACAAAGCTGTGGTCATCAGGACAGTGTGGTACTGGCACAAAAACAGACACATAAATCAATGGAACTGAATAGATAACCCAGACGTGGACCCTGAACTTTATGGTCAACTAATATTCGATAAAGGAGGAAAGACTATCCACTGGAAGAAAGACAGTCTCTTCAATAAATGGTGCTGGGAAAATTGGACATCCACATGCAGAAGAATGAAACTAGACCACTCTCTTGCACCATACACAAAGATAAACTCAAAATGGATGAAAAATCTAAATGTGCGACAAGATTCCATCAAAATGCTAGAGGAGAACACAGGCAACACCCTTTTTGAACTCGGCCACAGTAACTTCTTGCAAGATACATCCACGAAGACAAAAGAAACAAAAGCAAAAATGAACTATTGGGACTTCATCAAGATAAGAAGCTTTTGCACAGCAAAGGATACAGTCAACAAAACTCAAAGACAACCTACAGAATGGGAGAAGATATTTGCAAATGACGTATCAGATAAAGGGCTAGTTTCCAAGATCTATAAAGAACTTATTAAACTCAACAGCAAAGAAACAAACAATCCAATTGTGAATTGGGCAAAAGACATGAAGAGAAATCTCACAGAGGAAGACCTAGACATGGCCAACAAGCACATGAGAAAATGCTCTGCATCACTTGCCATCAGGGAAATACAAATCAAAACCACAATGAGATACCACCTCACACCAGTGAGAATGGGGAAAATTAACAAGGCAGGAAACCACAAATGTTGGAGAGGATGCGGAGAAAAGGGAACCCTCTTACCCTGTTGGTGGGAATGTGAACTGGTGCAGCCACTCTGGAAAACTGTGTGGAGGTTTCTTGAAGAGTTAAAAATAGATCTGCCCTACGACCCAGCAATTGCACTGCTGGGGATTTACCCCAAAGATATAGATGCAGTGAAACGGGGGGACACCTGCACCCCGATGTTTCTAGCATCAATGGCCACAATAGCCAAACTGTGGAAGGAGCCTCGGTGTCCATCGTAAGATGAATGGATAAAGAAGATGTGGTTTATGTATACAATGGAATATTCCTCAGCCATTAGAAACGACAAATACCCATCATTTGCTTCAACGTGGATGGAACTGGAGGGTATTATGCTGAGTGAAGTAAGTCAATCAGTGAAGGACAAACATTACATGGTCTCATTCATTTGGGGAATATAAAAAATATTGAAAGGGAATAAAGAAGAGAGGAGAAAAAAATAAGTGGGAAATATCAGAAAGGGAGACAGAACATGGAAGACTCCTAACTCTGGGAAACGAACTAGGGGTGGTGAAATGGGAGGTGGGTGGGTGTGGGGGTGACTGGGTGGCGGGCACTGAGGTGGGCACTTCACGGGATGAGCAGTGGGTGTTATTTTGTATGTTGACAAATTGAACACCAATAAAAAATAAATTTATTTAAAAAAAGATGGAAATGAGAAACTTTCCCAATTCTCTGGTTTGCTAATACAGGCAAGTTGGTGGCAATCTCTGAGATACATTAGAACTTTAACAGATTAGTAATAGACTAATAATAGCAAAAAGCAATTTTCATTAAATTTACATAGTATGTTAGGCTTTGTATGATGTGTTTTTTATTTATCTTTTTTATTCCTCATAATGATGTAATGAAGAAGGTAGTATGTTATACAGTAAAATGTTTTAACTCTAAAGTCAAACCACCTCAGTTTACATCCAGATTCTCCTACTGTCTCACTACTGGCCTGTGGTACCTCCCTCTCTTCCCTGTGCTACTGATTCCCCATCTGTACATACAGTGTCTGCCTTACAAGATTGTTATGAAGATTAATGTAGCAATCACGCAGAGCATCATGCAGGTATCCAATACCTACCTATTATCTTACTTCATGCTTACTCAATATAATGCTTAGTACTGAAAAAAGTTAAGGTCAGAGAGTTTACATGATTTTAAAAAGTTAAAATAAATAGTGTGAAGCTAACATATGGTTTAGATTGTGGTCTTCTGATTCCAAATGGTATGATATTGCCATCTAGCTATCTTGTTATCTGGGAATCTCCACATGAATCCTGTGTAATGTCAAAATGTATGCCATATGTTGATTGCCTTAATCCTTGTTTGAGAAGCCAGTTCTGTACCCTAATGAGGCACAGAGAATCAAGAGTGAGCAGTAGGCCAGGTCTGGTCCATTGGCTTGTTGCACAAGTTAAGGGCTTAGAAAATGTGTGCCAGATGAATGAATAGATTGGGAATTTGTCATTAGATTTGTAGGGTAAAATTTCTGTTGCCATATGCTATGTCTTTCTCCATAAGAAAAGGCAATTCAAGATGTAGTTACTTCTCATTTGGCTTATGTGGATGTAGCATGAAAGAGCCTCAGAAGTCATTAACTCAGTTTGGTACACTATAATAATACTGTGACAGTACTTTTTGTGGCAGTACTTTTGTTTGCTAAGGTGGTTATTTTAGGGGGAAAAGATTTTGTATGGAAGATGAGGTAAAATAATTGACTTTACTTGAGTTGAGGACCACTAACCTTTTAGAGAAAAGGTTTTCTGGAAATTTATCACTGTGTCTTAAAAACTCCCACTGAGGGGCAACCTGGGTGGCTCAGCAGTTCAGCGCCGCCTTCAGCCCAGGGCGTGATCCTGGAGACCCTGGGATCAAGTCCCACATCGGGCTCCCTGCATGGAGCCTGCTTCTCCCTCTGCCTGTATCTCTGCCTCTCTCCCTCTGTGTCTCTCATGAATAAATAAATAAAATCTTAAAAAAAAAACTCCTACTGAGGAAAAAACACAAATCCAATCTTTGTTTATAATCCTTTAAATATGAAATGGATTATCCTCATCTGTCTTTCCAGCTTTTTATTTCCAAATTTAAAAATTTTTTTGGACTTATCTAATGTAGTATGTTTCATGTCTGGGGTTTATCCTTTAAGCCACATTAAGAATTTTGTTTGGTTCTACCCCAAACAGCGAATGACTCCTGATGGGGGAATTATGAAAAAGGCAAAGTTCTGAGAAGTGAGAGATGAAGGAGATTACAAAATGGTTACTGTGGAGCAAATTTGGGAAGTACTCACAAATTCTCGATGGGCTGAACCAAATTTACCTCAGTACCACAGACTATTATGTTTTTGGACCCAGGAAATAGAACTCAAATACACACAAGTGTTAACATCAGAAAGATACTGAGCGACCGAACTGTTGGGGTGGATGCTAGGAAAAAGGGGTTTAGCGAGAAATGTGGCAGTGGGGAAAGAAAAAAAAGGATTTGAGAAATTTTTAGAATTTGAAACAGGATTTTGACTGAATTTGAGACTATAGAGCAAGAACAATGGATGACTCCCTGGTTTTTCTTTCAGGAAGGTAGATGATTGGAAACATTAAGGTAAATGCATTATTTTTGGACATGTTATATATAAGAAAATTACAGGACGATTATTAACTTGGTATTTGTAATGTGTAAGATGCCGGGCTACAGTCTGTGAGAGTTTGGGAAAGACAAAGAATATTAATCCTTACTTTAAAGAATCTTTACTTTATTAAGGGAGAAAAGACGTTAACTCCAAATATCTATAATGTGTACTAAATTATTCTAACAGCTGTTACAAGAGAGAGCAAGTCAAGTCCAGAGATTTCTATGATCCATAAAATGATTATAATGTCTCTATGCATTTAGTTAAGTTTCATCTGACATTTTATTTGTAACCTAATTATCAGTGATGAAAATTTTGTTGAGCTGAGACAGCTTTTATAATACTGATAACCTTAGGTAATTGTTAATAAATATATACCAATCTATGACACAAAAGTACAATAATATGTACTTTTGTACATATAACAAAATATATAGAGTATATATATTTCTCTATATGTATTCTGAATGTAGAAAAATGTACTCTTCTTGGAACAGAATCTCTACCCTATTTTGTAAACTTCAGCCTTCTCCTTGCCTTTATTGTAATTGAATCTTACTCTATTTACTGAAGCCACGGTAGTAAATAAGATGTATTTTAGCTATTTAAAGTTGAGTATTACCATCTAATATGCTAATAAAAATTATCTTTTTTATTAGGCACTTAATATATTATTTTTATGCATTAAAAATTTTCCAAAATATTTCTAGAGATTGATAATAATCATTTATATATAAAAATCATAAATTTCATATACTGATTTTTACTTTCAGTAGCCCAATAATTTAAATTGTTTTCATTGGGCCAAGTATGTTTAGTAGTACACTAAACCACATTTCTTGATTTGTTACATTAGAAAATTTATATTTCATATTACTAATCCATTTTAATGGATATATAATTTCTATGGGCTTTTCTTTCTTAGTAAAGCCATACCTTCTATGTAACCCATTTAAAAATATTTGTATAGCTTAGAGTTGAAAGCTGCTTAAATTTGTTTTTATATTTCAAGCTTGCTATATAAATGTATGTGATACTAATTTTGAAAGAAGAACAAAGCCCCTGTGAATTATATTGTAGATGTTAATGACATTGTTAAAATAATGACAGATTGCTTTAATGGTGGAAACGCACTTAATTGGAGAAAGCCTAACAAAACATGCTATTTTGTATTACTTAAAAGAGTTAGTCAAGAGCCATCACCCACTTACAGTCATGTCTTAACCCAAATCAAAAAGCATATGCAGCATCAAAACTGATTACAAAAAAAAAAAACTCCAAGAAGCATGTATTCATGTGCTGTACATTCATTCAGACACCATTAAATAGTGTTTGTTAACCTTTAATTCAGATGTCTGCAATAAGATAACATAATGTAAAACACAAGTCAATGGAGGGTTGTAAAACTGTTTCTTGGCTACAGTTTTTATTAGTCTGCTATCCAATGCAGTTGCCCCTGAGGCAAGGCTTGTATGTAAGTACTGTACCAATATATTATAATACAAATTTAACCTATTAAATATGTGACAAGTATTATGTTTATTGCTAGGATCTATGAAAATATACATGTTGTTGATAAATATCACTATATCCTACTCTGTATCATGGACTTGCCCTTGCAGTTCAGAGGACCCATGGGGACTCTTGTCTGCACCCTCCAACTTATGTTGTTATGAAACCCAGAGTGGTTTAGCTACCTAGGGGGATTTTTCGTTTAAGTTTTATGTTAGAGATTGTATTTTTAAAGGCTATGTATATAAATGTAGATATATATTTTGCTTAGATAAAAGGGAAGAATATCCTACTAAAATATGTAGGCTATGGAGAATTTTAATTATGTTCCATTCACATTCACATTCCATTTTTGTATGTTCTAATTTTTCTACAAGGAACCTGAATTCTTGCATAGCACAACAATTTTGAATGAAGCTGGTTATTGTTGCATAGAAAAATGTGGCAGTGAAGCCAGTGCTAATCCCTTATTTATACCCCCGAACTATCCCCTTACAATAGGAAACCTCAATATTACTCTAGGGAGGAGCTTTCATTGAAGTTTAACATTCATTTGACCACCAGAGAAGCCAAGCATGTCATTTGCTCAACGTTTATGGAAATTACATTTTCGTGTTTCTACAAATACAAGAGTTTAGAATGAGGACAGCCTCGTGAGTAGTAGCCGTCAAAGATATCCACACTGCCCCATCAACAACGTGGGTGGATCGGACCAGTGCTGAAACTTTGGGTAGAGTCAGAAAATGGAGCTCACTTGTTTTCTGTTAGACTCGTATCTTTTCTGGCTAAGAGTTGATAGCATTAAGCATATTTTGTGTGTGTTTGTGTTTTTGAAAAGTTTACCTGGATTGAGAGTAAAGTAGAATAGTTAGGAGACTGAAATACAGGCTTCTCACTAAATGACCCACTAACATACAACTACAAATCAGTTTTTCTTTGTGATTGACATAGCTTTTAAATCCATTTAGGTAAGGGACAAAGAATCTTGGGTGAATTTCCTCATATGTCCTTTCTGTCTTTGCATTCGTAATTGTACACACTCACATGCACATACTCAAATACACATTCAGATTTAAAATTTCAAATCCTCATGAACAAGATCTAATTTACATGTGCTTATGGCTCACAAAAAATAAAGTGTCTGGTTCATTGGTACTTTTTCATTTCTTGCTGGTTTCTAGAAGTCATGATTGAGCCTGAGTCTTTAAGCTATCTTTCTTCACAGGTGAGCCCAGTGTATTTCTTCAAAGATGATAACAGGTTCAATGCACTACAACTTTGCTTTGCTGCTTGATGATTTTAACTTTCATTATTAAAAAGAATACAGATTCCCTGTTTTTTTCTCATGGGATAACACGTAAAACATGTGTAATTATGTACTCATTTTACTTAGGTAAGTATGTACAGGTTTCAAATAAGAGGCCATTATGGACACCCTCGAGCTCATTGTCTTTTCCAAAGTTTACAACTTCTTTTTATTTAGATGTTAAGTTTTTAGGTCATATTTGTAACCCATAAGTGTCTAGGACTGATTCTAGAATAAGTCAAATAATATTAAAATAGTTAAGCAAACTCAATTTACACTTAAATCTATTATTAACCCCCTGAAGAGTTTCCAATCTCTTATAATTAATTCTATGAGATTTTTTACATTATTTATTCTGGTAAACAGAGTCATTTCTTCCAATTAAATTGTCTCATAACACTTTGACTGCTTTATTAGTATAGTGGTCAAGTTACTGTGTCTTTAATTAAGAACCACTACAATTTGGACTGCTTTAGTTATTGCTAAAGGTGAGTAGTTTGTTAATAGAATTGGAAGTAAAGTTTCTTCCTCTTCTAAAAAAAAAAAAATTCCCTCCCCTGATATTGCATTCTAACTAACTCTGCCTAAATGCTTGGAAATTTTGAGCCTGTTCAAGTGTCTTGCTCACTGAAATCATTTTATCCTAGTCACATTCTCTTCTGACTCTCAAACCACTGGACAGTATCTTTTCCTGAACCATCACATAAATAGCCTGTTGGAAGATTAGAAAAAGGTGAATTTTGTATTAGTTTTTTCCTGCTGTATAACAAATAATCACAAATTTAGCAGGTTAGGAAAACATGCTTTTATTATCTTACTGTGTCTGTATGTCAGGAGTCTCATGGGCTGCAATCAAGGATTCAACCAGGGTCAGACACTTGCTAGAGATCAGGGGTCTCTTTTAGGTGCACATTTTTGACAGAATTCTGTTCTTTGTAGTTACAGGATTAAGGTTTCCTTTTCTTTCTTTCTTTCTTTCTTTCTTTCTTTCTTTCTTTCTTTCTTTCTTTCTTTCTTCCTTTCTTTTTCTTTCTTTCTTTCTTTCTTTCTTTCTTTCTTTCTTTCTTTCTTTCTTCTTTCTTTCTTTTTCTTTCTTTCTTTCTTTCTTTCTTTCTTTCTTTCTTTCTTTCTTTCTTTCTTCTTTTTTTTTTTTTTTTCTTTGCTGGCTACAATGAGGAGCCACTCTTAGGTCATAGAGGTCACTCCAAGTTGTCATGTGACCCTTCCACACATCTCTCACAATATGGAAGCTACTTTTCAAGGCGAGTAGTGTAATTTTTCTAACCTCAGAGAGTCCTAAACTTGCTTTTTAAAGTTTAATCACCTGATTAAGCCAGGCCCACCCAGATAATTTCACTTTTGATTAATTTAGTCAACTGATCTTGTCCTTTTATTATGACTGTAAGGTCCCTTCACCCTTGCCATCTAAGAAAACTGAATTGTGGACATAACATGGTGTGGAAATCCTAGAGCCATCTTAAAATTCTGCATCCTAAAATTTTGTATTTAAGATAGTTTAGTAAACTGTACATTGATGGGAGAGGTTAAAACCAATATAAACCAAGGCATTGTTTTCTGTCCTGAGACATTATATTGGATTGTCCAACCTGTTTTTCTTTCTTTGATAAGGACATACAGGAAGGGCTGATTTCAAGTCTCTTTTTTCAATGTGAAGTATAATTGAAATGCTGATGTTTCCTACCAGCATTGCATCTCAGAGTTTGCCTTTGTTAATCATAATCCATATTTATAATAAAAAATAATAGCTACAACATATTGGACATCTATGATATATTAGGCATTTAATACTTTTTAATCCTAGATTTTTTTAACTTTACAAATTTATCATTATTACTCTTCTATAGGTGAGAAAACAAACCAAAGATCAAAAAGTCTACATTTTTTTCTAAGCATCACCAAGATTGTAGGGATAGAGGATGTGAGGGTTGATTTTATTTGTCAACTTGACTGGACCAAGGAATGCCCCAATAGCTCATAAAACTATTTCTGGGTGTGAGGTGTTCCTGGAAGAGATAAACATTGAATGAAGAAGGTCCATCCTCCTCAGTATGGGCTGGCATCATTCAATCCACTGGGGACCTGAATAGAAAAAAGGATGTGAGGTGTTCCTGGAAGAGATTAGCATTTGAGTGAAGAAGGTCCATCCTCCCCAGTATGGGCTGGCATCATTCAATCCACTGGGGACCTGAATAGAAAAAAGGGCAAAAGAAAGGGCAAAATCTGTCTCTCTTATTCAGCTGGGACATATTTTGCTGCCCTTAGATATTGGAGCTCCCAGTTCTCAGACCTCCAGACTTTGAAACATACACCATCACCACCCACTCCTTGGTTCTCAGGCTTTTGGACCCAGACTGAATTAAAGCACTGGCTTTCCTAGTTTTTAGCATGCAGATGGCAGATTGTGGGACTTAGCCTCAATAATCATATGAGCCAATCCTCATAACAAATCTCCTTTTATGTATATCTATATATCCTATTGGTTCTGTTTCTCTGGAGAATCACTAAGAGGACTTACGTGAATTAGGTCTAATCTAAAGTTTGTGGTTTTTTGCCTTTTATTTACTGTATTGAAAAACCACATGGATTAGGTAAAGTTGACGTAGCCTATATGAAAGTCTACTGAGCCCTGAATGACTAATGTATAGTCAAATCTCACTCAGAGCAATTTCTTTACAGCCTTGGGATTTGGTATTAAAAGAATTTAAATCTATAACCAGTAAGAAAGCCTGATGCTAAATAGATGTGTGTGTTTCATTGCACCATTGATGTGGTAATAGATTATACTATTTCCAGAGATGTGGTGGAAGATTGATGGGAAAAGGGTTAAAATACCTGTGTGCTTTATTGCAGTTTAATGTGATTTTCTCCATTGTTCCATGTGAACATAAAAAGCTCTAAATACTTCTAGAATATTCCCTAGGGTCAATCACTTTGTTAATGCACAGTGAAGTTTGAGAATGTCTTCTTCCTAAAGAAAGCTAAGTTTACTAGGATATGTGAGTTACAGCACCCCCCCCTCTCTTTTATCTATGTATTTATCTTATAAGAGGTACAGTTAGGTGTCTTAGACATTGCTCACTTTAGGGAAAAAAGCTTCCTTGTGAAAATCACCTTTTGTAAAAACCAGCTCTCCCAGAAGATTAGCATACATTCCTGGTTAAGAATTACTGAATATAATCCATGCAATGTTGCGTGGAAGATTCAAGGGCAGCATACCCATGGGTACATAAAGAGAGTTGTTACCAGAACTAGAAAGGGAACACTCTTTAGGTCTTTTGTGGTAGTTTGCAGATTCGAGAAAATCAGCAAGGACCTGGAGTCAGTCCCTAAGGTACTAGGACTAGTAAAGGATCTTCAGCTTTTCAACATATGAATTTAAAGAGTTAATAATTTGGGCTACCTTGGTGGCTCTGTTGGTTAAGCATCTAACTTCAGCTCAGGTCGATACCAGGGGTTCTGGGATGGAGCCCTGCATCAGCATCAGGATCCTCACTGAGCGGCGAGTCTGCTTGTCCCTCTCCTTCTGCCCCTTCCCCTGTTCATGCTCTCTCTCTCAAATAAATAAATGTTTTTTAAAAAGGGCCAAGAATTATAAGCAGTTGATGAAAAATATTGATGTACAAATCTTTGTTAATACTTTGACTCACTGTCAAACACCAGTGAAAATGTATGGCAGGTACCCCCTTATTTATTATTTCCTTCCTTTGGGATTCTTCCCTTAGTTACCTCTTCCTTAAATCATCCTGGCTTTTAGAGAAGGCATTGCATAATACAGAGAAACAGAAATTTGGTAAGGAGCTAATTCGTCAAGACTCAGTGGAACATGAAGTCCAGGATGGATGTGCCATTTATTATTTACACCAGATGGATGCTTTGACCTAACTATATCCTACCAAGAAAATGTTGCCTCTGGCTTGTAAAATCAGCCCATGAAAGTGTAACTATTGTTAAGATTCCCTAAAACAAGCTACTAAATATAATACTCTATTGGGAACACTTAACAACACTACCACAAATGGAAGTGTTGACTAATTTTTGGAAGAATATACTTTTGGTGACATTGTGACCCTAAAAGATGATGTAATTATTTGGCTGACTTCATAGCATGATCCAGAGAAAAAGGTGTCAGCCATAAAGCATTCTGCATTCTTGCCCCACTTACTACTCACAGCTCCATGAGAAGAATTATTTTCCTCCTCTTGGTAAGGATGAAAATCAACCTGCTTCATGGATCTTATTTAGACAATTATGGCTAATACTTTCAAAGCAAAAAAAAAAAAACAACCCACAAAGAGGACAACAAAACACCCTACAATGGGTCCTATGATTATTAACATTTATTTTAGATTCTATTCCTGCTGCCACCTTGTTCTAGAGCTTTTTATTATCAATTGTTCTTTCGTTACCAATTTTTCATTCTTGTAGATTTGACCTCTTCTGTTTGACTGGAATCATCTCAACATTTAAATATGAAAAATAATTTCTATATTAAAAAAGGAATTTAAATCTTCCTTAACCCACCATAACCCTTCAGCAAGTCTAATTTTAGTTCCTCTTTTGCAAGCAGTTGTCTACCTACTGCTCATTTCTCACCCTTCCAAGCCTGACTTTCTCCACCATTACTCCACTGAAATTTCTCCCATCAGTGTTGCCATTGACTTCTCTGTTGCTAATCCCAGTCTTCAGAACTCATCTTCCTTGACTTAGCAGTATTGGGTATCTCTCCACCACTGTTTTCTTCCTTGAAAAATTCCCTTCTGTGACATCATATCCTCCTCATTTTCCTTCCATCCCTCTGGTTGTTTTTTATTTTCTGCTGCAGCTTCTTTCTCCTCTTCCTGGACATTAAGTGATAGAGTTTCTTAGAACATAGTCCTAAACTCTATTTACATGCATCTCCACTTGACATCTGAAAGTAACTTTAAGTATTTATTGAATGTTTAATATATATTAGGCATAATGCTCAAAAATTAAAAAAAAAAGCAGCCCCTGACATTTAGGAACTAGACGGACACTTCTAGCTAAACCATGCTATTCTTCTGTTGTATATATTATCTTGCTAACATCATACAAGGTCACTCTAAGACTGTGAGACAAAGCGAGATTACTTCATAACTTTTATCTAAGCACAGTCAAGATCACTGTCCAAAATAGCAAACATTTCTCTCTCCTGGCTAATATGAGTGGCTTCTTTACCAATTGTAGCCTTAAGCTTTGCTCTAGTTGGTCTTCTTAAAGATACAACTTATTGAAACACCCAATCAGAGAATTGCCTTCATTTTATGACAGCATCTAATTGACAGCAAAACCTTGCTTGCTTGGATTTTCCCCAAATCACACAACCAAACCCCAAATCTTACAGGCTTTCTAAGGCATCTTACAGAAATACCCACAGTTCCCCATTGTTACTTGTTCTATTTTTCTGTAATGAGTAGCTAATCCTGCTTTTTCAACTACAACTAGGTTCCTAATAATCTTTGACTGAAGAGAATTGATGACGGTAAGCATTTTAAGTGGGATATTTAATAGTTGTAACAATTCTACAAATTGTAATTACTGTTACCATTATCTTTTTTAGTATACATGTAAGCAAACTGAGGCTTAAGGATTTTTTTTTTAATTTATCCAAGATCACATTTTTAGGTTGTAGTAGAGAATTTGAAGTCAAGATATTTAAATCTAGAGCTAGAGCTCCTAAGACATATGCTGAACTTCCTCAAGAAATAATACTCAAATATATATTGAATAGTTTGAGTATATGAATTAACTGACCTTATTACCACTTCTATCTTATATCCCTTAACTCTAAAATATAGAATTACTAGCTCCTTTATGTCTCAGTGCTGTCATTTGTCTTTCCTTCTCTTTATGGATTACCCTAAAATACTATCCCCCTTTCGTCTGACCTATATATGCAAACACCTACTCACCTTTCATAGCTTCAGCTAAGTCCTGAATCCTGTTATAAAGCCAGGAAGAATTGATAACTTTCTCCATCCTTAAAACCAACACATTCTTTAGTCATAGTTCAGAATATGTTGAATACCTGTCTTCTCATCTAGGCTGTGAACTACATAAATAAAAGAATAATGTTTATTAATCTTTGCATCCCCATGTTAGACATATAATAGGAACTAAGTAAACATGTATTGAGTACATAATATACAAATCCTGAAATAATGTATTTCTGACATTTTAAGTATAGTTAGTACTTATCTATATTTTGCCTCTGTTTGATTTAAAAGAGATTCTGTAAAAGAATTTCCTGACTGAATGGGGAGGCCTTATTTAACTATGATTAGTTTAACAGTGTCCTAACTAACTCAATTACTCAAATAAGCCACTATGTTTAATGATAAACATAATTTATTTATTGTCCATTAAGGTAGAACTTCCTAAGACATACAAATGGTCAATAGACACATGAAAAAATGCTCAACATCACTCACCATCAGAGAAGTATAAATTGAGGGATCCCTGGGTGGCGCAGCGGTTTGGCGCCTGCCTTTGGCCCAGGGTGCGATCCTGGAGACCCGGGATCGAATCCCAAGTCGGGCTCCCGGTGCATGGAGCCTGCTTCTCCCTCTGCCTGTGTCTCTGCCTCTCTCTTTCTCTCTCTCTGTGACTATCATAAATAAATAAAAATTAAAAAATAAAATCTTAAAAAAAAAGAGAAGTATAAATTGAAATCACAATGAGATACCACCTCACACCAGTCAGAAGTAATGAGCACAGGGTATTATATGCAACTGATAAATCACTAAGTTCTATCTTTGAAACTAATAATACACTATCTGTTAATTAAATTGAGTTTAAATGAATTTTTTTTATAAAAGGTAGAATCTTCCCAGAAATGGTATGAATAAATTTATCAATTGCTTTTTGTTTTAAAATGTATTCTTTAAATTTTATTGGCAATATACTATGTGCTGATAGGTCTTTCTCCTGAAGAAGCTCGCAGAGTAACAAGAGAAACAAACAAGAGGATAAGAAATTATAATACCTATATATGTATAGCAGATATAACAAGGCTTACACTCTAAGAAAGTAAGAATAAAAAATTTATCACTAAGTCAAGGGGACCATACATGATCGCTAAGGGGTTCCTGGGCAAACTATGCTAGAAAATTTCATGAAGAGAGGATTTCTAGTATAACAAGTAGAATATTCTACCCAACAACCTTATTATTATTATGACCTATGGTTTAAAATGTCACTGCCCAATGGAAATGGAATGTGAGCCACAAATGCAAGCCACACGAGTATTTTTTAAATTTTCTAGTCGTCACATTTAAAAAAGTAATAAGAAGTGTAATTAATTTTAATAGTTATTGCTTATTTGACCCAATGCATCTGAAATGTTATCATTTCAACAAGTAATCAGTTGAAAAATTATTAATTAAATGTTTTATATTTTTATTTCAAGCTAAGCCTTTGAGATCTGGTATGTATTTTAGCTTTTAGTGTCTCTCAATTTGGATCAGTCACTTTTGAGGGGTTTAAAAGCCACATGCAGTTAGATATCTTAGAACATTAAAACATTTCTGGCTTTAGGAAATTTAGTCACGACTTTCTAATTCTAGCAAAAATTGTCACCTGCCAAAGACCCACACAGCCAAAAATGACAATAAATACTCTCTTAGTTTACAGTATATAAGGTTGTATGGTTATATTTCTTCTTTTTAATTTTTTAAGTATATTTAAGCATTTTCCTTTCTGATACAGTTTAGCAATGTGGTGATAGATTTAGCTCTCATAATCGGTGTATATTTGTAAACTACTGACTTGACTTAAAGAACAGTATCTTGCTGTCAAATTTCAATATCATAATCTTATTATAACTATAAATTTATCAGGAAAAGCTTTTGCTTATCAGAACTTTCACATTTTCCAAGAACAGAATCATGTAATTCCAATATACACTTACAGGGATTTCAACTGAAAATATTAGAGACATTTCATTATGTTCTTCTTCAGGGTGCAATAGCTCAGAATCACCTTATCTTACCTATAGTCATAGACAAATTGGATCCAGGGCTCCCAGATGAAGTTTTTGATAACCAAAAGAAATCTATACTTAGCTCTCAAATATTTAAAAGACCAATGAGGTCTCTTGAAAACTTATAATACTTTGATTCCAATTAGGAAGGTGACAGAAAAAATAAAGTCCTCTTTAAGGAAAACTCACCCTATAATGATAGAGCTATAAAATGAAAATGTAACTATTATTCTCATGAACCTACATTTATTATGGACAAATTTCCAATCTCTTGGAGGTGATGGGTATATCTTGGATGAATTTGAGTTAAAAATCCTTTGACTCAGGTAGATATGATATCTTCTCGATAAACAGAAGCAAAATGTTATTCCATTTTTGATGGGCTTTTTTTTTTTATTGCTCTTAACTATCTTCTGAAAAATATCGCTAGGCTCTATCTCTAAACTATGAAGAAAAATGTCAGAAATAAATAGGAGCTCCACTGGCTTTTTGTACATCTCAATTGAATATTATTTTTACTTTTTACCTAGAATATACATACATAAATAACATTGCTATAATGTTCTTGTTGAAGATTTCATCTTCTGATTTTTTTCCTTCTCATTTTCACTTATTCATTATTATTGGTCCATGTCATTCATGGAGACAAAATGCAAGCCCATTCACTAGTGAGAACCAGTAGTTCCATTTATTCTTGAATTAAATTGCCAACATTGGGTAGACAAGGTAAAATTGATTCACACCTTGATGACTTTTGATACATTGCCTTGTGAGACATCCTCCTATATAATTCCTGTTTTTGTTTTCTTTTTAATTCTCCTTGCCTTGCCCCCAAACCAGGTCCAAATGACCTATAGCACAGGCATCTAAGATCCTGAAAGGAGATCTTGGATAGAGAAAGTGGGAAAGGGGGTTCCTGTCATAGAATAAAATAGTGGAGAATACCCATGATTGTTTTTCCTCTTCTTCCCTTGTCACTGTGCCATAGTTGCTTGGAGCTGTACAAGAGGGCAGGAGAATCTAGTCTTTCTGGCCAGAGGGTAAAGGGGCTCTTGAGAACTGGAAAGTATGGTAGAAAACCCTGGCAGGAGAAAGCTGGAAAAGGGCATCCTTTATTTTCTATTTGAACTGGCACAAAAACTAAGGGAACACTGCAAATGTGTGGAGCTTAATCAAAGGAGTACAACAAAGGATTTTAAACTGGATTTATATCATAAACATCTATTCTTTGAATTTTTAAATAATCACTATTTTTCTATAATTTAAACATTAAAAAAGATTTATCTATAATAGTAAAAATTAAATGAAGTGGGTTTAAAGGCAAAAACATTATTAGAGATAGAAAGAAGTACTATATCATAGAAATTAAAAATTCCAAATTTGTATGCATCTAATAACACAATGTCAAAGTATATAAAGCAAAAATCAACAGAATTACAAGATGAAATAGGCAAATTCATAATTATAGTGGGAGACTTCAACAAAGTTCTTCTAGGAATCAATAGAATAATCACACTTTTAAAATATTTGTATATTTTAGATGTGTGTCTTATTCATCCATACAGTTATTTGTTTTTAATTAAGTCCAATATTTGTTTCCTAATTGGAGCCTTTGTATATTTACATTTAGCATATATATTGACATATTTAAGTACAGCTTTATTACCTTTTTTTAAAAAAAGATCTTATTTATTTATTCATGAGACACACACAGAGAGAGAGAGAGAGGGAGAGGCAGAGACACAGGCAGAGGGACAAGCAGGCTCCATGAGGGAGTCCAGTGTGGAACTCGATCCCGGGACTCCAGGATCATGCCCCAGGCCGAAGGTGGCGCTAAACCGCTGAGCCATCTGGGCTGCCCCAGCTTTATTACCTTAAGTGTTTTCTATTTTCTCCACATTCCCTAGGTTTCTTTTTGGATTATTTGAGTTTTGCTTAAATCCCATTTTTCCTTATATTAGCTTGAAATTATGCACATTTTAAATATTTTATTAGTGGTTTCTTCGGATATTACAGCATGAATTAATGACTTTTGAAAATCTAATATTAATTGGCACTTTTACTATCTGCAAGGACAGTGTAAGGACTTCGAATTTTGAAATATCTTAATCATATTTCCCCTCTTGTGTGACATTATTATCTTATATTGTAATTATATACATATAAATTTTACATATAATTATTATATATGTTATATATGTAATTACTTTTGCCTTAAACCATGAGTATTAATTTAAATTTACTCATATATTTAAACTTTTCATGTTTCTTGTTGGATCTCCCAGCTTCCACCTATGGTTATTAGCCATTTGTCTAAAGAACACCAGATCATACTACTTTTATTTCCTTTCATGGTCATTAGCTGTCAAAAGCAGTTTTACTACAATACATCTAGTTTCTTTCTCATCTTGTAACACTCCTCATATCTGTGGTTGGAAATCTTTCATCAGTATTAGAAAGTCCTCAGATATATTTTTTCAGCTATTGTTTCTTTCCTATTCTCACCTTCTTCCTCTTAATCTTAAATTCTGTAAGTTAGCTCTTCCTAAGGTATCATCTGTCCTACATACTTTGTTCTATATTTTCCATTCTTTTGCCACTTCTTTTTTATTCTGTAAATTTTCTTCTAACCCATGCTCCATTTTCCTAAGTGTTTTGTTAGCTATGTCTTATCCGGTGTTAACCCATTTGTTGAGTTCTTATTTTGGTTATTGTACTTTTCTATTTTACAGTTAGAAAATTCCTATTTCATTCTTTTATATATTTTGAAGTAGCTGATGAAATTCTCAATCTTTTCTTTTGTATCACTAAACGTAGTTTTTTTGCTGGCTTTATTTACTTGAGTTGTCTTGTGTATCTGTTTTGTTTTTGTTTTAATGTGTCCCAAAATTGTTTGCAGAAATAATTTAAAGCTTACCTTTCTATAGAGATGAATTTTGTTTGCTTTTCAGGCACCTGGTACCACAACTAGTATGGGATTACCATAATGCAAGTTTAATAATTGAGAAGATTCAATTAATCTTCAGGCCCCTATAATGGTCTTTCTCTTTATAGTTCACCCTATTGACTTCTGGATTGCCAGTTCTACCTCCCTTGTGTAACTTAAACATCAGTCTTTTTCTTTCTAGTCCATGGAAGTTATCAGAAGTCAGGCTTAGCCTTTAGTCTCATTTAGGGCCATTTTCAGGAATCAGCAAAAATGTCAAGTAATATAAATCGGTTATATTGTGTTGAGAAGCTTCTCTCAACTTTTGTCTTCCCTAGAACTTAGCCTGGTAATTCTTCAGTATCTTGTTATTCTTTCATACTTTCAAGGAGATTTTGATTTTTCATACTTTTTCTTTTCTGTTTGTCCTTAAAGGAAAGGTTATATTGATTACTTTGTCCTCTAATTTTTACCTTCATGAATTTTTTAAAAAGATTTTATTTATTTACTCATGAGAGACAGAGAGAGAGAGAGAGGCAGAGACACAGGCAGAGGGAGAAGCAGGCTCCATGCAGGGAGCCTGACATGGGATTCGATCCTGGGTCTCCAGGATCAAGCCCTGGGCTGAAGGCCGCACTAAACTGCTGAGCCACCCAGGCTGCCCAATTTTTTTTTTTTTTTTTTGTTCTTAAAGCCTAGAGGTTAGTGGTGAACTGATGCTAGGAGAATTATTAGGGCCATGTATTTCCAAGTACTGCAGTGATGGTTACTACTACCTATAGATTGTGGGCTATTTAACACTGATTGTTTTGGCTTCTGGGTCTTTTCTGAAACTCTGTTGTAAAATGAAGAGTCATACTTAATAGCCTTTGCTGTAAATTTCTCACAAATGAACAATATTTTGTAAGGCTTCTGAGAAATTTAATTGAGTTTAAGATAACTATCTCATTATGTCTAATGTGTTAATAGTTTTATGTATTAAGTGCAATCATCCCTTTATGCCACTATTTTGTCACATTTTAATGATTTAGAAATTAGATAAGATGAAGTACCAAAATAAAGTTTACACACAAAAAAGATATTGGGCTAAAATAGTTTTCTGTTTTCCTTAGCTGGCTCTTCTTGCCACTAGCAGTCAATTTTCTGAGAAAATAAAATTCATATTTCTAAAAACATTGATTTTTTTTAATAGGAGAGTAAATATGATTTATAACTTTGGAATAGTTTATTGAGTTCAGTTCTTTTTGGTCAAATTATACTATTTTGATTCTAATTATTTGGGTTTTTTTCACATATGTTTGATGTTAGTAATGTGACTTTGCAAGACTTTATCTTTTTAAACAATTTGCATGGCATCTTGAAGAAAGGTCATGAAAACGGCTAGCGGGGGACTTAAAGATATCAACCAAATGTAAGGATTTCAGAGAAATTCTTTTTGGAAGAATTCAACTTGTTTACTCAATTATTTGTTAAGCATTTACTATGTGATCATCATACCATAAAGTAATGTCTTAGTAGAGCTTATATTTTCTTTCTGGTTAGAGATAAAATAAACAAATAACAAGAAGAAAATCAGCTAGTGATAAATTCTTTTCAGAGAAATAATATAATGTTTTAGAAAACAGTTGGTCATTTTAGATTGTGTGGTTAGTAAGAATAAATCTCTCTGATACAGTTTAAGGTAAGATTTGAATGACAAGAAAGAGTCAGACATTAAAGATCATAGTGAAGAGCATTCTGGGTAGAAGAATAAACTTATGCAAAGGTCCTAGGATGGGAAACAGCCCAATGTGCTAAAAAAAAAAGGGGGGGGGATTGCCATTGAGATTGGAACAAGACAGAGAGTAAAGAAAGATGAAGTAAACAGGGAGTCTGTTATAAAGGGCTTTGCAATCTAGTGCAAGAAGATTGGATTTTATTATAAGTGCAGTGGGAAGTAAGTGGAAGATTTTAAGCACAGGAATAACATGGTCTGTTTTGAGTTCTAAAGTGGGAAATATCTGCTGTTTGGGAAATGGACTATAAGGGCCATTCTTAGAGGCAATGAGAGGAGTTAGCAGGTGAAACATCATGATCTTGGCAATAAAGAGAGAGAACAGATTATGTAAGCTATATTTGTTGATGATGTGAGGTGGACAAGGAGTTTGCAATATCTTAAAGAGTAAAATTCAAAGCCTCCTAGATTACTGATTAAAGCAGTTGGATGGATGTGGCTACCATCCAACTGAAATGGGGAGTTTGGAGGAAGGATCCAGTTTTTTTGAGAGCTAAATCCCGAAGAACTGTTTATTGGCCATGTAAATTTTACCATGTTAACATGCCTAAATATCAGGTATGTGAAAACATTGAATGGACTTGTTTAAATGAGTATGGAGTTCTGGTGCAAGTTTGGGGGTGGAAATGTGGATTAGAGAGTCATTGGCCTATAGCTGCTTAAAGCCATGAAAGGGGATGAGTGCATCTGGGAAAATGAGCAGGTAAGGAGAGAAGGGAACTCAGGATAGAACCTTAAAAATTCTTAAATATTTAGATATTTAAAAATATATATTTAGATATTTAGCAGAGAAAAAAAATAAGGAAGAATACTGAAAGGAAACTGAGTCCAGGAAACAAAACAAAACAGCATACATAACAAGGTGTCTTAGACGCCAACAGAGGTCATGACTGACAAAAGGTAAAATACAAAACAAGTTCATCAGAAGCACTTTTTAGTAGGCTTGTGCATGGAACAAAGGAGATAGGAGAAAGAATGAAATGTTTTAATTGTTCCTCTAATATTATTCCCAAAGAATCAAAACCATATGATCTATCAATTCCACTTCTGGGTATATACTTGAAACAACTGAATGCAGAATCTTGAAGAGATATTCATACAACATGTTCATAGCAACACTATTCACAATAACTAAAATGTGGAGGCGATCCAAGTGTCTATTGATAGATAAGCAGATAAGCAAAGTGTGATATACACACACATTGGATATTATTCAACTGTAAAAAGAGGAAAATTCTTACATATGTTGCAACATAGATGAAGCTTGACATTATACTAAAGAGATAAACCAATCAGAAAAAGACAAATACTGTGTGACTCCTCTTATATGAGTTACATAGAATAGTCAAAATCATAGAGACAGAAAGTAGAGTGGTGATTGCCAGGGGCTGAGAGTAAAGGAGAATGAGGAGTTATTTAATGGGTACAAAGTTTTATTTGTGCAAGATATAAAGGGTTTTGGAGATGGATGGTGATGATGGTTACACAACAATATGAATGCATGTAATACCACTGAACTGTATACTTAAAATTAGTTGAAATAATAAATTTTATGTTGTGTATTTTACAATAAAAAATTGAAAAATAAGTAAAGATGAAGGGGGAAAATATTTAAAGGTTATTGATAGTATCTGAAACCTATCCAGCAGAATTCTATTCAAAAAGAAAACAGAGCCTGGTATATGGTCACTCAATAAAATTTGTTGAATAAGTGAAATTGCATCTTCAAAGAGACAGAACTGATAACTAAGAGACTGTTGTAGTGGAAACGTATTTACAGTGACTAAAACTTTTTTTCTTAATGAGCCTGGGGGAGTTCTCTCTGTTGACTGGGTTTGTGAAGCAGGTGATTTGGAGACATGATATTTATAGAATGGAGATAGTCCAAAATGTATGAAACCTTATTTTAGGGCTCCCTTTCCTTGGGTAAATATTCAGAAGTAAGTCCTCTTTATAATCTGCTGGTGCAAAAGTAATAGAGCATTGAGTAAAAACGGAAACTTTAGCTTTTTTCTTGTATTAGAAGATATTCAAAACAATGAAAATTATATGCTCAATAACATGGCCTAATATGAGAATTATTTTTTGAGTCACATCTATTGAATAACAGAAATTGAAAATTAGAAGGAGGGCAGCCCCGGTGGCGCAGCGGTTTAGCACCGCCTGCAGCCAGGGGTGCGATCCAAGACACCCGGGATCGAGTCCTATGCCCAGCTCTCCGCATGGAGCCTGCTTCTCCCTCCGCCTGCTTCTCCTTCCGCCTGTGTCTCTGCCTTTCTCTCTCTCTGTGTCTCTCGTGAATACATAAATAAAATCTTAAAAAAAAAAAGAAAATTAGAAGGATATTAAAAAATAAGTTTAAATTATACATGATGAGATTTAGCAATCTTTGCATTCTGAGAAGATTGATGCAGTCAAAATTTATAAATGTGCCAGTTGTTGATCCTGATGTAGTCAAAATTATATGTAGAATCCATACTTTCAAATGATTGTTTTAAAGATTTACATTATGAATAAAATTTATTAAAATGTGAAAGAACCATTGAAATTATGCTATTTCAAATACTTAAATTAGGTGAGATGATTTATCTCAGGTAATGTAGGTAAAGAGAATTAGAGAGGCAAGAAACCAGACCTGAAAGCCACTACCTTATTGAATACCTGTTTTTGTATAGTACGGTTCAGAGAGGAGGTAGAAATTATTCTTTTATTTGTAGATATCACACAGTTTTTAAAAATTTTCAGATTACATGTCTAGCCATTTTCTAACATTTTATACTGAAAAGGAACAGCTGAAATAATAATATGAATAAATTTCAAAATATGATTTTGAATATATATTAACTTTTGAACAAGTTCTTGATTACAGCATTTGAAACAAAAATGGAATGCTGAGAAGAAAAGAAAGCTGCCCAGCTGGCTATACAATGAGGAATGATTTGGTAAGCATGTGTCGAACATTAAAACATGTAGACTTAGTGGTCCACAGAATACTCACGGAAAGGGATGGCATATCCATGAGAAATGCTAGATTAATCTCATTAAATTCTCAGCCTGAACAGAATTTTAATAAAGGATTGTAGCATTCCTGAGATCTCCAGCATATACATGATACATAAAACACACAAAGATTTTTAGAATTCACTTATTAATTGTCGGTTTTTTCAATCCTTACTGTTGGTATTGTGATATATTTCTCTCTAGCTTTCATTTCCCATGCTGCTTTTTTAATTAAAAAAAAACCTATATTGCAGTTGTAATCATGCTATAAATAATAGGCTTTACCTTCCTGTTTAAAATTAACATAGTTAAAAGTGTTTTTCATGCAATGTTAAAATCCTTGTAGACACCCTTTTCAGTAACTATATACTATTTCAAAAGGTATATCTAATATATCAAGTGTATCATGATATATGAGTATTCAGGTTTATTTATTTCACTGTCATAAATATTGCTGAGGTGAATGTCTTTATGCAGAGAGTTCACATATGGAGTTTTGTTAATGACATGTTTCTAGAATTAGTATTATTTGATCTAAATATGAAAATACTCAGCCACATTTGACTTATTTGACAAGTGGGAATATAGTGTCATTATTGTGTAGATTGGCATGGATAGAGTTGCTAGTGAACATTAATATTTGCATCATGTTTATTTACTAATAGTAATTCTTTCCTTGTGAATTATCTGATCATATTCTCTGTTCATTTAATTATGAGCTCTTGATTGTCTTATAAATTTATTCAGGTGATTTATGTAATAAAAGCAACCCTATTGCTATATTTGCTGTAATAATTTGCACTACTCTATAATATCCTTTTACTCCCTTTTTTCTAACAAAATATAAAGAATACATTTTATTTATTTTTTAGATTTTGTTTATTTATTCATTAGCGAAACACAAGGGCAGAGACATAGTCAGAGAGAGAAGCAGGCTCCTTCCAGGGAGCCATATGCGGGACTTAATCCCAGCATCCTGGGATCATGCCCTGAGCTCAGGCAGACGCTCAACCACTGAGCCACCCAGACCTCCCAAGAATACATTTTATAATGTAAAATCTGTTACTCTCTTTCTTTGCAATTTCTTCTATTGTTTTCTTAAGCTTAGCAAGTCCTTTCTCTCACAGTTTTGTAAATATTCTATTATTTTCTTATAGTTTGATTATTTACATGTGTTTATAGCCATATAAAGTGATTTAATTTGTTTTGATATTTGAAGTAAGGTGAAGTCCAGATTCATTTTTTTCTTCAATGCTCCTGTGGGTTATCCTCCTATTTACTAAAAAAAATTTCCCTACTCTTCTGTTTCTTTTCCTTTTATTAAGGAAAAAGATAAAGTGAGAGGATTTATATTTGGATTGTTTTTATTTCATTGCTCTGCCTATATATATGTATATATAATCAATCCAAGCCACACTGCTTTAATTATAATTTAATGAAGTATTTGAATATCGGGTAGAGCCAGTGACATATCGCTTCCATTTGTTATAGAGTATCTTTGATACTCTTGACCCTTTCTTTTCTGAAATGAGAATTAAAGTCAATTTTCAGGTTTCAAAAGCCCTATTACAATTTGTATTGATAATACAATGAACTCCACTGTTAATATGGGAAGACTGATATTTTCAGGAATTTGATATTAACCTTTCCCATTGTGGAGTCTGTTGTATCTCTTTACATTATCAAATATTTCCTTATATTTTAAACATATACAAAATGTGTATCATTTTCTTTGTATAAGCCACATACACTTTTAAAAAAATAGTTTATTTATTAATTTATTTGAGAGAGAGAGAGAGAGAGCATGAGCAGTGGGGAGAGGAGAGAGAGGAAGAAGGAAATTCCCTGCAAAGCTGGGAGCCTGATGTGGGACTCTATCCCAGGACCCCAGGGTCATGACCCCAGCTAAAGGCAGGTGTTTAACCCACTGAGCCACCCAGGTGCACCAAAGCCACATACACTTATGTTGCCCAAATTATGCCAGTGGTGGCAGTGCATTGTAGGGTCAAATCTGTTTAGAATTTCTTCTGTCACTTACTAGAAATATGATTTTTTTTTGCCACTTAACTAAAAAATGAAATCTTTTATTTTTTTCAGTTGGTTCTTACAGACTTTCTGGTTGAACAGTAAGGTCATGTAAATAGTTATGTTTTCCTCTTCATTGTAAAGATTTATAACCCTCATTTCTACTTGCAATGACTAGTGCTATTGAGACAATAACAACTAAAGGCAGTGATTAAAGACCTTTCCAGTTTTTTTATCCCAATTTTATAAATTACCTCTAGTATTTCACAACAGGTTGAAATAGATATTTTCACCTTACTTGGGATATATTATTTGATGCCTATTTGCAGTATTGGTGGGGCATGTAATCATTCATCAAATCTCTTTTGGTTTTGTTTTGTTTTTGCTAGTCAGTGTATAAACGTGTTGTATAATGTAGACTCATCTTAAGATTGGAAATCCGAGAGTCCTGCTTCTCTCTCGGAAGCTAGGTTCCTGCGTTAGTAATGGTTCCATCAGGTGGCAGCAAGGTGTGGAATATAAGATTTGTCGTAGCGTTGAAGCAGCTATGAGAGCTAACAAACACCCTCTGCATCAGAGGCAGTGCCTGAAGCTGTTGTAGGTCAGCAGGGTTGGGAGTGGGGAAAAAACAGGATGTGAAGCAAGGAGAAGCAAAGACAAGCTGGAACCTCTGAGGACACACCAGGACCTGCATCTGTCTCTCCTCACTTATAACTTTTTTTTAAAAGATTTTATTTGTTTTTTCATGAGAGACACAGGCAGAGACACAGGCAGAGGGAGAAGCAGGCCCCCTGCAGGGAGCCTGAGGTGGGTCTCCAGGATCAGGCCCTAGGCTGAATCGGAGCTAAACCGCTGAGCCACCCTGGCTGCCCATCCTTATTATAACTTTGAGGATGTGAATGACCCCTCAGGGGAGGTTAATGTCCTTTGTCACGGGCACACATGTGCCTGGCTGGGACTCTGAGAAGCCAAAGGATAAAATATGGCACGAGCTAGAGGGGACACAGAATGAAGCAGCAGGTCAGCAGCTCCCTGTATCAGATACAGGGGCACCTGGTGCCCTGACCCAGGGCAGGGCTGCTGCTTCTCTTTGGTCTTCCAGATACCATACAAGTTACTTCTCTGGCCATATCTAACCTGGAACTGTACAAAGAAGGGAGTTCTGGCAAATGGAGCCCCAGTTACTGATGTCAAAACAATACAAAATACAGCAATACAAAATAGTTTACTTACTTGTAGCACGAATAGTAAGCATCTAGCTTGGTGTCACAAATGTTAAAGATAAATCATGTAAAGTATATGGATATAATATATGCTTAGTTAGTGACATCCATTACTATCACAATCATACCAATAAGTGTCTGTCCTAATATTGAATGTATGTATCTTGCTGCTATCATTTACTTTTGCCAGTGAACCGTATACTTTGTGCTACCTTCCTTTAAAATTTGCTTTACTTATTGTCAACACACACCAGCTGCATTATTTCCTATGTAACTTCCCAGCATTGGGCCATTCTTATTATACTTATTTCTTTTTCTGACATAATGATATTTTCTTTTTGGTAGAAAAAGAGTAGATATTGCAAGGCTGTTATGTGGATAAAATTCAAACACTGATATGGCTACTCTACAAACTGGAAATTTACCTTAACTGTCATTTCATTAGTTTCGAATCATAGTGATGTGACAGGTGTGTATCTTTTCACATTTCACAAGTAATCTGGAAGCAAATAAGAATAGTTACGATTTGTAGATTGTGTGATGGAAATTTTACCTGGTGTTTTTATGCATACAGAAAAACAGGAAAAATAGTAAGCCCCTCACTATAGGCTATAATCATAACAACCCTAGAATTAGTGACTTCATATATTCTCTCATTTATTAATAGTTAACACTTCAATATAATAATTTTTTTGGTTAACCAAGACTCTTAGAACTGATATCAATTGATAGTCAATAGTGAAATTCTTTTCAATTTCCTTAAAAATGTCTTGAAGACATTTAGGCCCGCACAACTTTACTTTAGAGATGAAACTAAAGTCTGAGCAGTGCTTCCTTAGTTCTTTCTTCTATCCTGTTGAGGGCATTCTCTCTGTTCTAGTTTTTGTCTTCAATATTACTTATCCTATGTAATAATACCTATCACATTTCATAATATCAAGTTAATACTTTGATCATTGAGTTTAATTGGTGAATGCTTAATTTTAGAGAGTCATGTTAAGTAATAAATGAAGGGAACGAGTAAAGTTTAATTTTTTGAATTTTGTAAGGGTAGGGACTTTTAAGTCTTAAAGTCTGGCACTTTAAATAATTATTAGTGTTGTTGATAGAACTTCTTGTAGTCACTGTGATTTTCATGAAAAGAAAACAAAAGAAAAGAAAGAAAAGAAAAAGAAAGAAAAGAAAGTACATCCAGTATTTTCAAGGGAGAAAAAAATTCTCTTTGAGGGATTCAAGAGCTTATATTTATGTGGCATGATCGATTTTTACGAGGGGCAGATGCAGGGTTTGTGGGACCGGAAACATATACAACCAGGGTGGAAGGTTCTTTAAGGAAAGGAGCACAAAATTATGAAGATAAAATTGTTAGGAATACAATGGTTGCCTTGGACGAGGCCATTTAATTGATTGACCCTGAAACTTAATCTTTATTAACTTCACATAAAACCTGCCTCCGCTCTAGAGAAATATTGTATGACTTTTTTATTACAGTTAAATGTTTTGAAATAAAATTAAGAGCATTTTGATAAAACTTCAGCAGTTTGGATCTAATTTTGTATTGTAAGATAACCACTTTTTTATTCTGAGAACTATACAAAATAATGGGTAGTGGCTTCACCACTTATTTCCATTTTGAATGCTGATAAATGTTTAATGATAACAGGATAGTGAAAGATATCCTCGTAAAATTTGTCAGCAATGTTGATTTGGTACCTACTATGTGAGGGGCACTGAAATCCTGGTACAAAACATCTATTGAGGTCTTTCTTCTCAACAATTTTATGCTAAGAACAACATAACTCCTGACTCGTAAGGGCATTCTGGAAAGGGTAAATGAAGTGGTAGCACAAGGTTTACTTTAACAACTAAAAAAATGTGTCATATGTATTAATGTCAACAACTGGAATTTTACCTCATTAGGCAATTTCTGGATCTAAGACTCTGATTATTATTCTAAGCAGAAAAAATATGCTAATTATTCACTGAATGTAGAAGGAAAAAAGGTGTAAAATCTCCTGTTAGCCGTGTGACCATGTACTAATTGCATGTCATGTGTCAAAATAATGCAGCTCCCTGTGCCTAAAGCAATTAGACACACAGAACTCCATTAATGAAGCACTGTCTGTCACTAAAAGTGTTTTCTGTGCTATAGTTGAAGATTAAAATATTAACTTCTCAAATATTTATGATAGTTACTGACAGCATTTCAAAATGTTGCTTTTAACAAAAGCTTTCTGTTAAGAATTAGTTTTTAATTTGGATTTTATATTCAAAGAATATATTAACATATGGTAGTAAGATGGGATTTCTTAGGTATCTGAAGAGAGTTTGTTAAATAAAGATAGATTACTTTTAGAAAACTTTACCATGTCTTTGACCCTTAATTTTTTCCTCAGAAAGGGGCTTTCTGAGGGTATCACCAAAACATCACTTTTTCCTCATTTAAATATTCATTTGGCAATAATGTACAAATGTAGGTTTCACTTGTATTATTTTTCTCTGTTATTCAAAATAATTGGCTCTGAACTCACTGTAACAAGTCAAGCTCTACTGGCCAAATATAATCTACATATTGTTTGATGATTTGAAAAATATACAGAAAGGACGCCAGTAATCTAAAAGATTATCAATTCTAGCTTAACCAGTAGCAGTAGCACCCTGCTACTTCTGTACTAAATCCATTTATTGAGTGATTACTATGTATTAAGTACTACGCTTCACATACCGCTCAATTCTAGCTTTGCTTGAATTTATGTACTATTTCAGTTCATTTTGTTGCTTTTTCATCCATTTTTATGAATGAAAACAATTGTATTTTCTCTTGATCAGTCTCTCTTGGACAGTTCTCTCTTGACCTCGGTCTTTCATAAGATCACTTATTTTCAGAAATATGCTTAGGTTCTTCCCAGAATGATATCCTTTTGCATATTATTTCAGGTAAAAATAAATGGGTGTTTATTAAACCTTAGCTGTATTAATTAAGATACCATATCCACTGATTTTGAAAAGTTCATTTTGCCATTTTCAAGGTGTTTTCTGACTTTAGTAGAAGTCCTACTGTTTTTTAATCATAGAAAATTTAGTGCAAAACACCCTATTCTGAATTAGTGCTCCAAACTTTTTATTCTAGCTTACTAAATGCTGAAATTCAGCCCAATGTTAAATTATAAATCTTCACTCAAATGGCAATAAATATTATTTTTGTTTGTTTTCACATTCAAAGCTCAAGGATTACTCACAGTCTTTATGCTAGATAATGTTTTTTTTTTCTTTTCCTCTCTGATCACTCCTATTTATATAAGAAAAGGACAGCCTTACTACTTAGAAATTCTCCTTAGTAATGCAAACTTGGCATAGAACATTTGTAGCCACATTAGTAATTTTTCTGACTGGTAGGAAAACTATCTGCAGTCTCAGCTAACAGAGTGCTTATTCATTAACACCCTGAGTGTAATGACCTCTAGATACTCTACTGTGGGGTAGTCTATTATTGAATATTAATAAGTGATTATTTGGTTGGAAGCTCACATAGAATTTTTGAAAGGATAAGTAAAGTTTCAGTACTTATAATCAGGATACTGTTGGCTTGTGTCTGTATCTGAATTTGAAAGACAATTATTTCAAATCTTTAGCACATCGGTATTGGATATTTAGGAGGAAAAATTCAATTTGTCTTCACATTCTGTGAATCATTGAGTAGAAAATAGATTCTTCAAGCAGCCAAAACAATAATTTGCTCAGTTTTGAAATCAAACGCTTTGGCCACCTCTGAAGCTATTCTTCTCAGAAAGGATGAAGTAAGATGAATATGTTGGAGGGTTAGATTCCTTAATGGATTTTAGTCATTTTTCCTTTGTCCAGGTTGTTGGTGATTTAAAAATACTTTATTATTTAAAATAAAAAATTGATTTCTTTTTATTTTCCATTCACGTAACTTTATAAGTATTTTAATTTTGCTAAGTCTTGTTTCATAAAGTTAGTTTAGTTGAATCTAGTAGCATACATTCTCCATAAATACAAGAATTGTTTTTTCTGTTTTGATTAATACTGGCACTTGGTATTATTTAATTCCCAGTACATAGAGTAGTATCTGGCATTAGTAGGTATTAAATAATTATTTCTTAAATGAATGGGTGAATGTTTTATATTCTTTCTTATCTTTATTCATTTTATTTTTATTATATTAATATGTTTCAGCAGGGATCCCTGGGTGGCGCAGCGGTTTAGCGCCTGCCTTTGGCCCAGGGCGCGATCCTGGAGACCTGGGATCGAATCCCACGTCGGACTCCCGGTGCATGGAGCCTGCTTCTCCCTCTGCCTGTGTCTCTGCCTCTCTCTCTCTCTCTCTCTGTGTGACTAGCATAAATAAATAAAAGTTAAAAAAATATGTTTCAGGACATAGAGAAGATTTGTATGTTATGCAAATCTTACTAATAAAGCATAATGATACAGTGAACATTCATAAACCTAACACTCAGCCCAAAAGATAGGAATTACCAATAATTTGCATCTACCTATATGTTTTTCCCTTGTCTTATCCATATGATTCTTTCCTCAGAGACACCACTATCCTAAATTTTGTGTTTGGGCTTTTTCTAAAATAAGTTCTGTCATAAATATTGAATATTCAAGAATAATTTGTGTAGTTTTGGTGTTAGGAAGGGCTTTAAAATGGCATTATACTATATACTATCTTCTTAGACTTGCTTTTTTTACTCATTATGCTTTCAAGATTTATTGCTATGGCTATATATGTATCTTTTATGTGCTGCTGTATAACAATCAATTGTGTGACTATATTAGCTTGATGAAAAATTTTATTTTTACCAGGTTTTTACTCTTCTGTAGAATGCTGTTATCAATATTTGTGTATATCTCTTGGTGCACATACACAAAACTTTATCACAGGTATTACCACAGAAATGGAATTTCTGGGTTGTAAGATAGTCAATGGATTAGCTTTGAGAGGTAGTGTCTATTTTTTCACAGTAATTTGAACATTTAAATTAGCAGCTTGCCCTCCAAGTGGCAATATATGAGAATTCCCATTGCTCTATATCTTCACCAGTAATATAATGCATTCTCAGTTTTTGTTAGCTTTGACATTTTTGTGAGTTTTCTTTTCTGTTTTTGTTATTTATTGCTCTGGAATATAGAAATTCTTGGAGATGACCTATGCCACTTGTGAATTAGAGATGTCTCAAATAGTATGACTTTTCAGATTTTAGTTGTTGTTTAGGTCCCTTGGTCAGCTTCAAGTTAGCCATATTGCCAAAATCTGAATGTTCTTCATTCACTTGCTAATTGAAAAATTATTCAAAAGTTGCTAGATATAATTTCAATATATAAAAGTCAATTATAGTTTTATATACAAGCAACAACACATTAGAAAACTGTACTCCTGAATCTGTGTCATTTAAATGACTAAACATATAAGCTATCTAAAAATAAGTCGAAAAAAGGATGTGGCAAAGCTATTAGGGAGAAAACTGTAACATTTAACAGATAAAAAATGGGAAGATATATTATGCTCATTAATAGAATATTCAATATTCATAAAAAATCATTTCTTCCAAAACTGATCCATTAATTCAAAGCAATCTCATTTCAGATCCTAATAAGATTATTCACTTATCAAATAAAAAACTCATTCTAGAACTCATTTGGAAGAATAAAAGGCTGAGAATCGCTAAGGCATTTTAAAGAAGCATCAGACAAGAATTGTCCTATTAAATGTCAAAATTTATATAGGGTGATGAGGCACCTGGGTGGCTTAGTTGGTTAAGCACCAGACTCTTGGTTTCAGCTCTGTTCATGATCTCAGGGTCATAGGATTGAGCCCTGTGTCATGCTCCATGCTCAGCAGGGAGTCTTCTTGAGATTCTCTCTCTCCCTCTCCCCCAATCCTTTCCCTTGCTCTTTTTTTTTCTTTCTCTCTTTTTCTCTCAAATAAATCTTAAAAAAAATTATATGAGGCAACTGGGTGGCTCTATTGGCTAAGTATCTGACTCTTTGGTTTGGCTCAGATCTCCATCTCATGGGTTGTGGGATCAAGCTCCAGGACAAGTTCCGCACTTAGTGGGAGGTCTGCTTTGGGATTCCCTCCCTCTACTCACTTTCGTTCTTTCTATAAAATAAATAAGTAAATATTTTTTTTAAATGTCAAAGATTATTTAAAAATTATTAACAACGTGTAGTAGTTTTGGTGTTGTAGAAAATAGACCAATGGAACAAAACACAGAGCCAGGAAAACTATACATCTAAAAAAAAAAAAAAAAACCCACAAAGATGCACTCATGAACATAGCTTGCATTGAGATTAATGAAGAAAGGAAAATATATTTAGTACACGTTGATGGGAGTTATTTTCCATATGAAAAAATGTACTATCTCACACCCTACATAAAAATCAATACCAAGTGATTCAAGAACTTAAATGTTAAATGGAAATATTTAAACTCTTAGAATATAATCAAGTATATTTATCTAAGTATATAGAAAGGGATATCTTAAAGAGAAAAAGTAAAAGATATGCAGAAATACATTTGATAACATTAAAATAAGAACTTCAGGTATACACTCAATAAAAGCTCTAATATGTGAACATAAATGCAGGAATATTAAAAGCAACATTGATTATAATAAGAAAAAGTAAAACTCAAAAAGCAATAGTCAAGTGTCTTATAAAAATAAAATAGTGTATTAAAAATAAAATACTAATACAGCAGTTTAAATGAACTAGTGCTACATATGTCATGAGTAACCCTCATAAATATAATGCTGATTGAAAATAATTAAGATATAGAAGTATAATTTAACCTTAAAATTTTTTGCCAAGAAAGGATGGCATAACAATGGAAGAATAAGAGTATTTTGCTGTCTTCCTCCCTCTGCCTCTCCTCTCTCCCCCAACCAACATACAAAGTACAGTGAGTTTGGCTATCAGCAGTCCACAAGAGTGCCTTTGTGGAAATCTGAGACTCTAGCAGAGCAGTTCCAGCACACTTTTGGAGAAAAATAAAAATCTGAGATTGGAAATTTTGAAGAGGGTGAGAGGAACAGTTACACTTTATCTGTGCCACCCCTTCCCCAAGACAGCACAACTCAGTGCCAAGACAGACCTTCTCAGCCTATGATTTCTCCCATTGGGGAAAGTAAGAGTATGTGGGTGAGCTTTTAGCTTCCTCAGCTGCTTGTAATGCTGCCAGAGACCACTTCTTTTCTGCTGAATACTGAGATGTGATGTACAGCTAGCAGGCAGGGGATGGCTGGGAGAACAGCAGCCTGGCCTCTCAGAGAACAGCAAGGGGAGGCAGGATCTCCTCACATCTTAGCACACTCTATCAGGAAAACCATCCATGAACTGTAAGGCACATCTTACCTATAGATATACCAAAATGGCCCACAGGCATCCCCAACACTCTGTGTACCTCACCCATACAATATCCACTGGCAAAGAGAGTGGCCAACTTCTTGTGCACATTCCTGAAAGTGACAAGAGTGAGCCTTTACAGATGGCTAGTGAGCTCTCCCAGAAAGCAGGCTCAACTATGCAGGATTGGGAGAAAGCACACACACTTGAAAATTCAGTACTACATAGGAAGAGAAAATGGGAGGCTGGCTTTGTAGGATCAAAAGGAGGCCTACAATCAAAAGAATTCACCCTTATGAGGGAACAAGAAGTGTGGAGCAATGTTATCCATTTAAAAAGTCTTAGAAATCCTCAGAAATCCTAACAAGGCTGATGAAAGGTATTTCTCTCCCAAAGTTAGTCAGTAAAGACCGAAAGTGGTTGATTTCTTCTTCAAATGTGAAGATAACAATGCAAGCCCTCAGGGAATATGATAACCAAGGAAACATCACCAAAGGAACATAATATTTTTCTCCTAACCAACCCCAAAGAAATGGAAATCTGTAATTTGCCTGATAAAAAATTTCAAGATAGTTGTTTGAAGGAAACTCAGCTGCGAGAAAACTTAGGAAAACAATTCAATGAAATCAGGAAAGCAATACATGAACAAAATGAGAAGTTTAATAGAAAAAATAGAAATCATAGGAAGTACCAGACATATTATGAAGCTGAACAATACTTTGATTGAAATTAAAAGTGCAATAGCATCCATAACAGACTTGGTCAAGAAGAAGAATAAAAGACTGTGCAGTGGAAGACAAGTCACTTGAAATTATCCAGTCAGAGGAAGAAAAAAAAAAAAAACTGAGAAGAGTAAGGAAATCCTATGAAGACTCTGGGATTTTGTTGTTGTTGTTGTTGTTGTTAAGATTTTATTTATTTATTCATGAGAGACACAGAGAGAGGGGCAGACACATAGGAAGAGGGAGAGTCAGGCTCCCTATGGGGAGCCTGATGCGGGACTCTATCCCAGGACCCTGGGATTATCACACCCTGAGCCGAAAGCAGACTCTCAACCACTGAACCACCCAGGTTCCCCAAGACTCTGGGATATTATTAAAATTTATGCATAATTGGAGCCCCAAAAGAAGAAGAGAGGGAGAAAGGGGAAGAAAACTTACTTGAAGAAATAATGGCTGAGAATGTCCCAAATCTAGAGGGGACTGTTTAGACATCCATGTTCATGAAGCTCCTAAATACCTAAACAATTTTTACCCAAAAAGATCTTGTCTAGGACACTTTATTTTAAAACTCTAAAATTTAAGACAGAGAATTTAAAAATCAGCAAGAGAAAAAAATATTCCCCGCATACAAGGGAACTTCTCAAAAGGCTTATAGTGGATTTCTCAGCCGAAAGCTTACAGTCCAGGAGGTAGTGGGATGATATATTCAAAATACTGAAAGAAAAAGAAAAACTGCCAAAAAACACTTTACCGGGAAATGTCCTTCAGAAATGAAAGTGAGATAAAGAGTTCATTACCACAATAAATGCTGAGAGGAGCTTTTCAAGCCGAAATGAAAGAATCCCGATTAACAACATGAAAATGTGTGAAAATATAAAACACACTGGTAAGGGTTAAGTATATAGTCAAATTTAGACCCTAATACTGAAATACCATGGTATGGTAATCACTTAACTCTCTGATATAAAGGTTAAAGGACAGAAGTATTAAAAAATAACTACAACTATAATAATTTATTAATGAATACACAACATAAAATACATGTAAATTATACATCAAAAACAAAATATAGGGGTAGTAGAATAATAGAGTTTCTGTGTGTGATTTAAGCTAATTTGTTATCAGTTTAAAACAAACTATTATATTTATAAGCTGTTATATATAAACCTCATGGTAACCACAAAGCAAAAACCTATAGTAGATACACAAAAGATGAAGAGAAGGGAGTCAAAGCCTCTTACCATGAAAAACATCAATTCACAGAGGAAGATAGCAAAAGAGGAAGAAAGGAATGGGGAAACTACAAAATAGCCAGGACACAACTAATAAAATTGCATCAGTATGACATTGCTTATAAATAATTACTAAAATGCATTAAATATATTACTAAAATAGATTAAATTACCCAATCAAAAGGCATAGAGTGGCTGAATGGATTTAAAAAAAAAAAAATAGAAGACCCAACTATATGCTGTCTACTAGAGACTCACTTCAACTTTACAGACACATAGGCTCAAAGCTAAGAGATGGGAAAAGAAGAACTCTGTGCAAATGGAAAGCAAAAGGGAACAGGGGTAATTATAGTACATCAGACAAAATAGGTTTTAAGTCAGAAGTGTAACAAGAGGCAAAGAAAGTCATTATTTGATATAAAGGGATCAATTCACTGAGAGGATATAATGGTTGTAAATGAATATGCATCCAATGTGAAAGTATCTAAATACATCATGCAAATATTTATAAATATGAAGGAAGAAATAGACAATACGATAATTGTAGGAAGCTTCAATGCCCCATTTTCAATAATGGATAAACAACCCAAGAAGAAAACATTGGACTTGAACTCTACTTTAGAACAAATGGACCTAACAGGTGTGTGTGTGTGTGTGTGTGTGTGTGTGTGTGTGTGTAGAACATGCCATTCAACAGCAACAGAATACACATTCTTTTCAGGTGTGCATGGATCATTCTCAAGGATAGATCATATGTTAGGTAACAAAACAAGCCTCAGTAAATTTAGGAGTAAAATCATATTGAGCATCTTTTCTGACTACAATAATATGAAACTAGAAATTAACTACAAGAACAGAAGTGGAAAATTTAGAAATATGTGGAAATTAAACTACATATTCCTGAACAACCAATACCTCAAAAAAACAAAGGGAAATTAAAAAATATTTTGAGGGGATCCCTGGGTGGCGCAGCGGTTTGGCGCCTGCCTTTGGCCCAGGGCGCGATCCTGGAGACCCGGAATCGAATCTCACGTCGGGCTCCTGGTGCATGGAGCCTGCTTCTCCCTCTGCCTGCGTCTCTGCCTCTCTCTCTCTCTCCTCTCTGTGCATTCTCATGAATAAATAAATAAAATCTTAAAAAAAATATTTTGAGACATATGAAAATGGAAACATAAAATACCAAAACTTATGGGATGCAGTAAAAGCAGTTTTAAGAAGAATCATGTAAAACCGAAGTTAGCAGAAAGAGTGCAATAACAAGTATCAGAGGAGCAGTAAATTAAATAAAGACCAGTAAAACAATAGAAAAGATCAATTAAATGAAATGCTGTTTTGATAAAATTTACAAATCTTAAGCTAAACTAAGAAAAAAAGAGGAGACTAAAATAAATAAAATCAGAAATGAAACAGGAGGTTATCCAACTGATACCATAATAAAAGACTGCTATGAACAAATCGAATAACTTAAAAGAAATGGATAAATTTATAGAAACATACAATATATGAAGACTGAGTAATAAAAATAGAAAAACTTGAAGGACAAAAAATAAATACAGTGATTGAATCAGTAGTCAAAAATCTCCCAACAAACAAAAAGCTCAGAACCGAGTAATTTCACTGGTTTATTCTACCAAACATTTAAAGAATTATGTCAATTCTTCTCACGCTCTTCCAAAAAAAAAAAAAAATGAAGGGACAGGAACACTCTCAAACTCATTTTACGAGGTTAGCATTACTCTGATATCAAAGCCAGAGAAAGACACTATAGGAAAAGAAAATTACAGTTCAATATCTCTGATGAACATATATGCAAAAATTCTCAATAAAATGCAGGCAAATCAAATTTAGCAATTCATGAAAGGATCATACACCATAAGTAGAATTCACCCCTGAGATGCAAGGATGATTTATAACTTTTTATAGAAGATAAAAATATATATGGACATCTTAATAGATGGAGAAAAAACACTTAACAAAATACAACATTGTTTTATGATGAAAAATTCTCAACTAATTACGTATAGAAGAAATGTACCTCGTGTATTAAAGGCCATACATGTCAAGCCCACAGATAACATCATAGCCAATGGTGAAAGACTGAAAGTTTTTACTCTATGATCAGGAATGAGATAAGAGTGTCCTCTTTCAGCACTTTTATTCAACATAGACCTGGAAGTCCTAGCCAGAGTAGTTAGGCAAGAAAAAGAAATAAAAGACATCAAACTTGGGATGGAAGAAGTAAAATTATCTCTTTGTTTGCAGATGATATGAACTTCTTATACATAGGAAATCCTAAGATTTCCCCCCAAAACTGTTAGAATTAGTAAACAAATTCAATAAAGTTGCATTAACAATGCACTATCTGAACAATCGTATTTGTAATAGCATCAAAAACAATAAGATATTTTGGAATAAATTTCACCAAGGAGGTAAAATATCTGTATATTAAACAGTATAACACATTGATGAAATTGACAGCACACATAAATGGAAAAATATGCTTTGTTTAGGGATTGGAATAATTAATATTGTTAAAATGTTCATATCAGCCAAAGACATCTATGGATTCCATACAATCCCTATCAAAATACCAATGGCATTTTTCACAGAAATGGGAAAAGCTATCCAACATAAATCTAAAAATTTGTATGGAACTACGAAAGCCTCCAAATAGCCTAAATAATCCCAAGAAAGAAAAACAAAGCTGGAGGCATTCCACTTTTTGATTTCACGGTGTGTTCCAGAGCTACAGTAACCAAAATTGTATGCTACTGGCATACAGACAGACACATAGACCAACAGAATAGAATTGAAAGCTGATAAGTAAACTCCTATATATAAGATCAAGTAATATTTGACAAGGAAGCCAAAATACTTAGTGGGGGTAAAAAAAGATAGTTTCTTCAATAAATGGTGCTTGGAAAACTGAATATTCACGTTCAAATGAGTGAAATTAAACTCATATTTTACACCACTTACAAAAGCTAACTCAAGATGGATTGAAGTCTTATGTAAAACCCAAAAGTGTAAAACTCCTAGAAGAAAACATGGGGGTAAAGCTCTCTGGCATTTGGTCTTGGCAGCAACTTTTTTGGCTATACCACCAATAGCACAAGTAACAAAAGCAAAAACAAACATGTGGGACTACATCAGACTCAAAAGCTTCTGCACAGCAAGAAAAACAATCAATACAATGAAAAACCAACTTGTGAGATGGGATAAAATAGTTGCAAACTATATATCAGATAGAAAATTAATATCTAAAATATATAAGGAATACATGCAATTCAATAGCAAACAGTCTGATTTAAAAATGAACAGAGGACCCGAATAGACGTTTTTCCAAAGAAGACATGCAGATGGCCAAGAATTACATGAAAAGATGCTTAACATCACTTATCATCAGGGGGATTCAAATCAAAGCCACAATGAGATATCACCTTCTACCTGTTAGAATGACTATCATCAAAAAAGATAAAACAAGTGTTGGGAAGGATATGAAAAGGAAATCCTTGTGCATTGTTGATGGGAATGTAAATTATTCAAGTCACTGTGAAAAACAGTGAGCTTCCCTAAAAAAAATCTAAAATAAAACTATGATCTAGCACTCTCACTTCCGGGTATATTGAAAATAAATGAAATCAATATCTTGAAGAGATGTCTGCATTCCCATGTTCATTGCAGCATTATTCATAATAGCTGAGACATGGAAATGACCTAAGTGTCTGTCAACAGATGAATTGATAAAGAAAATGTGAAAAATTATATATATATATATCTATATATGCATATTATTCACCCACTAAAAAGAAGGAAATCTTGTCGTTTGTGACAACATGGAGTGATCTTGAAGGCATTAATCTAAATGTAATAAGTCAATCAAAGAAAAATACTGTATGATCATATATGTGAAATCTAAAAAAGCTACACTCATAGAAAAAGAGAACAGTGATTTGGAAGTGCACATGTTGGTTAAGGTGCACAGAACTTTATAGTTAAAAGACAAGTAAATTCTAGGTCTCTAATACACATCATGGTGACCGTAGTTAATAATACTATTTTATTCATTTAAAAGTCCCTAAATGAAGTAAATTTTATCACTAAACAAAAAAGTAATTATATGAAGGGATGGATATATTAATTAGCTTTATTGTCACTTCACAATATGTATCAAATCATCTCATTACATACCTTAAACTTACATAATGTTATATATTGACTGTATATCAGCAAAGCTGGAAAACGTTTAAAAATTTTGCCAAAAAGGTCATTTATGGATGCAGACATGTAGTGAATGTATAACCATATATATAATGTTTCATTTCTTAAGCTTGGTACATTACATAATAATGCTTGTTATGCCTTTTGGATATCTGATACACTTTACAAAAAAGACATTTAGTTCTTTTTTACCTTATACATTTCTCATTGATTGGAATATGTACTATTTAGCTTGATTTTTCTTTAGTTTCTCATTTATATTAGCCCATCTCATATCTGTACAATTCAAAACATAAGAATTGGCTCATAATAGTTTTAATCTTCTTTTTAAAACCTTTTAAAATTCAGCTGCCCATCAACATTGTATTGACCATATACTCCCTGTGAGGTACTGTACCCACTATTGAAAGGGCAGAAATAAAAAAGAATAGCAACCCTGCTCTTGGGCATCTAGCAGTGCCATGAAGATCAGCCTGTGAATAATAATAACGTAAAAACAAAAAAAAAAAACAAATAATAATAATAATAATAATAATAACGTAAAAAGCCAAGTGTTATATAAAAGGAACTAATGAACTGGCTCATGAAGTATGAGTACCAGTGTTAGTCATTCTAGATATAGGGAACAATATATATGAAAGTGAAGCGGTGGACAAAGTATTGTTTCAAAATTTTGGATTTTCTAAAGTCTATCCAAATGCTGACTATGTCTTAGGAAGATAATACTGCTTTTCTCAGCTTTGACAAGCTATTGTTATGATTCTGCTTATTATTCTTACTCCATAGAATTTTCAGTTTGTTTTCTAGACATGGTAACCTATTGCTCAGTTTGTTTCAATTATGGAACTTAGGTATATTCTTTTTAGGTTCCTACAGAAACAGTAATTAGCTACTCTGGGAACAGTAATTTTAAGGGGTCCGCAAATGAGTATATACTAAACAATGCTACTGTGCTGTGAATCTTACCCATCCATTCTATAATGCTGGCTTCTGGGAAATAATAAAACCAGTGTTGGAAAACCTGACCTGAAGTAGTTTGTAATTTAAGAAAAACCAGAGAGAGCGAAAGAGAACAAGCATTTTAGTCAGGTTTCAGGCTTGAATAAGTGGCTGTCTTTAGTTTGGATTTACCAGGACAAAATGTGGCAAAGTACGATCACTGCTCTAACAGAAGTTCAGTCAGCTGGAAGAGCACAAAGAGGCTGATGAATTTTCAGGGTTTGGGGAATTGGGAAAAGCATCATGTAGGAGACTTATTTGATCTGGATCTTGGCAACTGGCGGGATTTGAAATGGACAGAAAGACAGAGAACATCATAGATAAAGGAACAAGTCACAAACAAATATGGCACAGGGACTATATAGAGATTAAAAATTAGATCTGAAAGAGTTCTTGGATATGGAATATAATCCTAATTAATTTATCAGTTAATAGCTCGATGGAGGGGCACCTGAGAGGCTCAGTTGGTTAAGCATCAGACTCTTGATTTCCACTCAGGTCATGATCTCAAGGTTGTGAGGTGGAACTGGCATTGGGCTCCCCAATGAGTGCTTCTCCCTCTTCCTCTCCCCGACTTGTGCTTTCTTTCCCTCTGAAATAAATAAATCTTTTTTTTTTTTAAAGAGCTTGATGGAGTGCCTACTACTAATCATTGTGCTTAAGAGATTATATCCTCAAAGGATTTAAAAGTTCAAGGGATGAAATAAAGGTGCATAGAAATAAAAAATAAATCTAAAATTAAAAGTATGTGTTTGAAATTAAGAAGTACATTCAGGCACTCGATATATAAAGAAGGCTGAATCTTACCTTTGCACCAAATAAACAAGACTCACTCGTCAGAAACACCCTTCCAAACAAGAACCCCAAGTTACCTTTACTTGCATATTCATTCTCCTGCACTTCTGGAAATATCTGCCATGTGAAGTATGTTTAGAATGCCTAATTATAATTCTCAGTACATGGTTATGGGACAACAAAAGTGTTTAGCAGAAAATAACATGAGAAAGTATTCTAGCAGTATTTGCATATTGAATGGAATCTTCCCACATTGGCAAAAAAACTCATCTTTTGAGTATCCTTTTTCTTACTTAAAGAATCTAAAATTGTACAGAATTTTCTTTGTTCCAGATTCCAGGGTCCCCTCCTGCCTTTTCAGCCTTTCCCAGGCTTTCCAAATGTTTTTGGAACCTACAGATTCTTCAACTACCACTCACACATTCTTAGCTAGGTTGTGCTGAGGTAATCTGCATTCAGACTCATAATCTTAGTAGAAAAGAGAGGAAATTGAGCTAATAAGCTATTAATACATCTTCCTTTTTGTTTCCTTTCTGGTATAATGTTTGAATCCATTTATTACAGGTAAGAGGAGTAAGTTCTATTTTCTGTAATTTGGACAGCTTTCCCTCAAATAGATTCATTCTTCCTCCTCCTTTCTTCTTCCTTTACATCTCAATACACACACACACACACACACACACACACACACAGACACACACCCCTACCAGATTCCAACTCATCTTCTTGAAGTTTCCCTGGCATTTCCTCGCATGCGTGTTACAAATGCATTTAAATAGAACTGGCTGCATCATCTGCAGTGTGCAGTGAAAATTGAAAATATGAAATCCCTTGTTTCACAAGCAAGAAAAAAAAAAGGTTTTCCTTTCTACTATAGTCCCTCTGGACCTGTCATGTTGGGTTTTTGGTTTGGGTTTTGGTTTGCTTTTTTTGTTTTGTTGCTATTTAATGTCATGCTTTCTCAGCCCCAGCTATGCTCACAAACAAATGCAGATCCTGTCCTAGGATGTAAGGTACATGGGGTGTGCACACCCAACCCAGCCCTTACTGCATATTTACCCGGGTTCTGGCCAGGGGTAAAGGAAAGAGATAGTCTCTGGCCTGGAGGAGTTGAGAAGGGGTAGTGGGGACATATTGGTCCCAGGAGATGGCAGGAGGCAGGATTTGCACCTGAGCTGAATCTCCAGTCTCTGAATACATTCTCTATTAGCCCATCAGATTTCACTTACAAAATACAAAGATATAATTGTTTTTATAAAGTTAAAATTGTTAATAATTGAAGGCAGTGACCGCAAAGCATTAAACCCAAAGAGAAGGGAGCCAGTGCATTTGCACTGGTCACAGGCCCATGCGATTAGGAGTGAGGCCCATCATGGTTTAGTGTCGCCATACAGTTGTTTTTAACTTTTTCTTGACAATTTCTATCGATGCAAGAATGTAAGACAGGAAGGAAAGAACTGTATATACTTTGATGAGGTTGGGGGTAGGGTGAGAAATACAGGCAGAGAAAGAAGGGTTTTTCCTCTAAGGAATAGAGTAGATGAAATAATGCTGCCAAAAATGTAATAAACTCCTGGAAGTTTCCCTGAAACTCTTAGTATTTAATTCTTTTAATGAAATTTTATGTTGACTTTGGAAGTAACAACAACCCCTCATCAGCCTCCAAGATACCATTGAGCAATTTTATGTACATTTTTTCTCTAAAAGAAATGTGCAACTTAAGCTTGTTAAAAATGCTGTATCTAATTAGGTTGAACCATATAAAATCACTGATATTCAATCGTTTCTGACCTATAAAAAGAGCAGTTTCATATGTTTCCACCTAATATTACCTGGCCAAGGTTCCTTTCCTCTTTAATAAGTACACACAAATATTATGTCTCACTTTTCATTTTCTTTCATACAACTTCAGTTGTTAGATAATTTTGTGATATTACATCAATTTTTAACAAAAATATTTCAGCATTTTTCTGAACACATTAGTGTTCCTGTGAAGTTTAAAGGGATGCCCTTTACTAACATTAGAAAATTGATCGAACTGAAAAACTAGGAAGTACACCAAAGGCAGAAGCAGACATGCTTGCCTTGATGGAAACCAGAAGATAAGATACTGCCTTAATTCCTGGGAGAGGTCTTTCGCCATGAAACCATTAAGCATTGCTTTTTATGTTTAGTCTTTTAAGAAACAGGCAGATCTGTGGGGGGTAAATCTCTTTCTTTTACTTGTCTTTACTTTTCTCTTTTTTTAGAATTGGTTTGTTATATGTTTGAAAATAAATTGGGATACATATTCTTTAATCAGCCATTTTTTTTCCTTAGCTTGATAATATGTGCAGAAGGTAGAAAGAAATATGACAGTTATTGGTTCTTTCAATTAAAAAAATTCTAATTTTACCTGATGCTTAGGCTGGGCTCAGAGACTAACAAGGAGACGTCACACAAAAATTAAGCAATGAAGAAAAGGACAGTGATAAGCTATTAAACTCACACATTAACCACATTTTCTGTTTATTCAACTAAGTTTCTCCATTTGATACAATTTCTGGCATATTTGGTTTATAAATTTCTTTTCTTTAAATTTTATTTATTTATTTGAGAGAGAGAGAAAGAGAGAGAGTGAGAGAGAGCACATGAGCAAGGAGGAAGGGCAGAGGGAGAAGCAGGTGCCCTTGCTGAGCAGGGAGCCTGATGATGCGGGGCTCAATCCCAGGGCCCTGGGATCATGACCTGAGTCAAAGGCAGATGCTTAAACTGACTGAGCCACTCAGGCCCCCCTGGATTGTAAATTTCTTATTGTTCAGATATTTATGGAATAAGTGGTCGCTACTTATAAAATACTTTATTTGGAAAAAAATCAAATATTGTTTTTGAAATCAGTAACGCAAGAGCATAATAAAAATGATAGAAGTACTTTGACATGCTATAGCCTAATGTCACAATTTTGACAAGTAGCAAGAAATGTAGTTAGAAAAATTGGCAACCCTAATATTAAAATCAAACTTTCATGTAGTGCTTTCTTTCTGACAGAAAAGTATAAGATCAAAGAAAACCAAGGTTTTTAAATTTCATTTTTTTCAAAAGTGGCTTGCTGAATTTACATTCTGGAAAATAAAATCATTATGAAAGTACCAAAGCCCAAATCTTAACAAATAAAGTCACAATATAATTAATGTTGTATGACTTAGGAGCCTCCCTGATGAGATTTTACTCTAAGGACTAAGGAAGTTTGTCCTGGAAGTGCCTCTGGCCTATATTATGGCTTCAACTGTCAAACTTTCTTTTTTCTTTTTAAGTACAGAATTGTTATTCCTGTATGTTGACTGCAGACTCTGCCTTAGTTTTGGGGGCTATTAACATCTATCAGGATCAATTGTAGATACTTGAACTAAGAAAAATTTACTTGACAATTCTAACGGCTGTGAAAAAGCCATTACAGAGTTACAGAGAAAAAGAGAGGAAAAAATGCCAAGGCATACCAAAGAACCAGAGGGGGATCTTTTTTTCCTCTTTTTCTTTTACTAACTCCTCCCATTTCCCCTATTTTTAGTGCCAATTGCATTTTTTTTCTTGTCCTTTTTTAGAGTTAAATGCATGTTTCTCAATGTCTCTGCCTTTGTGTTTCTTTGAAAGCGTGCGTATATTAGACAGGCACATGGCCTTGGAGCTGTGGGCCACCGGGAACCCGTGGCAATCGGTGCAGTCTGGAGGACAAGACCTTCCTTTCCTTTAAACAGAACCGCAAAGAGCATGAAGGAACTCTCCCAATCGGGGTGTTTGTGAGGCCACCAGAGCAGCACTGCCTTGTGTTCTGTTCTGCCTACAACCTTTCCAACAGCAAAGAGAATGATGCCATTGGCAAGTGAAGTCATTTCTGAGTCTTTTCCATTCTAACGCAACTCCACCCAACAAATCCCTTCTAAGCCTCAAGGTTGCATTTAGAGTAAATAGGCCTAGAAAAGTTAACCACGAAAGCTTCTTAAGTTCAGCCAAACAACCCAAAAATAGGTATGATAGAGGGTTGGGGTAGACTTAATGAATTTACCTGTAAATAAAACAAAAAAAGGAGTATAATTCTTATTGCTGTTTGGTAAATAGTTGCCACTTCGTCCAATACATTAAGAATTTACTTACTTTCCTTCTGTGCCTGCCTCTTGTTGTATTCATATTTTATAAAGCAAGGAAAAGGGTGAAAAGGCACATTGTCCCAAAGGTTGCTTGTAGAGAGGTGGTGGAGAAAGGGCTCTGTGGAGGGACCGTGCAGTCGGTTGCCAAACAACCTGTTTATGAAACTAATTCTCTAATCTCAGCATCTATTTAGAATGCAGGGAAGGTCTTCTCAGAGAGGAGAAATGCTTAAAAAAAATAGAGAGAGAAAGAAAGAAAGAAAAGAAACAGATTTTACTTTTAGCTCATCTTCAGATTTGCAAGGGACAATAAGCGAGATTCATTAGGCCATTTGTTTCTGTCATCTGCCATGATTCAAAATGAAATACTAAATGTTTCATGGACTCAGAAAAAGAGTAGAATTTGTCTTTGTGTTGGCTGTGCAAAGGCGGTGTGGCTTACAGCCCCCATACAAGAGCCCTGACGGATGAAAGGGGGGAGGGTGGTGCCATCTGAATGATGATGGGCTAATATCATCACCCTCTTGTCAGCTGTAATAGGCTTTTCCTCACAGAAATAATTCATAAAACCGCTACATTATATTCTATCCCTGACAGGCCCTATCTATCCTCCAACCCAGCAGGCTCACAACTAATAAGAAAATATGTGGTTCAGGAACCCTGAAAAATTAAACAGGTAGTTTATGAACAATTTGTTTCATGGGGATGTTTATTATGTTTATTAAATATTGAGCCCTTAATGTTTTCCTCAGTGCAGATGATATCATAAAAATGCTGACTTAAGCCTCGGATGTATTCTTAGAAAATGACATTTTACACCACTGGTAGTGCATAGTAAATAATGAAATTATAGCAGCTTACGTGTGTATATAGAGACAGGATATAGAAAACATAATTGATAATGTATCTTTATGTGCATGTGCGTGTGAGATGCATCCTTGTATGTCACGTTCAGGCTTTCGTTGTAGGCTTAGGTTCAAAAGTAAGTCAGGGAATACCATTATTTTAGGGCTTGTCTTGGGGAAGGTCAGCCGGAGGTTTGCTCTATTGCTTGTACTAAAAGAGAAACCCCGAGTTCAGTGTTGGAGGCATCAAGGGTCCACAGACTCTGGGCACTGGTGATAAACTTCATCAGGAATTTTACTTTGTGAGTACAATGTTTATAGAAATCTGTTATCTGGGTTTTCTCTGGAGACCAATGGATGTGAGTGAATGAGGGTAAAATGGCTCCTAGTAATGTGCTGTTCTTTATTTGAAAAGTACCAAATTAGATACAGAAACTGTTTTGCAGAGAGCCAGCAGAGAAGGTGCATGAAGCATGCTCTTCTGTGCTCATACCTTGCGCATTACTAGCTTTGCTGTCATAATATATTTAATCAGCGTGACAGTAAATGATCTTCTGCTGTAGACAAGCAAGTGGAAGATTATCTGCATCTTACAGGGTTAATGGCCCTTTCATAATAAACAATACCCACAGTATGAAAATAAGGCAATAATTCACGTACATATTTCAGAAAGCACATGCCCAAGGTGATTTACAAAGGAAGTAGGATCAAACCTGTGGTTAAACACTACAGCATTCCAGGCTGCAGCTTTACTGATCGCAGAAGGACATCTTAATTTACTATATATTCCCAGAGAGAGACAGACACATAGGCATTTTGTAATGAATACATCCACATAGGGTTTCACCGAGGATATAGGTACATGTAATGTGAAAATTCAGATGAAATAGAAAATATCAGCATGAAGAGGTTAAACGTAGAATCTATTGGAAGAGTAGTTAGCAGTGTATCAGTTGCATGCTAGGGGGGTTCTAGAGGGGCTACTCATTGACCTCTATTATCTAATACTTTCATAAATATCCAAGATGATGGGATAGAGAGAAAACTCACCCCAAGCTTGGGGATGACCCTGAAAGCTAGCATCTGAATTAAGAGTGACTTTTGCAAATTGGGAGGCGTGGTGGGAGATAAGCAGAAGAGAATTCAGAAAGAGGAGGTCCCCTGGAGTAAGAAAGCTAGATGAGGTGAGGGATGCCCAAATCTCTGCAGGCATGGCAAGAAGCTTTCATTGAGGACAATAAGGCAGTGGATAGCAAAACAGAATGAATAGCTAAAAATCAAGCAAAATACAGCAACCATTAAAATAGTCCGGCTTAAGGAATAGAACACAGCTGTTTTCTGTGTTGTTTTCAGTTTAGCATCTGTAAATGAAGAGTGGTGTGGAAAATCTGGACAGAAAGGATAAGGGAATGAGGGGTGTAGCTTGCATAACAGAATGGCGAGGCTGAATAAGTTTTTATCTCTAATGGGTTCTTACCTAGAGATAGGGAACAAACTGTTTTCCTTCTTCCCCAGTCAACTGCTCTAGCAGGATGAATTGAGATTAAATGCATTTTTTTTTTTTAAATAATGGGATCCTTAGGTAGCAAAAGAAGTGTATTCTGTTGCTCCTATTTAAAAAAAAAAAAAAAAAAAAGATTTGATTTCTATTTGTTAGGAATGGGCTAGAAGCAGCCTGTCCTTAAGAGGAGGCTGTTTTTTAACCCTCATGTGGTTCTTTCTTGCTTTAAGAATCTGTGTGTCTGTATGTGAGCAAGTCTCTATCCCTGTATATAGCTTCTGACATTTCCAAGGAGAGTATATATTAACAATTATTTGGCCCTCTGGAGCTTCTTTTGAAGTTTAATTCTACATGATAAAAACTCTCTCTTTTCCCAAATACCTTTTCTGAATGATAGGTAATGTTCTAATAAAGTTGAAATTTATGCATTTACACTCAACCCCTTTGGAGTATTATGACCTGGTGTAGATTCACTGAGGTGAGGTTGCTACTGATGGAGCTGATATCCACTGAAAGTCAGTTCTTGCAGAGATGGGGAAGATAGAGGGGGAGTGGGAGGGAAGGGCAACCCTTCCTATGTTGCCTATAGCTGTCTACACAATCTCATTTTGTTTATGATGCCAAGAACCCTGAATCCTTCTCTGCACATGAGACAGACAAAATGGATGCTAGTTTGTGGAGAGAAAAAATTTACTCTGGGTCATTAAAGAACCATGAACATCCTAAACAGTGTAAGGCTATGTTTGGTCTCTGGGGCTCATGTTGTGCTACCAATTTCAGACATCCCCCTTTTAGAGGAAGGCAGTTGGTGGCAATTAATTACCCCTGGATAGCACATACAGCTGCAGCCTATGTATGGCAACAGAAGAGAAATTAGATTTAATTGGCCTTAGCACAATCAGGAATGTGGCATTTATTTAATTATGACTTGTTGGGAATGGAGCCTTGATTAGTGTTTTATTGCAATTTTAATATTAATAATATAATTAATAACACATACAGCATATAAAAGTGAAATAAGCTTCTTGAATGTTACGTTAAGGTATTGCATGTTATTTTTAGAAATGCATGAAGTATGTTCTTTCGACAATCAAAAAATTCTCAATTATATAAAAAATGAAGGGTTTCTTACCCTTGAGTGTCAGCCACATTGATTATTTCAAAGTTTTCCTTTATCAAGCCAGGTCCTGACGCATCCTCAGCAGAGCTTATATTAGTGGGTGAAATGATTCATTGAAACCCAATTTATTTTCTATTTTGGTCTACTTTTTGGCTTGGAAGTTAAAATGTTTGTCATTAAGTGCCCTTGCATCTCGCAGTTCGTAATAACTGGGATTTCTTTAAAGGAAAAAAGGAGAAAAAAATTGGTGTGTGAACAAAAGTACAGAAAATAAAACATTCTAACTATATGGGGATTTTAACATTGTCATAATTCTCAAACACTACTTTAACTTTTATGGAAACATTTGCCTAGGAAAATATCTTATGTCATGTTAATAAAATAATTGTGCTTATACTCTGTTATTTACATAGCATTTTTCCCAGTTTATATATCTTCAATAAAATCCTTGAAAGTAAGCCTCTAGAGTTTTTACCCAATGGTTTTGTAGGATGAACATTTGCTCCTAATTCAAGGAAATATACTGCATTATAATCTGCACTTAAACAGTCTCCCTGATAGGAATATCCCCCAAATGCCACACAGACTAAACAAAATGAGTACTTCTGATTGCCATGCTGAATTAAAAAAATATCTTATATTCCACACATACCAGGCAATCTTTCTGCACAGTTTCACACAAAAGCAGCAGGATTAGAAGTGCTTCGCAGTTGCATCAAACATTGGTAAATGGAGGAAAAGCAACACCCCGTGGTCCTACAGATGTTTATAACTGCAGCAGTTGTGTGTTCTAAAGAGTAAAGAGGTATTGTCTTGCCACAGTCACAGTGGTCACAGAGACTTACAGAACACTGTCTATTCTTGATGCCTTTGTATCTGCCAATGAGATGCTGAAATTTTATACCCCTAGCATTCAGTGGAGAGGAAGGGTATCTAGCTCAGATAGTAAGCAAAGAAGCTAGAAAGACCAACCATAAGTCCACAGTGTCAGGGCTTGGAGAGAGGGTTACGTTATAGAGGACAGATTTTCTACTTTCCTTGAATTGTTTTCTTTTTTCATCATACAAAAAAAAATCCATGAAAAACATAGAGAATAATAGACACTTTTTCATTTCATCAAACATTTAGAAAATAGCTGCTAGGTGCATACATCCCTGTTCAAGTTTCATCTGATAGCAAAATGAAAGATGGGTTTGCCCCTAAAAAAATCATGAAAGAGGGGGATCCCTGGGTGGCTCAGCGGCTTAGCGCCTGCCTTTGGCCCAGGGTGTGATCCTGGAGTCCCGCGATTGAGTCCCATGTCGAGCTCCCTGCATGGAGCCTGCTTCTCCCTCTACCTGTGTCTCTGCCTCTCTCTCTCTCTCTCTTCTCTCTCTCTCTCTCTCTCTCTCTGTGTGTGTCTCATGAGTAAATAAATAAATTCTAAAAAAAAAAATAATAATGAAAGAATCAGAGAATCAAAGTAATTATGTGATTGATCTACGCACCCACTCCAGAAGCAGCATTCAGGAAAAACCAGTCCAGACCTAGCTGTCATTCGTGTTATTCTGGCAGGAATTGACTCTGTGACTCAAAGAAGCTCATCACTTCCTTCTCCCCTACTCAGTTTCTCCATTTGCAAAATAAAGAACTGAAACTCTTCAGATGATCTGTGAGTCCTCTTCGTATCTAGTACACTATTATCTTTATAGAAAGAGAGGAAGTGATGGAGTTTTAACAAAGAAACGGAAAAATCCTAAAATTTCGAAATGCTATTTTGTAAGGAAGAGTCAAACACCTAGTCATAGCAACAAAACAGGATCTCTTCACCGAAAAATATCCCTATGAAAATCGACTCAGAGACCTAACAGGAAAGCAGGAAGTAGGGGGAAGCAATTGTTTCCTTTTTTTAATTCGGGAGCAGGGAGACTTCATAAAGATGAGAGAAATCCAGCCATTGATGTGCTGTGGACTTCTTAGAATGAGCTCCACCTGCCTTTGGGGCTTTGCACATCCTGCCCTGTGGCCTAAGCCCTTCACGCAGGGCTCTGATAAATGCTGAGGAAACACCCTCAGCTGCCTTGAGTTGACCTTTAAGAGTCAAACCAGGGAACGGGACATGCAGAATGGGTGAAATCATAACCTGAAATTATAGCCACGTTTGTTATTTGATGCCATGCATCAGAAATAAGTTGAATATTAACATGTACGTGCATATTTTTATATGTCTATAGACATAATCCCCCCTTCCTGTGAAGTTCACGGTTTTTGTTTGATTAGTTGTGGGGCTGTTTTCGAAATCTGCCAGTTGGAAGTAGCTACGTTTTGTGAAGTTAAATGAACTCGGGCAGGGAAACAGTCCATTATGGGAGAAATTTTATATAAACATGAGAGGAACTGAATTACTTGTTGTTACTTTAAACCGATGACAAGTATCATTATCCAAAGTGTTATTGGTTTGGTACAAGAGCTGTGTGTGCTCCTAATGTACTTTCTTTACTTTTCTATAAGGGGGAAAAGAAAAACCCAAACCCTCAGACACAATGCCTAATAGCAGCATGTACCTATCTGTCAACAAAGAAGTCCGCATTATGAAATCACCGCTGTAAGAGGTGTTGGAGACAGGCAGCAAACAACCCATGCTTCACAGGGCACCCAAACCTTTGGTGGCTACGAAGCCAGTTGCAAAGTAATAATCAAGGATTGGGATTTTTTTTCCTATTCTTCTAACCCCATCTTCCCATCATTTTTGTGTGTAATATGTAATTACTATAACGACTTCCAGTGAGAACAAGGCATCAGGGATTCTTAAATAGCAACTATACTCAAAACAAAAATACGAAACACACAAACCCCCACATGCGGGACCAAAAAAATAAAGCCAGGTGAACATGAGTGGGTGTCTGCTGGGTACAATTACAGAGCTGATACATCCAAAATCTCATTATCAATGTACGGCTTGACATGTCCCTTTAATGTAACTCATTACAGTTAAAAATAAGTTTTCAGAGGTGTTGAGAATAGAATGGCTGACGGGAGCTCGTGTTTCATTCACAGGGAAAGAAGGGCAGGCATGTCAACGATGCATGTGGCTACTTAAAGCTCCTATCTGAAAATATTTCTCTTGTGGGGAAAAATGTAAAGATATATTTTTTAAGCTAAAAATTCTGTCTGTCAGGGGAGCTCTAAGTGCCTTGGTAAGATACTGCTTTTTGTTGGAGTTTGTTAAAGTATCTTGGAGAGAATCTGGCCTCTTTTTGACACGCCCTTGGGAGAACTGGGGAGGAAGGCAAAGATGAGGAGGTTGAGTGAGACAAGGAAGGAAATCCATTTGGTCGGGAGGAACTTGCATTCTTTGAAAAGGTGGTTTCTAGATGTGATTTTTCAAACTGATTTTGTAGATTTGTGTTTGGGGGAAAGGTGGACAGGAGAAATGAGTGACTTCTATCCACCCCTGCATATAGTGTACAAATGTAACATATACACTCCAGCCAGCAACCTCCTTTATAAATAATAGGTGCTGCATCTTAAGACTGATTTCTAATACTCTCTGCAGGACTGAATTCAAAGCCTTTTCTTCTTCTATGTTTGGTTTGTTTATTGGTTAATAACTTTGATTTAAGTTTTGAAATCTAAAAGTAAGACAGAGACTTGATTGGACTAGGGGGGAAGTGTGATGGAAAAGAAGGTGTGTTGGAGCTGATACAGCTATGGCAGGGGATCAAATTACCTGTCCCCCACCGCCCAACCCCCAGGTGTTTATCTTATGGAGAGGGTTTTGCTGCCTCAGAATCCACTCCCTCTGTCTTGTGATTTCCTCTCCCTTTCGTAAGCTATTTTAGCTTGTCTCCAGCTGCCCAACAAAACAGCGTCACATCCCTGACACCAGAGGGGGAAATAAAAATCACCTTTAAACAGTGTTCTGGTGGTATTGTTTTATAATTTTGAAAGATAGAAAAAAGTTGTCTGCAGATCGCACACTGCAAATATGTGGTAAACAACGGGGCGCACAGACTCTAAAGAAGAAAAAAAAGACACATCAAACTTTGCCTCAGGGAGGAATGAGCAAGAGAGGATTTTATTATTGCCATGTGTTATTTTGAATATATTATTCTGAACAGCACTTAGCACCTTCATGGTGCTAAATTAATTTAAAATGATAATGTTTTCCCTTCCTTTCTAAGTAATCTCTTCTGTAGATGTTGTAGGATACAGGTGGTACGCAGAAAACTTGGAAGTTTTGATCTTATGCGTGAAATATTTCAAGTTTTTAAGTTTTTACATACCCAGTTTGTTGCTGAGTAACACACTGTGGAGGTAGAATATGATTATATTTCCAGAATGGATATTTTCATCAGCTCATAAAAACTGAATTTATAAAGCTGTGTTTACTTTTTTAAAAAGATTTATTTATTTGAGAGAGAGAGAGAGAGAGTGAGAGTGAGAGTGAGAGTGAGAGTGAGAGTGAGAGTGACAGGAGGAGCAGCGGGAGAGGGAGAGCGAGAATCTCCAGCAGGCTCCACAGCAGCGCAGAGCCTCACACGGGGCTCATTCTCAGGCCCTGGGCTGAAACCAAGGGTCAGATGCTTCACTGAAGGAGTCCCCCAGGTGCCCCAAGCTGTGTTAACTTTTTAAAAAACATTTCACATTTGCTTTTTCCAACTTCAGCTTCCAGTGCTAACCCTCCAGCTTCCCCAAGTGCTGGTTAGATGAAGGGGGGTACCTTCCATAATTTACAGAAGAGGAAGGTACTCTAATGTGCAGGTGCTGTTAGCACTCCAGCCTTGGTGTTGTCTCCCCTACCTCACAATGGAACCAGAGTAGACAGAAACAGAAAGCAGGGATCCCCTTGAATCTATTTTGGAAATCTTTCGGTTCTAGGAAACCAGGACCCTTGATTCTAGTTGGGCAAGGACGATTTTTCCAGGGAGACACATAAAGGAAACTGGCTCCTGTAGTCGGGTTGTAATCGCCTCTCTGTTCTTGTGCTCTTAGGTGCTGCCGTTGTTGCCTCTATGTTGTTGTCTTAGGTAAGGATGCTGTGTTTCATAAAAAGGATATATGACTCCTCTGAGCTAGAGGCAAATGAAATAGCACCCTCACTTCTCCTTTTCTTTGCGGTTGAGTCTCTTTCCTTTTATTGCTCTATGCTTACTTCTCTTTCTCCTTGTCACAACCAACCTTCAGAAGTAAATTGGTACCATTCTCTGATACATATACATATATATTTATATTTTTTTTCATTCCCCAGTATTCTGAGAATTCAGATTACATTTCACGCACACTCTCACACCAACTTTAAGTTAGGTAGATTTCTATTGTCCTCTACAACAGTGTAGACAAAGGAACAGACCCTCACTTGCAATCCTGGGCATGGGAACGTAAGTTGAAAAGTAGACTTGAATGATGATGATTTAAAAGAGAATGGGGGTGCCTGGGTGGCTCAGTCAGTTAAGTACCTGACTCTTGTTTTCTGCTCAGGTCATGATCTCAGGGTCATGGAATCAAGCCCCACATCCAGCTCCCAGCTGGGCATGGAGCCCGCTTGGATTTCTCTCTCTCCCTCCCCCTCTTCTCTCTGCACTTCCTCCATTTACATGTGCTCTCTCTCTTTGTCTCTAAGTCAATCAATCAATCAATCAAGTCTATTTAAAAGAGAATGACGATTTTAGGAGGGAATTGAAAGAAAAATACTTGTTTGGGTTGTAGGGAAGATATGGACAGGGAAAGAGAGAGAGGGAAAGGAGGGAGGAAGAGAAGGAGGGCTACAGAGAGCCAGAGAAGGAGAAAAGAAAGAAAAAAAGGAAAGCAGAAGGTAAAAAGGAAAAGGAGAAGATGGAAGGAAAGAAGGAAGGCAGAGAAATGAAAAGGGAAGGAGAAAGAAATGAAAAAAGGAAGGAAGGGAAAAGAAATAGGCAATTTGACAAAGAATGGGGATAGAGAGAAGAAAATACATGTATGTTTTAAGAAAATGGTAAAAACAGGAAGTTCCAGATGGGAACTTGTTTTTAGACACTTTGAAGTTAAGTTTAACAAATAAATATGGTAAGAGTATTAACATGATATAGTAGTAGGGATGGATTTTTCTTTTTAAGTCTGGTGAAGACGTGGCTATAGAAGACTGGTTAGACATCTCAGTCACCTTTTAAAATAAAAAATAAATAAGTTGAAACAAATTCCATCCTGAGCTTTGGCTTCATGTCTTAATTGTTCAAATGGGAAATCTTGATCAAGAGCTGTTTGAAAGTTTAACCCCGAGTGCTTTGATTACTCTACTCATAATCAACATTAAAGATAAGTTTCCTATGAATTATTAACTTGTACATTTAAAGATGTGATTCTTTGGATTTGATCATTTTTAAATTTGGGTACCAAACCATTAATTAATCTAGATATTGAGTCATGAAATCAGTTTAGATGGCAATAATCCTTATTTTTAAAAAGCCAAATAGAATAAATAGGAATTTATTAGCTTGGCTTAGAATTGAAATGTAAAATTGAGTGCAGCATGTATAGGAAGAATAAACATTGATTTCTGAAGCTTTTGTTTTTGGTTGTATGTGGTGTGTGTGTGTGTGTGTGTGTGTACCCAAAATATATGTATGTATTCACCCAAAAAGTAAAATGCTTTCCTTATTGCAAGTGATGATCAAAATATTTGAAAGACACTGATCTGAGCAGTATTGAACAAAAGCTCACCAGGATATATATATATGACATGTTCTTTGGGATTTTAACAGTGTCTTTTTTCCTGATGGGAGGATGGTTTATTTCAAAATATGTCCATTTTGGTTTTTAGCTCATCCTATTTCCAGAGTTAATTTTTCATTCAAAGGTACCACTTGATTAATGAATATATATAAAAAGTGCTTTAGTTCAATTGCAAATAAATTTCAAATTAAAACAACAATGAGATAATTACTGCACACCTACTAAAATTGTCAAAATTCAAATCTCTGACAACACTAAATGCTGGTCAGGTTGTGAAGCAATAGGAACTCTCCATTGCTGGTGGGAATGTAAAATGGTACAACCATTTTGGAAGAGTGTCTCTTATAAGACTGAACAGACTCTTGCCATACAATCCAGCAATTGTGCTCTTTGCTATTTACTCAAATGAATTGAAAACATGTCCACAAACAGCTTTATTTATAATTACCAAATCTTGAAGGTAACCAAGATGCCTAGGTGAATGAATAAATAAACTGTGGTACATCCAAACAATGGACTATTACTCCACACTAAAAAGAAAGGAGCTATCAAGCCATGAAAAGACTTGGAGGAGACTTAAATACATATCACTAAAAGAATATGCAAGTGAAAGGAACCAATATGAAAAGGCTGCATATGGTGTGATTTCCACTATGTGACCTCTGGAGCACACCAAACTATGGAGCCAGTAAAAAGATCCCCAGTTGCTGAGGGCTAGTGAGGGAGGCATGAATAGGAAAAGCACAGAGGATTTTTAGAGCAATGAAATGATTCTCCAAAATACTTCAATGGTGAACGCATGTTGTCATTTGAAAAATCTATAGGATGTATGACACCAAGAGAGAACCCTCATGTGAACTGTGGACTTTGGGAGACAATGATGTGTCAGTGTAGGTTCAGGGATTGTATCAAATGTAGCCCTGTGGTGCAGGATATTGTGAGGGAGGGAGGCTGTGCACCTGTGGGGCAGGAGGTATATGGGAACTCTGAACTTTCTGTTCAGTTTTGCCGTGAACTTGAAATACTCTAAAAATAAAGTTTATTAATTAAAAAGGGGATTTGCATTAAAATATTGGTCTATATTATCACACTGATCTCTAATAAATTATACCAATTTATTCTTCCCTTAACATTATATGGGCATGTCAGTTTCCCGACACTCACACCAACTCTGTTTACTGATAATTTTGCTATATACAGTTACCATTCCAATATGTGAAAATAATATCTCATTACTGTTCTAATTTGCATATTTTTAATTAATGGTGAAAGCTAAAACATCTTTTCCCGATATGAGCTATTTATATTTCTTTTTATAACTGCTTATTCATGTTCTTTGACAATTCTGTGGTTTTTAAAGTTGATAATTTAAAAAATCTTTAAAAATTTTTTAAAGATGCTTTAGGTTTTTTAGAAAAAATGCAAATCTGAAACAGAAGGAGGAATTAGCAATATGTGGTGAAAAATGACTGAGACTACACCAGAATAATTGCCATTCAGCCCTGGCCTGTTCCTTACACATCCTGGAGACCTCCAACACTTTCCTAGGCTCCCTTGCCTTTGAATTACAGAGCAACACAATCTTTGTCTTCTTTAGCAGCGTATTCTTTGAAAGTCTGGCAATCTCTCTCTTTTGCTCCTTTTTCTCCTGAAGAGGTAAAAATGGAATAGAATGAGTGGGAGGATGAGGTAGGGAAGAAATGGGCAATAAATACACTTTTTAGCAAAGGAATCAGCAGCTGGAGATGACACAGTAGAGAACTAAACACTAAAATGGGAACAGTTGCAGTCCTGCAGGGAAGTTGGCTTGGATTCTGTGGTGGAAAGTGCTAGCACAATGCCAACACTGCTGTGGGATTTGTAGAATCTTCTCTAGATAATTGTAGCAGATTCAGACCAACCTATTTGCAGCCCATATAATTGAGAGTGAGCGGCAGAGAACCTTCTTGGTTTTCAGGCACTGATCCCTTAACCAAGCTACCCGCCACCACCGACGTGGTCCATCTGTTGGTCTGTTTGGGGAGAATATATGGTCTCAAATGCATCTCCAGTCTGGGGTGCTGGACCCAGAGGCTCAATCCTCCAGCCAAAGCATTGTTGAGGGGGCAGGAAGAAGCTCTTTGGATTTGGCCAAATCAGTAAAGAAAGCAATGAAAGAAACACTAATGCTTCACCTGCCAGGTAAGACAATGTTCTATGTGATCCAGTCTCACCTAAGCAAAGTAGTTATTTTATTAGTGCGCTCTTTTGAGAACCATTTCTGATTATGTCTATTTACACTGATCCAACATTACTGGAATGTTTGGGCTGTGATGCAGACTATAATATTGCAGATGGATACAAATGCTTTGTGTCTTTGTGTTTATGAAGGATACAGGCTTGCTAGGGCTTTGAACTCTTTGACTGTCAGGATTGGCAATCACAGAAAACCTGTCTCTCCCTCCCCCACACCTGTTTAGTTACCCTGAAATTAGTTTTCCTGCCTCCAGATGAAATGTCATTAGAATGCAGTCTCCTGGTGCATTATTTTCACATATAAGTCTTCAATAAATAGAAAATTCCAAATGGAGGTGAACCCCAAATTATCTTTTCATCGTTAGCCCTACAGTAATTTCAGAATGTGTCCCAACTCTCCCACTGTAGCTCCTGTCTGTAATCCCTCCATCATTGCATTTGCATGCTTTTATTATGTAGTCTACCTTCACGAGGGCAATGTGTCAGGAAGCATCCCATCTGTAAGTGACTAGAGTTAAAATCATCCTCAACAAATCGGCAATGCGATCGGCTCAGAGCTGTGCTAATAATGCCATCCTGTCAGCTTCCACGCTTTTGATAAACACTCCTTCCCAGCGAAGGATGTGGGGAAGTTATGTAATCATTTGGAAATATGTCAACATAGCCGTGGGATTGGGGCAATTAAGCCTGTTCTTCCTTACGTAAATGCAGAATGGGGTCAGAAAAGTGGGTACTTATACCCAATTTAGTGACGGCGTCTGGAGCCAATTCGTTTGTTTAATAGCTCCTCGTTTGTGTACACTGGAATTTCTCCAGGGAGGGGTGGCGGAGGGTGGGGAGAGGGAGAGGGGGAGATTGAACAGTTCGACAGGAAAAAAAAAAAAAAAGAAAGAGGAGATAAAAAGTCAGTGTGTGTGTGTGTGTGTGTGTGTGTGTGTGTGTGTGTGTGTGTGTATAGGGGGGAAGGTTGATTTGATTTCCTTTCTGTTCACCTTCCCCCAACTCCAAAATAGCCCCAGCCCTCCTTTGTTGTCCTCCTGGACAAACATCCTGCCGAGCCTCTGGGCTTCCTCTGCAGGTAGTGGACACCTCCTCTTGCAGGAGGGGGTTCCATCACTGATGGGTCCCGCAGTCAATGGATGCACTACTTGGCTAAGAGTTCTGACATTTGTCCATGATGAGCAGTGGCAGGGTTTCTGTCTCTTTTAGTGCCAAATCTCAGACAATGTAGGAGACTCCCAGTGTGCCTACCCAGCCTGGTACAGATTTCATGATAATGCCTCTCTCCTTCCTCTCCTTCCTGTCTCAATGTTCTGTTTTGTCTGTTTACTTTGGTTTAAGTTTCCAAAGTATCCCTTTTTCTGATCATTCTCTACACACACACATCCCAGGTACATAATTTCTTTGAAAGCAAGGTGAGTCAAGTTAGCATTTCCAATTCTTACCAGGTAAATGACTCAAAGCCAGTCACAACTGGGCAGATTGGCAGCTTCTAAGAAATGACAGTGCACTCAAGTTGATGTTTTGCCTTGCCAATAACCCCAAGGACAGTGGGATCCAACACTACCAGTCTCATTGCTGGAATTCTGTCCTGTGTGGCAAATGCATCATTGTGTTTGTGGTATAGGAAGTCTATTTTAGCTTCTTGTGGCTGAGTCTTGGCCTGTAGTTTGAGGACTTTGTGTGGCTGGGACCATGTTTCTCTCACTTTCTCTATCCAATACAGCTGCTTCTGTGGCGGGTAATTGGATTTCTAGGAATGCACATGGTGTTTAGTCCTGCATTCTAGTGGTTGTGGTTGCTATTGTTTCTGATGGCAAGTGTCAGCCCTTGAAGCATGCTGTCAGGGGAGCTGGCTTGAGAGACTATGACTTCACACCTCCTCTGGAAGCCCTGTAGTTTGGAGATGGAGAGTAGGGTGGGGGAGGAGTAGGAGATGAGTAGGGTAGGAGATGAGAGTATGGCAGGGACGAAACGGGGAAGTTTGGAGAGGGGAGGGTAAAGAGCACTACTATTCAGATGTTTCCTTTCCTTCCTCCCATATCTTCTTTTGTCCTCTGCACACTCTTTTTTTCTCCAAACTCTTGTTTCTGATCTTATCTGGAATTGGCTCTTGAGCTGCCTTTCTATTGTTAACAACCATACTAATGTCTGCCAGGTGTTTCCCACTCTAAGACTGAGAATAACACGATGGGCCCGGGGCAACAGTGAGAGGTCAAAAATGTGAGCCTTCCAGTCAAAAGTAGGGTTTAATGAAACCACTATCTTTAAACAAAGAAAAGAGGAAAAGTGGTAGGAGGCCTCTATCCATAGTCCCTCAGCACACTGTGGGTGTGACACTTGCTGAGACCAATAATGATAATGTCAAGAAAGACTGCTTTCCTTCTAGATACCCTCTCTTGCTGAGGTTTGAAAAAACTGTACTCAAAATGCCAGTAACTATGTAAAAATACCCAGCCACAATGCCCTACATGCAATAAAGAAATAAACGAAGAACCATTCTTTGTAAGCTCTGTAAATATAATTGTAGAGTTTAATGTGTAAGCAAGACACTTTCTTCATGGATAAGACAGTAATCTTCATTAGAGTGTGACAAAAGCAAAAGAAAAATTTGAAAACATTTGTTTCAAGAAGTGAGTCCCAATTTAGTGGTTTTGTGGAATCATGAGAAAAGAGGATATTAGGCCACGGGTGACAAATTCCAGAGCAGAGAGGAATGGAATAAATTTGTTTGATGGTATTGGTAAAGTAGGAGCTCCAACTAATTTGAAAATATTGATGGTACCTTGTAAGTTGTTGAACTTTAGGATAATTAAACTTTCTGATATGTAGGATATGATAGTAGATGTGATATATTAATATATGTATTCATATTCTCTATTATGCACATCTATATCCATTATATAAAAATAAAACCAAAACTTATCCTTTATGCATCTCAAAGTAGTAGGTCAGGAGAGCTCTTACTCCTGCATAGAGAATGCTCAACAATAAAAGAAGACACTGTCTTAGACTACACTACTTTGAGACTGACAGTAGTAAGAGATAAGCTTATTATTTCAAAAGGAGTCCACCAATTAAAAAAAAATCAGTCTCTACAGATTACTTAGGGAATTGCTTACCTAAAGTATTGTTGAAATTGCTAGGAACATCTGGCTGCCACACACCCATTCCCTGTAACTAGTTCCTTTGCTAGAGAGAACACCGAGTCCCTCTGATCCTTCACCCCAACTCCTCTAATTATTTTTCTGGAAGGTTTATTTTTTCATTAATTTGAAATGACCCTATGGCAAAGGAAGGAAGGAAGGAAGGAAGGAAGGAAGGAAGGAAGGAAGGAAGGAAGGAGAAAGAAAGAAAGGAAAGAAAGAAAGAAAGAAAGAAAGAAAGAAAGAAAGAAAGAAAGAAGAGAAAAGAAGAAAAGAAAAGAAAAAAGAAAAGAAAAGAAAAAAGAAAGAAAAGAAAAGAAAAGAAAAGAAAAGAAAGAAAAGAAAGAAAATTATTTCCTTCCTGTAAAATGTTCTCAGTGTTTTACAACTGACTTCAGCATCACTCTTGTTTTGAGCATTGTGCTTAGGTCATCCAAGTTAAACAGGGTTCAGATTTACATAAAGATTTAAAAGGCAATCCCATTTTGTCCTAAGTGAAAACAACAGTACTGCACGAATCCTTTTGTTTTCTTCTGCTTTACTGTGGAAGTCAGAAACAGTTAGTTCTTGAATACTATTCTTCATCATTACAATCTACTCAAATTGAAGGCTCTGTGAAGAAAGTAGAATAAAAACTCTGCCAGAAACTAAGTTCTTTTATTTTTTTCTGTGTTCTGTTATTTGATGGAAAGAATTAGCAGATATCAGATATTGAGAAGGAGAGATGTCCTGGCTGTATTCTGTAGTCAAAATCAATTCAGCTCAGTCTCCTGTGCCTGTCACATCTAGAGCTTTGCTTTTGTACACTGAGAATTCACGTTCAGAATACGGACTTCAAAACTCTGCAGGATCTTAAAATAAGTAACCAAAAATTCTATTATAGAAGAAGCTCTCTTAATTCTAATTCCACACAATCATGTCTGGACTAACTGATTCTCTCTAGATCTTTTGCAAAATTCACCTACTGATGTGCTCCACTTCTGAACTCTTGTGGCAAGATGTTGACACAGTTCTTCTCCCACTGGTTGAGTTGTATGTTTGCCAAGAGCCAGTTGTGTTTGCTCCCAAATCTGATTATGTCAATTGTACTTGTTCTTGTAATTACATAATTTAATTAAATATTATGTAAACTGATGAACTAAGAGAAGAGAGCTGTTGTTTCTAAGTTGAATGCTTTGAAGACTCAACAACACCAGTTGCTAAAAAATTACTATCAAAATATATGAGGGCAAAACAACTGTAAAGGGTTGAGAAAAAAATAATTTTTCAACCTGGATTCTTACATGAGATTAATGCACAATTTCTTTTATAATAAATTTATTTTTTATTGGTGTTCAATTGACCAACATACAGAATAACACCCGGTGCTCATCCCGCCAAGTGCCCCCCCTCAGTGCCCGCCACCCATTCACCCCACCCCCCGCCCCCCTCCCCTTCCACCACCCCTAGTTCATTTCCCAGAGTTAGGAGTCTTTATGTTCTGTCTCCCTTTCTGATATTTCCCACACATTTCTTCTCCCTTCCCTTCTATTCCCTTTCACTATTATTTATATTCCCCAAATGAATGAGAACATGTAATGTTTGTCCTTCTCCAATTGACTTACTTCACTCAGCATAATACCCTCTAGTTCCATCCATGTTGAAGCAAATGGTGGGTATTTGTCGTTTCTAATGGCTGAGGAATATTTCATTGTATACATAAACCACATCTTCTTTATCCACTCATCTTTCAATGGACACCGAGGCTCCTTCCACAGTTTGGCTATTGTGGACATTGCTGCTAGAAACATTGGGGTGCAGGTGTCCCGGCGTTTCATTGCATCTGAATCTTTGGGGTAAATCCCCAGCAGTGCAATTGCTGGGTCGTAGGGCAGGTCTATTTTTAACTCTTTGAGGAACCTCCACACAGTTTTCCAGAGTGGCTGCACCAGTTCACATTCCCACCAACAGTGCAGGAGGGTTCCCCTTTCTCCACATCCTCTCCAACATTTGTGGTTTCCTGCCTTGTTAATTTTCCCCATTCTCACTGGTGTGAGGTGGTATCTCATTGTGGTTTGGATTTGTATTTCCCTGATGGCAAGTGATGCAGAGCATTTTCTCATGTGCATGTTGGCCATGTCTAGGTCTTCCTCTGTGAGATTTCTGCTCATGTCTTTTGCCCATTTCATGATTGGATTGTTTGTTTCTTTGCTGTTGAGTTTAGTAAGTTCTTTATAGATCTTGGATACTAGCCCTTTATCTGATACGTCATTTGCAAATATCTTCTCCCATTCTGTAGGTTGTCTTTGAGTGTTGTTGACTGTATCCTTTGCTGTGCAAAAGCTTCTTCTCTTGATGAAGTCCCAATAGTTCATTTTTGCTTTTGTTTCTTTTGCCTTCGTGGGTGTATCTTGCAAGAAGTTACTGTGGCTGAGTTCAAAAAGGGTGTTGCCTGTGTTCTCCTCTAGCATTTTGATGGAATCTTGTCTCACATTTAGATCTTTCATCCATTTTGAGTTTGAGTTTATCTTTATGTATGGTGCAAGAGAGTGGTCTAGTTTCATTCTTCTGCATGTGGATGTCCAATTTTCCCAGCACCACTTATTGAAGAGACTGTCTTTGTTCCAATGGATAGTCTTTCCTCCTTTATCGAATATTAGTTGACCATAAAGTTCAGGGTCCACTTCTGGGTTCTCTAGTATGTTCCATGGATCTATGTGTCTGTTTTTGTGCCAGTACCACACTGTCTTGATGACCACAGCTTTGTAGTACAACCTGAAATCTGGCATTGTGATGCCCCCAGATATGGTTTTCTTTTTTAAAATTCTCCTGGCTATTCGGGGTCTTTTCTGATTCCACACAAATCTTAAAATAATTTGTTCTAACTCTCTGAAGAAAGTCCATGGTATTTTGATAGGGATTGCATTAAACATGTAAATTGCCCTGGGTAACATTGACGTTTTCACAATATTAATTCTGCCAATCCATGAGCATGGAATATTTTTCCGTCTCTTTGTGTCTTCCTCAATTTCTTTCAGAAGTGTTCTATAGTTTTTAGTTATAGGTTTTAGGGTTTTAACCTTTGGTTAGGTTTATTCCTAGGTATCTTATGCTTTTGGGTGCAATTGTAAATGGGATTGACTCCTTAATTACTCTTTCATCAGTCTCATTGTTAGTGTATAGAAATGCCATTGATTTCTGGGCATTGATTTTGTATCCTGCCACGCTACCAAATTGCTGTATGAGTTCTGGCAATCTTGGGGTGGAGGCTTTTGGTTTTTCTATGTAGAGTATCATGTCATCGGCGAAGAGGGAGAGTTTGACTTCTTCTTTGCCAGTTTGAATGCCTTTAATGTCTTTTTGTTGTCTGATTGCTGAGGCTAGAACATCTAAACTAATGTACTCTTAATAGTGATATATGTGGAAAGGAGGTGGTGGGGAGGGGTGGGAGGGGGTGGAAAATGAGAAATTAGTCCCATTTCTGAAGCTTTATCCCAACAGGATGTGGACCCAGATCAATTACAGTCTTCCCAACACATAGGTAACATGATATTCTTTTTTGTTAAAATACTCATTGAGATTTGATTTTCAAGAACATTATACTTGGATTTAAGAATATTATGGTAAGGAACATGTAATAACATTATTCCAATAGTATTTTTAATCAGCAAGTTATATAAATTATATGTAAATAATAGCCATAATGCACCCAATTTAGAAGAACGATTAGTGCTTTAAAATCTGGTTCTTAATGAATCCCCATCAGTTAGTGCAACACATATAGCTTTTTTTAATGAATAATTTCAAACTTTGTTTTTCTTACCAATACATGCAAGTATCCAGAAGTGCATTTTAGAAGTTGATTAATTGTGGTTTGGGACACCGTGTTTCCACATTATTCTAAACATGATACTGCCTAAATTTAGAATGGATTCCCATCCAGTGAAGCCCCAAATAGAATTTGTTTAGAAAATATCAAAAGCTGGGTTTGAAAAGGAACATGTAAAAGCCAGTTTAAAGTTGGGGCTCTCAGCCAACATGTGGATATATGTATATGGAATAAGCCCCAGCTTAAAATAAAAACATTCTACCAACTTGAAAACAGAATTTTCTAATAAATATTTGTATATATTCAATCAGTAAAACTGCTTAACATCCTCCTCTGCAATAGAGAAAACTCCGTTAGTCTGAAAACCAGGTGACAAAGTACATCATTATATGTTGAGTGATTTCTGGGTCATTGTGTCAACACTAATTTTCAATGGCAACTATAAAATCATACTTCTCCTTTAAAGGTTGGTACTCAAATTTACCTGGAAAATAATGTGATTAAAGTATGAGTCTGGATAATGCCTCCTCAGGCAACAGATATAAAAGCTCAACTCTTAATATGCAGTAAGTCTGGAACTAACATCTTTTACCCCTCTTACCTTCTTACTTTGTTAGCTAAATGTGTATTGTATAGTTGAAAGCTTTAGCACATCAACTAACAATGCACTTTTCATTATTCAAAGCTTTAAAAAAATCTCCTTAATAATTTTGCAGTTCTAAAGATGAGATTGTCATAAATGTCCAGCTATATAAGATCAGAATTAAATCATTTGTAAGCAAAGTAGCTTAGAAACTAGCAAAAAACACCTCAGACTTCTTGTATTCTTCTCTTTATTCATGGAACTGTGCTGCAGGTAATTTTGAGGAGGCAGCACTCCATTTATTGTACAATTATGTCATGTTATTTTCCTATTGCCACAAAGCTGCCATGAAGCATGCTTCATATATGCCTGAAGAGTTTACCTTGTATGAATATTTGCATTAAATAAATGAAAATTCACCTCTTTCTACAGATATCATGCAGAGACACAAAAGTGTTCCCTGCTATTAGAAATGGGCTCATACAGACTATAAAAATTGTAAATGAATTTTTGGTTGATTTGTTCCATTTATATAAAATAGATTGAACATGCAGCTTTATGAAAATGTGTTTATTTAACCAGAAACCACAAATATTTTTTTAATGTGCTTTCCTATCTAACTTTTAATTCCAAGATTTCTTTTTATGAATGTTCATAGTGATTTTATTGAACTGTAAGGTAAAATAAATGTACCAGCAGGATTTTGTAGATTTTCTTCAACAAAGTGTTTACTTGGGATAGAACATAAGTTTTAGAGCTGTGATTGATAGATGGTTGAAATAAAATATCTGCAACAGCAGATTCAGGGCGACTTCACTCTGAATATTTAACAATCTAAGTCCATGTAAACTCTAATGGACATTGGAAAGCACCCATAATAATTATATATTTTTATGATGATTCAAAATTCCCACACGACTATATCTTTCTTTATTATCAGCCCCAGCAAGAGAAAGCCAGATCCTTTACATAGTAATTGCATTCCTATTCTGAAATGCTAGGAAACCAAAATGGCAATCTCCATTGTGAACATCGTGCTTGTACTCTGTTCTCTACAAAGGCACGTGAATATATGCATGTACATACATATAATAATTAGTGTTTCACAATAGAAATTAAATAACAGTTGAAAAAAATGCATCCAGAGAAATGAAGTTGGAGTACAAATCTATTTTGGTTATCCTGTCGGTAAATTCATGCTGGATAATCATGAGCCCAGCAGTTAATGACCTCTACTCTGATACATTAAGTCCAACCAAAGATAATGGTGTCCTGGGTAAATTAACAAACCCAGTGGTAAACTTGCTTCCAGTTCAGCAGGAGACAGTGTGCAAATTAGCATTAGTTCTTAATAAGATCAGTGTCCTACAACCCACAGTTCTACGGTGTTCATAATGCTGTCTCTTTTCAGGTGAAAAGAGACATTCTCTTGACTGAGATTGTTTTCATCCTAATCAGTCCCCCACCTTAAAACTTTCTTCATTTTTCCCACTTTCATGCTGTGAAGGCTGCTGTGAGTTGTTGAGAATGATTATTCATTTGTAAGCTTCTTTAATAACATTTTCGTTAGATGTTGAGGTTCCCAGCAGAGTTACCCAAGAATTTGATTTTATAATTATAACCATTCTGCAAAAGTTATGGTCAGGGTATAGGCAATCTTAGTGGAATTTACTAATCACCACTTTGTGTGTCTTTTTCAAGCAGCATTTATATTATGTTAAGTAAATGGAACGCCCTGTGGACCAGTAGGCACTGAGTTATTTTGCAGGACACTGGGTCTTTTAGGTGGCTGTGTCTGTCCCAGGCTGTATGTGGAAAGGGAAGACCTGCAGTAGAAATGAATTATTTTAAAAATCAATTTTAAAGTTTTATTACATGGTCTGGGAAATTATGTATTTTTAAATGCAGTTATAAAGAAGAAAACCTGTGATACATATAATATTGGTGCACATCTGCTATTTTTTTGAATTAGGTATATTTGGCTTTCGTGGAGTGCCTGCTAAAAGTGATATGTGGAGTGTTAGTGTTTCAAATAACAAATAAATGACACTTAAATTCCCAAATAAGGTGTGTGTGTGTGTGCATGTGTGTATGTTTGTGTACACGTGTTTGCATGTATGTTTATTTATGTCTACAACCACCCATCTTAAGAGTTGAAGCACATGATGATGAAAGTCTGCATGCATATTTCGATGGGTTTGGGATGTTTGGGATATGAATTCTCTCATGTATTATCTGTCAAAAGTTTTGTAAGTAAAAAAAAAAGTTAAATACATGGATCTTGTCTGAAGAATCCTCTCACCGTAAAATGTTTACCTTTTGTGACACATACTATTATTTCATGATTATGTTAAAATACTCTTAAAGAGTTTTACATGTTAACCAGCTACTAAGAATGCCTTAATAGAGTACTAATTTTTGTTAGAGGTGTCTCGACAATTTGAATTTTATATGCATGCATTATGTTTTCTTAAAATGGGAAAATTATGCATCTGAAGGAATCTGTCTAGAATAATGGGGTTCTATAGAGGTTACTTTAATCACGTTCTCCAGCAGTTATAGCTGTTTTACATCTTATTTGCAACAAAAGGGAACTCTAATTATCTTCAAAAAGAGCATAAAATGGTGTGTCTTGCTGCTGATGTAATGTTGATTCCTGAATGCTGGTGATAGGAACTGACAACTAAATGCATGTCACACTTTTCAGAAATCAACCGTAGTGACAGGATAACCACCTTTTGTGACCTAGGAGCCCAAAGAGGGAGTATATATTTGCCTGTTAAGTAGAAACAATTTGCAGTCTTTCTTTTTTTTTTTAATAAAAATACACTTGTCCCTGGGTTAAAAATGATTTATTTACTAATGTTAAAACTTGCTTATGTGATTTAAATTTTAGAAGCCACCCTACTACTGTAAATTATCCTAAGTATATTTAATCTCATTTCCAATCATGAAAAAGGAGAGTAGCCTCTGACCCTCCATTTCCTTCCATTTTTTTTTTCTTTTTGGCTTACAGACATAGGTGGGTATATATTTATGCCCAATGCTAGAGTCCTGCATATATGATTAACATGTGCTTGCAGTTTCATTTCCAACTCACACGGATCTCATTTATAAATACAAATGAGATGCATATAGCCTATTACAAAATATTAAAATTAGAATTGAAAAGAAGATTGCATGTTTTAAGTCTGGCTGCAGTAGTCATGTTATACAGTGTTTGTAAGATTGAACTGGTCGACTCTGAGCCCTAGATACGAAATTAATCAATGCAGGTCTGTAATATACTGCAAATAACCAACCTGAACCACAAGACTTGATTTAAGGTTCACATTAAGCGATGTTGAGCTGGTCTAAAAAAGAAGTCATGCTCATCCATACATGGCATGTTCAAATATACAGAACTCAACCTCAAAACTCAAGTTGAGCCTTTGTGGACAATAAAACCCATACCTTATACTCAGACGCACTTTTATACACAACAGTGACATGATATCAGATCCTATTGCCTCTTCCGTCTTTGTCTTTTCTTTTCTCCTGCCTAGAGTGGAGACTTGAAAGGGGGGTCAGAGGTAGAGTGCAGAAGAGACACTTTCTTGTATTATCTACACAATTACACAAAATATATCTTTATTATGACTACTTAGGCCAGAGCAAATTTTCAGTGAACTCTGAATTTTGAACATATAGTACATATTATGGCTCAACTATTTACAGAGTGGATTAATCTACTTTTAGAATTAATATGGCATTCCCTCTTTTCCTTTGCCCAGCTAGCTTTCAAGTTTTCAGTAATACAACTGAACTATAAGAAGGAGGAGTAGGTAGATAGGGAGATAAAAAAAATAGAAAAGGAGAGAGAGAGGGGGGAGCAGAGTGAGGTGGGAGAGATACAGATCCACAGTCAAGTTTGATAAAACTATAAATATGCTCAAATAATTATTGCCTTTTAGGATTATGTTCACTTTCCACTACAAATATAGTAAATCAAAAGGGGCTATAAATAAAACTCTGTATAATGGCAGATGGTGTAATTCAAATGAATACCTCCATTCATCCAACAAAAAACACTTCAGCTTCTCTTTTTAGCTCCCAGCTTCATTGGATATAATTGGCATATAACACCATATAAGTTTAAGATACATGATGTAGTGGTTTGATATCTGTGTATACTACAATATGGTTACCACTATAAGGTAAGTTAATATGTCTATCACTCCACATTGCTACAGTACGTTTCAACTTCTCTGGAGGCAGTGAACACCCTATATGTTGAGGTCACAGCAATGAACAAGACAAATTAAAGAGGTGATATTTCAATTGAGGAGATGCAGAATATAATTAATAATTGAATTATAATCGTGCTAAGGTAAAGGTAAGTATAGGGTGCTCAGAGGTCAGGGAAGATGTCCTTGAGGAAATGACCACAGGAATAACTGCAGGATCTGGGTAAGGAGAGAGGGGAGAGTGGAAGCTGTTTATATTGGTAGCAATTGTAGATTGAGTATGGCAGAGTGAGTGATGTTGTCCCTGGAATTAACTCATTCATATATTCCCTTGGTGATGAGAGCAATAATACTTTCTTCCTTGCTTTTGAGTTCAAGGTGCTCTGTAGTGATAGAAAACCAGTTGCTCGTCTACTGTCTGAAAAAACTAATTCCTTTTTTGCTGTTGTTCTTAATATAAACTTTGGAATCTAACAAAACTAAATCTAACAGTTTCTAACTGCAACTTGGGGGGAAATTTACTTAGAGTCTCCATGCCCTCCTTTGTAAAATAGAGATAACACCTACATTATTGGGTTATTGTAAAGAGCAGATACACAAAGCATCATACCTAGTAGTACATAGTAGGTACTAGGAAAATAGATTCCTAGTAAGCTGGCTTTAATAAAGAAAAGTTTTCTGGAAGAGATTTAGAGATACAATAGAAGGGAAAAAAAAGCAAAGATGATTCCCACAATGTCTGCTACCTAGAACTCCATGCAAAAATAATTTCTTCAGTGTTCATATCCAAGTGTGCACCATTAAATAACACATTAAGTTCTAGCCACTAGAGGTCAAACCTTTCAAAGCCAGATGTATTGATTCTGCCTTTGTTTTACTAGATCCTCACTCTGCATGGGTTATATCAGAATTTTCCCAGATTTGTTTACGGGTTATTATTACATGTTATATGTAAAAAAAGAAAGCAAAATTTTTCTTGACCAACAAAATTTAGAAAACTCTGGCTGAATGAAGCCAAACACTTCTCAGAACATTTTATTAGGCTAATGTGCATTGTTTAGTCCTTACTCTAGCCCCAGCAGGGGGCATGGTGTATGTTGTTTTCCAAATATTCTTGACATATCAGAGCTTCTAGGGAAATTCTTTCTCAAGAGGAACAAAGCTTTCCTTGCCCCCTCTTAAAGGCTTTAATAAGGTGCTTCCTCATTTTCTCTCTCTCACATGCACTCACACATTTCTCTTGTGAGAAAAATGGTTATTAAAAGTTGAAAGAGTCTCAAGGTGGTGTGGTACTGCCATAAAGATAGAAAATGCAGATCAATAAGGGTCCAAAAATAAACCTTCACATTTATGGTCAATTAATTTTTGACAAGTTGCCCAGAACAATTCAATGGGAGAAAGAGTAGTCTCTTCAACAAATGGTGTTGGAACAATTAGATGACCACACGCAAAAGAACAAAGTTAAATCCATTACTTACTCCATACGCAACAATGATTTTGAAATACATTACAGATCTAAATGTAAAAACTAAAACTCTAAAGTCCTTGGAAGAAAATGTATTAGGAATCAATTATGATTTGGGGTTAGACAATGGTTTATTAAGTACAACACCTAAAGCATGACAACAAAAGAAAAAAAGTAGACAAATTGAACATTATCAAAATGAAAAGTCCTGCTGCAAGTAGCCCCATGAACAAACTGAAAAAATAACCCACAGAATGGGAAAAAATATTTGCAAATTATATATTTGATGTGGGATTTATATCCAGAAAAAAACAGAACCCTTTCTATTCAATAATGCAAATGAAAATAACCCACTTCATAAATGGGCAAGAGATTTGAATATGTGTTTCTCCAAACAAGATATCAAATAGCTAATAATCACATGCAAAGATGCCCAACATCATTAGTCATTACAGAAATGCAAATTGAAACTAAATGAAATGTTACTTCACATCTACTGGGATGGCTATAATAAACACACAATGAAAAAGTTGTCAAGAATATGGAGGAATTGGGCACCTGGGTGGCTCAGTCAGTTAAGCATCTGCCTTCAGCTCAGGTCATGATTCCAGAGTCCTGGGATCAAGCCCCATACCTGCCCCCTGCTTAGCAGAGGGTGGGCTTGTTTCTTTCCCTCCATTCCTCCTACCCCACTCATGTGTGTTTTCTTTCTCTCTCTCAAATAAATAAATGAAGTCTTTACAAATAAAAGAATATGGAGGAGTGAATGCTGGTGGGAATGTAAAATGGTGAATTCCTTTGGAAAAACCATTTGGGAGTTCCTCAATAGGTTCAGTATAGAGTTACCATGTTACTGAGCAATTCTACAATTAGGTATGTACCCAAGAGAAAAAAAGTGCATGCAGAAATTTCTACATGAATATTCATAGCTACATCATTCATAATAGCTAAGACATGCAAACAACTCAAATGTCTATCAACCGGTGTATGGGTAAACAAAATATGTTGTATCTACACTATAAAATATTTTTCGGGAACAAATGAATGAAATTCTAATACATACACCAATTGGATGAACCTCATGAGTGATGTATAAGTGAAGAGCCAGTCATAAGCACTACATATTAAATAATTATATCAATATGAAATGTCCAGGATAAGCAAGTCTATATAGACAGAAAATATGGTAGTGACTGACTAGGGCTATGGAAGAATGAAGAGAGAATAGGAAGTGTCTGCTATTGGGCACAAGGTTTCTTTTAGGGATGATGAAATTGTTTTGAAATCAGATTATGGTGATGGCTGCACAGCTATGTAAATACACTTAAACACATTTAATTAGATACTTTAAATGGGTGAAAGTTGTGATCTGTAAGTCATATCTCAATAACGTTTTTTTTTTAAAAAAGAAAGCCTGGATGGCCAAAAAGAAAAAGAAAAAAAAAAAAAAAAAAAGAAGGAAGGATCTGCTAGTTGAGGATGAGATACACCAGGATAAAACTCAGTTTTCCATAATTTTCTAAAATAAGAGTAATAGTAGAGAAAGACAAATCCAAATACAGGCAAGATTTTAAAAACTGTCAAGCCCAAATTAATTTCACAGAAACAAAATAATTTGGGAATATAAATAATATATATTCAGATTTATATATACAAAAATAAAAAACTCTGGAGATCACTACTACCTACTCACTGTCATCATTATGACTAAAATATTTAATTGTTATAGCTTTGATTTTGTGTTTTTTAGATTTCTATAATTTTAGGAGAGTATTAGAGTTGATTGCAAACAGAAGAAATGGTTGATATTAATCTAGACTGTCAGACATAAATAATGTGCCCAAAATTTAAGCTATGCATAAATGTGAGAAAAAATATTTCATATTATTTCTGAGTGGTTTTAGAAGCCAAAAAAAAATCTTTATAAAATACTGAGTTGAGAGCAATATATGACTTTGATGGAGAAATTTTTATTCAATCATTTAACATCTCTCTTTTGGCTGATTTTACATAATAAGTGAAGGGAAACCTGTATTTAAGTCTGTGAAGCTGATCTCTGTTTCCATGCCATTCAGACATATGCAAGGAATACATTTTCTTTGAAAGATTAAGGCATAATTTAAAAATTTTAGTATTGTTAGAATATTGTTTAATCCAGATGGGATTAGACATATAGCAACATACAGAATCTTCTCTTATTTTCAGATTTAGTTTTGGTAACTAATGTTTCTGAAATGATGCAAATGTAGACCTATGGAAACAGGAAAAATGGATAAACTGGCAGAAAGGAATTGTATTTGCATTTCCCTACTGGCAAAGGATGTTGAACAACTTTTCATTTGCCTATTTGCCATCTTCTTTGGTGAAATATTTTTTGGCTTTTGCCTATCTCCTAAATGGATTGTTTGTTTATTATAGAATTGTGAGTGGTCTTTATTTATTCTAGATACCAGTCCTTGGTGGGATATGTGGTTTGCAAATATTTATTCCTACTCTGTATCTTTGTCTTTCATGCTCTTAATATTTCTTGCCAAGCAAAAGTTTTTAATTTTGATCAAGTTCAATATATTAAAATTTCCCTTTATAGATTATATTTTTGGTGTCAACTCCTGGCCCAGCCCTAAGTCCTGAAGATTTTCTTTACTCTTTCACCATTAAAAATATCAGGTATAGGTTGTATATAATTGGTCTTTATCAAATTGAGGAACTCTACTCCTATGTTTTTAAGATTTAAAAATTCTACATAGGGGTTGAATTTGTCAAATGCTTTTTCTGCATCAATTGATTTGATCATATATTTATTTTTCCCCCTTGGCCTGTTAATATGGTGATTATATAGATTGATGTTTCAATATTAAACCACCCTTTTATCCCTGCAATATACTTCACCTGTTTATGACTACAATTGTTTTTACATATTGCTAAATTTAATTTGCTAGTATTTTGTTACAGATGTTGTGTCAATCTTTATGGGAAACATTCTGTAGTTTTCTTCTTTTGTACTGTATTTGCCTTGCTTTTTCTCAAGGTAAAATAAATTGGGAAGTGTTTCCTCTTCTTCTGTTTTTCTGGAAAAGACTATGTAGAAATGTTTGTTGCTGTTATCAATGTTTGCTTTAAATGTTTGTTAGAAATCTTCAGTAAAACTATGTGGGTCTAAGTGCTTCTTTTGGGGGAGTTTTCAAATTAAAAATTCTATTTCCCTACCAGCTATAGGGCTAGTCAACTTTGTTGGTATTTTCAAAAAACAGCTTATTATTTTATTAGTTGTTGTTCTATTGTTTTTATACATTCAGGTTCATGGATTCAGGTTCATCATGCCCTTATTATTATTATTTCCTTCCTTCTGCTTTCTTTTTTTTTTTCCTTCTGCTTTCTTTGTGTTTATTTTGCTCTTATTTTTCTAGCTCTTGAGGTGGGAACTAAGATTATTGAGACTCCTCCCCTTTTTTTAAAAGTGCTATAAATTTCCTCTGTCAGTATTGCTTTATCAGTGTCCCACAAATACTGTTATTTCAGTTTTACTTAATTCAATGTGTTTTTATTTCCTGAAACTTCTTTGACACATAGATTACTTTTAAATGTGTTTTTAGTTTCCAACTGCTTGGGGATTTTCTTGTTCTTTCTGTTATTAATTTCTTTACTCTAGTTTGATTCTATTGTGGTCAGAGAACACTATAGTAATTCAATTATTTTCTATCTTTGAGGTTTGTTTATGGACCAGGTTATGGTCCATGTTGGTATGTATTCTGTGGATACTTGAAAAAAATATGTATTCTGCTATTGTGGGGTGGAATGTTCCATACATGTTGATTAGATTTTACTGAATGATGGCGGTGTTGAGTTCTTCTATATCCTTGCTCATTTCTGCCAAGTAGTTCTATCAGTTATTAAGAGTGTTTATGTCTCTCACTATAATTTTGATTTATCCCTCCTTTTAGTTCTATCGGTTTTTCCTTCACATATTTTCCAGCTCTGTTTTTAAGTGCATACACTTTTAGGATTGCTATGTCTTCTTAGTAAATTAACTCTATAATAATAATTATTATTACTATTATTATGAGAGATGAGAGTGGGCAGCAGAGAGTATTATAACTATATAATAATAATTATTATTGCTATTATTATGAAAGATGGGAGCAGAGGGAGAGGGAGAGAATTTTTTTTTTATTTTTTAATTTTTTAAAAAGTATTTTACTTAAATTCAATTTGTCAGCAGATAGCACCCAGTACTCATCCCATCAAGTGCCCTCCTTAGTGTCCATCACCCTGTCTCTCCACCCTCCTCCCCTTCTGAAACTCTTTGTTTGTTTCCCAGAGTTAGGAGTCAGGAGTAAGACAATCTTTACCAGGCTCCACACCCAGTGCAGAGCCCCACATGGGGTTCAATCTCAGAACACTGAGATCATGACTTGAGCCAAAATCAAGAGTCAGAGGCTGAACCAACTGAGCCACTCAGGCACCCCTAGCTAGTCATGTTTTTTTAAACTCATTCTGCTAATCTCTGTTTTTTAATGGTTGTATTTACACCATTTATATTTAATGGTATTATTCATATGTTTGGGTATTAATCTGCCTTTGTGTTATATGTTTTCCTCTCTTTGTATTTTATTTTATTTCACCTGCCTTTCTATAAACTACTCACATATACTTTATAATTAAATTTTCATCTATTTATAGTGTTTTTGAATGTATCTCTGTGGGAAACAGGCCTGCTGTATCATAAATAGATCTAAGAAAAGAGGCTGTTAATATATGATCCTGAGAAATGCATCCCATGGGTGACAAAGAGAAGTTTCTATGTATAGAAGAACAGTAAGCCTTGAATGCAAGATGCAACCAGCTGTAACATGAGAATGGACTGTTCATCATACTTGAAACTTCCTTGTGCACTCTATATGAGAGGGATGTTTGTTAGAAGTTATTTTCATCCTGCCTCTTTGTATTACCAACTTATCTAACGTAGAGATCTCTCTTTTGAACAGGTAGGGTTAAGCAATGCACCTAATAAAAGCAGCAGCCTTTATGAGCTCGGGACCTTCATGGCTTTGCATTGGTCCCCTGATTTCCCACTATTTTGTGTCTGTCTCTTCTTTAATTCCTCGTGCACATTGCACTTTCAGTTCCTGAACCTTCCAAGCTAGACTTGGAAGCAACAATCTCTTTCTAGCTCTTTTAGTAGTTGCTTTGGGTATTAAATTATATATAAATATGGATATAGATAGATGATAGATGAGATCGATAGATCGATCGATTGATCTCAATATACTGGTGCCATCATTTTATGGGTTTAAACAAAATGTAGAAAACTTTTCTCCCTTTATATCACTATATTCCACCATTTATAACATTATAGTCTTAAATATTTCATCTACCTACATTTAGAACTACATCAGACATTGTACAACTTGGCTTAAACTGCCAAATACAATTTAGAATTCTAAAGAGAAGGAAAGTCCATTTACTCATATTTTTTGCTTGCTCTATTCTTCCAGCTATTTCAAGTTTCCTTAGGTTTTTGCTATTTACAGAACTCCTTTAGCCATCCTTTTAGAATAGGGGTAGATCTGCTGTCTTCAAATTCTCTTAGTTTTCTTTAGCCTGAGAATGTCTTGATTTCCCTTTCAATTCGAAGGATATTCTTGCTGGTAAAGGATTATGTATTGGCAATTGTTTTTGTTCTTTTTAAGCACTTGAAATATGTTACACATTTCCTTCTAACATTTGTATCTTCTGATGAGAAACCACTCTACCCTTTATAGAAAAGGTAAAGTGTCTTTTTTTCTCTCATTGCTTCAAAATATTTTATTTTACTTTAGCTTTCACAAGTTTGATTGTCCTGTGTCTTGGTGTGGATACCTGTGGATATATCCTATTTAGAATTCATTCAGGTTCCTGAATATATGGCTTATGTCTTTTGCTAAATTTGGAACATTTTCGGCCATTATTTCTTTGAGTACTTTTTCATCATTGCTTTATTTTTCCATTCCTTCAGAGACACTAACTACATGATACTAGATCTTTTGTTATAGTCACATAGATCCCTGAGGATTTGTTCTCTTTTGTTTATTTTGTTTTGGTTTTCGGTCTATTTTTTTTCTGTTGTTTAAACTGAATAATTTTTGATATTCCTTCTTCATATTCACTGATTCTTTCTATTGTCCCTTCTATTCTGCTATAGAGTCCAATGAATGATGTTTTTAGTCATATTTTTCAGTTCTGAAATTTATTTGCATTTTTTATTCTCTATTTTTTTAGTGTAATTATTTTCTTGTTTGTTTCAAGTGTGTTCAGAATTATTCATGAAGCACTTTTATGATGATTGCTTTAGAATCTTTGAGGTAATGCTAATATCTCTGGTTTCTTGATGTCATCTATTAATTGCCTTTTTTTCCCACTCAGGTTGAAATCTTGCTGATTTGGGGTATGACAAATGATTTTCAGTTGATATCTTGGCATTAAGGATATTATGTTATGAGATCCTGGATCTTATTTAAATGTCTTTTTTAGGTAGCTTCTGATACTGCTCTGGCAGGGAAAGGAAAAGCACTACCTTATTATTTCCAGGTTGAGGTAGAAGTTCCTGTTCCCTGCTCAGCCTCTATTGTTACCCAAGGTGAAGGCTTTTTATTATTCCTGGATAAGGGTGAGAATTTTTACTCCTTACAATGCCTCTATTGGCTTCCATGGCTCAGAAGGGTAAGAGAACCTCCTTATTATTCCCCAGTGACCTTCATTCATATCATGAAGTAGGTGGCCTCATTAGCACTGGGCAGTGGTGAAGGTGCTAATTCCCCATTTGACTTTCTCTGACATCAGCCCAGCAGGGATTGAGGAGAGGCCCTCTTCACTGTGGTGATAAAGGTAGATGTCTAGGACTTTCACTACATGGTGTCTCCACTGACACTGGGATAGAGTGGTGGTAGCTCATTGCTATGTGGCAAGGATGGAAGTTGTGATGTCCTACTTGGACTATTCTAACAATTCCATACTACATTTCACTGCTTACATTTGGGATCATTCTTCTTTGGCTTGAAGAACTCTTTTAGGTTATATTCTTATCGGCCTTTTGCAAACCAACTGCTTTAGTTTTCCTTTGCTTGTTTACATCTTTATTTTATACTCACTGTTGAAAACATTTTTGTTTGATATAGAACTTTAGGTTGGTGATTATTTTTTTAGCACTTTAAAGATTTCTTTCTATTGTCTTCTGGCATATATTATTTCTGTTAAGAAATCAGCTGACAATCTGATTTTTTCTAATGTCTTCCTTCCTCTGCTGTCCTTTGAGTATTGTCTTAGATGGTTGGCAATTATATTGTGATATGCCTAGATATACAGTTTTTTGGTATTATTCTGCTTGGTTAGATTTCATGCATCTGTAAATTAATCCCTCCCACAAGTCTGGAAAATTCTTTGCCTTTTCTCTTTATATATTGCCTTTGCCCCATTTTCTCTATTCTGTCTTTTTTGGAGCTCCATGTTCACATGTAGTAGCAACTTTGACCATATTCTATATTTTCCTTTTGATTCATTCATCTTTTATTTTCTCTTCTCTTCTCTTCTCTTCTCTTCTCTTCTCTTCTCTTCTCTCTTTTTTTTCCCTTGCATCCTTACTCCTTTTTATACTTTAACTTCAGTATTTTCCATTGGTTTGTCTTCCAGTTCATCAATTCTGTCTTCACTTGTGTCTAATCTACTAAATATTTTATTGTATTCCTTCAGATATTGTATTTTCACTTCCAGAATACCTATTTGATTCTTTCATATAAGTTTATATTTATTTCTCATCTTCTTACTTACTTTTATTTTTAACCCATTTTATAGACATATTAATGGAGGTTATTTTAAAGTATGTCTCAACTACTTCAAATCATTTATAGCTCTGCTTTTCTATGATTTTATTATATGCCAAACATTGTATATTTAAAATCTATACATCCTCTAGATGATTTTTTTTTTCCACCAGAAAGGATTAAATGTTTCCTCCATCAAGAATATAGAATGTAGGGTATGGTAGAGTTGGAAGGCTTATCAGTTCAGCACAGTCAGGGATTAGGTTGTGTTGAGGGTGAGTTTCAATTTCAGTAAAACTAAATCCATGCCTGGGTCATCTTGATTCCTAGAGCATGGACACAAGGGATTTCAAGTGAGAGTCTAATGAATCTTTGTCTCTTCAATTCTGAAAAACTACAGGAATTACATCTATCCAACAGAGGTTTAACCTTAGCTTTTTAGTCTCACACTTCATAGAATTTCAAAATTTGCTCTTGAGAAGGAAACAAACCTTGTGTTTGATGCCCTTGAGTCTCCAATTTTATCATTCTAGCCCACAAATGTCAAAGTATCAGTTGTTTTTTCTATATCTCAGCAGAAACCATCTGCCAGCTCCTGGCCTATATTCTGAGTCTCCATGTACCCTCAACATTGATGTATTCATAAGGGGAAAGTACTTGTGTATATATTTAAATTTAGGATTAATTCACAACTCCTAGGATTTTTGCCTCTTATTTGCTTTCTTTCTTTCTTCTTCTTTTTTAAATTGGGTCTCGGGCAGCCGGGGCGGGGGTGTCTCAGCGGTTTAGCACCACCTTCAGCCCAGGGCCTGATCCTGGAGACCTGGGATCGAGTCCCACATTGGGCTCCCAGCATGAAGCCTCCTTCTCCCTCTGCCTGTGTCTCTGCCTCTCTCTCTCTCCCTATGTCTCTCATGAATAAATAAATAAAATCTTAAAAAAATAAATTTGGTCTCATTCTCCTGATATGTCTTTTTTTTTCTAGGTCCCATGAAACCGGAGGATATTTTACTCTTTCCACAGATTTCAGTTTTGCTCTTTTGTCTTCCTTTGAACCTCAGAATTTAAAAAATACCTTGTGTAAAAGGAAATGACCTTTTGTTTAAGGATCCAGAGATCTCTCTAATTTTGTTACTATAGTCTCTTTACTATCAGTGGCTTTATAGTTAGACCACACCCTGGTTCTCAAACTCTAGCCTATACCTAGAATCAGTACACAATATGGAAAAAGTCAGCTATTAGCTCACCTTACTTTTGATCCCTTTCTGAAAATTTCCTCCTTCTAGTTTTTATTGCTTCCATAGTTCTCTTATGCTTAATTTTTTTCTGTGATATTGTCAACTTTTCTAATTGTTATGGACAAAAAGATTGACCTATTACATCTGAAACAGAAGCAGAAGTCTGCTTCTCTTCAATATATTTCATCTATATCGTTTGCTATGTGTTTGTAGCAAAAGAAGTCTATTTAGGTTTGTTATTAACATTATTATGATCAAATATTTTTGTTGAAAGTTTAAGCTAAGTAATTTACTAAATACTTAATATTGTCTTCCAAATTTTATTCTTAAATACCATTATTAAAGTCATTTTATAGATAAGGGAAATTGAGGCTTATGAACTGTTATCCCAAGGTCAAACAATTAGTATTTGGTGAAGTTGGGATTTTAATTCAGACTACTAAACCATACTGCCTCCTACTAAACTGTAATAGGGTAAAGGACATTATTGCTTTATGCCATTTTCTAACTCTTTTATATGCATTTGATTTTCCCAAAATAGGATAAATTACAAAGCTATTGTTACCAAGTTTAATGCTGAACTAATGCCACCCTTATTTTAGGCACTTGAAAATATATTGGTATGTTGTATCAGTAACATGTACGATCTAAGCATATGTGTAGCAAAATTCCTGATACAAATGCTCTGAGTATTTAGAAAATTGACCCAACATGTGGCATTGTCTACTAAGTCTCTGTTCATGCTGATTTCTGATGGTTTTGCAGAATATTGTGTTAGTTTTTAGGGCTAATGAGTTTGGCTTAATTTCTTTACCCCTCTCAGCCAAGTCTTTCCACAATGTGCCTTCTCCCATGGGGTCCTTGCTAATAAATATTTTAATTGAACTTCTTTATTAAAATGAGTGTCTATATGATCATCTAGACACCCCACAGATGTGAGGAGAGATTATGAGTTCAAATGAGATTGGAGAAGGCAGATCCAGGTTTGATCCTATACTGCATTATCATAAACCCTGATAATAAGGGAGTCCAAGTTCACACAAGATTAGTAAACATAATGAAGTGAAACTTTAAGTACTTGCTAAGTTTCTTTTCAGTAAATCATTGATATTTGGCATAATCTCAAATCACAGGCAGCAGAATGCTGTTAGCTACATATTAATTTCAATTACTATGTAACTTTATTATCCACTAAATTTAGTAAGTCAGGTAGGAGATCACCTAGTTTGTTGTCTCTTTAAATAATTATTTTCATTCATATCTTATAAATAATATCAAAAAAGTAATATTTTGGCTTTCATTTCTATTTAGAATACCACTTCCCCTTATTTCTTTGGCTTGTCCCAAGCAATCATAACTACTCAATTCCTTTTATTTTGAATAATGTTTATTATTTTATAATTTTTAAAAATTTTATGTGACTTTATAATTACCTGTAGAACTCTATGTAAGTTGCTAAAGAGTACTTGCTTAACAAATCAAAAATTTAAAAAAAGAACAAAATCTCCTTAAAGGAAATTTCCAGGTCTTACATTTCTCAAAGATTTTCTTACAATATTCATTCTCTACATGTAATTAAAATCTAAATAGCATTTAAACATTCTTATATTAAGATTCTGTATTTAATTCAAACCTTGCAATAGCCATGGCTGTCAAAGATTTCATACTCTAAGACAAGGACAAAATAGTCATAGATTAATTCTAAAACCTTCCTTTATTCCTAAACTGAAAGCAGGTATCATTATTATAGCTTTGGGAAAGGAAGTTGAGAGCTCTTAATTTAAATGACATCTCACTTGGTGAAGAATTTGAAACTTGGGGTACTAAAGGATGAAAGAAAAGAAAGTAATAAATTGTACTGGTATGAAGTAAATCAAGACAGCTCTTTTTTTTTTTGGGAAAATACAAGGGACAATCTAAAGATAATTCAGTCAACTCTAGAAAAGGGGTGTGAATCACAAACTGATAAAGATTATGTCTTTCCATGAATACTATTGTAATTTAAAGCAATAATAAAATTGCTTACAAATAAGTTCTCTTTAATCATTATCTCTTTGGCCAGTTAATTAATATAAAAATAAAAATGCCAATTGAAGTCTTATCAAACCAAAAGAATATTAGAGTTCATGGTTAATTTTATTTGTAGCTCATGTTTGCCCATTAGAATATAAACATAAAGGAAATTGGGGACATATGCCATTTAATATTTGGATCTGTTAGGCTGTCCCATTTTAATCTGTTTACACCAAATTTTCTCAGGTTTGCTTTGAGTCACAATAGGAATAGTTTTTTTTACACTGTGAGTGTCTCATTTGCCTTTAAACATCAGCTACAGTTCCTCCTCATCCACACCTGGCTCCAATCACCTTTTAAGCTTGCTAAAAGAATAGTAATAATAATAATAAATTAAATACCCATAAATACTGCATATGTTGTCTTCCTAAATTTCTCTTACTCCCAGAATGTGTTCTGTGTCCATCCATTCTTAGTTTAAGAGAAGGATGATAATTCCTAAATGCTTTGGCTCCTCCAGTCATTACCTTACCATCTCTCAAAGGAGAGAATAATCTGGGACCTCTTTTGTGAAATAAAACCTTTGTGAATATTTCAGTCCATTATTGAATTTGAACCATGAAAGCAAGTAAGTCAGATAAACTTCCCTCACAAAAGTTTTCTTGGGTCTTATGCAAATATTCCTCTTTCCTCCTCAAGTGATCTTTGGGTCACAAAAGATTCTTTGCCCTTCCTCCTGGGGTAATAGCTATCTACTGCTTTAAATTTATGTGATTTTATTGCCACATAATTCTTCCAAAATTAAAGGAGATTGCATAATGGTGATTTTCTGTCTCCACAGAGATGTGGCTAGCCACAGTTAAATGATGGACTTCTTTCAGTAAAAATAAGTAAGCAGGTAAATAAATAAATAATAGCTTTGTCTCCCATTCCTCATGCCTTCTATCCACACAAATCAAATCTGTGCTAGCAATTTTGTGAGGCTCAAGGAATAGGGTTAAATGAAGTACAAGGACTATGCACAAGAAACTTACAGTATAAATGTTGATAGGTTACCATATGTTTGTGTAAATGTTGGCTGGGGAAAGGTAAATTTGAGCCTCAGTGCCACATTAAAGATGCTGTTTATTTTCTGTGTGGCTTCAAGTTAGTCTCCCCTGCCCAGAGGCAGCAATAGGGGATTTGCTGTTGAACTGTTTCATACCCAGAAGTCATGCTTTACCAAAATGGGATGCACACATACATTGTACTTCGATTTCTCTTCTCTTTTACCATCAACCTCTGAGTGCAAGCATTGCCTTCAATTAATCAATTACTTAGGCAGTAAAGAGGGATTTCATTGAAAAGGCCTTTCACAGGAGTAAATCCAAGTCTAATGGGTGGAAAGCCAGCTAAAATGATGTGAAATACCCTAGGACCAGAATTAGTAGACATGACTATAGACCACTCTGCCATAAAGTGGGGGCGAGTCCATAGTTTGCTAGTTCTCTGTTTATCATTGGAAATATAAAAAGCACCTTACAGACATTCTAAGAATACTAATTTCAAGCATCATTTACAACAGACATTGCAATTAGAATATAGGTTTTCTTCCTTGTACATGGATTTTTTAGAATGAGATCCAGTTAGAGGAACAGAATCCTGGGAGGAAAGCCTTCCATAATCTCTTTCTATTGAGCTTGGCATTCATCATTGTAGATATTGCTTATGGGGGCTTTCTGGATCCAAGAGGAGTTGGTAAGGATTTGCAAAGATGAGCTTCATATTGCTTTCTGTAGGGAGGAGTCTCTAATGGAATATTTGAATTTAGTTAACCATATTTACCCTGTAGACATTTTAATTGTTTGTTACATAGTTTAGGAAAAGAATGTCTTTTTTAATATAAATTTATTTTTTATTGTTGTTCAATTTGTCAACATACAAAATAACATGTTGCATGTTGGCCATGTCTATGTCTTCCTCTGTGAGATTTCTGTTCATGTCTTTTGCCCATTTCATGATTGGATTGTTTCTTTGCTGTTGAGTTTAGTAAGTTCTTTATAGATCTTGGATACTAGCCCTTTATCTGATATGTCATTTGCAAATATCTTCTCCCATTCTGTAGGTTGTCTTTGAGTTTTGTTGATGGTATCTTTTGCTTTGCAAAAGCTTCTTATCTTGATGAAGTCCCAGTAGTTCATTTTTGCTCTTGTTTCTCTTGCCTTCATGGATGAATCTTGCAAGAAGTTACTGTGGCCAAGTTCAAAAAGGGTGTTGCCTGTGTTCTCCTTAGGATTTTGATGGAATCTTGTCTCACATTAAGATCTTTCCTCCATTTTGAGTTTATCTTTGTGTCTGGTGCAAGAGAGTGGTCTAGTTTCATTCTTCTGCATGTGGATGTCCAATTTTCCCAGCACCATTTATTGAAGAGACTGTAAAAAATGTCTTAGAGAAATATATCAAAAAATTAACTGTTAATTTCAGTGTTGGCTAATAGTCATAAAAAGTGTTTTTCAATTTTTATGTGAGTATATATTTTATCCATAAATCAAATATGAAGGATATATACTTTCACATTTTAATTTAGATACTTTTTTAATTCACCAGAAGGACTAAAGAGTTATTGTTGACTAACAGAGCAAGAAAAACATAAAGTTGAAGAACTGGAATAAATGGAGGTAGACTTTTTCTTTCCATCCGGAATATAAAGTCTCTCTTCTCTCCTGTCTCTCTTTTTCTCACTCTCCCTCTCTCTCAATCTCTCTTTCTCTCTTATTTTCACAGAATACTAGAGTGCTAGAAATCCTTATGTTGGTACTAACATTAGAAAATGTACAAATGTGTGAAGACTCTACATAACCGTGTTTCCAAGCAGAGATTGAGTGCCACTGCAGTAGTTGGATTTGATGTGTTGAATGTTTATATTTTTTAATCTTGTATTAAATAAAGTGGAATTATCATTTTTGCTATTATTATTTGCAGGGTCTCATGGTCTTGAAATGGCTTGAGAGATTTACCTTTGCTTCATCTATCAAAAAATATTTTCTAAGCAAAGTCATCACTGAAAATATGTTTCAAGGGAAAGGCATTTATCCTATTTAGGGAATTTGATCAAGGACTTGAAAAAAAGTGTTAATTTGTTTACAGGTAATCAATATGGTTATTACAAGTAATGCTATCACTCATTTCCTTGCATGGATTAAAACTGATTATTTTTTTTAAACTTTTATTCTAAGGACTACTTACTATAGGCTATTTACTGTTTAGAGTGCCTTACTGTCCTGTGCCATTCTACTTCTTCCCAGTGAGTGCAGTTTTAATATACATGAAAATTATGTAACTGGTCATTTAGTTGCAGTGTAAGAGATGTTCATTTTATTAATATGCTCTCTTTAGTGATTGTCAGTATTGTTATTTTTTTACCAATGTTCACCCACTACATTCAGTGACACACACACACATACACATACATACACACACACACACACACACCACACACACACATACCTTTCTTCCAAGCAGCTTAAATATTTCCTTCACATATTCCCTGCCCCCCAGGAAGTAGTTAATATTTTGCCGTACAGGAAAAAAAAAAAGACAGAAATAATTGAATTGGGCCTGGAATGCAAATGATCTTATCTCTGATCACTACTAAATGTTGCTATAAAACAATCATAAACATTCATTGAGTAATGCTATGTGTCCAGCATTGTTTTAGAAGTTTTACATGCATAGTCCCATTTATAGCTTGTGAAGGCAGATAATATTAATACCCCAATTTTCCAAATGAAGAAACTGAGGTATACAGAGTTTAAGTAACTTGCAGGTTAGTGAGTGGCAGAGCCAAGTCCCATCCCACTGTATGAACATCCAAAGTCTTACCATAAGCACTGAGTTGTATCATAGCCCCATCTATAAGTTGCCTGTCTTTGAGTCGCTGGTATGCTCCCTGACATTTATTTCTTTATTTATTATGTCAGAGAACTATTTAACATGAAGTACATGAAGATTTGAGCTTCAGTGTCCTTATGAGTCTTGAGAATTGCTGGAGATTATAGAGTGTTCCAGAAGGAGAGAAACCCATTTATAATCAAGAAACATTTCAACATAAGCATTTCTGGTAAATTGTCCACAGATCTCAAAAGAAAGAGATCAAAAACTCTACAGTCCTAGGCACTTGTTATAATTTCTTTATTCTATATAAATATTTCCTTTCAAACCTACTTTTGTTATTTGTAGTTTGATCTTTTTTTCCTTAAAGAGAACACCCAAAATTGTAAAAAGTTTTTGTCTCACAAAAACTAGATTCTTCATCTACTTACCCTTTGTTTTTTTGTTTTGTTTTGTTTTGTTTTGTTTTGCAAGTAGGAAATTACATCATCCATTTTGTATTTAGGAACATGCTGAATATTAGGTGCCAGTGAAAAGGGCTGGTTGAATAACCAGGATCAGACTGCCTCAGAAGGTAACTAATCATTTCAGGAGCTGTTACAAGTGGGTATCTTTTTTTTTTTTTCTTTACGATAGAAGAGGATAGCAGATGACCTATCAATTCCGAATTATCTTATAATAAACTGTCATGATGGAAATTTACCTGGCCAAAAAATATCACCCTTAATACTAATTTAATCCAACATGTAAATAACTCTTTCAAATTTTTTTTTTTTTTACTGCAACTCACAGGCAGACATGCATGTTAGTTGCTTGTCATGACCCACTGTCTTAGTCTATTTGAACTGTTACAACAAAATACCACACACTAGGTAGTCTATAAACAACAGAAATTCATTTCTCACAGTCCTCCAAGCTGAAAAGTTCAAATCAAGGCCTCAGCATGGTTGAGTGAAGGCCCTCTTCCTGTTCGTAGTTGGGATTCTTCCACTGTGTCTTCACCTGGTAGAAGGGGCTAGGAATCTCTCTAGAGCCTTTTTATAAGGCACTAATCCCATTCATAAGGGTTCTACCCTCCTAATACTATCACCTTTGGGGGTTAGGATCTAAACATATGAATTCAGACTACAGTACCCATTAAATAGGTTTCACAACTCACTAATGGGTGACAGATTTTAGTTTGAAAAACAACGCAAGAGCACATTGGCTCCTTGAAATGATTTTTTTCCCCCTACCAGCAATGCATGGACATGGGGAAATGGACTAATCTAGTTGTCTTTCCTGTCCAATCACTCTCCACAATGAGAAATAGGACTAGCTGTTCCAAAGGGAAACTAATCACTGACAATAAGGAGAAATCAGTCATCCAAAGTACTAATGAGATTGTGATTGGTTTGTTGGTTCATTTGTTAATTGGGAGTGAACCTCTCCATGGCTTTTAGTGCCCATATTACACAGGTGCTCCACACTGGTTCATCGGCTACATTGTCTAATCATCCACAGGAGGCTAATTTAAATAGCTATGCTATTGTTGATTAAGCCGTAAATTCATAATGGAACCAGTGGTTGTTAGTTTCAGTTCCCCTCCAAAGAATTTTTTCCCAAAGTATGTAAATACAGAAACTAACTCAAGTAGTGATTAAGAGACTTGACACACTGGATAAAGAGTGATATTCTTCCACAGTATACAATTACTGAAAATAGCATACGTTAGTTAAATCGCGTGTTTTGTGAATAGAAGAATGTAGAGAATTGAATGAATTCATTCAATTGCATGAATTTAGCAAATGTCTTTGCTAAAACTACAAACTTTCACAGGGTTCCTTTTTGTAGCCTATGTCTTCCCCCAGAATAGATTCATCAAGAACTTACTGTCAGCCTTGGAAAATGAATTTATGAATCAAAGCTCCCCTGTTGTGTAAAATTATCTGGTTTGTAATCAGGGAAGCTTAGTGTAGATATATTAATTGGCAGAGTAGAGTTGCAGATGAACTTTCAGTTATGAATTTGGTACAGTAATTTCTTTTCTCTGTAATGGGGTTTATTTAACAAATGTCAGCCACATGTGGGAATTTGGAAGTCACTGGGAAACTTCACACTGAATCTAAGTCTTTAAAATATAAATCTGGAGAGTTTGCTTGTAAACACTTTTAAATGTATTTGCAAAATGTATAGTAATCATTGTAACAGTCCCTGGGGCAAAGTATCTCTTAAGCAGTGATTCCCACTTTTTGGATGAAGTGATCAATGAGTAGGTTTCTTTGGTGTAAGGAAAGGTCTGTTCATTACTCACTGCATTACATGAACCATTTTAGCTTGCTTAGCTTGATGCAATCTTAACAGATGTGGATTCTCCAGGATCTGGTAAAGTAAGGTAAATTGTCACTTAAATCCTTCACTATGTAAACTGTTCCTAATCTTCCTACTATATAAGCTTGCTGAGAACCACTTTTGGGTCATTGTGCTCCAATAACTTGCTCCTCTGCCTAAATGACCAGGTCAATGCCTGGTCCTTTCTTGCCAGTGACTGTGAGTTTTTAACCTAATTATATTTAAGGAATCATCTAAAGAAGAGGCAGTTATCTAGTGAAAGTCCCATTTGTTCAGTCTTGTTCACTGAGAGAGATAGGATAATCTTACATGAATGGATGAAGAAGCTGAAAGATTAAGGTAGGTAATAGTGGAAATAAATATTTACTGAACATTTATTTAGATCAACCTTCAGGGCCTTTATCCTGGGCACTATGGCATACTTTTTCCTGATAGCATCTCAATTAAACCTTGATTCCTAAAGGACTTTCATTATCCCTATCCTACAGATGAAGACAGTGAGCCTCATAGAACTAAATTACTTCTGTGGGAGGTCTGAGAGCTAGTAAGTAGCTGAGTCAAAATCCAAGGAGTAATGTGTCTGAGACAAAGTTTATTAACGTGCTCTTAGGGGTCCCAAATTAATCTGGGCTGACCTAGGATTAGAACCCAACTTCTTACTTTTTTGACTAGTGTTCTTTTACTAGACTATGCTGCATCATAACATAGCTACAGTTCTATCAATTCAGAGCAAGATTCTCTTCTCAATATGGGCACTTGACTAATGATGTAGCTTAGGTGAAAGGTCCAGAGCTTTCCAATGAGAGGCTAGTCATTCAATTAGTTATCCAACTACGTTTGTGACACAGCAGAGAGTCTGAGTCAATCAAAATCAATTCTCCCTTCACAAATGTAACCAAGTGTTGTTGCCATCAGGTTTCATTAATTGACAAGAAAGTGTAGTGGTTGATTGATGACTGAGTCTTGCTTACTCTAGACGGAGCCTTTTAATTGTGGTCATACTCTGTCTTCAGAACTTATTTTCAGGCACCCCAAGCTCAACCTGCCCTAGTTTGATTCTCCAGCACAAGATTTGTGATTACTTATAAAAAGTATGAATGGTTGTTGTCTACATTTCCTTTCCCTGAACAGTACTATTGAGTCTCTTCTGTGTGGTAACCATTGCTTTTATGGTCAAGCTAGATGCCAAAAGAAATTGTTAACATTGTCCAAGCCAGTTCAATTCAATGAATATCAGCTCCCTACTTCATGACGGGTATAGTGTAGTGTCATTGCCTCTATGAGGTTACACAGATGAATATGTAGTTTATCAAGGGAGGAGGAAAGCATGCACAAATAACTCTTGCATAAATCACACTGTGCTGTAATAAAGGTATATGATAGAAATGGCTACTTCTTATTAGGAGAATCAAAGAGGAAACATCTTATCTGGTTCTAGAAGACAAAGAATGTTTAAATTTTAGAGAAGCACTTAGGAGAATAAGACAGAGAAAAGAAAGAACATTATAGGCAAGGGAGGCAACACGAGTAAAGATATATTGGTATGAAAACATGTGGTTGGAAAAATTCAAGTAGCACCATACTGAGAGATGAGAAAAGGGAAAAGGCCATTGGGGTTTAAGGGTAGATGAATCTAGAAAGTTTTGTGTGGCAAAATTACCAAGTGGTGCTAATGAGTTGTAATTTCATTTTGTAGGAAATGAGAGTTTATGAAAAATTGTTTGACAGCAATTTCAAGATGAAAATTACTGTCATGGGTTAAGAAATAGAAAGTGATTCTCTCCATCTCAAAATAATACTTAAAAGTTTAAATACATTTCACCTAGATTTATATTTTCGAGTGAATTTCAACTTTGGATGTCAATACTCCAACTCACTATTTGATATATTCCCTACTCCAGACTCCTGTTATGAAGTAAATGTATGAGAAGGTAATTTTATCTGAAATACTTACTGGGGAGAATGATAACATGCAAGAACATTTTCCTTTGGGAGATGGTAGAGAAAGCTGTCTCAGCCATGCTGTTCTGAAATCATGATTATAAGGTTTTAATTTGGGAAATATAGTTCTAGAAAGAGTACCTGTGCAGGAACTTTTTGTCTTTCTGAATTAGCAGTCCTACTTGAAGGAGGATGGTAGTCTAGCCTTTGCTTTGTCTATTTTATAAGGATTCTGAAGACTCACAGAGCTTGAGCGGGAAGATATCTGAGAACATATATAATGAAGGGTAAGGAATAACAAATTTGTCCTTATTTTATGTTGTCTTTGAGAGGCAAACAAGTTGGATTCCTTTGCTCTAATATTGACCTGGCTACTTTTTAACCACTTTTTAAAAGATTTTATTTTTAAGTAATCTCTACATGGGGCACAAACCCACAACCCTGAGATCAAGAGTCACATGTTCCACCAACTGAGTCAGTCAGGCACCCCTGACCTGGCCATTTAATTAAAATGGCCATATATTTCCTAATGGGACTGCCAGTGAAGGTACTGAATATTTTGTATCTCTTTGCACTATAATGTGTAAGTATACTCCCATTAACGTAGGGCATGCTTCTAATTCTTGTCTTTTTTATTTACTCATGGCTTAATTTTAATCCTTCATTGGTGCTTTAAATGCCTCAAATAAGAATAATGCCAACTAGGGTGATTTTCACCTTTTTATTAGCAAATGTGAAACATGTGTAACTCATAATCACCTGGTTGTTCTTAGCCCAGGGCATCTGGAGAGCCTTTTCAAGATTTCTGCTCTCCTCAGGCACTTACCAAAGGGAATGCAAGATTCAGTCGTTTTAACTTACAAATCAAGTCCAGATTTGATTATTAAGGTTTTCTATTTCCTACTTGCTGTCACAAACCCATCCTGAAATTTAATTTCCCTACTAGACATTTTAAGCGAAACATTTAAATGAGAATGGCCAAACATTAATGAAGACTTCCAACAGGAGAAATGTGTGAGATTGAGTCAAGAGCTGAGGCTCATGTTTGTGTAGAGGGAGGCAAATTGTAGAATATGGATAGTCTCTGTTTTAATAAATCTGTGCTTTAAACCCTTTTTCAAACAGTCCCCAAATTTCTGTAGTTATAGATATCTATACTGGGTATACTGATTACATGCGTGTCAATCCAGGTACATTGCAGAGAGGAACTAATTCTTTTCTTGGTCCAACTACAAGATGCAGTGGTGGGCAAGAAAGAACAGCTTAATTAAAATTCTTTCAAATAATAATTTATTTTTAGGATTATTAGTGACAATCAGGAGAAATTTCTGAATTGCTGATTCTATACACAAGTGTGTTGGTGTTTGATGTAGGTTTTCTTATTTGTGAATAATTATTTTAATGCAATAATAAATGAAAGCAACCTCTCATTTTTAAAAATTTATTTGCTATTATTTGTGCTTGAGATGCTCTTCACATGGTCTCCTCTTTGTCACGTTATGACCTCCTGATGTCCTAAACCACACCATCTGCAGTATCCCCATGGCATTGTCTCCATTACAGTATCATCTTTTCTTCATACCAGTTATCACTATCAGATGTTCTTTAATTGATGTGATTATATGTTAATTTACCATCTCATCACTCTAGGATGTAAGCTTCATGAAACAGGACAGGAACCTGTCTTGTTCACCATTGTAGTCTCACCACCTAAATCTGTCTGTGATGACATGTGAGCTCGGTTATCAACAGGGTGTAATTTTTGCTGAATTTGAGATTTATTGCTCATAGAATTTAGGAAAATATTGTGTTCATTTTCCAGAATATGAACTTTTAAAATCCCTTTGAAGTAAAAGAGAATATTCATGTGCCTTATTTGCTTCTGTATTACAACCTTACTGCTATGGACTGAATTGTGTGCCTTCTCGCCTCCATATTCATACATTGAAGCCCTAATTCCTAAAGTATTTCATTTGGAGAAAGGACGTTTCAGAGGTAATTAAGTTAAATGAAGTCATAAGGGTGGTACCCCTAATTGGATAGTGTTAGTGTCCTTATAAGAAGAAACACTGGAGAACTTACTCTTTCCATGATGTTAAGGACAAAGTGGTTATCTGCAAGCCAGAAAGAGAGCTCTTATCAGAAACTAAACTTGAGTCTGGGTGGCTCAGTCATTTAAGCGTCTGCCTTCTGCTCAGGTCATGATCCCAGGGTTCTGGGATTAAGCCCTGAGCCCAACATCTCGCTCAGTGAGGAACCTGCTTCTCCCTCTGTTACTTCACACTGCTTTGTGTGCTCTTGTGTACTCTCTTTCTCTCTGTTTCTGTCAAAAGAAAAAAAAAAAAAAAGACCTAACTAAATTTGTCAGTGACTTTTTCTTGGACTTCCCAGCCTCTAGGACTATGAGAAGATAATTTCTATTATTTAACTCATCCAATCTATGGTAATTTATTATGGTAATCCAAGCAAACTAATATATTTACTAATTAACAATTATTTTTAATGACTTTATTAGAAAAATTTCTCTTTTCCATGCTATATCATGCTGTGTCATTCAGTTCTTGTTATGCTTTTAAGCCACTGATAACATTACAATGACTGTAATGATGGGAATGAATGAGGAAGGGAGGAGTTTTGTAAGATCATAGTTGAAATTTCCACACAAAAAAAGCTTTTCCTTCTACAGACTTCATCATTTATTATGTGATAGTTTCCAAAAAATAGATGGCATTGTATGGACAAGGGATAGCACCTTAATTGTCCTATTACTGCTACTTCCAATTTATTTATTTATTTATTTATTTATTTATTTATTTATTTATTTATTTATTTTTATTTATTTATTTGCTACTTCCATTTTAGATTGATCAAGGGGATAGTCTTTTGGGAGAAGATATACGTTAAAACGGCATAATATTCTGTGAGATCAGGAAAATGTTAAGGCCCCTAGTTAGAGCAGTAGAGCATGTGACTCTTGATCAGTAGAGCATGTGACTCTTGATCTCAGAGTCATGAGTTCAAGCCCCATGCTGGACCTAGAGATAACTTAAGGAAATTTAAAAAAAAAAGGAAAGAAAGAAAACATATTTGAGTGTGCAATTTTTTAGCATTTTGTGGACTTTAGAAAAGCAGATGAAGACCAAAATGATGAGAATAAAATAATTTGTGAGTCCTTCTGAGCTATTTTCAGGAAGGAGATAAAGCAAACACAGAGCTAAAATCCACTAATGTGCATCCATTATTAACTTAGGAACACCTCCAAACATTTGGTGACCTACTTTTCACTTTTATTTTGTTTTTAAGATGTAAAAGCTACAGGTGTTTGTGAGAGTGAAGAAAAGTCAGTGTAGCTGAAGGTTCACCCAAATAATGATTATTTTTAAAGTTATATTGGTCATTTAAAAACACTTTCTATACTAATAATCAAAATTAATAGATGAAGCAGGTGCATACATTGTTTTAATTAACAGCAGCTGTGCTATAGCAACATTCCAGGAGCTTATTATGGCATCGTTTATAGAGAATATGTTACCAATGCTTTTTATAATATGCATTATAAAAAGTTATTAAAGGATATGACTACATCTTAGAACCATTCAATAAATATTAATAAAGCATTTATGATTGTGCCCTTAATTTAAAATACTATCATTATCTTTCAAGCAGATGTCAGTATCAAGTGCCAACAAGCCATTCCTGACCACATCAGTGGTAGTAGTGATTAGCAGTTTCCCTGAGAATGTGTTAAACATCCTCTCTATTAGTTTGGAAGGACCCACCTTCTAAATGGTAGCTCCTGAGCCTCACTGTGAGCTATCTGAATCTCAATAGGAAAAAGGAAACAAACAAACAAACTTAATTCCCCCAATTCTTACCTACTGAGTTTTAAACTATAGCTACTTGTAACTCATGTATTAGATACCCACTATGGTTGAATTTTCCATGCCATATAAGGAAGATGTGGTTAATTTTCTCTTAATTCTGTTTTTATATCACCAAATGTATTTATTGAAAAGGAATATTTTTCTTAAGGCCCAGTGGGATCCCATAGCTCATTAATTGTTTTGAAACCTCATCAATCAGCTTGCAATATGCTATTACTTACGTAACAGTGCTGAATTGAGTGGCTAAAAACAGGTCCATTTATTTAAATTAATCATTTGTTTTATGCAATATCAGTTTGGAAAAGTAATGGTAAGGAATTTTCCCTAGATGAATGTACTGAAAAGAGATGTAACACTTTTGAAATTAGAGACTCTTCGATGAATCAATGAAAAATCCTGAAATGTGTTTCTTTTAAAATGTAGAAAATTCAGTGGAATCTAAGAAATAAAACAGGATCATAGGGGAAGGGAGGGAAAAATAAAACATGATGAAATCAGAGAGGGAGACAAACCATAGGGATGCTTAATTGTAGGAAGCAAACTGAATGTTGCTGGAGGAGAGGGGGGCACAAAGTAACTGGGTGATGGACATTAAGGAGAGCCTATGATATAATGAGCACTGGATATTATATAAGGCTAATGAATCACTGACCTCTCCCTCTGAAACTAATAATACACTCTATGTTAATTAATTGAATTTAAATTTTAAAAATTGGGCCTTCCCTAAAAAAAAAAAAAAGTAGAAAATTGAAAGACCTGTAAACTGTAGCTCTGATGGCTAGAATCTAAAATCAAACAAAAACAATCATAGAATTAGCATCATTCCTATCCTTACAATATATAATACAAAACAATGAATAACTAGTATTTAGCCATAATTGTATACTTTTCTTAAATGTAGTCCTGCGGTGTGATTTTTTTTCCTCCCCCAAAAAGCCCATTTGCAATGAACTTGGTATTTCTGTGCTAACTGAGCAAATGTTGACATCACCTTTCATTGTCAGTGGATAAATGTATTAAACTCACTATCCTCTCTTAAGCTAGTTTTATTCTTTCTAGCTTAAATCCTTCAGCTTTAAAATAAGATAGAAATTTATAACAACACTTTTGGCTGAAGAATGCTTATAAACTTTCTTCTCCTATCATAACCAAATAAATCCAGAAGACCACTGTGTTTCCTATCTAATAAGTCCTAATTCTTAAAGTTTTCCTTCACATAAAGGAACAATAACAAAAGAAAGTATTGGCAAGGATATGGAGAAATTGGAACCCTTGGATGTGATTGGTGAATACAAGATGGTGTGGCCTCTGTGGAAAATAGTATAAGGTTTTTCTTTTTTTTTTTTTAAGATGTGTTTGTTTGTTTGTTTGTTTGTTTATTTATTTATTTATTTATTTATGATACACACAGAGAGAGAGGGAGAGGCAGAGACTTAGGCAGAGGGAGAAGCAGGCTCCATGCACCGGGAGCCTGACGTGGGACTCGATCCCAGGACTCCAGGATCGCACCCTGAGCCAAAGGCAGGCGCCAAACCGCTGAGCCACCCAGGGATACCCCGTATAAGGTTTTACAAAAAATTAAAAATAAAACTATCAGCCACAGATCCAGCAAATCCCACTTTAGGATATATATAAAAAAAATGAAATCAGGATCTTGAACAGATATTTATACTCCCAAGTTCCTTTCAGTATTATTCAAAATAGCCAAGAATATAGAAACAATACAAATATCCATCAACAGATGAACAGTTTTTAAAGATGTGGTATGTGCACACAATGAAATATTATTGCTCAGCCTTAATGAAAAGGGAAATAGGGATCCCTGGGTGCTTCAGCGGCTTAGCACCTGCCTTCAGCCCCGGGCGTGATCCTGGAGACCCGGATCGAGTCCCACCTCGGGCTCCCTGCATGGAGCCTGCTTCTCCCTCTGCCTGTGTCTCTGCCTCTCTCCCTCTGTGTCTCTCATGAATAAATAAATAAAATTTTTAAAAAAGAAAAAGGAAATCCTGCCATTTGCAACAGCAGGAATGGACCTGGAAGACATTATGCTGAGCAAAATAAGCCAGTCACAGAAGGAAAGTAGTGCACGAGTCCACTTATATGAGATACCTAAAATCGCGGGACCTACAGAAGCAGAAAATAGAATGATGTGGGGAGAGGGAAATCAGAGTCTGTACTTAGTGGGTATAATGTTTGTTGTGCCCAAGATCGCTAATCCGAGAAGCCACCAAGGAGCCGACACCGATGCAAGCGCACGAGGGTTTATTTGCAAGCTCGAGCTTGGGTCCAAGTATACCCCACACAGCGGAGCAGGGACTCGGACCCCGAAGTGGGTTACAGCTGGGTTTTTTATGGGCTGGTCTAGGGCATCTTCAGAAGGGGTGGAGGGATTTCTCAAGTTCTGTTTACATTCTGATATGGGGCTTTCAAGGGCATTGAGCTCTGTTCTCATTCTAAGATGGGACTTTCTGCCACGGGCGTGGGCTCTGTTGTCTTTCTGATAAGGGATTCCCTGCGGAGGACATTGAGGACATTCTGCAGTTTTTCCCGTAAAGTTCAGCTCTTATTCACAGGGACCTAAGATGGCTGTACTTGTGCTAATGCTAAACTTTCAGTGGGATGGCCTTAATTTTTCTCGGCCTCCACAATGTTATAGAAGATTATGGAGATCTGTACAAATACAGCACCTGTGGTTAACAATATGGCACCATGAACTAAAATGAAGAGGGTAGATCTGTTAAGTATTCTTATAAAAAAAAAAAATTCACACAGGAGAGACAAGGAGACCTTTGTAGGTGATGGATATGTTTACCTTGATTGTGATGATGCTATCACAAGTGTATGTATATGTCCAAATGCATCAAAATTGTAGACATTAATTTTGTGCAGTTTTTGGTATATCAATGACACCTCAATAAAACTGGGGAAGAAAGGAAGGCAACATCCTCAAAGAACTCAGATCTTCAGACCTGTTTGGACTGTAGCTTCTCAAGCAACATTTCATGGTTAGAAATGGTCTCTAAATTTTCTTATTTTAAAAACAAATAAAAGAGAAAATGATTTTGAGAGGAAAAGAAGGAAAGACAAAAACTCAAAACTTTCTTAAGAGTGGTCATGATTTTTTATATGTGCAATACAATGCAACATTCTATGGTTTCCATGTGACTTTTGGTTCCCTTATATCATTTTGGAAATATTTTTTAGGATCAATACACTTGATTTTGAATTCCTCCATATCTGTTGGGGGCACTTGGACTTAGTGGAGGACTTGCAAGGTCCATGGTGAAAATGTTACTCTGAAACAGTAGTAGCAGCAGTTTTGGTGTAGTAATACATAGCAGTGGCAGTGGTAGTAATAAGATGTTAGTAATGATGCTTTTGTTTGTGTTTCTAAATTACTGAACGTAGGTAGTCTTCAGAGCTGACATTTTATATTAGCTCTGCAAATAGACTGAAATCTGATTGTGATCATTTGAGAGTCACAATCTCTTCCACAAACCATGTATTTCTACTTTAAAATCCTTTGTCTCCTTGTTTATAAAATGAGTAAAACATACTTATATTTTATTTATTAGAGACATTGTAAATTAAACTTAATAACTGATAAACCACTGGAGAGCCAGCAATTCTGCCTTTCCTATTTTATGTACCTCATGGTGCTTTGCACCAGAGAAAACACCAAGTATTTAATTGTTGAATTGGAAGTGGAAGCATTTTAAAAAGTTACACAAATAGTAATATTAGTTTGTTGTCTTAACTTGAATGATTTCTACACTCACGTGACATTATTAGTACAAGGAAATTCTTTGCTGAAAATACAAATGAATAAAATTACAGAAACGAAATCTTCCAGACTCTGAAATTTGAGTAAATGAAGTCTCATTTCCAAACTGAATTTATCACTTAGCTTTAATCTGTGTGAATTGTGATTGATTTTTTAAAAATCTGCGAAAGTTGAATTTTCAGAAACTGGAGAATTTTATGGCTCTCAATGGCTTTCTTAAAATAATGGCCTCAAAGCCATGTCTTTTTAATTTTATTAAAAAAGATTGTTTATCTATTTCAGAGCAAGCGCGAGAGAGCGCACAAGCAAGAGGAGGGGCAGAAGGAAAGGGAGAAGCAGGCTCCCCATTGGGCAGAGAGCCCAACACGAGACTTGATCCCAAGACCCCAGGACCCCAGAATCATGCGTGACCTGAGCCAAAGGCAGATGCTTAACTGACTAAGCCACCCAGGAACCCCTCACTTTATTATCTCAAATATCAAATAGGTTCTCAATATGGTCCAGTTAAAACTTTTGTATAATAAGCTTCATGCCTTCTTTCCATGAGGGCGATTTCATAATTTCTTCTCTTTTCAAATGTTCTGCATCAACATTTGACTCACAATGAGCTTCACTTCTTGCTTTAACAAAGGTAGAGTAGCACTTGCTTATCTACCCACCACCAAATCTGCAAACATTTACAAATCTTTTTTCCCCTAATACAGCTAAGCAAGTTTATCTTCCTTTCAAGAGAAGCCCTTCTGCAAGTGTGGATTCATCATCATTCACCAACTCAGTCTGATTCCTCTCAGCTGAGTCAGCATCTTCTCTCCCTCCGAAAAGGACCATACTCTGTTGCTTTCAACCTGCTCTATATTGCTCACCCCAAAACCATGTAGACAAACCTCCATGGAACCCCTTATCTTGTCCCATTGATCACACCATTTTTCTGCTCCTCTTCACAGCAAACTACTCTTGTTGACTTCTCCACCTCCTCATATTTGTTCTCCTGTCATTATCATTCAGTTTGGCATCGCTCCTCAATAAAAATTACTCTTTAAATAAGACTGTATTTATCTATTCATGAGAGACACACAGAGAGAGGCAGAGACACAGACAGAGGGAGAAGCAGGTTCCCTGTGGGGAGCCAGATGTAGGACTCGATCCTAGGACCCTGGGATCACAGCCTGAGCTGAAGGCAGATGCACAACCACTGAGCCACCCAGGTGTCCCAATAAAAACGACTTTTAAGCAGGATGCCAGATGCAGTAGAACACAATCTGTCCTTATCATATTTGACCTGTCAGCAATATTCAACATAGTTATTTACTCTTTTTAAACATTGGCACAGCAGCATAGCTTGGAAACCCTAACAGAAAGATACCGTGTGCGTTCAAAATGCTATTTGATTTTGACTCCATTTCTCTACACCCCATGCAAGAATAATCAAGTCTGAGGCAACTTGGTAAAGTATGAACTTTCACTTTTGTTAAGACTAGCGCCTGAAGACACAGGCCAATTAACAACTCTCACTAAGCTCTTTCTGCAAAATGGAATCTGGCTCTGTAATTCCTCCATCTCATCTATTATAACTTAATTCATTACCTTGTTTCCCTCATTAATTATAACTACCTTCTTGGGTCCTGTCCTGCCTCAAACAGGTTTTAATTGCCACAGCAGTTCTTCAGACATATGGTCTATTATTGATTTAGTTCATCCTGAGTCTGCCCTGTGTTCTTACAAGCCCCGTCCTTTGTGTTTTTGGCTTTATGCAGCCGTGGCCCCTGGTTTTATTCCGTTTTTTTTTTTTTTTTTTTTTTCACAGTCCTTCTTAAATAAGAGTGCACCAGCCTGGACATTGACCCTACTTCTTTGTCTACAGTATTCACTGACTTATCTAGTACTATTTACCATTTTTTAAATCCAGCAAAACTCATGTTTGCTCATGGGTTCTGAATTGGACCTATCTTGTAAGCAGTGGAAACATTATTCCTGATGTGTTTGGATTTCAAAGCATTTAGATCTCAACTACTCTTCTAGTGTTTTCAGAAATATATCCCTTTATATGTGTGGCAAAGTGATCCGAACTTCCTAGTTCTCAAATCCACACTCAATCCATTTTTGTTCTGGGACACAGGATGAAACAAAATTTCCATAAAGTAAGCTTATGGGTATTTTTGCCTAGCAAACATGTTTAGAAAGGCCACCCAACATTTGCCTCTGTACCAATTTAAAGTTTTGTCAAAACGTACAAGTAACAAAATTGTTGCGTGATGCCTAATATATACTAAGAATCATCTTAATTTACATCAGTCTTCAAAGTTACTAAAATGATGACTGGAGCTTTAAAAAAAATGACAACAAAGAGAATCTCAAATATTACCAATACATAAAAGATAGAAGGTATCAAAAAGCTTGCTTTTCCATCCTCTCTTTGGGAGGTGGTTTCCCCAATCGCTTTTATACAGAGGTGTGAAGCTGAAGATGGGCATCTGAAAGAAGCATCTATCATAAATTGTGAGAATGATTAATCCTCTGGGTCCTATATTCTTCCATCACTTGCTCATGGCCAGATTTCTCTGGAGCCTAAAATAAATCCCATTCATGCTCTGGGCCAGGAGCACTCAGCTCATTTACATAATACATTTAGCACTCACTGAATGCCAAGTGTAGATTAATAATCTGATTTGGAGAATAGTGAACAATTGTTTTGTAAAGTTGCAATTGTTACTGCTTTTGGGGTGCTTGAATTACAAATCAAGTGACAAAGAGCATATTGATCCAAACATGTTTGTGCCACAGAAATAAATATCACAGAGATACCAATATTTGAATTTAAAATATGGCAGTATTGTCCGACAGTCACTGCCTTTTGGCAGGCAATTCAGTGAATCTGTGAATGTATTCATGCGAATAATTGTTCATGAACACACAAAATCCCTTGACTGCTATTGTTAGCACCAACCACGCAATGCTACAGCAGGAGTTTTGGAAATACCTTTGAATTTTTCTGAATGGAACACATATCCAGGGGGACAGAAAAGGGTCCAGACTGGGTTGCATTAATTTTTGGTTCTCTGTCTGTTCTCCTCACACCTCACAGCACTTCAATCCAAAGCATATTTTTATAAAATGGAGAACTTCTTGGTTCAGGCAAGTGTTAATTGAATACTGCATCTGTAGCACCAAAGAGGTAGATAGTCAGAAAGTAAATTATTTCCCTATTTTTGAGAGGCTGTAACAGCCCCAATACCAACCGTCGCTATTAGGCACGTATGGGTTTCTTTAATAATGTTTTCTACCTATAAATGATCTTTTGGCAAGGGCCATGTGACCACAATAAAGTCACTGGATATCACTGAAAAAGAAAATATTTTGGTATAAAGAGTATTAAAAAATGACACTTTGTTACAGTTTTTCCAAGCAAATTATAACTGTCTGTCATGCAGACAAGGGTTGCCATGGTAAGCAGTTTTTTTGAATAGGTAAACCATATAAAAGTGAGACGGAGCATGTTTGAAGCTGGTGGGAAAAGGAGTTCAGGTTGCCTGGAGCACGAATAACTTCGGTATTTAAAATCATGGGTGAGCACAAAACCCTTTCCCAAATGTGGTGCAGGCAAATGTCTATTTTTCTTTCTCAGGCAGTTTCTCTCTAAGATGTTTAGCCTAGGAAACACTAGTGGTTAATGGAGCAAAGGAACCACAGAAATATTACCAGCAGGTTAGGATTCGTTATTGGCTGATTCTAAGGAAAATGAACCTCTCATGTCTCCAATGTTCATTGTTGTCATTGTGCCAGTAGATAGCAGGACTTCAGATATGTGGTCCCCAAACAATAGCCAAAAGCTCTAACAGACAGAGGTAATAAAATTATTTAGTGGGACAGTCACCTTTTTCTAGGTATCCCTAATTCAAGAACTCTCCTGTTTACATTACTGCTTCACATGATATCATGGAACAAAATGGTGATGTTAGTCAATATGTATCAATATATATCTTAGTTTTTAATGCTTCCGTGCTCTCTCACTTCAAGGCTCTCTTTTTTTCTAGCTACATTCTTTTCTTAAGTGATTCATCTAACCTCACAGCTTTAATACTATGTGCTGCTGGCTCCCTCATCTAAGCAGGGAAATCTCCAGCTCAGAGCTCCCTGCCCCATCCTCAGATGAATACATACATTTACACCTACAAATATCTCTGTTTGCATCCTTAACAGATACCTTCCTCATCGTTATAGGAAGCTAATCCTGAGCTAAGGTGTCCCCTTCCACATAAAAATCTCTAAAAAATGGCTGATATTGGGTTGTCTGAGTGGCTCAGTGGTTGAGCATCTGCCTTCCCCTCAGGTCATGATCCCGGGGTCCCCGCAGGGAGCCTGATTCTCCCTCTGCCTATGTCTCTGCCTCTCTCTCTGTGTTTCTCATGAATGAATAAATAAAATATTTTTTTAAATGGGAGATATTGACATTTAAACAAATAAATCAACTACATGTTTAAAAATAAGAAAAGGCAATACACAAAGAGAAATCTCTTAGGAATCCCAGAGGATAACAAACAGATAGGATTTGTTGATAGATGTGAGCCTGTAAGAAAAAATGGGAAAGCTGCTTGGGATACCTCAGCAAGGGCAGCCAGGTGGATTGACAGTGTCACAGTCTGGACTAAGCAGCTATGATGGGGATTTCTTTCTTCAAGTAGTGGGAGGGACTTGTGAGCTTGGATCAGAGAGACATGGCCACACCTAGGGTGTGGGCAATGGCTGGAAGAAATGTCAATCATCTGTACCCAGAAGACTAGCTGCTCAGGTACAACACCAGAAAGCATGTGCCACTCTTTCTCAAACTCAGCGAGAAATGGCCAGAATAGCTTATCAGCAGACTCTCTCATCCTTCTCCTTAGTAGTTCTTAGACTCAAGCAGACATTGTTTCACAGGAAGTCAGAGTCTCAAAGATGGACATACAATCAAGAATTGCCAAATACTGAGAAAAACCAAGAGCTCAAAAACAGAACAATAGGATCAATAAGTACAAATGCCTGGACTAGAAGAAACAGAGTTAATGGGACAAACAGGAATAAGCATGAAAATAAGAACAGTGGACTCAGAGTGATAAAGCAAAACAGCACACTCATAACACACACACACACACGCACACACACACACACACACACACACATAACAGCAGGCTATTCTAAACCATTCTGCTCTAGAATCCTCCTCTGAACAAGCTGGCCTTAAAAGAAGCAGAGACTCAGAGGTTGCCAGTCCAGAAGAATGTGATGGTCCCAAGGAGGTCAGCAAATTTAGAGAGCGACAGTCTGAAGGTAGCACAGTATCTGTGAGCTCTAGCAGAGGACTTCAGAGTCTCAGGCAGAGGTTTTAAATTATATCTGAAATACCTACCCTCTCCCCATACACACTTACAGCCATCCCCCTCCTTGCCAGGGTCACTAAGGAGATGATAGTCTTTTCTCAGGAGCCACAACTGGTTGGGAACAATCATGTTATATGTATGATATTCATGGGATTCTCAGAAATAGAGGAGAACACTTACAGAAAAATAAAGATGCATGCTAACTTAAGATAGGGGCTCTGAGTGTTGAGATTTGAGGATGCCCAGAAGTTAAATATGGCTTAGGGATACCAATATAGAAAGACATAGTTTCTCCATTATGAATACCCAAACTAACAAAAATAAATATAATAGTAATAACATGAAACCCTATTGATTCTTCTATGTCAGACTCTCTGCTAAATGGTTTACATGCTTAATTCCATCCAAGCTTTTTAGAAATCACATGAAATCAGTACAATTATTATCAATTTTCAGATGAAGAAAATGAAGCTTGTAATGATAATGTGACTTAAGGTTTAGAGTCAGCAGTTGAATCCAGACAGTTCAGAGGTTATCTGCTTAACCACTGTGTTCATTGCCTTTCTAATAGTGCTATGAGGAAACAAACCTATTAACATTACAGTCACAATATCCCCTAATCACAAGGAAAACAAACTTGCAATTGCCCTTCAAATTCCTAGAGGCAGATCATGGCTATAACATACAGAAATTAAGGCAGCAGCTCCATAGAAGGGCTTTCTTTAGCTAGTGCCTGCTTGGCCTCTTGGGTCTGAGAGGCAGAAAAGGAACCAACCCTTGGATCGGAGTCTCAGCTGGAGTGGAGGGTAGGAAATATAGATTTCAATGAGAATGCATCTTTTTGCCTGGAGGAGTCCAGGAAGGATTCTCAGGAGCAGTAATGTTTGAATAAGCCCTGGGTTGGGAATATAGCAGAAGAGGGCCAAAGTCAGATGGCTTGGGTTGAAGATCTCTAGTCCATGGGAAAATAGGCCAGGGAAAAACAGGCTCCCAGGTTTGGACAACTGAACTACTGTCTATATACTATTAAAGACTGAGGCTCAGAGAGATAAGATAGGGATAGTCAAAAGGGATGTTAATAAGAAGGCAAAAATCCAATTAATAAAACTGTGAGATAAGATCCAAGGAACATCAATCAGTAAGTTGGCTTGAAATGAATTCCTTGAGAATGGAACTAGAGCTTTGACTCCCCTAAGACAGGATTGATTGCAGTGAAGGAACCTGTGATGAGCCTGCGGGGGTGTACTCAGTCACGAAAGAGGAAGAATAACCAGGCATCTGCATGAGAAAAAAATAACCAGACATCTGCCACTATCTAGTAATCTAGTTTCTGGCATTTTTTTCCTCTAATGTGTTTTTAAGTGTTATGTAAAAGTTTCTCCTTCTTCATTACCCAACAGAATCTCTCTCTCTCTCTCTCTCTCTCATACACACACACACACTCTCTTTTGGTGACTGAATGTTATTTTCTTTGTTGTTTTCAATCAGGCAGAGTTGTTGAAGTATTATTAAGAGATGAAGTTCTTTTGCCATGTCTAAAGTTGGAAGTAACATGAAACTTATTTAGATTTATACAGATCATCTTTAATGAGTGTTTTAGTCAATAAATCTCAGAAATATTACAAGGTAATAATATATAAAATTATTGAATTCTTGTAGAAGATAGTATAACATGAAGGACTAGATATACAACTCCAAAATTTGGACTTAAAGTTTTTAATATTTATTTAAGAAATTTGTCTTTAATCTCTTTTTAATTTGGTAGTGCATTTTATAATTGTATCTTTGCTTCAAGAACTTATGATAGAAAGTCAAGAAAGTCTTCTCTCGGGAACTACATTTTGCCCAAAGTTGGCCCTCAACAGCAAAATGGACTAAACTATAAGGTTTTTACATCTAGTGCACACCATCCAGGACTAGTCCTGGAGCCACTGCCTCCTCTTCTGGTTTTACATTCCTGAGAAGGACCTTGTCTCTTCATCTCCACCTGAAGGAACAATAGGGCCCTTCTTCTCAGGAAACCACAATTTGCTGTTAATATTATAGAGTTAATAGTGTCGGAATTCACATAATGATGGACAGAAAGAAGGAAGGAAAATCCCTAGGAGAGGACCATGACTAATTTGTTTTTGTATTGACTCCCAAAGTGTGAACTATGATGGCAGGGCCCGTCTTTCTTTCTGGGATATGTGTTAATGTGCCCAAAGGCTAGTAAGCATTGAGTGCATTTAATATGCATGAAAAAGGCACACAGCCACCAATTTTGTTTAGAAATGGTTTATTTATTTCCTAAAAGTGAAAACTTCTCCATAAATGAAACTTGAAGAAACACACTATTAGTCTGAAGTCCTCTGAAGTAATAATAATTAATAATTCAAATTCTGTGGAAAAGAATATACAAGTCATTTATACGAGTCATTTACCAGGTGATTCTGTGCCACTCTCCCTACACAATATTTGCTGCTATAAATAGAGGGGAAAGGACTAGGAAGAGACAGACTTTTGGGCACCAAGTACAGTGCAAAGCCAGCCCCCTGAAGCAACAAGTCTAAAATCCACATGCTGAATGAAACAATAAAGAATGATGACAGTCAACATTCTAAATTGTGTGTCCTGCACCTTACTCTTCATAAAATTAGGGTCATTTTCTGTTTCAATTCACTCTTTTTCCTATGTTCAATGAAACTGAGCCAGAAATTGACACAGAATCCTTCAGGCGTGTTGGTCAACCATGGCTTTAACAGATGTGTCCTTTCATTCTGATTCAACCCCTTTACCCCAATGGCTCCAGAAAGAAGGAAAGCATTTTACTTTGTCTTCATTTAGCCTGCCCAATGATGTGCCCATCATTTAGCCTGCAAGTTTTATAAATTCTTAAATATATGTTACAAATACTTTTGATATATATTCAATATTTAATAAAAATATTAAGTATATATATAAATCAAACCAGCTGTTTTTTTCTCAGCTTCTGAGTTCTATTGCCAGGTATTCACAAGTCCAAGATCACTGCAGTATGGTAATATGTCCAACAAACTGGCAAGAAAACATGTTAGCTAAAACATAAGGCTAGAAGAATGAACTGATATTAAGACCAATGTTATTTCTTTGGATTTTGAGGGTCCATTTCCCCTCTGAAGTTGTTGGTTTTCTACTGTGGGAGATGGCTATTCCTGCTAGTTTAGACCAATGCCACTGGTGATCCAAAACTGACTTTCAGTTTTGAATACAACAACCTGGTTTGGCTCAGAGAAGAGTCCTAGCATGTCACTTTCTGAATGCCAGTAGCTTTTTGCATAGGAGGCTCAGTGCAAGTGTGCAGTTGGAGCCCAGCAACCACTGGTGTCATCTGGAAAAACAAATCCAAGTATAGGGTTATGGCAGTACACTTTTCAGTCTCTCATTCAATGAGCTTTGACTGAATATATAAATATTCATATATAAATATATATATTTACAGAAAATATTAACATTTGGGTGACCAGAGGCATAGCCATTCTTGTTGGATTTGGACCCAGTATTTAAGACCAGCACATTATTTTGAGTGTGTGAACTTCATCTGAGTTATTTATACCTTGACTTTGATTGATTTTCAAGTTTGTTTTTATTAAACACAATGTATATGAGGTGCTGCTTAATTTGATTTCTTAAAGCTAAGGTAAGAATAGGTTTCCAGAGAGGTGTTAATTGGCATTGACCAATTGAAACTTGTGGCTAATTTTCATTTTTATAAAACTCCCTCTTATTGCTAAAGGCTTTTTCTTTCCTGTGTCTTCATGAAACTCAGTATGTCTATAAAAGGGATGCCTGGGTGGCTCAGCAGTTTAGCACCTGCCTTCCTGGAACTCCAGGATCAAGTCCCACGTTGAGCTCCCTGCATGGAGCCTGCTTCTCCCTCTGCCTGTGTCTCTGCCTCTCTCTCTCTGGGTTTCTCATGAATAAATAAATAAAATGTTTTAAAAAATATGTCTATAAAAAACCTAAATCTCTTCACAAAACAAATTCCATAGTTTATTTATTTTAGCCCTGAAAATTCCTTTTTATTCAGGATTATATAGCTCTTCTAAGATTGTTCTGTTGAGTATGTAACTCAACTTATGATAAATTAGAAATTGAGAAAGTGACCACTTGGAGCTCTTACTCTCATGGTATGACCTGCTTTGGACCACATATCTGAGGTTATTGAATTAACACTAACACAGATTCCTTTATCAAGTAATAATTTTTTGTTACGCTGTGTAATGGAAAGTCTATGCATGCATGAGAACATGGACAACTCTTCGGATTTAAATTCTGCAAATTCTAAAATTAAGGTTATGTTCTTTGAATTCACTATTTCCAATAGCACTTGTCATACTCCCTATTTTCCTTCATACTAACCAAGAGTCTATCATGCTTGCTTAAAAGCCCCAGGTTTGGTCTTTGAGCTGGCAATATAGTGTTTACTTCCTACCTGCAATATAATGAAAAAGAAACTGAAAGATTCAACTTCAAGGGTCTGGATAGCTCATTACACTTTTCTGAGCATTTGCTTTCTTGTCTTCAAAATGGAGGCGATACTGTCATTCTTGTTTGTGAGGATTAAATGTGATAATGGATGTAAAATTATTCATAACTATAAAGTGGGTATAAATATGGGTTATTATTAGTCTTTTAGCAACTATATCAAAGGTGGAGGTGCTTCCTCAAATTCCTTGTAATCTACTGGATTAAAGGCAAAATTTCTTCCATTCAGTCACAAATATGCTTGATGACGTTGATGTGATATTTAGGTTTCATTCCTATATGTGGAATCCTGATTAAACCTACAGATTGTATTTTCACTTATAATCTGCCTGTGTCTGATGATAGGAACTCCCATTTGTCTTTAGCAGAAAGATAATTATTTGTGCCAGGGTGTAGAGTGTGATGTTTGGCATCTTAAATGTTTTACTGTGTACTTATATTCTAACAATGAAAATGGAAAAATGGTAGGGATTTCAAGATGGATTCTGAAGAGTGATCAGACAAGCATGCGTTTATGCCATTTCCATCATTTTGAATTTTAAATCACCTTTTAAAGGGCACTAACGCATTCTTGCAAATTAGTCTGCTCTCCAATTAATGCGCCCAACATGACAATAAGACCAGTTTCAGCTTGGCTAAGCAAACCAGTCAACCAGGAGTGTGTGACTTGAGGACTTGGAAAGCTTGTTTGAGTCCACATTTCCTTCCCCCTCCCTCCTCTGGGGCCTTTTTAACAGCTTAGATCTAATTAGGCCTGTTAATCCACCTAAAACCAGTGGATAGAACAGTTTCTATCAAAACCCTCCCAGTACTTGTAACAATATGAAAATATGTTCCAATATTGCCAAATTTAATTGCTACATTAACAATGGCAGTGCATTTCTTAATCTAGATCAGTGTTATCCAATAGAAATATTTTGTGGGACACATATGTAATCTTAAATTTTCTAGTATCCACCACCACAAGAAAGTAAAAAAATAAAAAATAAAAAGGTGAAATTGACTCCAACATATTTTATTTAACCAATATATCCAAATTATTATCATTTCAACCTGCAATCAATGTAAAACAATGTTAAGTGTGATATTTTACATGTTTTTGGTACATCTTCAAAATCCAATATGTACTTTATACTTATTGTGCATCAGACTTTGGATGTTTCAAGTACTCAGTAGCCACATGTGGCTAATGGCTACCATATTTGACAGACCAGGTCTAGATCATGAGAATTCTTTCCTTGATAAGCCCATTTCATGACATTAACTGATACACAGAAAGTTTTTTCTTTGTCTCTTTATTTTCCAGACCATGCACATTTTTGACATGCATTAAATTTTATAAAAGTAGACTGCAAATGGTAGTGATGAGAAATGCCAGGTTTTATTACAAGAAAGTGTTCATAAATAGAAATGACTGTGTTTTCAATCAAAAAGTAAATAATGCTTGCATGGAAATATGGGCATCCGATTTTCCAAAGGAAAATTGAAGAGTGGGGTACAAGAAGAAACCAATTATGTGCTTTATGAATGTAGAGATGTGCTATTTCCCAAGTTGAATATGCACACATATTTTCACATGATTCAGATATAATATTTTACGTGCTGTTTTAATAAATCTGAATCTAAATCCACTCTAAATTGTCTTATGTCTTTTGTTGTCTTATTTTAACTTTTTAGTGTTATATAATACGCTAAAGAATTGTTGTAATTGATTTGAATACTTCGATTTGAGACAGTTAGAGCCCTAAGATTTTTGTTATTATTGGTGGTGGTGGAGGAGGATTTTTTTTTTCCAGTTTGTGAACTGGAGTCTGTATACTTATTACAGAAAACAATAAACTATAACTCCTAGACTCATTGGGTATTATCTCTATATGGACACTGCATTAAAAAAAAGTACCATCTAAACAGCTAAGATTGATTTAAAAATGAAATGAAATTCTGAGCTTTAACTTGTGTTGCTCAGAAATCATTACCAAGGATCTCACTTATTTTTTATAAGTGTTTTATTGTTATTCAATTAGAGGTTTTTTTTTTTTAAATATTACTTTTTTTTTGAGAGAGAGAGAGAGAGAGCACATGAGACAGAGAAGGGCAGGAAGGGGCAGAGGGAGAGGGAATGAGAGAATCTTAAGCTCCACTCCCAGCATGGACCCCAATGCAGGGCCCAAGCTCATGATCCTGAGATCATGACCTGAGCAGAAATCAAGAGTTGTCCTCTTAACTGATTGAACCACCCAAACACCTCTATAATTTTTATTTTTTAATTAAGTACTAGGCCCGGTGTGGGGCTTGAATTCACAAAGACCCTAAAATCAAGAGTTGCATGCTGTACCCACTGAGCCAGCCAGGCATTCCCAGAGCATCGCATATCTAACCCTCAGGTACATTTTCCCTATATTCTCTTTCTCTCTTACACATTTCTCCCTCAGCCTATATTGCTTTGGATTTCTCCCATTCATAATTCCAGAAACTTTTCCTCCTACTGTTCACATTGATTTTTTGGTTTCTAAATATCCTAATATTTCTTTTTTATTATTTAAATTCAAGTTAGTTAACATATAGTGTAGTTTGGGTTTCAGGAGGAGAACTGCGTGATTCATCACTTACTAGGGCCTCAAGTTCTTACTGTTATAAATAATGCCGTGATGAATAAATCCCTCCATAGGTTTATCATATCCACATTTCTGGAGGACAGCCCTTAAGAGTATGGCAAAAGTATTGATGTTTCTCTGCCACTTAATATGTATTGTAACATATGTTGTTACATAGTAATATGTAATTGCCTCACAATTTGCAACATCTATTGCTTTCTACAGAGATTGTGCCAATTTAAACTTACACCCCAGTTTTTTTAAGTTCTAGTCTGATCACACCTCAAGAGAATGCTGAATTTCACTACATTTTTGTATGCGAGAGTATTATTCAGTGGTCTTTAAAAGCAGCAATTAAATGAGGTCAAAAGGAAGAGCCTCACTTAATCTGTGAAAAATATGACTTTCCTGTTAATTAACTGACCCCGAAGCTTAGTGATATTTTTCCTGATTAGCCCTTAGACCTGAACTTTTCCTTGTGCTTATACAAGTCAGGCTAATAGGGAACATGTAATGGCAATCATTAATTGCATTGGGTTTTTCAAATCGAAGGTATAGTTATTGCCCATTTTCCTTTTTGTTTTGTAAAACTTGCAGTTTTCTGAGGGATTGACTGTAGCTGTTATTATCTCTTTGCCCTTGTCACATTTTACAAGAGACACATATACACAGAGACATTTATGGAAGATAAACTGGGTCAAGGGCGTCTTTCTTTGAGTTGCAAAGTTATGATATACAGTGTCCAGTGTTTAACTCTGTGTTTTTATTTGTTGATAACCCTCTCTCTGGCTTCCATTTTACTTAATTTGTTGACCCTGATGTAAGGATTATAAAGCAAAAAAACTTTCAATTGACTGCTGCCCACCCTGTGGATCCAAAGTGAGGTTTAAAGTTCTAGAACATTTAGTGTGGGTAAATGAAATTATAAGAATTATAAGGTATATCTGATTAGCTGGCATTGTCATTAGCATCCCCCATGTTGTGTTCTTGGTCTGTAAACAGATTTGCTAATGTTTACTCTTTTATTTGCTCTGATGTCCCCATAGGATTTGATCCTATGTTTGCAGAATTTACTTGAATTGGTTCTAAGTGGAGCTGTGAAGTAGCATCAATGGATTCGTCATGGTTCTGAAAGCTCTCAACTAAGTCACTGTATAAAGTACCAAACTCCAGGCTTGTCTATCCAACTGCCTACTTGATATCTTTACTAGAAGATCTCATCTTATGCAGTATGAAGGCTTATCTCTAAACCCATTTCACCTGCCACTTTATCCATCACAGCTGTTAGCAGCTACATCCTGTCAAATTTTAGTTCAATAACCTTGTAGTCATCCTTAACTTCTCACTTTCCCTTATACCGAACACTTAATGCATAAAGAAATCCTGTAGTTTCAGAACTCCTTTGTTTCTCATCATTTTTGCTCTGACCCTGATCCAAGACACCATCATCTCTTAGCTGAATTATTGTTAGGTGAGACAGATCATATCACTCCCTTCTCAGAACTCTGCCATTCATTGGTCTCTCTTTCATTCAGAATAAAGAAAATGTTGCTAAAGTGACCTCTGCTTTCACCTCATTTCCTTCATTGATTTGTTTATTCACTTCACTCTGGAGTCATTCTGTCCTCCCTGCTTTATCTCTGCCTCAGGGCCTTTGTATTAGTGGTTCTCTCTGCCTAGAATGTTCTTCCTTCAGATAGCCACCTAACTAAACTCTTGCCTTCTTCAATTTTTTTTGCCAGAAGTTGGCATCTTAAAGAGGCCTACTCTGATCATCCCATTTAAACCACAGCCCCAATACTTTGGGTCCCTGTTACTGTACTTCTAATTTTATCTAAAGCACTTATCACCTCCTAGCCTACTACGTGATATTTACTATTTCCACGTTTGTTGTTTATCTCCCCCACTAGAAACAAAGTCATGTGAAAGTAAGGATCTTTGATTGCCTTGTTCATTAATAAAAATTCCAAAAGTCTAGGACAGTGCCTACACATGAAAAGGAGCTGAATAAATATTTGATAAGTCAAAGCCTTCCAAAACAAATTAAAAATAAATAAAAATCCTAAGGATTTTTCCGGAATTTTTATGGATTATTCCTTAAACTGATTATTAGCTTTAATGGAGCTGTATGTGATGTATGGAGGAGATGCAGCTGCATAAAATGTGCCCCTGCATAAAAAGGTTTCCCCCTTTGGCCTGCATGCTCTGGTTTCTCTTAGCTATTCCTCATTATGTCCTTGGATTTCCATCTTAATTCCTACCTCTGAGCCTGCTCCATCGGAGACCAATGATAATGACCATCTCAGAAATTCTCATCTTCTTCATTCCTCAAAAGCATTCAAAATAGGTTTGCAGTTCCTCCCTCTTAAAACTTTTTAATGGATTCTGTATCATGGTATTCTCATGCTTTCCCCCCCCCACCCCACCCCCAACAAATTTTGAGTCTCCTAGGTTGGTTCCTTATCTTATTTATGATTAGCCTCTAAATATTGAAAAGTCCTAGAATTCTGTTACAGGCAATCTCTTCTTCCCCATTGCTTGACCATTTCTTCACTTTCAATTCAACCACGTAGTTATTACTGCTAAATTTCTATTTCCAGCCTTAGCTTGAATGCCGCATTCATAGACAGAACTGTCTACTTGACATCAAAATTTAGATGTCTAATAGGCAACTTTAAATTAACAGAGTTAAAACTGGACTCTTGATGAGCTGTCATATTCCTCTTCCTAATTGCATCTTCAATCTCTGAGTAAATGCCAACCACTAACAGTTGTTGAAGCCAAAAAACTGGGAAGTCATTCTGATTCCTTTCTCTTGCACCAGGTCCCCAAACCCAACCATTATAACACTTTTAAGCTTTATCTCAAATATACACCAAATCTACCACTTGTTACCAATTCCACTGCTGCAATCGCTGCTCATTCAAGGCTTCAAGAGTCTTCTAAATCTATTCTCTTTGCTTCCATTTTGGGTTTTTATAATTCATTGTCTACACAGCAAGAACAAAAAAAGATCATGATGCATCTCTGCTGAACTTTCCAAAAGTGTCCCCTTGTATTTAGAATAATTTTGAAGTCTTTACTGTGTTCTCTAATATGCACATGATGCATCCGTTCCTATTTCTAAACCGCATCTCACACCACTCTCTATCATACTTGCTATGTTTGAACCACTTTGATCTTCTTTCTGAATTTTAACTGAATATTTTTTTTCCCTTCCCAGTGGACATGTACTTGATGTTCCTCTGTCTGGACAACTCTGTTACTTCATCTGAACCCAAATATTACCCTGTCAGAGAGCACTTCCCTGACCACTTACTCTAGAGAGAACCTCCTACCACCATCAACTACCCTTTTAAAGTTTTTTTTTTTTCTGACACTAGAGCACAGACTTTTGTCCACTGATATATTAACAGTGCCTTCTATAATTTCGGACAGTTAGATGATATGCAACAAATATTGTTTTCAATAGATGAGTACATAAATAAGTAAAAGACTAACTGAATAAATTTGCTGCAGCTGAACATTTTACTGGTTGAACATTTATTTGGTTTAAAAACTTACTAATTTCAGTTGTAAGGTCCTTTTTATACACGTCTGAGCTCTTGTCTAATTCATATTACTAAGGTAAATTGGATATTGCTGGGTTTCTTCTTTCTTTCACTTTTTTTGTTTGTTTGCCGTTGGAGAAACTGAGATTCGGGTGGATTGTCCGGTATTACTGGTATTCTCTGCCTAGGACCATTAAATCTTTATTCAGAATTGTTAATGAAACTTTTGGCTTACCTCCAGCCATCAGGCAACACTTCCTGAATAGAATCAATTTGCTTGTGTAAGAGAACAAAACAGTGTGCACAAAACTCTATTTATTTGGCTTCTTTCTTTCTTTCTTTCTTTCTTTCTTTCTTTCTTTCTTTCTTTCTTTCTTCTTTCTTTCTTTCTTTCTTTCTTTCTCTTTCTTTCTTTCTTTCTTTCTTTCTTTCTTTCTTTCTTTCTCAAAGATATATGGTTCTTTGTTATCTTAGAATCAGAGAACTATAGTGCTAATATTAACTGAGTCCTTTGCGGTTTACAAAATAAAAATTTTAGAAAGAGAACCAAGAAGCAGGTTGTCATTTAGACAGAACTTCACTATTTAGTTTTTGGACAGAAATCTGGACAGATCACTGCCACTTACCATGCTGAGGTATTTACTATCTTTTTTAGAGAAGTGAACCCAAGTAATTCCACTAAAATTTAAATAACATGTCCTCATTCAATGAGCAGAGGGACTTAAGACTATTCTTACCCTATTGATGATGACCGACTTCCTAGTAGAGTGAATCCATTAAGAGATATGACAATATCTTAACTAGCACCATCCAATAACTATCTGTAAAAAGGAAGAATAATTGAAATAATCAAAGGCAAACTTGCCAAAACACTTCAAGGATGATCAGAAAGCCTATCTTTAACAGATGAAAAAATGTGGCTACTCAGAAGTTACTGTTACCAGAGGCTGGGATGAAAGCACACATCGGTGAGACAGAAAATTTACCACAGAAATGACTGAATAGAAACATGAAAGAAAGCACATTCAGCATCCAAGCCTAGATCTAATTGCAAAGAGGAACCATTCCATGAAATGCAATTAAACTTCGGAAGAGATCAAAGCATTCTTCCACACAGGAGGTGTAAGGGCAAAGAAATATTCCACTTACAATTAAGAAGCATTACCAAAATTTAGAGAAAAACCCAAAATATTTCTTAAGATTGAAACAAAAGGTAATATGATCATATGGGATAGGTTAGTTGTTATGATGGCACAAGCATAAAACATAAATAAATGCAATTAGCCTAAGATACTCTAGCTGGTAAAATAAATTAACTTGCATTGTAATTAAATGTCATCTAAAAGCATCTTTATAATAGTAGTTACCTCGTTTTATAATATTTCTGAAAATTAAATTTACAACACTGGGTAGAAACGATTCGTAATTCTCTATTGTGCTCAAATACAGACACAGTATTCACAGATGATTGTGCATTTGTAATGCTATTCTTTTGAATTGCTTGAAACATTTGAAAGGCAATAAACTTCACTACTTCATGCAAAGTAAAATGGAGGAACATGTCTTGTATGTAGATTATATATAGTAATGCCTTCCCCACTGAGAGTTTTCCTTGCCCCAAATCCTAGTTAATTTGAATTTGTCTTTTGTTTCCAGCTTTATTCTAATAGGAAAGAAAGCAAAAGTATAAAATTTGTTGTTGTTGTTGTTGTCTGTTGCCATGGAAGTTTATGAGAGCTAACAGGCTAGGAGACCCAGCATCTGATTCTATCAGGATAAAAGGTCTGGGGCCTGTGTGTCAGAAGGGCAGATGGCTGGTGCCTTAGCCACAAGGTATCATGCATTCTGCTAAAACCACACAACCTTAGATTGTGTATAAAGGAGTTCTGAAAAATATCTACTCAATTCTATCTCACAGATTAAAATCAGTTTCCCAAGGCTTTGTAGCAACCAAAGGACTTGTGTCTGGGGCCAGGTAAGTTCCCAAGGCAGGAGAAGATAGTGTGATGTCACTATTTATTTAGTGTGAGAAACTAGATTAAACAAACCTCTTAGCAGGCATTTATTTCCATTAGAGCACTTTCAGATATTTTGTTAAAAATCACAGGAAAAGAAGTTTCTGAAATGCTTCTAGCAAACATGAGATTCCAAATGAAAATAAGCTGAATCATTTACTATTATTTGATAAATAAAGATATATGAAAATTATTGATGTTAACTTTACACATTTTGCTATCTTTTGTGATGTACATTTGTAAGAATCTTAATAGATTAACATGAGCTTTCTTGTACTAGTTTTCATCTTCAACAAAGAATTTTGTTATTGTAAGGCTGGTGGGAAACAAAGTTTTCCTGATCAGGAAAACAAACTAATGTCATGATTTTCCAAGGGAAAGAATGGACTAATATTTCCAATTTAGAACTGGCATACACATCTAATAAAAATAAGCGCTCCAGGGATCCCTGGGTGGCGCAGCGGTTTGGCGCCTGCCTTTGGCCCAGGGTGCGATCCTGGAGACCTGGGATCGAGTCCCACGTCGGGCTCCCGGTGCATGGAGCCTGCTTCTCCCTCTGCCTGTGTCTCTGCCTCTCTCTCTCTCTCTCTCTCTCTCTGTGACTATCATAAATAAAAAATAAAAAATAAATAAAAAAATAAAAATAAGTGCTCCATATTTCAAACCACATTGCTTTTCTCTTTTAAAAAAATTTCTCGGGGATCCCTGGGTGACTAAGTGGTTTAGCACCTGCCTTCCATCCAGGGCGTGATCCTGGAGACCTGGGATCGAATCCCATGTCGGGCTCCCTGCATGGAGCCTGCTTCTCCCTCTGCCTGTGTCTCTGCCTCTCATTCTCTCTCTCTGCATCTCTCATGAATAAATAAATAAAATCTTTAAAAAAAATAAAAATAAAAAATAAAAAAATTTCTCAACAAGCAAGTTAGAACATTTTTATTCTAGCAAACTGATTACTTCTGCAAAAAGAAAGAAAGAAAGAAAAAAAGAAAGAAAGAAGAAAGAAAAAGCCTAGCAAATTAAGATTTTGAATTTTAGATTTTAATTCTCAGTAGAAGAGGGAGATTTAATTTGAAATTCCCTTGAACCTCTTTCCACTTTAACAGTAATGACTTGATATTTCTGTTTTTAAACTTTGTTATATTCTGTTTAAATCAGTTAAAAATTTTTTCACAAATTTAATTTAAAATAATTATAACTCAAATTATAGGAGGCACATGGTGACTGAAAGTAAAGTAAATGGCAACAGTATTTCATAGTGTTTACAGGAGCCATAGCTCTACACAAATGGAGATATTTTTTTTCTAATTCATTTTCCAAGCAGAAAGTGGCACTTCCATCTCTAAGATACATTCTTAGATTTTAAAAAAAGCAAGGTTTAGACTTTGATTATTGTGTACTCCCTTTTATTAAAGGGCTAGGATTAAGAACATATTTATATTTACTTTCCAATGCATAGACACAGACCCTGGAAAGATATCAATAGCAAACAGATCATGAGACAGCAAGAAGAACACAGTCAGAGATTTCATGTTCAGAGGAACCCTTCTGAAGCTCACAGTAGAACAGTTGATGACTTTCCAAAAAAAAAAAAAAAAAATGCTGGAGGAGGGAGATGACCTTGCTTACTTAGAATGAATTTAGAGTAATGGTACATATTAGGTCTATGAACTCAGAACTAAGGAGATTGAAATACAAAAACAACACCCCAGCATGCTTGTAGGGCTTAGTCCTGTGCAACATATAGAGGGTTTGCCAAGAGAACTAGGAGAGTGCCTGGAGAAGTGGGGGATGGAGGGGTCCCTGCTGACACTTGGTTAGAGGGACTGAAGGTGATGGGAATCCTATGTGGAATGGCTGCTTGCCAGTAAGCTTGAGTCCATAGAGATTCAAGCACATACAAGTCTCTTTCCAGACTTTCAGTTAAACCTTCCTGTTGTGAAATTCTCAGTTGGTGAATGCAATGTAATTAGGTATGTAATGTAATAGAAAAGGTATCATGATAGAAATGTGACAGGAACAATTGGCAACCACCCTCCCCCCTCATGGAGTAATAAATAGTAAACAGTAATAAACAGTAAATAGAATTTAAGAATCATGATTGCCGCAGTCTCAAAGATGACAGAGAAAGCAGCCATTACAAGGTACAGTAATTTTTGTTTTTCATGTTGGAAGCTCCTGTGTGCAGCAAGACAGAAACCAAATGATCCTCAGAAGATAATAGGGATCCGTTTTCTTGAGCTGTCTCAAGCCCAGGAAGCTGGCGGCAAGATCCGGTCCAGCAGCCTTCCCAGATCCCGGTAACCAGGGTGGTGACCCGAGCAAGCGCAGGCATGGGCGGGTGTCTTTGCCTTGGGAAGAGCAGAGGGGAAGTTGAGATCCAGGGGCCGGGGACGAGGAGTGGGGGCCGCAGGAGCGGAAATGGGGCTTTTTTTTTTTTTTTGTAATGCAAAACCAATTTATTACCATGTACGACCATGAAGACTGGGATACTATTAAAAGTAAAGCAGTCTTCTGTCAAATAGAGATCCAGATTTTTAAGTAGCTGCTTTTGGGAACTCCTACGATGGAAGACTTGCTGTGTTGCCTTCAGATGTTAAGCCTGATGCTTCACCAAACTGTTCCGAGATGCCTTCCTTCGAAGTCAGCCTTTCTAATTCCTTCTGCTTGCTATGCTGGTATTCCAGATATTTTATGTACCTCTTCTGTTTACCCACAAACCTTTTCAGGAATTCTAAGAGATCAGTTTCATTCTTCTGAGAAGCCAAGTTCTGCAGGTCTTGCAGGAGCTTGTGTAACCCGTTTTCCAACTCCAGAGCCATCACTATAGCTTGCACATTCGTTCCCCAGTCTCTTTGTCAAGCCTCTTAACCACTGGAAGGCAGACTTTACTCTTAGGCTCCTTCATAGGGTGAAAGTTGCCCTATGGTTGGAGGTTCAACATTCAGAGTGAGAGGCGTGGAAAAGGCAATTCCTGCAGACCTGCCTAAGAATCTAATGGGGGTGAGCCAGGTTAGAAGAGGAGAAGCATTTGGATCTGACTTTGTGACTATTGTGTCTCTAAATGCTTTCCGTTGCCCCCTGGTGAGCAGGGTCAACATCTTAGTTATGAAATTGACTTACACCTATACAGCCTGGTCCTTCGTTTTTTTTTAGCATGGGACGAAGGCAAGGAAGCCAAGAGAAGATAGGTTTTTTTCCCATCCTCTCCCAACTAAATTCCAACACAGAAAGAGCATCCCCCTATTTATTGGATTATAACTTAAATTTTCATGTATCAATTGAGAGAAATGGAGGACAGGACTCCAGTAGTAAACCATTAACTGTGGAAAACACAAGACTCTCAAGGAGATTTAGATAAGAAAATGGTAGTATCAAGGGGAACTACCTTCTAAAGTGGAAGAGGGACTATAACTCTGGATTATTATGAAGAGTACTCAGCATTGCCAATATTATGAAGTAGCACCTTTGTAGAATGTGCAAACTTCACATGATTTAGTTATGTCTACATGAATTATATCCAATATAACTTTAAGGATAAGAGAGCTGGTGCATCTGTGCTTTGGACTGAGTTGTGCCTCCCACCAAAATCCATATACTGAAGCCCTAATCCTAATGTGACTGTATTGTGTTTGGAGATAGGTCTTATAAGGAGGTAATAATGGTTAACAGAAGTCATAAGGGTGGAGCCCTCATCCATGATGGCTTTATAAGAAGAAGAAGAAACCTCAGAGATTCTCTGTCTCTCTTTCTCTTCATGCACACAGACAAAAGGCCATTTGAAGACACAGTGAGAAGGTGGATATTTGCAAGTCAAGAAGAGAGCCCTCATAGGGAACTGAATCAGTCAGCCATTTGATCATGGACTTCTAGCCTCCAGAACTTTGAGAAAATAAATGTCTGCTGTTTAAGCCACCCGGTTCATGTATTTTGGATAGCAACCTATACAAAAGCACAATCTTCCCTAGAGAGCTGACTGCCATTTATCAAAAACTAATATGGTAAGAAACCACACCTGGATGCTTCCTGCCTACTCTGGATAGTTCCCATTCTACTGGTAACAAGCTTGAGAAACTGACCTCTTCCCCAATCTCTTTTCCGCTTTCCCTGCAAACAGTGTTAATCTAGTATTTCTTAGTAATGTCTAATTCTGGTTAAGATTATTTTTGTTGCAAGAAACAAAAACTCACTCTAACTTTGAAAATTCCTGTTAACTTCTCTTGTGCTTACTGTTACAACGCTTCTTGGATGCCATACTTATTTGACACATAGCATCTGGTATGCGGTATCATTATGAGCCCCTCTAGAGCATGGATGGTGTCTCTGGATATATCATTTCTTGAGGAGAAACTAATAGAGGTAAGCCCAACATTCTGAACTTCTCTTTCCATTTAGGGTATTTACTAAGTCTTCAGCTTTGTGGGGTAATATACTCAGAAGCTATTCAGAATGCAGCCCGTAAGAGATGGAGAAGCAGAGACAGCAGAGCTTTTAGAAATCTTATTGGATTGGAAGAGATAAATAAATATTGAAGTTTGGGCCTCCCAAAGTAACCAGGGTTGAGAGGCCAAGATTCCACAAAGAAAGGAAACACAAGGAATCTTGTGAGTCTAACACTATGCTGCAGTTCTCACTTTGAGACATTAGCCAATATTAAGCTGTGCAGAAAGAAGCTAAATATCTCAAGAGCTTTTGGCAATCTCATAGTTATGAAGACATGAAAATTAAAGATGCATCAAGAAGAATGTAGTCTGGTAAATATCCTGGGCTCTTAATGAGCTTCCTGAAGAGAAACCTTAAACTGAGGGAGAACCAGAGATAGGGCTTTACCAAGTTCTAAACTCATCCTTAAGTCTGTTATTGGATTGAGAGAACATATTATTGAAACATACCAGCATCTCTTGAGATTGAAGATATCATTCAGGTCCTTTACAGTTTTCCATACCAATCATCTGACATTCAAATCAAAATTAGGAAACCCACAGAAGGGCAGCCTGGGTGGCTCAGTGGCTTAGCGCTGCCTTCAGTCCAGGGCATGATCCTGGAGACCTGGTATGGAATCTCATGTCAGGCTCCCTACATGGGAGGGACTATATCTATCACCTGCTTCTCCCTCTGCCTGTGTCTCTGCCTCTCTCTCTCTCTCTCTCTGTCTCTCATGTATAAATAAATAAAATCTTAAGAAAGAAAAAAGGAAACCCACAGGAAACAGAACATAAAGAAAAATCAGAAAATAGAAACATACCAATAGGTGATTCTGGATTACAGCTATCAAACAATGAGTTTAACTGTATTAGCATATGCAACAACATAGATAAGATCACATATATTTGTCAGAGAATTGGAATCTATAAAAAAAATTTAGAACTGGAAAGTAATAACTAAAATTAAGAAATACAGAGTATACGTTATTTTTGTCTCACTTCCTTCACTAATCTATGTTGTTCTATATATCAATAGTTTATTACACTTTGAGGGGTGCCAGGATGGCTCAGTTGGATAAACACTCAACTCTTGGTTGTGGCTCAGGCCATGATCTCAGGGTCCTGAGATTAAGCCCTGTGTCAGGCTCCACACTCAGTGTGGAGTATGCTTGAGATTCTCTCTTCTACTCCCTGCCCCTCCTGCTTGTGTGTTCTCTTACTAAAATAAATAAATAAATAAGTTTAAAAAATTAAAAAAAAAATTAAAAAATAGTTTATTGCATTTTTACTGCTGAGTCAGATTCTGTTGCATGGATATACTACCATTTGTTTATGCATTCGTTTGTTCAAGGATATTTACATTATTTCCATTTTAGGGCTATTACAAAAAGGCTACTGTGGGCATTCATGTTCAAGTTTCTATAAGGATTTATGTACTTTTTTCTTGGATAAAATACCAAGAAATATAATGGCTAGATCATTTGGGAGGTGGAAGAATCAACATTTTAATACTATGGGGTGTTCCACCCATAAATAATGTATCTCCATATATTAAGGTTTTTAAATTTTTTTTCTTATCAATGTTTTGTCATTTACATGTAGATTTTACTTTTGCATCTTCTACTGGTGTTAATACTTATTTTAGGGATGCCTGAGTGGCTCAGTTGGTTACACATCTGCCTTCGGCCCAGGTCATGATCCCAGGGTCCTGGGATCATATCTCACATCAGGGAGTCTGCTCCTCCCTCTGTCTTTCATGCCTGCTCATGCACCTTATCTCTCTCTCTGTCTCTCTCAAGTAAATAAATAAATCATTTAAAAAGTATACTTATTTCATATTTCTGTCCTTGTCAGTATTTTTTAATTTCATTTTTCAATTCTTCTTTACTAAGAAATAGAAATATGACCGATTTTTGTATACTGATTTTATATCTATCACCTTATTAAACATATTTATTAGTCCTATTTTGGTAGATTCCATCAGATTTTCTATGTAAATATGATACCACATGTGAGTAAAGAGAATATTACTTATTTCTTTTCAATCTGGATACTATTCATTTCTTTTTCTTACCTTAATGCATTGCTAGAAATTATAGTATAAAGGTGAATAGATTTAGTGATAGCTGACATACTTGTTTTTGGTCTTAGGGGAAATTATTCAGTTTTTTACCATTAAGTGTGCTGCTGCTACCTATACGTTTTAGATAGAAGCAATTTATTAGATCGAGGAAGTTCCATTTTATCCTTAGTTTTTTGACAGATTTTATTTGTCATAGATGTTAGATTTTGTACAATGCTTTTATGATATTTATTTATTTATTTATTTATTTATTTATTTATTCATGAAAGACACAGAGAGAGAGGCAGAGACACAGGCAGAGGAAGAAGTAGGCTCCCCGCGGAAACCTGATGCGGGACTTGATCCCAGGACCCTGGGATCACGGCCTGAGTCAAAGGCATTTGCCAGGTGCCCCACATTCATTGATTTTTAAATGTTAAGCGAACCTTACATTCTTAAAATTAGCTCCACGTGATTATGATATTATTTCTTTTACATATTGTTGGATTAAATTTGCTAAAATTTTGCTCAGAATTTTTGTATGTATGCTCATGAGAGATATTGGTCTATACTGTTCATTTCTTGTAATGTCTTGTTATGATCTTCGTTATTAAGGTAATGTTGGCCTCATAGAATTAATGAATTAGTTAAAAACCACTTTTCAGTTTTCTGAAAGAGCTTTTATAGAACTGGTATGAGGGCAGCCCGGACAGCTCAACGGTTTAGCACCCCTTCAGCCCAGGGCGTGATCCCGGGGTCCTGGGATCGAGTCCCACATCAGGCTTCCTGCATGGAGCCTGCTTCTCCCTCTGCCTGTGTCGCTGCCTCTCTCTATGTCTCTCTCTGTCTCTCATAAATAAATAAAATCTTTTAAAAAAATAGAACTGGTATGTGTTTTTCCCTTGAATATTTGGTAGAAATCACCAGTAAAGCCATGTGGACCTGGAGCTTTCTTTGTGGGAAAAATTTTCACCTAAAATTTTCCTTTCTCTAGTATAATTTGTCTAATCAGCTGAGGGGGACACTTGACAGGATGATCACTGGGTGTTATACTATATGTTGGCAAATCAAACTTCAATAAAAAATATATATTAAAAAAAAGAGGTGTCAGAAGACATGGATAGACATTTTTCAAAGAAGATATCCAGTGGCTGACAGACATGAAAAGTTGCTCAACATCATTCATCATCAAGTAAATACTAATCAAAAGCATGATGAGATCCCACCTCAGAACTGTTAGAATGGCTAAAATTAATAACACAGGAAAGAACAGTTGTCGGGGAGGATGTGGAGGAGAAAGGGGAACCCTCTTACCCTGTTGGTGGGAATGCAAACTGGTGCAGCCACTGTGCAAAGCAGTATGGAGGTTCCTCAAAAATTTACAGATAGATCTACCTCAAGACCCAACAATTGTACTACTAGGTATTTACTCAAAGGATACAAAAATACTGACTCAAACGGACACATGCACCCCATGTGTGTAGCAGCATTATCAACAATAGCCAAAATATGGAAAAAGCCCAAATGTCTATTGACTGATGAATAGATAAAGGAAATGTGACACATATACATATACCAAAACGTATATGTATATGGCCCCCACACAATATATGTCAGCTATCAAAAAGAATGAAATCTTGCCATTTGTAATGACATAGATGGAACTACAGAATGTTATGCTACATGAAATAAGTCAGTCAGAGAAAGACAAAAACCATATGATTTCACTCATATGTGGAATTGGGGGTTGGGCTAAATGGGCGATGGGTATTAAGGAGGGCATTTGTGATGAGCACTAGGTGTTCTATTTCAGTGATGAATCACTTAATTCTTCTCCTGAAACCAATTTTACACTATATGTTAAATTACTAGAATTTAAATAGAAACCTGACACCAAATAATAATAATGTGCCCAAACCAGGGCAATTTTAACACTCTCCCTCCCTGAAAGGAACATTTTGCAATATCTATAGATACTTTTGGTTGTCACACCTAGGGTAAGGGTTAGTGCTGCAGACATCTAGTGAATACAGGACCAAGAATGCTGCTAATTATCCTACAATGTATAGGACAGCTCCCATAGGAAAAAATTAGCTGGCCCAAAATATCAGTAGCGCCAACTTTGAGAAATTTTGCTTTAATTGGCATGTGACTTTACAGGTTATATAAATTTGTTCTTGAGTGAGCTTTATTAGTTTGTATCTTTGAAGAAATATCCATTTCATGTACATTGTCAAATTTATTGGTATAAGACTGTTCATAACATTCTCTAATTTCCCTTTCAATATTTGTAAAATCTATGGTGATATCTACTCTATCATTCCTGATGTTGCTAGTTTGTTTTTCTCTGTTTTTGTTTTTTCTTTTTCCTGGTCAGTCTGTCTAGAGGCTTATTAAGTATCTCAGTCCTTTCAAAGAAGCATGGTTTGGTTTCACTGATTTCCTCTACTGATTTTCTATTCCACTAACTTCTACTCTGTTCACTATTCTTTTCTTCTGCTTGGTTGGAATTTACTGTGTTTTTTTCAAGTTTCTTAAGATGGAAACTGACATTTTTATGCAAGACTTTTCTTCTTCTGCAGTACAGATATCTATTGCTGTAAGTTTTTTTTCTTAGTATTACTTTAGAGACATTCCATAAATCCTAATATGTTATGTTGTCTTATCCATCAACTTAAAAATAACTTTTAATTTCACTGTAATTTTTTTTTTTACCCAGAGATTATTTAGAGGTCATGCTGTTTGGTTTCCAAATAATTGGGAGTGTTTTTTTTTATTATTTCTATAATTGGTTCTTAATTTCATTCCATTATGGTCATAAAACAATTTTTGCACTACTTAAACCCCTCTAACTTTTTTAAGACTAGTTTTCTGGCCTATAATATAATGCATCTTGGTAAATTTTAATGAGCACTTGAAAATAATGTTATTTTGCAGTGGTTGATTGGAATGTTCAATAAATGTCAATTAGGTCAATATTGTTCAAACTTTTCATATAAATATTATATCAACTAGTCTATCAATTGTTCAAAACAGTTACTGAGAGAGGGTTATTGAAAGCTTTAATTGTGGGGCCCCTGGGTGGCTCAGCGTTTGAGCATCTGTCTTTGGCTCAGGTCGTGATCCCAGAGTCCTGGGATCAAGTTCTGCATTGGGCTCCCCGCGAGGAGCCTGCTTCTCCCTCTGCCTGTGCCTCTGCCTCTCCCTGAGTCTCTCATGAATAAATAAATACAATCTTTAAAAAAGAAAGCTTTAATTGTGAATCTATTTATTGTTGTAGTACTTTAGTTTTTATTTTATGTATTATGATGCTCAGCAGTTAAACATTAAGATCATATGTCCTTTTGATAAATTAATCCCTTTGTTATATAAAATGGCCTTCTTTATCCCCAGTCATAGTCTTTGCTCTGAATACTTCATCTACATTATCTCATATTAATATAGCTAGTTCAGCCTCTGTTTGATAGTGTTAGCCAGGATTAACTAGGTTCATATTTTTTAATTTTTTTAAAGGTGTTATTTATTTATTTGAGAGAGAGAGAGAGCATAAGTAGTGGGGAGGGGCAGAGGGAGAGAGAGAAGCAGACTCCTCACTGTGCTCAGAGTGCCATTTGGAACTTGATTCCAGGACCCTGGGATCATGACCTGAGCCAAAGGAAGACGCTTCACTGACAGCCACCCAGGCACCCTTCTGTCTTTTCATTTTAACCTATTTATGTCTCTATAAGCAAACTGAGTTTCTTGTTCATAACATATAATTGGCTCTTGCTTTGTTATCTTGACAATATCTGCCTTATAATTAAATATTAAATAGTTTACATTTAATGCAATTATTGACAGGGTTATGCTTAAAGCTCTTATTTTGCTATTTTTTCTGTCCTTTTTCCTTTTATACTGAACTATCTTTAATTGAGCTATTTTTATTTCTCAGTTTTATCTCCTTTACTGGCTCATTAGCTATAAATTTTTGTTTTAATATTTGCTTTACAAACAATACTATACATTTTTAACTAATCGCAGCCTATCTTCAGGTGGTATATCTCTTCACACATGCAGAATAAGAACCTTACAATAATATACTTATATTTTGCCACTCCCAGCCTTTATATTATTTTTCTCATGTATTCTACTTATTTACAGGTTATGAACCTGAAACACATTGTGATTTTTTTATTTGTTTAAATGGTCAATGATCTTTTTAAAGATTTAAAAAATACAAAAATATGATATATTTAGCCCCATAGTTACCATTTCTGGTGTTCATCATTCCTTGTATAGATTCATATTCCTACTTTATTTAATTTTCCTCTTTCCGGAGTTCTTAATTTATGAGATAGGTCTGCTGCTGGTGCTTTTCTTCACCTTGGCATGTTTGAAAAAGTCCTTCCTTTGCTTTTGAAAAATATTCTTCCTGGATATAGAATTCTAGGCACTGCCTTCTCTCTTAAATTATTTCTGATGAGAACCGATATTGTCATTATGTTTCTTCTTCTATGTAATGAGACTTATCTCCTCTGATTTTCTCTTTATTACTGATTTTGGATAACTTGATTATTATGTGCCCTGGTGTAGTTTTCTTCATGTTTCTTGTGACTGGGGTTCATTGAACTTCTTGAATCTCTGAGTTTATAATTTTATTTAAGTTTCAGAAGTTTTCATCCATCATTTCAAATATATTTTTCTGGCCCCCTCCTCCTCCCAACCCTCCTGACACAGTTATCTTTTGGGGACTTCAGTTATACATATAGTAGGTTGCTTTAAGTTGTCCCATAATCTACTGATATTAACTTATTTTTAAAAATTCTTTCGCCTCTCTTTGATTTATTTTGAGTAGTTTTTCCTGCTATGTCTTCAAGTTCACTAATCCTTTTATCTGTGATATGTAATATGCCCTTAGTTATATGCAGTGTATTTGGGTCTTTTTAATATCTTTCATGTGTCTATTTTGTTTTAAGAAGCACTTTATTGAGGTTTAATTTACACACAGTAAGGTCCACCTGTCTCAAGTGTACAATTCAATCTTTTTTAGTACAAGTTATTGTGTGGCATATGTTTTTATTTTTATTGGTTAGATACCTTGGATTGGAATTGCTGTTATAAGGTAATTCTGTACTTCACATTTTAAGAAACTACCAAATGAATTTTCAAAGTAGTTGTGCCATTGTACATTTCAACCAGCAGTTTATACAGCTTTCATTTTCTCTGTGTATTCATCAACGTTTGTTGTTGTTGTTGTTTTTATTGTAGCCATTCTTGTGAATGTTAAATAGTATCACAGGTTTTAACTTGCTCTTCCCTAATGACTAATGATGCTGGGAATTTTAACATTGGCTTTTTGTATATCTTTGGTGAAACATCTATTTAAATCTTTTGCTCATTTTTTATTGGGTTATTTGCCTTTTTATTGAGTTGTAAGAATTCTTTATATATTCTGGATATAAGCAAGCTTCTTATTGGATATATCAGTTGAAATATATTCTTCTGGGCCGCCCTGGTGGCTCAGCGCCACCTTCAGTCCAGGGCGTGATCCTGGAGACCCGGGATTGAGTCCCACGTTGGGCTCCCTGCATGGAGCCTGCTTCTACCTCTGCCTGTGTCTCTGCCTCTCTCTGTGTGTGTCTCTCATGAATAAATAAATAAAATCTTTAAAATATATATACATATTCTTTAAATCTTTGGTTCGTCTTTTCATTTTCATGATGGTTATCTTTTGAAGTGACAAAGTTTTAAATTGTGATGACAACCAGTTTCTTCAATGTTCTCCTCCATTGCTATGCATTTGGTGTTCTATGTTAGAAATCTTTGCCTAACTAAAGTCATGAAGATTTACTCTTTCTTTTCTCTTAAGAGTTTCATAGGTTTAGTTCTATGACACATTTTCAGCTGTCATTTATTTGTGTTTTGTCTACTTCATTTTGGAATAAGTCCTTGTCTGTCAATTTTGACATCTGTAAAAGTTCTAGGTCTGTTTCCATTAGTTCATTTTTTCTTCTCATTATGAAGTTATATTATCCTGATTTTATGCATGCCTGGCAGTCTTTAGATGCTAGACATTGTGAATGTTACTTTATTGCATGCTAGATATTTTTGTATTCTTATAAATATTGGTGACTTTCATTCTTACAGTAAAATAACGTGGTAATTTTTTATTCCTTTCAGAGTGTACATAAAATAATGGTGTAATATACAATTGATTAAATTTTAGATTTAATGAAACATAATAGGTACTTGCTGTGTCAATTAATAGGGTTATCTATCATTCATATATATATATTATATATCCACACAAAAATACATGTTTCATATGTATATGTACATATGTATATATGTCTGAGATACATTTCTGAATAATAAAGTACTAGAATTGAGAAACAGAAAATCTTTTTTTTTTTTTTTTTTTTTTTTTTTTTTTAGAAACAGAAAATCTTGAAGGATAGATGTTTCTTTCCTACCAGAAAATGATATAGCAGTATGATATCTGGCTGGATCAAGGAACTCTAACTTTCAATGTTAAATTGTTACTGCAATATAAAACTTACAAATATTCACCAAAGCATCTTCTAAAAATGAATGTCTAGAAAGGAAAAGGAAGTGATTTTGACATTTAGTGGACATGAAGTAGAGGAAAAAACATGAACATGTCAGAGAACATGGCAATGAGATCTAGAATTCAGTAGAAACAAGAACATATGAAGTGAAATTGCCATAACAACTTAAGTTCTTAAAATTTCTGTGATCTTGGGAAAGTCATTGAATATACAGAGCCAGGTTCATATAATCTCTGATGAACAGAATGACATCAGATACTTATTTAATACATACATTTTTGTGCACCTATTATAAACAAGTTACTATTATATTATTTTAGATGATGAAAAAAACACAAATGACATTACACCAGATCTCAAATCAGTATATTTGTATATGTATATATATTGTATATATAAACATATATAAATAGTCATATTAAAATATAGGTATTGAGAGCATTATCATAAAAACATATAGAGAAAGCTACAATGATCTAAAAAGATAAAACTTTGAATCCAAAATAAGTAAGAGTTATCAATGTGCGATTCAAAAAGAGAACTCACTACTAAGTGTAAAACCTTCCTATCAATCAAAGGCATACAAATTAAAACAGTATATTACCATTTTATTCTCGGCCAACTTGATCAAACACAATCTCTAAATATAACAAGTCTATGAAAGAACTGGTATTCCTGGTAAAATAGAACTGGTATACAGCTAAAAGCATTCTAAAATTATTTAATACTTTTGAAAAGAAAAATAATAATGACCACTATTTATTAAGCTTTGCTTTGTGCCATTTTAACATATTATTCTTAACCTTCCCAAAATGCTGCATAGTAGGTGGTATTCAATTACACAATGAGAAACTGAGTCTACAAGAGACTTTATATTCTTTCAATTACATTATTAATGTTCACAATTTTGAGCCAGTAAATTTCCCTTCTGAGAATTCGTTTTAAAAATAATCTAAATATGGGATCCCTGGGTGGCGCAGCGGTTTAGCGCCTGCCTTTGGCCCAGGGCGCGATCCTGGAGACCCGGGATCGAATCCCACGTCGGGCTCCCGGTGCATGGAGCCTGCTTCTCCCTCTGCCTTTGTCTCTGGCGCTCTCTCTCTCTCTCTGTCTCTCAGTCTTTCATGAATAAATAAATAAATAAATAAAATCTTAAAAAAAAAAGATTAAAAATAATCTAAATATGTAAAAAGCCATAATCATATAGATATTTGAAATGCCATGGGGTATAACAACAATATTGTAAATCATTTATTGGCATTGTAATAGTGTATAGTTAAATAAATCTTGATATATCCACTTAATGGAATATTATTAGCAATAGTTTTTATAGACTGTTGTCTATAAAATGTGGAGAAGTATTTATTACTTAATATTTAATAAGATTTCAGTGTAAAAACCTATGTAAAATATTTTTTGAAAATATGTAGTATATAGGCTTATGAAAATTAGAAGACTATGTAGAATTAATCAGTTGTTGGGTTAGGGCATTGAATTATGATGATATTTTCTCTACCGTTCAAACACTGTAATGTTATTTTATTACTTTTGTAATTAATTTTTTTAAAGATAATTATCAGCACAGAAGAGTTGACCACAAGTCCTAAAGTTGACCAAAAGTATCACAGACTTTGAGACAAGGCAACAAATGTTTATTGTAGTCGCCGTCACAGGGGATGGTTTCATATAGGGGACTTCAGCATGGCCTTTAAAAATGAACAGAATTTATATAGGTAGAATGCTAATTTTGCCAAATCAGGTCTGTGAAGTGATGTCAAACATCATATGTCATTTTTTTTAAAGAAGGAGCTAGTGTTTATGTATCAAATGACTCACTTGGGGCTTTTGCTCTCTCACTATGATGGAGATAGGGTTGGCCTTGGGGCTTTAGATGAGGTAATGGAAGAGAAAACATGTCTCAATGCTTCATTCTAAAGATTTAAATTTTATCGAATACCTCTTCTGACTGTCTAGCTTCTCCTCTCCTCTCTTCTGGAGTGAAAAGCATGTGGTATAAAGTGGTCCCATGAAGGTATAGGAGGTAGAAAATACTGTTAGAATTGCTTCTTTCTGCTACCTGACTTCATATGATACTTGGGTTCTATTAATCTCTCCCAATCATTCTCAGAGATGACATCTCTGGGCTGAGCACAAATTGAGAATACATTTATTGAGGTACTACAAGTCCATTTCTCATGGTAAGTGACCTTGCTTATTAGTGGTAAATCTTTAGATCAAAGCCAAGAATTAGATGGCTCATAGTTTCACTGAAGTATGCCTTTTTTAATTTTTTATTATTTTTTTAAAGACTTTTGTTTATTTATTTATTCGTAAGAAACACAGAGAGGAGAGAGAGGCAGAGACACAGGCAGAGGGAGAAGCAGGCTCCATGCAGGGAGCCTAACGTGGGACTCGATCTGGGGTCTCCAGGATCAGGCCCTCGGCCAAAGGCAGTGCTAAACTGCTGAGCCACCTGGGCTGCCCAACATTAGGCCTCTTGTTTTTATGGATAGAATAAAAATGATTTAAACAGCAAGGTCAAGGAGAGAGTAGAACTGTCATGGATGTTTCAATTCACATGTTAATAAAATGTGTAAATAACATTATAGTTATTTCTCCCAAATCCTCATTTTCATTGAACAGTAAGAGAGCAACATAGCAAGTAGAGTTGTTTGTTTTTAGAGCAATAATATGAAGTCATCTCTATTACCAACATGAAAAGTAGAAAGAAAGGCAAGACATTCTAACCACTGGCCTTCAGAGTCCATATAGCATTTCCTACTCTCCACTCAGCCTCCCCACCCAATGAATAAAATAACCATCACACAATGGCACTTTTCTCTTGCTTAAATTTGGTTTTAAAGTGAAGCGTAACTTTCTGAATAATTATTTTGAGCTTGTAAATGGTGTCTCTCTATAACCAACCAAGCATATAACAAGAAGATGAAGATGAGACTTATTTTCACTTCATTTCACTTCTTTGTAATTGACAAGCTCTCGCTGGGTGTCAACTTTAAAAGATGACAAATCCTAAATCTTAGAGGACCCAATTCAATAGTTCAGCTTTCTAAATTGTTTGCAAATTAATCTACATTTTCAAATGAGTCAGGCATGAAATATAAGATGACATCTATATTACAAAAATATTAATTTCCTTGTCTTTCTCTTTTTCCCAGTCAAAGACAAAAGGTACATTTAAAATATTCATTTTGTTAAGAGACTGTGAAAATGAACATATAGTGTACATTTTAGCAGCTTAGCTTTTTCTATTTTTTTACACTAATTCATTTCCATCTATTTAAAAATGCAAGTTATTCAATTTGTAAATGCTCTGTGTGTTGATGAAGGAAAATTAAATTTGCAAAGTATTTTGATACATTACATTTTTTAATGAAGACTCATTTGGGTTCCACAAATGAAATAATAATTTGAGCACTGCTGATTTAAAATCTAGCCTGAGCCCTCTTCTCAAATAGCCCTTGCCTCAGTTTACCTGTGTAAGTAAACATTGGTGCATTATTTTCGGGCAAGCTAATTGAGTGCTGTACGGTGCTCTGCACATTTTTATTTCCCAACTGAACTTGCCATGACACTGATGTAAGTGGCCTGATTTACTGAAGGGTATGAAATATAAGATAGACATTGTGGAGTTTTCTGTTCCTCTAAAATGAAATTGCAGATAATTTTTTAACTGCATTGATTAAACATATATTTTGAGTCTAACAGTTAACTCCAATATCACTATCAAAAGAAATTGATTTAAATTAACTAATGATCATTAGGGGACAGGCAAATCATATTTCTCTTAAAGACATCACATTTCAGATAACACTATTTCCTTAGTACTTTAACATACTCCATTAAGGAAAGCTAGGAAAATATTGCCATTTCCTAGGAAATAGCGAGAAGAATCTCCAAGTTGTTTTACATATTAGATCCTCCTTGGCAAACTGTCACAATTTTCATCACCAAATATTATTGGACATAAAATTAATAAAAATGGAATGAATTAATAAAAGCAAATCACCCATTTATGTAGGCAGGGTGACTAGCCCTTTGGGATAGAAAACCGTGACTAGTGAAGCAGTCAATTAGATCACAGTTAAATTCAATGGAGACTTGTTTGTTTAGGGACATTATATAAAAGCATGTATTTTGTAGATCTAAGAGGGATTTTACAGGCCACCTTGACCAAATTAATTATCTTACAGAAAAACAGGCCAGTATAATCAATATAAATTCAAAAGGAGAAAATTGTTAAGAAGTAGATACTTTATTTTTTTAAGAAGTAGGTACTTTTAAAATAGTCTTTTATATATTATGCACATTTCATTATGTGTACTAGTGAAGAACATAAAGGTGACTTTTCACATATTAATGGATTCATATCTGAGAGCAAGACTATAGCCCTAACCACTGTGCCCCTACAGTTAAGACTGGCAGAAAGTGCACAAAAGCTCAGCTCCTTGAGTTGCTGCTTCAGCTGCTGCCATCAAAAAGGGGACAGAATTTTTTATCTGATGTAAATCAATGAAGGGAATATAATTTAATGGAAAACTATGGGATTGAAGAACAGAAGAAGAAACCAGAGACTAATTTTGAGTTCCAAAACAATTATGTGTCAGTCCTTTGATTTCAATGGTTCTAATATTACCGTTTCACTAATTAAAGTTGAGTCTTTCACTGAACATTCTTCAATGAACTATGTTGAATGTATTTCTAAAATGCTCTGTCCTCACAGTGGCTATCCTACACCAATAATTTGTATATCCTGCCATTTGGACATGGTGTCTTGAATGCAGACAGTGTCAGTTACACATATAAGTTATGATGATTTGTTTCTTCTGCCTTTATGTTCAGTCCATTCATAATCTCCAGTGGTGATACAGATGATTATAATACAATTATTCGTATAGGTGTCTGTCTTCTCTCTTATATTTTGTGATTCTTAAGGGCGTGAATTTCTTTTTCTCCATAATGCCAAATAAGGACCATGAACAGGGTAGGTGTTAAAAATTTTTTTTTAATGAAAGAATGAACAAATGTTGCTATATTTCTGGAATTATCACGGTTTTCCTAATCTTTCAGCTATTTATTTTCCTTTCAGGTCTTCCATAAAATTAAGATCTGGCTAAGAAACTATATACATTATCAAATGTTAAGTCACTTTTTCTTACTCTCCTGACTTTCAGTTTTGGGCTGTGATTTCTTTGAAATACTGGAACATAGACTCAGAAGCCATTTTGCAAAGTAGCTGTGTTTGACTTTTTCCTTTGCCTAGAAGAATTTCTGGCCTGATGAGAAAGAAGGAAAGTGAGATTATCAACCTAGGAAAGCAAAGACATTAGTATAGATTGAAGAGAGTTTTTCATATCCATGCTGTAACTTTCTTCCTTTGTTCTGATAAACACTTGGTTGTTCACTTCATTATGACCCCCAAATACCTTTATTCGGCACTTCTTTAAAATACCTAGTTAAGAGGGTCATTCATAGATTAATGCCTAGTAGTAATGCTACATACTTACAAAAAATTCGAAATTTTTTTTTATCAAACATCTGATAGAGATATTGTGGATTTATTTTATTTTTCTTCCCCCACAGTTCTAGATTCCCTCCATACCTATGACTGATGGTATTGCTAAATTACTGTTCGCTGAAAGATAATGTAGACAATCATACATCTACTTTAATATGGTTTTATTCATTTATTTGATGTTCACAGCTTTCTTGTGGTCTCTAGATTCTTCTCCAGATAACTCTCATGATATAGACAATCCCTTTGATCTAGACAGGAGTTGGTAAGCTCTTTCTATAAAGGGACAGATAGTAAATATTTTCAGCTTTGTGATCCATATGGTTTCTGTTGCAGCTACTCAATTTTGCCATTGTAGAATGAAAACATGTATATACAGTATGTAAAGAAATGTACATGACTGTATTCCATTAAAACTTTATTTTCAAAAGCAGGTGGAGAGTTGAATTTTGGGTTATAGGCTGCCAATCCTTGGATCTTCTTTTCCAATGTAACTTCCAACCCTGTTGCCATTAGCCTTTCAGATCTGAGACAAGTATGATTCTAATTCTATGCACTTAAAGTATTTTTATCTTTTATTATTCACATGAGTGCCTAGCTTTGGTTTTCTTATTTGCAGAGATGATAATATGCCCTTTTTATCTCTTGTGTAAGGATGAGCTTATTATATGTGAAAGGTTTTTATCACTTATAAAGTACTATGTAAAGCAAGCATAGGATTATTTTGGTGCTCATTAAATCTGTGAGATTATTCAAAGTCCTTAAACTATTGGTGTTGGAAATGCAAATTTTAAATATAATGAAAAAATAATAGCATCTCTGATGAGTTTTTCAAACGTGATCATAACATGATAGACAAAACACATGCTTAACTTACATTGTATGGCTACTGAGAGCATCTTTCTTGACTTCTTAGTATACTGTCATAATTGCCATGTATCCTTAGTGGACTCAAGATTCTTTATAGTGAGCACAATTGCAAGCAGTAGATTCTCACTTCTCATATCATTTCTAAGTAAAAAATAAATGATTGCAAACGTTAAGAAATTTGGTCCAATGGTTATGTCAGCATAAACAATTATATAATTCTAATTGTACCTTTCTGGTCTGCTCTGATCATGTCTGAGCAGATTTTACTAGCTTCTCAAAGTCATGAGTTTATCTTTAATGTTTAAAACTCTTTAAAAAAAAAAAAAAAGAAAAAGAAAAGAAAAAAGAAAAAACCAACCTAGCAGCAGAAGCCAGGAAGAAAATGGAGTACATATTCACTGAGCTGTGAAATGTGAGGATCTATTCAACTCCATTAACTACAAAATATACATCATCCGCTACTGTCCTGGACAATGAGTGACTCTATATGGAGCGCTACGTGTCCAAATTACTGCAAAATGAACACTTTGGTAAAGGTTAGATGTTACAGATATCAGTTTACATATTTTAGCAGGAAAGTAAGAAGTGACGGGCTTGTGGTCCTTCACAGACTTAATTCCCTCCTATTCCAATGAGCACTATAGGAACTGCAGAAAATTCTCAAAGAGAATCTTTCATAATCTTTATTTTTCAGGGTAAAGGAAGATTGAATTATTTGCATCACATTTCATTTTAGAAAAGTTATACGGTATGTGGGCTTCAGAAAGACTTTTATTTATTAAGCACCTATTAAATGCCTTTTAAGTAAATTTTATGAGTGAAGGGAGTAAATGGGAAAATAAGTAAGCAGACTTCCTTAGGAGCCAACAGGAATTTTACATTAATTTTAAACGGAAATGATCCAAGCTGTTGAGTCCATGCCGGATTATCAAGCTATCCTTTCTCCCTCCTAGTAACACACTTTTCCCAATGCAAAGGCCCCTGAGTTTCATATGATTGCTTTTGAAATCCCAATGTCATACTTCGACTCATACGATCAATTTTGAACAGCTCAGAATTCCATACATTTTATACGGCATCTTTAAAGCAGACACACAATTTACATTTTTGACAATTCAGTTAGTAAGTGGATATTTTGACTTACCATAAAGAGATGCTTGCCTTATCAAATGATTTGTTGCCCCTTTTATGCAGCAGAATTTATACAACCATTTGAGTATTTTAATGCATTTTGTCATCGTTAATTGCAATTAAATCATAGAAATGCTAAGAATTATCCTAGTTATAAGAAAGGCCTCATGAAATGAAATTTGATCAGTCAAAATATGAAACCACCAGGAGGCTGAAAACCATGAATCTTTAGCCTCATTCATATTTTCACTGGACTTGAGCCAGTTGATTTCAATTGTAAGAGAAAAGATCAATATTTATAATCACGAATGAAATCCTAGAAATGTATCATCAAAGATGGTTGCTGTGGGACCCAGGAAACTTAACAAAATCCCCTATCCCCGGACAAGCAGAGCAGGACTGACTCTATTTTGGGCTGCATCCGCCTTGTGCTTAGGGCACTGCCCCGCCCTAGTCAGAGACCAGGGCACACCCTAATCGGAAATCCGGCTCAGTGGACCAGCATGACTGTGCAACTTTCTGCGGATCCCATTGGCTACTGGCCCCTATCAAGTTGCTAAGCCTCTTAGTCTCGGGTTCGAGTCCCTGCTCTGCTGCGTCGGGTATACTTGGACCCAAGCTCGGGCTTGTAAATAAACCCTCGTGTGTTTGCATCGGTGTCGGCTCCTTGGCGGTTCGGATTTGCGGTCTTGGGCACAACAGTTGCCTAAAAGGCTGCCATAATTTAGGATTCTATCATGTTAGCTCTCTTGGAAACTTCCCCTCCCCCATCAGTACGTAATACGTAGATTATTGTTTATCTCACATGTTAGGTTTTCTTGTGTTGATTTTCAATATGTATTATATAGTTTATTCATAAACTTCCTGTATAATATTTAATCCAACATGTTCAAAATCTCTTTAAGGATTAGAAATATTTTCACCATTTATCCTAGGTGAGAACGCAATATGTTTTAGTCCACTTTTTTGTCCTTCTGTGAATTATCTGGCCCTGGAGGGGGATCTATGGTCATTTAGTCACTGGAATTTATTTGTAAGGCTATCATTTAGTTTTGAGAGAAATAAAGAATGAAGAGTCAAAAATAAATACATGGTATGTATATTACTCATTTTGAAGGAAATTTCCCATTTCTATAATCATGAGCCAATATACAAATACTGGGATTTTCCCTGTTTTTATGTAACAAAGACCAAGTCCTTTCAAATGTTTTAGTCAAAGCCTTATAACAATGCTTCCTTGAGAGCAACAATAATAAAACTCATTTTCATACAAAATGGTAGGAAGAAACCATAAGAATGTGAATAGGAGTTGATTGTGGGTGGTTTTTCTCCTTTTCACTTTTCCCTGTATTCAGATTTTCCTGCAATAATCTGAGAGAAATTACACTGAAATTTGTGACTTGGACATTTGTTGGGAATTAATTGAGCAGAATCTCTTCTTTTTAACCAACAAATAGAGTTTTATCTTTAAAAATCCTCATATCTAAATACTTCAGGTGGTAAAGATTTTGTCTGTAACGTTTTGAATTTAAAATGACTATATTGGCTAATAATTTATTTGAAATGAATTTAGCTAAATGGAAGTGGAAATCACACATTTATTCCATACTCATTAACACTATCCACAATGCAATTCAGCTTTGGAAACAAGTTTATGTGGAATCTTAGTGTAGCATCTGAATAGAGAAATAATGTGGTCTGAATCTGATGACTTTCTCTTCACTGATTCTTTGAATTATAATTCCTATGTGTTTCAATCAATCTCCTTAATAGCACCAATCATTTTTGTGGGGTCAGGGTTTTGCCATAACATAGATTAGTAAGGTGTAATAATTTTTCTTTGTTAGTGCAGCATAACTAATTAAGTACTTCCTTTTAATGTTTGATTGAATTTGGTGAAAACCATAGTTCAAGCAAATGAAGGTGTGTCACTGACCTCAAATGGGCCCTGGGTTTAAGGAAATAATTCCATGGAGCAACTGAATTAGTTCTTTTCCTTATTCTATTTTTATCAAGATATGAAATATCTCAAGCTGGCTTTAAATGATGAAAGTGCATTTGTAAGATGTTTATTAAATTGTAAACTTTCAAACTCTAATGCAAAATTTGAAGGCAAAACAAGATTTTCTTTTTATATATTATATATATATGATTTATATAAAAATTTTACAGATTTTTCTTTCAAAATGTTATTAAATCAGGACAACTGCTTGTTATGCTTCCATTTATCATAATGTCACTTTATTTCAGTGTTGTCATGTGAATAATAGGCAATCAGGATTGAAAGTTTTTCAAAATTGCAGTCCTCTAGATGTTACAATTAAATTAATTACAAATCCAGAATAAACAGTTCTTAATCACATAAAACAGTTCTGCCACATTATACACACTTTTGTTATGATGTAAATTGAAAGCCAATGGAATATTTTTTTAAATAAATAAAGCCGCATGTTCACAAAGCTCTGGCTAACCCTTCATTAATAAACAGATGCACTGAAAAAAATGTGCCACAAACATCTGCTCTTGCTAAAAATGACATCTTATTTTTCAATTTTAATATTAACAATTTGACAACCTAAATAGTACTTATTTCCCATTTCTTTATGAACAATCAACAGCTAAACAATTTTTAAGTACTTTATTCATGGGCAAACCAGCTTGACAAAATAGGCTGTTTACAGGAGAGGTTCAAAGATATAAAGGCAGTCTGGGTATCTTAGCCCCTTTGGGCTGCTATAACAGTTTAACATAGACTGCGTGATTTACAAACAGAAGTCTATTGCTCACAATTCTGAAATCTGGGAAGTCCAAGATCAAGGAGCTGGCCGATTTGGCATCTGAGGAGGTCCAGCTTCCTGGTTCATAGACAGCTATGTTTTCACATGACAGGAGGAGTTGAGGAGGCTTTTGGATCTTCTTTAGTAAGGGCACTAATTTCATTCATGAGGGCTCCACCCTCATGACCTAATCAATTAGGCTGATTATTATAATTATCTGTTTATAGGCATTCCACATACCTTTATCTGTGTTTTTTTTTTCTGAGTGTTCATTGATTTTCTTTATCTTCTGTTTTAAAATAGCTCTTTTGTTTTTATTTATGCAAAAGATAGTATTTATTTATTCAATGTTATTTATTAAGAACCTATTATGTAACTATACTTTGCCAAGCACAAACCTACATATGATCTTCAAGAATTCTCTACTAGGAGAAAAAGACAAGAAAATCAACAATTAGAATACATTACAAAATTTTTAAAAAATATTTTATTTATTTATGTATTTATTTACTCATTTATTTGAGAAAGAGAGAGAGAACATGAAGAGGGGGAGAGGAGAGGGGAAGAGAAAGAAAGAAGTGACATGGGGACTTGATCCTAGGACTCTGAGATCATAACCTGAGCTGAAAGTAAACACTTAACCAGCTGAGCCACCCAGGTACCCCAATGCATTACAAAATTTTGACCAATAAAAATTCAAAAGATATCATAGGGGGAAGTTTACTGTGTAACAAAAGGTAGCAAAATTCAACAGGCAAGATGGGGCATCTTAAAAAAAAAAAAATCCAATGAATTAAATGAGGTTTCAAGGAGAAAGATATTCTATGCCAAAGGAAGACCACGTAGGGTGACTCAGAGAAGTGAAAGAACCTGAAGAGAGCATTTGAGGAACTCAGTATAAGTTTGATATATTTGGAGTGAAGGGTGTGTACTATAATGGTAGCTAGGGATAGGACCAGATACCCAGTAGTTCACAAGAAGACCTTTCTTCCTTCAGCTGAGTTAGAACTTTATCTATAAATATATGAATAACTATTAAAGAATTTTAAGTGGGAGAACATTAAAAGATTTGTATATCAGAACAGTAACTCAGGCATTACACAATAAAATGATAGATTGAGGGTGGGGTTAAGGTGCCTCTGTTGGTAATGGTAGCTCTATTGAGATTTGTTGCTGTCATTGATGCTACAAGTCACACAAAGTTGAACAAGATCTAGTTAATTGCCATAGGTATATTAATATATTTACTAATTTACTTACTTATCCCCTGCTTTTTTGTAATATGACTGATTCCAAGTTGTTTTGGTACCTCTTTGGAGTCAGAGAGGGAGAACAAATGAGGTATGCATATAAATACCACAGATTGTTTAGAAACACATACCAAATGCAGGTGGGTTATTTAAAACAGTTGTTCAAAGACTGTGCAAGCATCAATTCCAATTGAGGTGATTAGAAAATGCATCAAGGGAGCAAAGCCGAGGAAGAGAATTTTTCCTATGAAGAAAAACTTCATAACCACTACTTTGAGGCTGTCCGACTATCCTAAACTCATTTTAAATTAAAATTATGCAGCAACTCAAAAAAGGAAATAATTAAAAATGGAATTTATTATCAATGAGGAAAAAAAGAAAAAGTTCTGAAATTTACAAAGGAAATCACTCCATAATGAAATATAAAATTTACAGGTACTTCCCAAAGGGTCATTTCATTTTGCACATTATAAACATTCTCTATTTTACCCCCAAATCATTTTTCCCCGTGTTGTCTCCCAGTGTTTCTTTCATTTATTCTTGATTATATTCCCTGTCTCTTTCTGAAAATTTGTTGTCCCAAATGTCATCTCAGTGATCTGCCAAGTGCCAGGAATTTTGCCATGAAATTCAAAGTGTTCCCATGTTTTATGCAGTTGGGAATCTCATTCAGTCAATTACTACCTTCGAAGAAACTAGTCACAGAGAGGAATGATGACAGACTGAGAACAGAAAATACAAACATGATTTAACCTCATCTGATTTCTTCTACTGACATTGCATTCAGACGAGTACAGCCTTCTCTAAAAAGGGCACAGTTGATTACAAATTAAAGATCACTGTATGATCTTCTAACATGATCTTTAAACTCTGGCTAGATGTGATTGCCAAGGAAAAGAGCAGGCTTTGAAAAAAGTTCTTTTTGTGAAGCTTTTGAACGACGCGGTAAATACCACTGATACTTTTTGCCTAGAAACATCTGTATGGTGGATATTCTGATAGGCAGATTAACAGAAGGAAATGTAAACATATCTTTATTTCAACTACAAAGACCCCTTTGTTTTTCTGGAACCAGAAGTTTATGTAAACTTCTTAAAGTCAATCTGTATTGATCTGGTTCATGGTCAGCAAGAAAAAACAAAAACAAGAAACCTACCAGCTAAAAATAATTCAGTCTAAATTGGGGGTTGGAAGAAGAGTTATCCAAATCAAAAACAAATCCAACTAAATTAGATTTTGGAATAACTATAGAAACATTATATGAAGGCATAGAAATCCATTTTGTTCAGAATATTGTACATGACTAAGAAGACTAGGAGATACAAATAAGAGGTCAAATGCAACTCTCACATTAAGATTACAACAGATAGCATTTTTTTGTAATTCTTCCCACCAAATTATTAATTTAAAAGTTTCAAGGCCGATTTTATAGCCGATTTTATAACTTGTTGATCACTGGGAATTTTAAGCTATTAGATGTTTTCCTTCCTCTAACTGATTTATCTTAGTGAATAACTTTGGTCTGAAAAAGATAAGTAAGAGGATATGAACTTACACATTAAGCTAAATATATATTAAGGGCACTATTATAAATTCCAACAACTAATCAATTCTGCTTTATAGTTTCCAGGAGTATCTAGACATCACAATTGACTGAATTTCTCAAGATTGTTCTTCTTGAGAAACATGCAAAAACTCAAAATCTTCCAGCTTTCAACTTGAAAGTGAAATATCAACAATGTAGTTGATTAGGTTGCAGCTGAATACGCTCATTCTGGGTCTCATTCTCATTAATCCTCCCAAGTGTATGAGAATGTTAACTTGGGAGGATTAATGGAAGCACTGAGAAGACTAGAATGGGAAAGTGTTGTAGGATTTGGTTGATCTTTCCTAAATCAGAGGTTTTCCCCTATTATTCCTGAACTCCCTAAAGTCCCTTTGCTCCTCAGTATCTCTTTAGTAGTACACACTGAATACACATGACTATACACTCAAGGATATTGGTAAGATTAATTGGGTATTAGGAGTCTCTATATCTGACACACACTGTCTACAAGGCACCCAAAATAAGCACAGTCCAGCTTGAACTTAAACCCCAGGTGAAGTGGACATAAACCCTTAATTAAATTAGTGCCTAGAACCAGATGAATTCATTGTGAAATTTTCTTTCCTTTAACTCTAATGAAATTTTCTACATATGATTGTATACTAACAAAAATGCCTTGCAGCTTTTTATCTATTCCTTTTCTGATTCCTACCTTGATGTTCTTTCTCATTCTGGATCCTAAACATTTTTCAAACTCCAGCGCTTGGCTAATTTCTCATCTCCATACTTCTCTTCACAATAAACTTGAAAATAGGAAAATGGATACATGCCCCCCCAAATATAAATGCTAAACATTTATATTTAATTTATATTTAATTTATATTCTATTCCAAGAGGAATAGAAATTTTAAACATATTAATAGTTACAAAGTCTTATAATTTGAAAAGACAGAGGATCAGATGCAGATGTAACTTTAAAGGAGCATACAATTCTTTTGCAGATGCAGTGTCTTCTACCCACAGTTCTTACATTCAACACCAAAAGCTTTTTTAAAAATTCATTTGGTAAGGAAACCCTGACCTGTTAAGTCTTATTGCTCTTAGTATGAATATTCACACACATTTTTTTTTTTTACAGAAATACTAATACAATTACAGAGTACTATGCTAGATCCAGCATTGCAAAGCAAAATGTTTAGGTATTAGCAAAAAAAAAATCCAGGAATATCCTTTTTTTAAGTTTTTACTTTAATTTCAGTTAGTTAATATACAGTGTTATATTAGTTTCAAGTGTGCAGAGTGGTGATTCAACAATTCTATACATCACCCAGTGCTCATCACAAGTCCACACCTTAATCCTCATCACCTATTTCACCAATCCCCCAGCCCCCTCCAGGAATATCATTATAAATAATCATTTCTGCCAAGTAGATTTACTCAAGGAATGTAAACATGGCTTAACAATAGGAAGTTTATTAATATAAGTCTTTTAAAAGAGGAAAAAAGATAACATTACTAGATGCTGACAAGATGTTTGACAAAATTCAGTTTGCTATAATAGATCTTTAAAAAAAAACTGAGTTAAGAATTTGAAGAAGCATTTCTCTGTAAGTTAAATAGTATTTACCAAAAGCCAAGAATAAGCATCAAATAAAATGAAAAAAATGTTAGTAGCTTTTTATTTATCTTTAGTAACAAGGCAAGGATGCTTACTGTCACTAGTATTGTTTTTGAGGTTCAATCAAATGCAATATGATATATATATTATAGAAGCACCCTAAAAGCAAAAGCATTACCACTATTTATAGATTATATAATCACATCTTTAGTAAGTCTCAGAGAATCAACTGACTTGCTTTGAAATAATAATAAAGTTTAGTTGCATGCCTGTCGCTGAGTTACTTATGCTAGTTCCCTAAACTTTCTTTGCTTCTGTTCTCTCATCTGAAAAGTGGGGAGACAAGAATATTTAACTCACTGGGTTATTGTGAGGATTAAATGAGTCAATATGTGTATAGTGCTTAGAATGCCTGGCTCTATGAATATTGTCCATCATTCTTATTGTTGCTATTCTAATGTTTGACATATATATTCAAATCAGAGTATATGCAATAGTTGACTATACGTATATGTGTGGGTGTATATATATCTGTATATATATGAGTGTTCTCAAATCAGAATCTTCTTCCTACTAACCTGCTAAACTATACTTGTAAAATCACTAACACTCTAGTCTACATATTTAATATTCAAATATTCAATATTCTATTATCATCTTATTTGACTTCTCAGGAACATTAGACAAAGTTGGCTGCTCCTTTTTCCTGAAAACACTCTCTTCCCTTGGCTTTAACGACACTAAACATGTTAATTTCCGTCTTATCTCACTGGTCACTATGTATTTGTCCATGCTAATGGCCTGTTGTCCTTTGTACTGATTCCCAATGTTGGAGAGCTTCAAGACTCAGGAATTAAGTCCTGTTATACAGCTATGTACTCTTCCCTAGGTGGTCTCATGAGGAAATTAATTTAAAATAAATTATTGGCAGGGCACAGGATGGCTCAGTCGGTTAAGCATCCAATTCTTTTTTTTTTTTTTTTTTTTTAAGCATCCAATTCTTGATTTTGGCTAAGATCCTGATCTCAGGGTGATTGAGCTCCATGACAGGCTCTACTCTGAGCACAGAATCTGCTTGAGATTCTCTCCCTCTCTGCCTCTCCCTGCTTATACTTGCTCTAAGTGAATTAATTAATTAATTATTGGCATAGCACTTATTACCACCTAATACATGTGCATGTGTTTATTTTCTATTTCTCACCACTTGAATGTAACCTGCACAACTGCAAGAAACTTCTTTATCTTACCTACTATTTTATTGCCCAGAACTGTGCCTGATAAAAAGTATGGATTCAGTAAATATTTGCTGAATAAATTAATGAATGAATAAACATCAATCATAGTTAAAAACATGGGCAGCCCCAGTGGCACAGCGGTTTGGCGCCGCCTGCAGTCCGGGGTGTGATCCTGGAGACCCGGGATCGAGTCCCACATCGGGCTCCCAGTGCATGGAGCCTGCTTCTCCCTCTGCCTGTGTCTCTGCCTCTCTCTCGCTCTCTCTGAATAAATAAATCTTTAAAAAATAAAAATAAAATATTTAATCATAGTTAAAAACAAAAATAGAGAAATATGCAATTAATAATAACAACAAAAATATATAAAATACCAGGTAGTTTGGCTGGGAAACGAACTAGGGGTGGTAGAAGGGGAGGAGGGCGGGGGGTGGGAGTGAATGGGTGACGGGCACTGGGTGTTATTCTGTATGTTAGTAAATTGAACACCAATAAAAAAAATAAATAAATAAATAAATAAATAAATAAATAAATAAATAAAAATATATAAAATACCAAAGAATAAATTTAATAATGATGGTACAAAACTTCTAAGAAGACAATTATGAAACTTAATTAAGAAACATAAAACTTGAGTGAATAGAGAGACATACTATGCCCTTGAATGGGAAGGCTTTTATACCATAAAAATTAATATATAGGGGCATTTGGGTGGCTCAGTAGATTAAGCATCTGCCTTCAGCTCAGGTCATGATCCCAGGGACCTGGGATTAAGCCCTGCCATGGGAAGCAGCTGGGAGTCTGCTTTTCTCTCTTCCTCTGCCCCTCCTGTGTGCTGTCTCTCTCTCAAGTAATTACATCAATCAATCAATAAAGCACCTACACTTTAAGAAAACTTACAAAACTATTCCTTTAGCAATGGACTCCTGAAACCCTTAAATGTCGCCTTCTTATGAGATATAATTAATACATGTCCATTACAGAAAATTTGGAAAGCATAGAAAAGCCATTAATAGACTATAAAAATCATTTATAGCTCCATCATTACTTATTCTCTCTTTTTAAATGAAGAAAGTAAATAATGAAACTCTTCCTCTCTGCTTTGTCCAAATCCATACCAACTAGAGGTAGCTGCTGTCATCTGCAATTTAGATACACATTGTGCCAGAGATGTTTTACTAGTACATACCCTCAATTCTATAGTATAAATGATTTGCTTTGTATCCTTTTTGGTACTTTCTCCTTGCATTTATTAACATACACATTAACGCTGTTTTAGATTGAACTGTCTGAAGACAGAGTGTTGCAAAGACGGTCCATTGGGGTGAGCTCTTGGGAGATACCTCTCTGAGGCATATTCCTGAGAAAATGAGGATGGCAGCAATGGGCAAGGGGATAAGCTGACCAGAATGAAGTTGTGATTAAGGCCTCATCAAACTCATGGGAGAATGCTTGTGCTCCAAGGAAACTTTCAGAGTTGGGTAAAATAGGGGCAAGGGGAAGTTTGTATTCTTCTATCAGCCAAACCCTGGGAGGACATGCAAACTTGGGTGAGGTAGTTTCCAGTGAACGACAAAACTTGGAGCCATCATGAGTTTCTAAATACAGCGAATCATTTATACTATATAATCAAAGGTATGGGATTAAAAAGAAATGGCAAGGGAGAGTAGTTTTCTTTCTTCTTTCTTCTTTCTTCTTTCTTTCTTTCTTTCTTTCTTTCTTTCTTTCTTTCTTTCTTTCTTTCTTTCTTCTTTCTTTCTTTCTTTCTTCTTTCTTTCTTTCTTTCTTTCTTTCTTCTTTCTTTCTTTCTTTCTTTCTTTCTTTCCTTTCTTTCTTTTCTTTCTTTCTTTTTCTTTCTTTCAAGATTTTATTTATTTACTCATGAGAGACACAGAGAGAGAGAGAGAGAGAAAGAGAGAAGGCAGAGACACAGGCAGAGGGAGAAGCAGGCTCTATGCAAGGAGCCCGACATGGGACTCGATCCTAGGACTCCAGGATCATGACCTGAGCCAAAGGCAGACGCTCAACCATTGAGCCACCCAGATGCCCTGCGAATTATTTTCTTTATTCCTATCTTTATTGTCTTAATGATTAAATGTAGAGGTTTCCGTGTAATTTAAATCACTGAGAAAATACTTTGTGAAACATTGTAGGGAATAACTCCCGTTGACATACAGTAAGAAAATTAGGCACCACTCTCAACCTTTTAAGTCCTTTTACCTGTTTTAAAAAGAAACTTTTTTAAAGTTTTATTTTAAAACACTCAAAAAGTGTAGTCATCAGGCTTCCCAAATCATCAGATTCTGCACTTCTAATTTTATGCTGGCAGAGAATGTGATCAATAAATTATTGTTGTTTGTGAAACATTTACTTTCATATTTCTAACATATTTTAACTCCTAGGGTTACCAGAATGTGGTGTGGGTTTTTTTCACATTTTTTGACAGCTGAAATTAAACAAATCCTATTCAACTACAAAGCTAAGAGAAGGTTTACTACGTGTGTCATTAGCACCATCCATATAAGGTAACAGAAAATATGAGGTGTGGATTTTTAAAATATGATAAAATGAGAATACTGTTAGATGCACAGGAAGGTGTGACTTCAGGCCTGGCATTTTCTTATTAAAATAAAAGTGCCTCTGTTTTACTTTGCTAAAATAATCAAGATTATGTGTTTTGAGTTGACATATTTCAAATTATTTTATCAAGTCAAAAATATATACCTTCGTTAAAATATGTTTTAATTATCATGTCATTATAATGCAATATATGGCAAAGATTGCTCTGTAATGGGCTGCTAAACATTTTTATGTTCAAGAATATAATGGTTAGAATGAAGAGACATAATTTATTTGGTTATATTTTTTATCACTTAATGCTTTTGCAACACACTTTTTATGCTTGAATAGAAGACTTTTAGGAAAGCATAAAAGCACATAAAAATTGCCCAAAATATTTAAGATTTAAGCATGAAAGTACATATGTATATACACAAAAACACATGTATATGTATATATACTTATATACACATAAATTTTAAAGAGCACATGTTATTCATAATCATAATACTTAGGTTATGTATTATCACACTGGAGCAGCTTGTAATCTTGAGATTGCCTTTTTCCTACTTTGCATTTATACAACTTCTCTCATCCAGAGATATTCTAAGAATACTAGAAGAACAAGGGCTTGTACAGCCTACCGACAGCCAGAAAGAGAGTGAAGGGTCTTCATTATTTTTTTAAAAAACATATAAACTAATGTCTCCAGGATGTGTTGAATGCCAGTTGACTTGTATAATTCCTAAGGCATATTATTTTCATTTCGAATCATATTTATGCCATAATAGTTATTGTAATTTCATAACTTAAATACATGAAATAATTAAATACAAGTACGTAAAGGAAGTTTTTCTTAAAATCAAAATGATGAATGTGTTAAACTGGATAAAGACAAATTGCTTTTTGCAAAAATTAATTGCTGTGCATTTAAGTGTGGATGAGACAACCATAAAGCATTAGAAACAAAATTTGTAAGAATCTAGAATAGAAACTTATTTATATTTCTTTACACGTGTTTTTGTATCACTTAAAGATCCTGAAACTCAAAATTGTGAAGAATACAGTCTAGAGTAGAGGAATGTCTGCATATATGTCTGTAACTTTAGTCATAATTCTTCTAAAGGGTTTTCTTTCAAGTGACCAATTCCTGGCCCTAATTGAGCTTCATAAAATGGCTTCTACTGTAGTCAAACGTTCAGGCATTAGAATCTGACTGTGTTTCAGAACAAGTTCCAACATTTAATACCAAGTGGAGCTTGAGCAAGTTGTTTAGCCTCTCTGAGTCTTAGTGTCTTAATCTGTTAAAGAATAATAGTTGGATCAACCTTATAAAGTTGGATAAGAATCAACTGGATCCTCACTGAGCCAGCAATCAGTAAGTACTTAATAAATGTTAGCTAGTATGTAATGACATATTCAGAAGACTGCAGATCTGTATTCACTACTGTCCAACAAAAATTTTAAAAATTTACATTTTTTCCTCACAACTTCCAAATAGTTTTTTTTTTTAATTAGAGGGCCATGTAGAAAAAGCAAATTTAATATAATCTTGGTGTTATCAGGCTATGGGATGTTGAGGCTTCATGCTTTTAAAATTAAGAGCAGAAATAATTCAATTACATTAAATTAAGAGCAGAAAATATGAGGAGTATAATTTACAAATAAAGCCTATTCTAAATATGTGTTGTGTTTCTGCATCAAAATTCTTAGTTATGTGAAAAAATCATATATATCACTGATTGTTTATATGAACTGGTAAAATGAAGCTGAAGTTAGGAAAAATCATAAAATCTACCTTTATTATGACTACCTTTGATATAAACAAAATCTCAAGGATTACTGAAGTCATAAAACTATGCCTTGTAATCTCTACCCTTTGTAACTTAAACATACTCTAATATACAGATGCTTTATGCTTTCAGAAACAAAATGAGATAGTAAGTTATGTTATATGGTATATGATTTATTTTGGAGAACAGTTTCAAAAAGCATAAGCCATTTTTAGCCATCCAGTGTACCTGGTTACAAAATGGTACCTATTTATAAAATGCATGGTTCATTATAAACACCTACTTTTTCTTTTTTCAAAGTGTGGAATTTCCAATCCAATTTCAAATGTGAATGATGCCTTTTTCTAGATTGACCAATAATAGTGTTTACATGATTCAGTTGACAACTCTTAATACTTGTAGCCTTATTTTTAGATTTTTATACATATGCATCAAAAAAAAGTTGAGTCGTAGCAGTTTCTTGAATTTTAATCTTTGTCTTTCCATTGTATATTATTTTAAATGATTTTTAATTTTTATAGTAAAAAGAAGTCTGTAATGCCCAAACTGCTATTAAATTTGTGCATTTTGGATGGGACACCTGGGTGGTTCAGGGGTTGAGCATCTGCCTTTGGCTCAGGGCGTGATCTCGGGGTCCTGGGATCGAGTTTCACATCGAGTTCTCTGCAGGGAGCCTGCTTCTCCCTCTGCCTGTGTCTCTGCCTCTCTCATGAATAAATAAATATTTTTAAAAATTTGTGCATTTTCGGGTCCAGAAGATAAATGTCATGCCTCTTGCATTTGGTAATATAATTTGTTCTTATTAGTCCTTACTCAGTATATGCTAAGGCATTTATTCTTGTTGACATCATCCAGCTGTATGTGATGAGTCTAGTATATTCCCTTTATCAAATAGATGATCCTAAATTTAGGCCACCTATGGATTCTTAGGAATAAAGGTCCTAAAGCCAGTTAGCCCATTATTTAGAAAAATTTCCTGACAGCACTGATTCTAACATTTAAGTTTAATACTAAAATGCCATAAAAAATAAATCTTTTGTAATAGCTTTGTTGGAAAAAAAAAGCCAAATTTATTGTAGCTGATCTGAACTTTTTTCACATTGCACATGTTGATTAAATACTACAAACTTCAATAAATAATGCTTTCTATTTCTGGAATTATATCAAAAAATTTTGTTTTCTGGAATTACATCAAACAATTGCAAAAATATGCATTTTAATCCTCTATTCTCTCTTCTCCAAGCACAAGAGAGACACAGAAAAAAGATAGTTTGCTAATGAAAAATTATATTCTCTAAGTAAACATCAAGATTATACAACTCAATAGATTCATTTTCTTGGAAAAATTAATAACTATGATAATAACCTTGAAAAATAGCATACAACCTTTTTTTCCTCTATGAGCTCTATTAAACTGGGAAAATACAAAGATATCCTCATCCATCATTTCTGATTACATTATTTCAAAGACTGGTTTAAAGAAGGGAAAATTGAGAAAGGAGCTTTGCTTATTATTACTTTAGAAACATATAGATTAATCTTTAAGCAACTATTCTATAAGACTTTGAGACATAAAGCCATTTAAATAAAAAAAAAAAGACTTTAGTTAAATTCTTTTCCAGAAATACCACTTTGTGAGTACATGTACTCCATCATAAACCATTGTAAATATCACAGGTGGTGCAGGCTGCATTTCCTTCTCATGATGTCACAGAAAAGCTCTCTGCACCTTAAGAAATTGGGTTTGGAAGCTAGGCTTCAGATACCATCACCACTACCATTATCATATCTTATAGTTGAACTGTGCTTTCTTTTTTTTTTTTTTTAAGATTAATTTATTTATTTGAGAGAGAGACAAAGAGAGTGCATGCAAGTGGCAGGGGTTGGGGAGAAGGAAGAGAGAGAGAGAGAGAGAGAGAGAGAATTTCAAGCCAACTCCCTGCTGGGCATGGAACCTGACAGAGGACTTTAGATGGGCTCAATACCATGACCTGAGTCAGGATCAAGAGTCCAAGAGTTGGAGGCTCAACTGACGAAGCCACCCAGGTGCCCTATAAAGTGCTTTCTAGTTTTAAAAGTGCTATACCTTGAGGGAACATATGCCTCTCTGTACCAAGATAGTCCTGGCTTATGTATATTGCCCAGTATATTTATCAGTGCACCCCTCCTTCAGTCGCAAAGTGTCCTGGTTTAGGTCATAAAATAGTATAGCCATCCTAATTTTAAGCAGCGTTAAGTTATATGGCCTTTCCATGAAAGTATTCTCTCTCTCTTTTTTTAAAGAATATATTTATTCATGGATTGAGACAGAAAGAGAGAGAGAGAGAGTACATGCACACATGCGAACAGGGAGAGGGGCAGAGGAAGAAGGAGACAAGCAGACTCCTGATGAGCAGGGAGCCTGACTCCGGGCTAGATCCTAGGACCCTGAGATCATGACCTGAACCCGAACCAAGAGTTGGGGGTACTTAATCAATTGAGCCACCCAGGCACCCCTGTGAAAGCATTCTTATGTAACAGGTGAGAAAATTAAAGTCTCTAAAGGTGACTTGAATACCCTCAAGTGAATAAATGAAACTAAACTAAGTCTTTGACTCCTCTTCAAGACTCTTTTCTTGCTGCATACTCAGTTCACAGAGCCTAGTCCTGGGTACATCAGAACTTCTGAACTCAGGCAGAAATGCTGTTTTCCTGACAATTTGTAGTATATTCATAATACACTTACTCTTTCTGGAGTATGTATTAGAGAATGCTCAGGATTCTAATCTGTTCTTAGTTGTTGGTATGCGTGTGTCTTTGGCCACATTCTTAAGGGCCAAAAGACATCTGCTAATAGCCCACACTGCCCACACTTCTGATGGGGACCACACCTGAAATAATTCGATAGGACTCTTGATTTCACAGTGCCTCGGACAGACCCTAGAACTCCTAGGCAGCTGCTCTAACCACTGAACTCCTAAGTGCCTGATTTCTGGATCTACCAATGGGAACTGTATTACTCTCGTCTGTACTTCAGTTGATGACATGTATTGTCTCACCAGAATATTTCAAGTACAGAGCAAGGTCACAGAATAGTTTTCTGCACAATTTATCCAGTGAAAGCTTTGTAAGTACAGAATCTTGCCCCCCTCTGGAGAGGAAAAGACAGCTTTCTGTCTTAGAAATTGGATTGTTCACGAACATGGTTTAACAATTTCAAGATAAGAGCAAATGGTGAGCAATAATTCCATTATTTTGAATTTGCCTAAGAGAACATATTTTTAGAAATTTGCTAAATTTTAGCATTGATGTGATTTCATAACCAAAAATAATTTCAAAAGTAGCACCACCGCTTAAAAGAAGAAAGAGTACAAAAATAATTTATTATGAAACAAGTAGATGCATTTAAAAAGAAAAAAGCATTTAATTACATCTTAGTATATTTGCAGTGATTCATGACGGCTATTTACATCAAATGATTTTTTAAATATTAAATATTAAATCCATTTAAATGCAATAAGTTGTATGGGGGAATTTTCATCTTTATTTCAGAGTCATGCTACTTTAAAATTCGTCATTAGAGTTAATAAGAAATTATATTGGAGCTATTCTGTCCATTTAAATGAAGCATAAATCAATTATTGAAGCAAGGAATTTTTTCATCATTGTAATGATTATTGGAATAAATTTAGTTCCTCAATGCTGCCTAATGATATCTTCAATAACAAAAAAACTGCACAGACTTAATTTTTACTAGAAACTCTTTAAATGTGCTTATAATGCCATTTTTTCAGACAAAAATATTTTAGAAAATTCTCATGCAGTATCAGAATGCTCTAAATGCCATATTCAGTTATCCTCAATACCCTGGAAACCAAAATTAGATTCAGAATCAATATACTGCACTATCCATTTAACATCCAGTATACCAAACACTAACAACATTTATGAAAGAGTAACAGACTCAGAAAGGTTAAGTTAGTAAAAGACAATCAATATAGCAAAGCAGTATTCTAGAAAGGGGAATTTTATGTGTCTATGACTTCCTATGAGGTGATCCACAGAAGTTAGTTTGCTTTTGAAAGAATATCCTTTGGAATTTCTTTTGGAATTTATGTGACAATCTCTTTAGTCAGGTATGAAGCATAGACACCAGCCTGTGGCACCCTGAACTTTGAACTTTCTCCCCTAAAATAGGAAACAATCTGAAATAGTGTTTGGCTGCCTTGCTAATTGCATCCTGGTATGAGTTACTAGAATTATGTTGTTGTTGTTGTTGTTGTTGTTGTTGTGAAGTACATACTGTGCCAGGAATTTGGGAAATGCTTCATATACATTATTTCATTCAGTCCTCATAATACTTGTCCTCATTTTCCTAATAAGGAAGTAGATATCACGAGGAAAAGTGACTGGCTAGCACTGCTGGGAGGTGGCCAAATTGGAAACCCTACTGGGTGTAATGGCGAAGGCCATCTCACTAACTATATACAAGTGGGCCTTAGTGTGGTCTGCAGCATTCCCAGGGACTCAAGAGTCTCTGAATCTTTTGAAAATGAAGTGATGATATTTGTCATTACCCCTACCACACACACACTGTTTATATTAATCGATAGAAATGTTAGCCTCATATGTCTTGAACATTAATCTACACTTAATAGATTTTAAAATACACAAAGACCAAAAGTATGATAGTTTATCAAATGTCTTCATACACTCTGTAACCTCTAGACCAGGCAGTGCCAGATAATACAAACGTTCCTGGCAGAGCTGGCCATCAGAAGGTGGCATGTTTACTTCAGTGGCTAACCCTCTGCACTTCACACAGATATGTATTCCCTCCTTTTGTGACTGAAGTAATCCCAACCAATGTTGTTGATACCTTGGTTTAGCTAACCACTTCTGAGGCAAGTTACTGAGAATAGCTGATATGCTAATGTTTGAAAATGATTGAGAAAGAGAGAGAGATGGATGAGTGGGTGGGTAGATGGATAGATGGATGAACATTTAGATGGATGGATAGTCAAAAGTTCATAAATAGCAGATGTAAAACCAATGAATTACTGAATTTGTGATTAGTAAAAGTTTATTGAGTACACACTAAAAGATGGTTTGCAAAACTGGAGCACTCAAATGAAAATATAGAAAATATAGAATATAGAAATTCTATAGAATATAGAATATAGAATTAGGGGTATCTTGTTACAAAGCTACTACTTAAAAATACAGGTTTCATGCAGATATGCTTTTTTGCATGTGAGAAAACAGGGGTGGAGTTTCACCTAACCTTTGAGGAATTTGCTTTCTGGGAGTACATCACTAATATTTATGTTGTCTTATGTGTGTTTTGTGCATCAGGAGAAGGTTTATCACAGCTGCTCAAAGAAAATAGACCCAGAATAAGAAAATGTCCACTTGGATTTAGGAAACTAGCAAATTCATTCAGGTATGATCAAAAACCGACCAATCAAAATAAGGGACAAAGGTAAGACAAATTATATGTATATTTATTCATCATATTATTCATTATGTTATATTGTCTAGTGGTTATGATTTAGATTTCAAATTACTCCTTTGTTGACTTCCACACAAAGACTAAGAAGAAATCCAACTTATGAATACATGATAATCTATATGAATATATTTATAGTGATGGAAATAAGTCTGGATAACCTCAAAGAATTGTATATATGATATAGGATTAAATTAATCTCTTTTCCCTCATTTTGCTAACAACTGCTAGTAGGTACATGATTACACATTCACTAAGAAAATTTTAGAGAGATGTGTTTAAATATAGTAGCACTTAATGATGATTTTCTAGCTGCATCACCCTTTACTCAGTTGTCAGTATGTTACATGAACAAAAATGAATTTTAAAATGAAACTAAGAGGACACAAAAATACCAATGTAAACATTTGTTGCCATACTAATTTTTCCACTTTGAATCTGACAAAGCAAGCCAATCCCAGTATCCTGAGACAAGAAATTAGACATCTGGACATTGGGGCAAGCGTCAGAAGGTCAGAATCAAACCAAGGATGGCTCAGCCACTTGTTAGCTGGGTAGCCTTTAGCAATTCTCTTGATTTTTCTAGGTCTCAGTTTTATCATCCGTGCAACAAAGGGATTTAACAAATATACTCACAGTTCTAAAATTACCAATAAGGACTTTAAACTTTAAATTGAATATTAAAACTATTCAGGAAATATTTGAACAATGATTTCTAAAGCTGTATTTGATAGTTTCCTTCTCTTCCATTTTTCACCTGAGACTAAATTCTTTCCTCTGTATAAAGACTACAGAAAACACTGCATTGAATAATACAGGTGTATTTATGCAACACAAGTAATTCAGCAAAGGAAGTCATCATTACCATGAGCATTCCATAGAGAAAAAAATTGAGGCTTGGCACCACTGGCATTCCTGGCATTAAGCAATTTTGTAGATATAGGATGAGAATTAAGATTTTAGTGCCTTCCCCATGTAAGCCCTATGAAAACATGCTATCTTTCCAATGGTTATTCATGTTTGTCTCACTTACTAGATCATGAACCCTGGGGGACTCATTTTTGTTTCACCCGGTATTTATATCAATGCCTGAGGCATTATAATTATTGTGACTACAATTTGTTGAACTTGGATATTGTTTGCAATATAAGGAAATATCATCAATGAGCTGTGATCTGCAGACCTCTTACATCTCAAGTTCAATGCTGCTCAGCAGTTGTGTTCTAATGACTTTGGGAGGGCAGTAGGGTGGACAGCAGGGAAAATGGTGGAGGAGGAAGCTCAAAATAGGAAAGTGTTGTGCTCATATAATCTCTCATAGTGATTAATCTCTTTCCTGAATTCACTGAGTTGGCAAGTGTCTTAGCTTACTTACTGTCTGGGTTCTGCTGTCTACACTGTTTTTTTCTGCGTGCCATTGTCTGCATGAAATGGATAATGAACATTGATTGGCTCCTATCCCAGGCTTTGGGAACCCTGCTAGTTTTGAGTGGAGTATTAGGAATGGTGGCAGAGGGGGGAATAGAGCTAATAGAAATTTATAAATATATATACTACCAACATTAAAAGGCAGATTTTAAAAATTCATTATGATATAGTTGAATAATTATGGATACTGATTCATAAATCCTTCAATAAGAATTGTCATCCCCTCTCAAATGTAAGGAAAGTCAGATGTACTTAGGTTCAGAATTATGATCCCATTGCTTACTGACTGGGTTATTTTTGGCAACTTAAACTGTCTGAATACCCACTAATGTATATGAAAATATGCAATATAATATCTGGCACAGTATAGATTTCCTTCTTTCCCAATTGCAGGATTGTCACTTTTAACATCTTCCCATAAACTTTTCCAAACTCATAACATCAGCAGTTCACCGTTAGGAAACTAAAACCAAATTAAACCATATAAAACAAATCTCTAACACTTTCTCACTTTTTTTTTTTTTTTTTTTTTTTTTTTTTTACCGTATCATTATTTTTAATGTCCAATGTTTATAATATGAGGGCCGGGGCTTTCTCCTCAACTCAAGTTTATAAATTTTCAATTGGCTTGTGAGGCCAATAAGGATACTTCTTCTTGTCTAATTTGGTTTCTGGGAAGACTTCATTCAGGTCCTCAATGGTCATCTGATCAAATGGAATTATGTTCTTCATCTTCTCCAGCTCTTTTTCATATTCTTCAATCCTGGCCTTTGAGAGGGACAAAAACTCAGCACAGCTTTTCACATCTTCTTTTTCCTCAGCATCCACCTGGACAGTGTATTTATCCTCTGGCACAGGAACCTTCAGGGCATTAAACTTCTTCTCAAAGTCATCTACCAAGCCAGCCTTTGCCACATTGGCCTTGTAGTAAGCCCAGTCGATAGCAGGTGGTTTCTCAGGAAGAGTAGCCAACCTGGAGGTAAGCATCTCATTCCAGGATTTCAAGGAGTTGGCAATGGCCTTCTGGTTTCGGGGTATGATCTCCCCAAAAGCTACCCAGTCAATGGTTTTTAGAGCAAGTTTTCGCCCAGCCATCTTGAGATCCTTCACCGACCCCGGCGGCCCACAGTCCCTCTCTAACACTTTCATACAGATTTTTAAAGTGCTGTTTGTTCCCACCAATCACAGGTAGATAAGAGTGTTATCCACAGATTATATCATAACATAAATGTAAGCATAGAAATTGTGTACCGGGCAATTTCACTGCAAACTATAGAATGCTAGTCAGTTTCTTGGTATTGATAATCAAGAAAACTAGTACTTCACCAACAATGAAACTCAAATTTCAGCATCTATATATTTTGAAAGAGGTCTCAAAAGAACATGGCAAACATAAAGCTAGACATGTCACAGTCACAGAAATGTGCTGCTTCCTTTTTCTATCATCCTCTTACTCATTGTTGTGATTGTAATTAGCTATTTATTATTCAACCTCACCTATGTCTATAATCCCCATCCTCTTGTCTGTGTCTCCATTACACATAGCAATTACACCCAAGCCTGGTGGCAGTTGTGTCCAGCAAACAACATATGTGTCACTTGTTCCTGTGGAGCATTTGTCCTTGGATATAAACAGAGAAAACCTCAAAGACCAAGCTGTCAAAAGATCATCTCAGTGGTGTAGTGAGAAAGAATAAGAATTCCCTCTTGTGATATCCAAAGACAAGTTAGAAGAGAATATAAAAGACACGTATGAAAGAAATACACTGAATTTGGAAGCATGTGATTTTTTGCAAATCTGCCATTCCTATGACCACCTTATATCATATCATTTAAATAACTACAATTTTTATAAAAGCATTCTTATAGACACCCTCAAGAGAAATACTTTCTGTTTTTCATAGTCAAATAAGAATCATTTTTCTCCTCCAAGGAACTCAACCATTCATTGACTTTAAGATACCCAGGTATATATGATCAATGTCTTTGGGCCCATTGCACAGGTGAACGAAGTAAAGCATGGAAGGACTAACTATGTTATGCTCAGGGATGACTCTAGTTATTGAAATTCACTTTCTTAATTCCCTAGTTTGTGAAATAAGTCTTTGGGCCAAGACTTCTTTGATGTAGTGTATATCACATCACACTGTTTTGACAGAAAGGAAACATATCTAAATGAAATCATTGCTCCAGTCAAATCTAGTAGAAATGCTTTGTCAGCAGTGACAAAGTTTTGTATTTGATTTGTAACAGAATCACAGAATTTTGAGCTGAAAGGGACCATAGAGATAATGTATCCATCTTCTCATTCTCTAAATGAGGAAACCGGTTCCCAAAGAAATGATACAAATTACCCAAAGCGATACTGTTAATCCATGTCAGGGCTAGGACAAGAGGCAAGTCTCCTTATTCCAAGGTCACTGTTTGTCCCCCTCCCATTCTGTCCTATAAATTCCTAAGGAAACTTAGAATTAAAAGTAAATTGAGACCCTGAAAAATCCCAATAGATCCTTTGGCCTAGTAATCAATCTACTTGTTAATTCCTAGATGGAACACTCTTTTTCATACTTTGTACTCGTATTTACCTATCCCTAGAAATGTCCTCCCTTCCTTCTCTTTCTGGGAAAGCTTCCTCTGTTCTCCTAAGACCCATCTCAAATGTTACTTTTGGGGTGACGCCTTCCTCAGCTGCATCAGTCTCTTTCTTGTTCTCCCTCTGTGGTCCCTTATAATATCTTGCATTGTGTTAAGTGACTGGTTTGTGAGCCTGTTTCCTCCATTAGACCATGAGCTTAGATATAAGGACCATGTCCAAATGAGTTAAAGCATTTTAGTTTGCATATTAAGGAAATCTCTTTGAACGAATGTCAGCAAAGAGAATTGTGTTTTGTGGTGTTTTATTTAAGAACCTGTGGATAGCTCCCACAGCATAAGGAAAGGATGCAGCCCAGTTTCAGGAAGGGGTTGAGTGCTGGACTGGAGGATTACAAGGAACCAAGAGGTCGTCTCTTTTTCCCTCTGGCTCCTGCTTCTCTGTGCATCTGCATCATTCTTTGCAAATACCATAGACTAGCTATAAATACCATAGACTACCATCTCTTTCTCAGTTCACAGAGTTGGAAAATGGACATTACTGATAACTCTCCAGTTAACATCACCTCCGCTAAAGAATAAGCCAGATCAATTTGGAAACTCCTCGCCTCAAATACAATTCCCAGGAAAGGAAAGTGCCTACTCCTCCAATAATCAACTGTGACCAGGGGACAGACACATCATACTAACATGGTGCTCTGACTATAAGGGCATAGTAGAGAAGGAAGTCTCCAGAATGGGGAACAGAGTAAACTTAGCAGACATAACTGGATTTCTACTACAATATCTTTTTCATTGTTTTATCATGTCTCCCCTTAAGTAATACACACCTTACCAACACACTGATACACTTAGTTCTTGGAACCGTGAAAGACAAAATATTTTGGATGAATTCATTTAAAATATTTTATACAAACCTATAATCTTACAGTTAAGTAAACTGAGCCAGAGAGAATAAGTGACTCCTTCAATGGCACATGAATGGTTAGTAATGAGAGGAGAATCTAGATTTCTGGAATATTAGTCTTAGGCTTATATTTTCAACATTTATTAAGTCTTTATTTTGTACCAGGTAATTTGCTAGTTAACTTGCTTTACCAACATTATCTCAATTAATCCTCATGAAAACAGTATGGTGAGTACTACTATTATGCAAGAAGGAATCTGAGCCTTAGAGAAATCAAAGGATTAAAGCCAACACTGAAAGCAGACTCAGCCTTACTAGAAATTTCCAAACCAGCATTGCCCAATTAAATGACATGTGACTACACAGATTATTTTTTTTTAAGATTTTATTTATTTTTTCACGAGAGACACAGAGAGAGCAAGAGAGGCAGAGACACAGTCAGAGAAGCAGACTCCATGCAGGGAGGCTGATGTAGGACTCGATCCGGGCCTCCAGGATCACGCTCTGCACCAAAGGCAGGCGCTAAACCACTGAGCCACCCAGGGATCCCCTACATAGATTATTTTAAATTTTCTAGCAGCTGCACTTTACAAAGTGCAAAAACAGATGAATATTTCACTGTAACAATACATTTTATTTACTTCAGTATATCTAAAATATTACTGCAACCTTCATTCATTATTAAAAAAATATTATATCACTCTCTTCTCTTTGAACTAAGTCTTTGTGTACAGCACATCTCATTTCAAACTTGCCACATTTCAAGTGCTTAATAGCCACAGCTGGCTAGTAGATATCATACTGGACAGTGCGATTATAAATGATTATGCTTAGGTACCCATCAGAACTAGCTAAACTATGTGAATTCTGATGTGATGTAATGACAGATTGTCAAACTTTATGATATGTAGTCCTCCCCTGAATCTCATACCCAGTATTACCATGCCTGGTTCAAGGCAGATTACACCGACTTGGAATCTCTTGCCTCTATCTCCAGATGAGATACTCAGTAAGCTACAACAGTGTTACTCTGGGCACAACAGAAAGCCATTTGACAAAAGTCTTGACCTGGGGCTCACACAGTTCTCTACTCTCACAGCAGAAGGAGCCTATCCTAATAAAAGCTTTGTGAAATCTGGGCTTCACTTTGTGCCACAACAAAAGCAACCCATTGTCTCAGTTACGCAAGAAATTAAAAAACATGAGTAGTTCAGCATGCTTAATTTTTGGTTCTGCTCTCAAAGTGCCCCTTTCACTAGATAACAAGCAATAGATGTGTTTTGACTCTGATGGTTTCCCAAGTTGGGGTGTAGACCATTAGCAAGAATGTTGTAAGCCATTTAGATGAAGGGGGAGGGGTCTAGCATTAAGGTATGCAGAGGACCCATCTCTGCCTCATTTCTCCAGCTGTGGGCAGCAATTAGCATCACTAGCTGACAATGCTTGTCCTCTTTTCAACACCATTTTCAACAACACTGAAAAGCAACTCTACATAATGAGAAGAAACAGGATGATTGTTGGAAAGCCCTCTAATATATGAGAATATATAAGGTGAAAAGTGAGGAAGGATAATTATGTGAGCCACATCTATAAGTGATTGGAAAATAACCAATTTATAACGTCCATGAGCTCATAGTTGTACAGTATCTTATTACCATTAATTTCCAAAATATGTAACTTATTCATGTAAATCTGAGTATTTTATTGATGAAAAAATCTAAAGAGATTAGTAACTATTCTAGAATTTAAATATTTAAAAATTAAAGACCATATCTTCTATTGATCTACCTTTTAAAATATTGTGTTTTTATAGATCCCTTCTTTTCCGTGTATGTGTAAGATTGAAGAGTTCAGAACAACTCACACTTAAATATGTTAATAAGAAATAAGATGTGTTAAAATGAATACATTTTACCTCATGTCCATTTCTAATATCCATAATCTATTTCCTGTATATAGAGTATCCCTCATTTGCAAATTCAACAGATTAATCATAAGGACATTTGTTTTTCCATTTTGTTAAGTACGTGTCATTTTTTGTCTTTGACCACATTATGAAACAAATGAGAAGAGTTTAAACCAATAGGCTGTTTTTGAAGAAATATAATTTAAATTTAAATTCTTGGAGAGACAAGACAAACAAGATAAATTATTGCATGTCTCCAGTAATTGCCAGAGTAAGAAGGAGAGAAGCAAACAGAAAGAACTGTGCAAGTTGACTGGAAAAGGGTGGGGATAGGAAGTCTGAGGTGGCTACCTGGGAGGATTGTAAGCCCTAGCAAAATAGTCCTCAATTTAAAATAGTTTTAAAATAAACTTGAAAAAAATAAAATAAAATAAACTTGAGGGTAGGATTAAAAGGAAGCTATTGGGTGATATGAAAAGACTGGTTACAAGAGAAGAATTTAGGTTACAAAACAAAGAATTGAAATTTAGGTGATAAAAACAGAAGCAGAGAGGAATGAGAACCATGAAGACGACATCAGGATACCTGGGACATAGTATGACTTCAATAAATGTTTATTATTATGAAAATAAATGTGAGAAATGGGAAGGATAATTTACAGGAAGTCAATGAATAGTATAAGCACAATGGTTGGAATGACTTGAGAAATACTTTAGCTGTAATGTTTTTAGAGTGAAAATTGACTAGAGTCTTGGAAAGCAAGAAGGATGGAGATATAGAAGTGAAAGGACCTAGTTGAGGAGAGGCAAAAAAAAGAATGCACAAAAATAGAACAACATTTTACAGAAACAGTTTCCTAACTGTGAAAAGCTATCACAGAGTGCTAGCACCTTAAATAAACAAATAACAAACAAACAAAAAAAAACATTTTAGTCTATAGTGTTGTGTACTAAAAAACTTGTGTAATATCTTTGAGTTTATAAAAAGATTGAATGGTATAGTCCCAAAACGATATTGTCATTACTGTTGCATTTATGCACATGAACATATCAAGCCATATTATAAATGTTTTCCTTTTCTTCTATCTTCTTTGAATTCTCTGTCTCTGGAGTCCATGGCATATTTAGTATATGTTGCATTTTTCAAAGGAATGAGCAGGGATAAACTCTCTGACTAGACATGCTTACTGGGTATTTTGTACCAAATACACAACTACATAAATTTCACCTTTAGAGGCAAAGAACTAACTAAAAATTTCTTCTGTGTTTAACTGTAGGAATTTATGAGACCTGGGTATAACTTTACCTATCTAAGCTCTTTGTATACTTAAGTTACTTCTCAATGATTCTCCATTATTTTTTATGTCTATGGTTTGCTCTCTGTTCCAGTTGCAAACTACCTCAAAATCTAGTGACTTAAAATAAAAACATTTATTTAACTCAGTTGTGAGCCACATCTAAAAGTGATGGAAAATAACCAGTTTATAACCTCCACGAGGTCATAGTTGTACAGTATCTTATTACTGTTGATTTCTAAAACATGTAACCTGGGCAGGGTGCTGTGGGTAGACTTATATTCCTCCACACACATCAGCTGAGGTGGCTCAACTGGGGGTTGTAGGATCTGCTTCCAAGTTGGCTCACTCACCTTAACTGACAAGTTAACATTAGCTGTCAGCTGGAAACTCTGCCAGAGTTGAGAAAGTGGGGGCCTTCGTTCTTCTCCACATGGATATCTCCATGTAGGTCTCTCCAGAAGTTGCTTGGACTTCCTCGCAGCATGGGGACTGGTTTCCAAGGATGGCATTGCACAAGAACCAGGCAGATGCTGTATCACTTTTAAAAATCTAAGTTTTCAAGTCACAGAGCATCCTTCTGCCACAGTCACAGGCCAGTCTAGATTTAAGGGAGCAACTGTACAGCCCACCTCTCCATGGGCAGAATGTTAAAATCATGTCATCAGAATTGTTGAGCGGGGTGGGAGAAACAGTTGTAACCATTTCTGGAAAACATATATTCAAAATCTGTCCAACTCTATGTGACCAAAGTAAACTTCTGGTTCACTGTTCTCCCTTGCATTGCTACCTAAATTGCATTGCTCAGAAACCCAGAAGTCCCCTGTGGGACTGTTGCCTCTTCAGAGTAATCACAAGGAAGGGGTTCGGGAACAGAAAGCACTAGCCCCTGGACCTGTCAGAGAGATCACAGTTAACTGTGGAGTCTAAAGCTGTGCACTTCTAGGAGAGCACTGAGTACTTCTGTTACAAATCAAATTATGACTCACTGATTTGATATTCATGACATAGCAAATCACAGCTCCCATTGGCCCCTCTACACAATTTCTGGAGTAGATCTATAAAAAAGCAAGGAACACATAACTTGGAAAACCAGATTAAAGTTAGCACGCCCCCCACCCCCAGAGAACAGATAACAGCATGGCTTCTATTGAACATCATTTGTGAGAGTTGCCTTAAAGGATTGTGTATTCCAAAGGACAGATTGAGGAAAATACTTGATCTTGGTAGAGTCCTGGTTCAGATCTAAGGGACCACATGCATAATGGAGGGCTCTCAGACAGATAGATTTAGATTATAATTCAGCTCTGCCACTTAACTGTGTGATCTTGGGCAAATCACTTAATCCCTTTGAGCCTCAGTTCCCTTGTCTGTTAAGCAGAAATAATACCTGTCTCACAGAGTTGTGGTGAGGACTGAATTAGATAATGCAAGAGATCCCTTATATCTAGTATATGGAAAGCCCTAAATAAATGAATTCTCCTCCTCTTTTCTCTGCTGCTGATTCATTATGCTTCGGAGCACCTAATTTTTCTGAATTTTAATTATCCTATTTTATAGAAAAGGAATTCAGATGAATTCGTGGATGGAACTGGAGGGTATTATGCTGAGTGAAATAAGTCAATCGGAGAAGGACAAACACTATATGGTCTTATTCATTTGGGGAATATAAAAAATGAGTGGGAAATGACCTCTGTGCCTTAAACCAGCAAATGGATGGCATTGCTATGAACAATGTAAATATATTACAATCTGAAAGATATTAAGTGCTCTTCAGATGCAAAGGATGCACAAGTACAGAGAAATACAAACATCATTTTTCTAAAAACAACAAGAAAAAACAAAAAAACAAAATGAAGTTTTGCAGGTAAACATTGAAAGGAAGATATTGCATATGTATAAAAATATTCTCAAAAGAGCACATGGCGAATTTTGACCAGAAAACATGGTTACATGTGGATTTTCACTATGTAGAATAATTTGTATATATATGCTACATATACAACTTACTTTGAGAAGAATGCTGGTGAATATGGCTAACTTGGGAGTAATTTTAGAAAACGCTATGTTTGCCTAAAAGCCTATGGAGAACTTAATTAGATTCAGAGATGAAATTACCATGAAAATACCCACTAAGTTTTTCAAGTGTACCATTTTTGCTCTGGGTTTATATGATTGGCTTTTTTCTGTATCATTGCTCCAATCCCCATTTATGTTAAAACCAGCACATAGAGGAATGTTGGCAGCCTTTGCATATGCTTTCTGCCCTGTGCCAAATGGAGAAAAGAGTGGCAAGTTTGTAATGTTTGCCAAAACAGCCTGGAGTCACTTGCTGAACTGAATTTAAAATCCTGGTAAATAACAGAAGCTAATTTCAGCTTTAGATGATGGCTCACTGAATCCAGACTCTCTTTGACCAGAATGCCAACTCAAGAAACATCCCTAGTCTTTTTGAATGCTCTAGAGAAGTCCTCAATATCACTTGAGTGGCCACTATTGCCATCTTTTATTCCACGGTGGTCATGATACCCTGCTAAATCCATCTCAACATAGGCCAGCTTTCTGTGGCTTTGAAGATTATGGATTTGTGGTTTTCAGGTATTCTAGAACATTCCATCCTTGTTTTAGTTAGTTTCCATTTGAGTCATTTTACATTGGCAGCTGGCCCAAGGGGCTATTACCTGCCTCATCAGAGTCAGTTAGTATTCTATTAGCAATAATTAAGTCCAGGAAAAGAGAAAAGAACAAGTCAACCTCATCTGAAAAGGGAACCAGTTTCCTCATTTATAAAATGTATTTCTATTTCACAAGATTGCTATAATGATCAGATGAGAAAATAGTCTTGAAAGCATTTGATAAACTACAAAAGCAAGGTGATAAGAAAGAGATCAGACTCATTATACCGAGAGACTCTGAGAAGTCTACATAGAGTCCTGGTGGAGGAATGCCGGAAGCAAGCCCCTACAGAAAAGTATTCGATCCAAAGTTAGAGTCAGCAAAGCAGGCTGGGGAAGCTGAAACTTAGGTCCCTGCCCAGGTCAAATGAGGTCATCTCAGGTCTGGAACCAGGGGATGAGGGCCAGTTCAGGAGCACCGAGTTCAGGCACAGTGATGAAAGCAGAGAGATGTGAAAGTTTGAGCTCACCATCCAGCACAGGCAGTCTTACTGCCTTTGTATCTTTATGATCAAGGCTGTCTGTTTTCCTCAAGAAAAACAAATGCTTAACATTCCGTGTGAGGATGAAGTTTGACAGGCAAAGCCAAGCTAAAAAGAGAAGTATAATTTCTTAATGCGTCTTCTAAACTCTTGTTCCCGTAAATGTCCATCTGCACTGTTTTCAACATGCCTCGGATGATCCAGCTTCCTTGATAGACACCTAGCAACCCACCCCTACGTTTCTCTGTGAAATAATGATGCCCAAATTCCTCATTAGACCCACCTCAAGAGAATGCCTTAATGTTTTTTGGCATTTAGAGTTCTTCCTCAATCAAAATGTACCTATATTATGTCTCTTCCTCTTGAACATCCTGATCTCTGACTACCTGGCCATTCTGTCTTGAGGCATGACAATAATCACCAATAATGGCTAACATATTATTTCTCCAAACAACAATTTTGCTGTAGGGACTTTCTAATGCGATAAGCTAAAAATTGAGGACCTCGTGGTATTGCTAGTGGAAGTGAAACTGGTCATATTTCCAGGCATCCTACAAATCACCCTACAAAAATGGGCTCTGCCACTGCTTATTCAAAAGGTGGCCAGCTGGAAGAGCCAAGCAGGTGGGCCAGTTCCAGGAGGGGGTGCTTCATGATAATGGTCATGAGGGTGGGTTGCTAGTCATTCATTTGAAAACCAAGGTGTATGCAAAATGCTTTGCGAGAAAGTGATATATGATTCACTAGTTTTTATGATTTTCCCTAACAGTGCAGTTAACGGTCTGAGGCTGTGCATACAATTAACATAATTTATTTGACAAATATTTATTGAGCATTTACCATATGCTGGGCACTGTGTCAGGTCTGGAATATACAGTGAACAAGAAGATACGAATCTAAGCATCTAAATAATTTGAAGTTGTGGTGGTTGTTCTACAGGAAGATACAGGGGAGTAGGAGAGAATATACTAGGGAGTTGAGATTTAGCTTGGGAATTAGATCATTGAGGAAGTGTCCTAAAGGATTAGTAGGAACTAGGTGAAGAGAGGGAGGCAAGAACTTTTCAGGTGCTGAGACGTGAAAAAAAAATGTGTTTTTTTGGTCTGAGAACTAACAAAGAGTACAGAGCGGACATAACCAGAGAGCCAGAGAAGAGTAGAGTGAAAGGATGTGGCAGGGCAAGCAGTGGGCACAACATACAACTTCCCGTGTGTCTTGTAAAGATTTCAGAGTCTATCCTAAGTGCCCCTCAAAAGCCATGGCCAGTGTGGGCTGGGCAAGGGCCATTTAATCAGCAGAATGGCAAGATTAAATTTCAAGAAATCATTCTGGTTCTTCTGGAGGTGAAATTACACAGGAGCAGGGGAAGTCAGATATGCAAGCAAGAAAAAGAGCTTGGACTAGAATGGCAGCAACAAGTTAGGAAAAGAGGACAGATTTAAGATATATTTTATAGGGTGATTCCAGAAGATCTAATGATGAATTGATTGGGCTCGGGGTTCTGTGGGACAGAGGAGGTGCCAGTAATTGCTCTCACATTTCTGGCATAAACACATAGATAAATGGAAGCACTAATGGAGATGAGTAGATTTTCACGAATTGATGGGATTTCAATAAGCATAAAACACAGGTAGTGTGAATGAATATAGGCTTCACCTAGTAATATTCTATGAAAATGGCAATGTCAATTACCGTCATCATTTGAGTTGTGTCTGTGTCTCTGTGTGACAGTGACTGTTTGTGCTTTGTGGAGAGGAGAGCAGGGGGCTTAAAAAGAAAAATTGCGAACAAGTAGGTACCTAAAATAATGAAAAAATGATCACTGACTAGTATAGATGCTGCTGGGGAGTCTTTCTGATGCAAATACATACCTAAGTTAGCTCTGCTTTCACCTCAGGAACAAAAAAAAAAAAAAAAAGAGAGAAAGAAAGAAAGAAAAAAAAAGAAAAGAAAAGCAAGGTTTCGAAAAGAAACACTGCCACCACAAGCTACAGATTCCATTGTTTCTAGGGAAAAATTCATTTACATCAAATATCTGAAGCTGTCAGTGCACACAAAGACTTTGAAAGCATTTGTTTGGAGCTAATACTGTACTTTCTATTTATATTCTAATACCTCGTCCACCCCCTTATGATTCTTTGTGAACTTGCTCAAGTTTTGGCTCTACTATACTTTTATTTTTTTTCCCCCGAGACACACTTGTAATCTTTACAGACTTGTTCCAAGAGCAAAGAAATGGATCATTAAAGAAAGAATGAAATGTCATTTGATGGTGTGCCTGCTGCTTTCTTTGTAAAGAATCTGTTCCCATAGCCATGTAAAAATGGAGATGCTGCATGCCATGCAAGTTAAGGACTAGATTAGATGTGGTCAAGAACAGAAAACGCATGTGCTACCTGGCTTCTTCTTAGGAGATGAAGTCTGAAGCTGAATGAAGCCTGCTATTTCTAATTTTTTTTTTTTTTTTTTAGTGAAAACGATCTTTTTGTGATCTGTTTCTCAGGATGGTAAAGTCTCTGAAGATGAAATCAAATGCAAGCAATGGATGCATAGCCATCTTAAATAAATAATAATAACAAGAAGCTTTAGTCAAGTTAGGGCTACCAAAAATCATTATCTGAAATAATGAGACATTATCTGACAGGGTCATTGATCACTTGAAGTTCTGATGGTAATGATCTGGAAGACAGTTTATAAAATCTTCAGGCAATTATCAAATCTCAGGAAAAGAACATATATCAAGGATACAGATACTTGTGCTGAGCACCGGATATTGTACGTAAGTGATGAAACACTAAATTCTACACCTGAAACTAATATTGCACTGTGTATTAACTAATTGGAATTTAAATAAAAATGTGAAACTAAAAAAATGAAGAAATAAAAATAAAGAGTATCAAGATTAGTAAGAAAGAAGGGGATATAAGAAACTGTACATATATCTATACATTTTTGAAAAAGAGAGAAAGATGAACCAGAAACTAAAAAGCTTGGTTCTATTGAAGGGGTAAGTGTAAAAGTGGCAGAAGAAAGGTGGAATAGGAATGAATCGAGATAGAGAGGGTCTGACACCTAGCTGAGAATACCATTTTGTATAGCTCTGAATTTTGGAACCATAGTATTAGTTCACATTTCAAAAAGATAATTAATTAAAATTGTCTAGGATATGGAGAAACCCAGAGTCAAATGCAAACTATAGCAAATAAATATGACTGTATAACTATATTTCAAATAAGCAACACAACCACACTGAAGTGGAAGAAAAGAACTACCCTATGTAACTGAGGAAGCAGTGTCCGGTTTGGACAGTTGGAGACTAAAGACCAAAAGAACTGTGCACAAACACTGTATTCACAATACTAAATATGGTTCTTCTGGGGATATGGGTTAGCAAACCTAAAACAACCTCACATGTAGACTAAAAATAAATAAGTAAATGTTATATAGATAATGAGAGTCAGGTTTCTCATAAGTAGAGAAAAGGTTACAGATAAGGAAAGAAAACTAGAATGAACCCTGTGGTTTTGGATGTGAGACAGAAATAGAAGTATGAACTCATGTTTTCATTGCATGCACACAGAAAGATATGGAAATAAACATAAATGTGAATGCAAGCTTGTATATACATATACAAGCTCTGTCCCCTTAGAGGTCCTGAAAGCAATGGTACCCATGGCCAACAAGCGTACCTAACACCCAGATCTTGATTTCTAACCACCATTCTTCAATAGTGGGAATAAACACCATTCCCTCCAATAAAGGGAAACCAGTCTCCTTAGGGAAGCGCACTGACTGGGAAGAATAAGATTATCCTGGAATAGCTTTGGTGATAAAAAGTAAAGAAGTGGTTAAAAGTGAAGGGAAGTAACACAGGGGCCAGTGTGAAAGAACTCCCAATGGCCAAAGCTGGAAAAATTTGAGCAAAAAAAAAAAAAAAAAAAAAAAAAAAAAAAAAAAAAAAAAGTAATGATAGTACTGGATTGTAAGGCATAGAATAAAATAAACACCTAGAAGTCTATACTGATACAATTAAATAATTTTATAAATAAAGAAATGAGAAAAGGCAGCTCATCTGTGAAGAAGAATCCTAATTAATACATGTGAATGGAATGAAGGAAATGCAAAAACCACCATCTAGCAGACAAACCCAGGAATAATCATTGTAGATAAAACCCATCAATGGGTGCTAAAGTCATTAGATAAGAATTTGAATAGTTTCAAAGTATCTGCTCCAAGATATTTGTTGATTACAGCAAGAAAAATTATAACTTTATAATAGGGAAACCTGGCAAATACCGCCTAACCGAGTGATCAAGATTAGCATTATCAGTAATAAGACATATTGACATTAAGTACCCTGATATGGTGCATCATTGTGGCTAGTAGTATTGCCAAAATATATACAGCCTCAACCTAGTTATGAGCCAACAGCAGACAAACCCAAATTGAGAAATGTTTAACCAAAGAACTGTCTAGACCCTTCAAAAGTCTCAAGATCATAAAAGACCAGGATTGTTCAAGGAACTGTTACAGACTGGGGGACACTAAGGAGACATGACAAGTAAATGCAATATAAAATCCTGTATTAGACTCTGAACCTGGAAAAGAACCTTAGTGGAACAATTAGGGAAATTCAAATTAAGTCTCTAGTTTAATTAGTAGTGTTATACCCCTCGCAGTTCCTGGCTTTGATACCTGTACTACAGTTGTATAGGACAGGTAGAGGAAGCTGGATGAAAGGTACGCCGAAACACTCTATACTCTTTTGGCGACTTTTCTGTACATTTAAAATTATTTTAAAATAAACTTTAAAAAGAAAGGCATCAAAATAAAATATGTCCTAGAGTTAGAGAATTGTAATGGGAATATGAATATTGTAGAGGAAAATGAGTTATACTTCTACAAGATCCAACCAAAAACATCTGTGTTGTTGCTCTAATGAGTTGTGGAAAATCCCTCCATCACTTTTTATCTTAGTCCATAATTGTGTCAGAATAACAGTACCTCTGACTAAGTCCTTGTTTGTATTTGATGTCCTACATTCAATGTATAACTTCCTAATTTTATCTCTTGGTCTTTGTTCATTCATAAGTTTCTACTATAATAAAGATATTTCAAGGGAGTAGAAAACTTCTTTTCAAGCAGAGCACTGAGCTCCCCCTTCAAAGGAAAACCAGTTAAAACTCAGTTTCACGTTCCAGTTATTATTGTAACAAACAAATAAAGAGTCTTAAACCTGCAAGCAAAAATTCTTGAGAAAAAGAAGAAAGTTAGAACTTTTATCCCACAGAGCATTTATTTATTGGGGCTTTGGGAGACATAGTGGAAATAGGATAAATTAGTTATTTAATAAATAATACTCATTTGATTTATGTCAGATTTATTTTTTTACAGGATGACTCCATCAGTCTTGTAGTGAGATCAATGGTTTATCCAATGACTATTTTTTGAAACCTGCTGGGAAAACCATATAACAGAAGTAGTTTCTATACTTGATATTTCATGTATTCCCAAGATATTAAACCAGGATATGTAGATACTAGGAAAAGGGAGAGAGAACAGTCCCATATATCTTTTCTTAGCTCTTCAATCGCAATATAAGAAATACAAATTTATAGGAAGTAGCATAATACAAAATTTTCCCAGCAAGTACCAGTGAGACAGAAACAAGTTGGGTTGTGATAGCCACAGGATCCTTCTATGATAATGGAGTAAAGCATTTTCTTGAGTTTTCCAAGAGGGATCCTTCTTTCCAAAATCATCCTGTTACAATTGCTGATAATTGAATGGCTTCACTAAGGAATGAGATTCTCATTTCAGAAATATGAAATTAGAAAGAGATACAACAATGTTTGTGGATAATATCAGTGAATAAATGACTAATAACAAATCCTCTTTCCAAAGTTGACCATGGTAGGAAAGAGAGCCTCAACAGAAAGTATATTATCTCCGATTTAAAATATTATTTTTTCTCAGAAAATTCTGATTTCTTGAGAGAAAAACATTTCATCTTTAGTAAGTTTTTACTCAGTACCAGGCATTGTACCCAGAGCTTTTAGGCATTAATTCATTTAATCCCCAGATAACTCAAGCAATAGGTATTTTTTTTATTTTTTTAAATATTTTATTTATTTATTCGTGAGACACAGAAAAAGAGAGGCAGAGACAGAGAGAGAGAGAGAAGCAGATTCCATGCAGGAAGCCTGATGTGGGACTCAATCCTGGGACTCCAGGATCACGCCCTGGGCCAAAGGCAGGCACTCAACCGCCGAACCACCCGGACGTCCCACAATAGGTATTTTTTAATCCCCATGTTACAGATGAGTAAACTGAGGAAAGGGGAGCCAACCAAACTGGGGCAGCAAGGTACTTACTGCCTTAAAGAAAATAAAAATAATGCCTCTACTCCTAAAAATGACACTGTTGTCAGGAGGGTAAGTGCAGTTTTTAGTATTTTGAAATAACATATTTCCAAATGCATGTGCTTGTTGTAGAGGTACGTTAAATTCTCTAGGATGCACAAGTAAATCAATGATTATTGAGGAACTCATGTCACTAGTACTAATCCTGATGTAATCCTTTCAATCATGGGCCTTACTTCCAAAATAACATAACAACTAGATATGGAAGGAGAGATTATAGGAGTAAAGATGTATAGAAAGGTCAGAGCTATTCATTTATGTAACCACAGAACTTTTTGGGTTCCATGCTTCTACATAGGTTGAAGTATAATTTCTTCAACACTAATTTATCACAGTTTTTAAGTTTGATTTTATCATATTCATTTTTGTATGAATAAAAAAGGAACAAAGTATGTGTAACAATTACAATTTTGTAATAAAGTTTATAATAACATACGGAAGGAACATTTTGTTAAAGAACCAAGGAAGTTAAAAAGAAAACTGGAATTAGGTACAAAAGAGCTAGATAAGACCGGAGTACTCTACAGGAGACTAATCCTAAGGGTTTCCATGTCATGAAGAGGTATTATTTTACGTGTGCATGCATGTGTGCATGTTGTAGACAAGGAGGAGCCATCAGAGGATTTTAAAGAAAGAACTACCATATTTTTATTTTAGTGATTTCATTCCAGCTTTCACAGGAAGAACAGATTAAAGGAGTTGAAGCATGGAGTTGGGTAAAGAATTCACCTTAGTAAGAATCAATGGAATTGCTTTGAAGGATTGGTGTGAACAGAGACTTCTATGGTCTGGTGAATATTAGACATTGCAAGCTTTGAGAGAAGACTGATAATTATGGAGCACTGAGTAAGAATGAGCCTATGAAAGGGGGAGGTCAAAATGGCAGATGGGTTGTGTGTACATGATCATGTACGTGAGTATTTACTTAAAAGTCTGTAGCAAATTCACTTGTAAGAATCTTAACATAAATTAAATCCTGTAAAAAAAAAAATCAAATCCTGTAAAGAATGGCATCTGTCTTGAGTGTGTGGTGGGAAAGGTTATGATAATAGTTTTGACAGTTAATTGTTCATAACTACCATAAACATTTCAGTTAATTCTAAACACCAAATGTAGGACGAGAGAAGGACCTTAGTGACCACAGTCAACACCTTCATTTCACAGATGATTAAACCCAGAGAAGCTGAGCCTCTTGTTCGAAGGTGCACAGCCTTCTATTTCCAGTCTAGTTTCTAGAATGTAAGTACTACCACATGTGTATTCTCCCTATTTTATCAACAGAGAACCCTGAACATAGTGTGGTCAGGTGGTGCCCAAATTCATAAAGCAGAGGGGCAGCAGGGCTGCTGTTAGAAACCCCTCTTTCCATACCTCATTTGTTGACACCACCTTGTATGGGTAGTTACCTTACTCTTCCCACCTGCATAAGAGGGAGGTATGATCCATTTCACGCACAGTGCCTGACACGGTGATTGACACATAGCAATAACTGTTAGCTGAATCTAGGTTAAACAGTGAGCAATGGATGCCACATCCCAAACAAAGGTTACAGACAAAGCAGGAGTCAGAAAACAAGGATTTGTGAAATTCATGCCATGCAGACAACTCACCTGAATTATTAGAACAATAAACTAGGTATTTAGAGAACAGAATGAGATTGTAGTTCTATCAATCAACTGTTCACATGGGTCTAATACCTCATCATCTTTCATCCCTGACTTGTTTTTTCATCCCTTTCCTTTTTACCTTGAGATAAACTTCTTTGCCGCTCTAGTTCTGAAGTTTAGAGCATCACCACTTGAGAAACTATTCTCTTGAAAGCAAGGATGAAGTTGAATGCTAACTGCATGTACTGCACAATCTTAGAGCTTGTCATTGTTTATGTTTCTTTAACAACCTTTTGACTTGCCTCTACATTTTTACCACCTTCTCTTGGTAGTAACAGGAACTTTCATAAAATTTCTTTGTTTCATTGTTTGCTATTTCAAGTCCCAATGTTTTGCTGTTATCTTTAAAAAGGTACATGATCTCTAAAGACTTACAATGATGATGTTTTGACGTTGTAATTTAACATGGCAATGTGGTCTCCATAATCTTTTAGCGACATTGTTTTACCATTGTCTTGACATTGTAAAATGGTCTCTCTAGACTTACATTTTGCCATCGCCTTGACATTGTAATATGGTCTCTATAGATTTGCATTGAAATTTGTTTTGTCATTGCCTTGATATCATAATGTCCTCTCCATGGACTTCTCTTCACATATATCATCCTCTCCAAAGACTTGCATATCAGCCCCATTACAAGAGCAATGTGCACTGTTAACTTCCCATTCAGGTGAACTGGGAATGATCTTTCATGGTTTCTACTTAACACTAAGTATCACATCTCATCAATAACTATTTTCAAACTCTTTTATCTCAACTCTTCCCAAATCTCATTCCTGATGCAGGGTTTTTACCAAGAAACAAAGTGGACAAATTCCCATTAGGTAAAATCTGCCTGCACATTTTTCATTTTTAATATTAAACTCACTCACTTTAAAAGCATTAAAGTGGAGCAGATCATGAGGGAGTTTTCATCTCTCTAACCCATAATAGGGACTATTTTACAGAGTGGATCCAATAGTACAATAGAGTACATTAGAAAGAGAAAATCCTGATCCTTTCTTTACTCACAAAATACTTTGGTAAGTTCTGTTCCCCTTTGTAATGTCATCATTTTTAATGCTTACTGCTTTAGACAGTGTCACTGCAGGTATTATCTTTCCCCATTATTGTATAACCTAAAAACATTAAGAGTATTTAGTATCCATATTGTCATCCACTATGCCACATGCATGCCTCAATGGAACCATTTTCCCTTAGTCACAATAGGCAAATCTAAACAAAGGCAAACTCATTTAGTATGATCATTTATTTCGTTCAGAAAAATGGAATCCTTTCCTTTGAGCCCTTTGGGGAAATTAAGGAATTTGGTAGGTCTTTGAAAATTGGATTGTGCCTAGAATGCAACCCTTGCTGGCTGAATGATCGCCCTCTCTCACTGTTATTGAAACAGTAGGAGCAAGTTTGTAACATTTGGTGAGTTCCTACATTGTGCCAAGCACTGTACCAAGTGCTTTATTTGCATTATGTTGATACTACAAACACATATACTGCATAATCCTCATTTCTCAATATCCTTCTTCCCCTTTAGGACCTTAAAGAACCTGCATCTCTGCTAGGGTAACATAGTTGTTACATCCTAACAGCGGGATTTAAATCCATTCATTTGAACACCTACCCAGAGATTCTTAATTCGTAGAGCATTTAAAGGGGGAAGAATCGTAGCTGAATTTCAATAACTTCTAACTGAAATGTATTGTTCTTTCAGTTATGAATACAGGCATAAAGCACAGTAGGATTAGGAGAATACCAGTGAGTTTGGCGCAAAGAGAAAGCACAGACATTTTTCTACATTATGACAGTTACTGCAGATTTCTCGAAAGAGCACTTATACTCATCACTATTTCAAAATTGCAATTGTTACTAGACCTGCCTCTAAAACCAGTTATTTAATGTCTTCAAGAAACACATATGTTACTATATCATAATTTGGCTTTTCTAATGTTTTGATAACCGTACTTCAATATAATTGGTTTTCTTCCATGATTTCCTTCCATGATTTTTCGCCATGTACAAACACCACCTATATTTTATTTATATAATGTTTTCTTTAAAATGACAAATAAGTGTTTTACTCAATGAGCTGTTTATAGAGAAAAAATTCTTTGTCTTCCTATAACAATTCATTATATTATGAAAACATTAAAATAAATAATGCAACTATTAGAATTTTCATAAAAACAATAGGTAGCTCACATTCCACATTTTCAGAAATGCTAAACTAAGGCATAAAATACCAGGTCTGGCACTATTCTGGCAAAGGCAGTCTGCTTTGCTAAAAGGTCAGTAATCGCTGAATGATCAGGAGGTTTCTCTGAGAGTCATTCTGTAAGTGCTTCACACAGAGCTCACGGCAGCTCTCACTGTAGAGAGCTGTAGGTCCACTGTAGGTCTACTGCGGGCAGTTTCCCTGTGAAGTGGAAAGAATCTGGCTTTGGAATCACATTATGATATAGATTCTTCTTGGCTACCTGCTGGCTGTGCAGTCTTGGCTAACTCACTCAACCCTAGCTGATTTATCTGATCTACAATATTCTAGTAAAGACTAAGACTCTGAAGATTCTACCAAAAATCTATTAGAACTAATAAAGGAACTCAGTAAAGTTATAGAATACAAAATCAACATTCAAAAAGGAGCTGTGTTTCTACACAGTAATAATAAACCCTCAAATGGAAATTAAGAAAATCCCACATACAGAATGTGAACTAGTACAGCCACTCTGGAAAACTGTGGAGACTCCTCAAAGAGTTAAAAATAGATCTGCCCTAGGACTCAGCAATTGCACTGCTGGGGATTTACCCCAAAGATACTGATGCAGCGAAACGCCAGAACACCTGCACCCCAATGTTTATAGCAGCAATGTCCACAATAGCCAAACTGTGGAAGGAGCCTCGGTGTCCATGGAAAGATGAATGGATAAAGAAGCTGTGGTCTATGTATACAATGGAATATTACTCAGCCATTAAAAACGACAAATACCCACCATTTGCTTTGACATGGTTGGAATTGGAGGGTATTATGCTGAGTGAAATAAGTCAATCAGAGAAGGACAAACATTATATGGCCTCATTCATTTGGGGAATATAAAAAATAGTGAAAGGGAATAAAGGGGTAAGGAGTGAAAATATCAGTGAGGATGACAGAACATAAGAGACTCCTAACTCTGGGAACTGAACAACGGGTAGTGGAAACGGAGGTGGGCAGGGGGTTGGGGTGACTGGATGATGGGCACTGAGGGGGGCACTTGATAGGGTGAGCACTGGGTGATATGCCATATGTTGGCAAATTGAACTCCAATTTTTAAAAAAAAAGGAAAATCCCACATACAAAGAAAGCATCAACACAATAAAATGTTTAAGAATCAATTTAACCAAGGAGACGAAAGATCTGTATACTGAAAACTATACTTAAAAAATGAAAGAAATTAAAAATGTAACTAAATGGAAATATATCCCATTTTTATTGACTAGGAGAACTGATATTATTAAAACATTCATGTTGCCCAAAGCTGTCTAATATTCAGCACAATCCCTATCAAAATTCCAATGGCATTTTTTTAAAGAAATGAAAGAAACAGTCATCAAATTCATGTAGAACCACAGAAGACCCCAAATAGTCAAAGCAATCTGGAAAACAAAGAACAAAGCTGGAGGTTCACACTTCCTGATTTCAAAGTGTCCAAAGCTATAGTAATCAAAACAGTATGGTGCTGGCATAGCATAGACCAATGGAACTGAATTTAGAGCCTAGAAATAAACCTGCACATATGTGACCAATTAATATTTGACAATGAAGCCAAGAATATGCAATGGGTAAATAACAGTCTCCTTAATACACGGTGCTTGGAAAACTGGATACCTACATGCAAAAGAGTTAAATTGGTCCTTATCTTACACCATACACAAAAATTAACCTGAAATGGGTGAAAGACTGAAACATAAGACCTGAACCAGAAAACTCCAGAAAATCTCCTTGACATCAATCTTGGCAATGATTTTTTGTGTATGATACCAACAGCACAGGCAACAGAAGCAAAAATAAACAAGCATAACTACATCAGACAAGGATGCTTCTGCACAGCAAAGGGAGCCATCAACAAAATGAAAATGCAGTCTGTGGAATGGGAGCAAATACCTGTAAACCATATGTCTGATAATATCCAAAATATATAACCTTCAGTTAACACACAAATGTTAACTATGTGAGGTGATGGATGTGTTAATTAACTTGGTTGTGGTAATCATTTCACAGTGTGTACATATATCAAATAATCATGTTGTACACCTTAAATTTTATTTATGCAATTTTATTTGTCAGTTATACCTCAGTACAAGTGGGGCGGGGGTTGGGGGGGCTAAATGCAATGCCATTCCAAGTGCCTGATTCCGATTAAGTGCCCGCAGAATGCTTCTTCTCTACACATTCCCACTTCCCACCACTTTTTTTTTTCTTCGTTAGTAGGTTATAGAGAAGACTACAAACTGAACAGAAAGACAAATGATTTCAGTGATGTGGTATCACAGTACCATGTCCGAAAGGTAAAGACTCAGCTTTGGATGGAGCCTAGAGTGCTTAGAAAATTCACCTTGTTCAGAAAATCTGGATTCCAAATTCCTATGTCCACATATTTCCAAGTGACCTTGAGCCAATGGACTTCTCTGAGTATCAAGTTTTCTCCTCTTTCCATTAGAGTGATGTATGATGCACACAACTGGCTTATTGTAATAATTACATCAAAACACATGCAAGAGTACTTTGTCTAAGACACACAGGACAATCTTACGGTACGTATCTGGCATGAGGTTTTCTGAACTTATTTGTGACTTTTATGAATGGCTCCAAGTTATCATAGCACTCATTATTTTACTAGACAGTAAGGCAAGTTGTTTACTAGACAGTAAGGCAAGTTGTTTACTAGACAGTAAGGCAAGTTGTTTCTACAGTTTCTGTCCTTTTCCTACAGTATTAGATTATAATTCTGTTCTTCTTGCTCTGTGTTTATTACTTTATTTATTTATTCCAAAAAATGTATTGACCGTCTCTAATATTTTAGACTGCAGAGCTGACAATATTAGCTAATGGGAAGATCATACACTTAAACAGAACTCAGTATGTGTCAGACACTATTCAGAGCGTTTCATGTGTATTGAACATTTCATCTTTGTACCAATTCTATGATTTCTAATCTGCAGATGAGGAAACTAAAATACAGAGAGGTTAAGTAATGTGCTCAAGGCCACCCAGCTAGTAACTGGCAGAATGAGAACTCAGCTGATGCAGTCTAAGTCTAGAGTGTTCTAATCACTACCTTATGCACCTCTCAAGACAGACAAGATGAGTATCACTTCCTCCTACATGGGGCTTCTGTGAAATAAGTGCACCCTAACTAGCAGCAGTAAGGGGATAGATAGAGTTTTGTGGTTTCCTGAGCATTTTCACAATAGTGTTCCATTCAATTTCTTCAGTGGCTCTGGAGATGGGGAAGGTATTAGCATCTTCACCATGCAGATAAGAAAACATGGGGCATTTGGGTGGCTCAGTTGTTGAGCGTCTGCCTTTCATCAGGGCATGATCCCGGGGTCCTGGGATCAAGTCCCGCATCAGGCTCCCCACAGGGAGCCTGCTTCTCCCTCTGCCTATGTCTCTGCCTCTCTCTGTGTCTCTCATGAATAAATAAATAAAATCTTTTTTAAAAAAGGGAAAGAAAACTGTGACATGATTTTAAAGTACTGAAAAAAAATTGAGAAGCAAAGACATCAAGTTGAAATTTTAATAGAACAAAAACATCATTTTCTGGATGTTCTCCTCTTCTCCTATAATACTACACAGGCATGTTATGAAAATCAAATAACACAATAGATTGTAAATTCCAAAGATATGTATATTACCTCTAAGAAATAGTAGTGGTAATAGTATCTGTTTCAATGCCGGCAGAAACCTGACTCTCCATGTGGACTCTGTCTAATTTAATCTGGGACCATCGTCTTCCTCATAATAACTTCAAACCCCAAAGATCCTATTCTGGCCTTAAACCCACAGACAACTGTACAATAGAACCCTCTGCTGGCGTAAGATCATAGGGTATTTCAATCAGCAAATGACAGTTGTCTCTTGGTCAAAAATAGAAGTTTGAACTCCAGACCCAACCCTGAAGCCAACCTAACATGAGAAGTGGTTCAGCTGCAAACCTCTGGGCTTAGTGTCTTCATCTTCAAACTAGCTGGCAGAAGGAATAATATAGTCCTCTTCCATTTTTCTACTTTTTTCTTGTGATATGTCCTTCTTATAACTCCCACCCTCTGACCCTTTGTGCCCATATACTATTTTTGTTATCATCTTCTCTAAACTCTACCAGAGGCACTCATTTAATACTTGTTTTATGATTGTCACTTGTCAGCATGCATTTGGTATAAAGGGAATCCAATTTTTCTTGGGAATGATGACATTATTAATCTAATGATTTCGTAAAAACTCAGGACACTGGGTTAATATTCTTCATTTAACACCCTAGGTCTGTATATTGCAATGTTACTACTTGGAGAGGTTTTTTTATTTCAGAGGTAAAAATATTACTAATATGTATGGCCAAGACTGGAAACATTGTCAAGATTACATGAATAGGAAAAGTTCTCTGATTCAAATTATGTAGGAAAAAAATTCATCAGCTTTGTCCATTTTGTGAAGTAAAAAGAGCATAGGCTTTGGAGTCTGATAAGTCTGAAGTCTGAGTCACAATGTACTCATCTGTAAAGTGGAAGTAATATCATCTTTATCACAGGGCTTTTCAAAGGAGAACTGAAATCACAAGACAGGACCCCTGTGCACAGTAATTGGGGCATAGTAGATGCTCAGTCGGTGTTCGTTTCTCCCTATACCTCCTGTCTTGATTGAAATCTATACTCAAAGGTTCAGCATTCCACTCACCAGGATTTTTGGACTTTGTCAGATAAGAATGTTCCTTGGTTTAGTATTTTGAGGGCAACTATAATGATAAACAATAACCAACATTTACTCAAGTATTCAAAAGCAATTGATTTTCCTTGCTTAAAAAAAAAAAGTCACCAAAAGTTTATCAACTTGCAAAAGCCTGTTTCTAAGCACCTCGCCTTCTGTTGGGACAAGAGGTGCAAAATTATGGCTCCTGGGAAGCCTGGGTGGTTCAGCGGTTTAGTGCCTGCCTTCTGCCCAGGGCATGATCCTGGAGTCCTGGGATGGAGTCCCACATCGGGCTCCCCACAGGGAGCCTGCTTCTCCCTCTGCCTGTGTCTCTTGCCTCTCTCTCTGTGTGTCTCTCATGAATAAATAAATAAAATCTTTAAAATAATTATGGCTCCTAATATTTATTATGACTTATCCAACATAAATCACCAGCAGACTTCTGCGAGGCTATTAGTTGTAACAATACTGTTGTGTATCAAAAACCTCATTCCAGTTTTTCCTTGACATTTATGTAATTCTTTTTTTTCAAGTTGAAATAAAAGGCGTACATATTAGACTCAATGCCAGCTTTGTCATTAATTTGTAAGTCTTGGATAAATACCTTTTATGGGAAAAAAAAAACCCTAACTGAAACTAATTGTCCATTCAATATATAACATTAATCAATTAAGGATGACCCAGAAGTACATCCATATAAGCAATAATTGTTCAATGTCTATGCAAAAATTAAAAACAATAGTATTGAGTGATAGGAAGAGCTTCCAAAAACAATTGTGCAATAAAAAAAGCTCCTTGTGTTAGAGCTAAAGTTTAAGGTTAAAGTTCAAGTTTTCATTCGGCTTTACATGCATGGAATTCCCAGTCATATTGACATAGGGAGAGCAGAGTATCAGTCAAAATCCACCAGACAGATGTGAAAATTGAATTTTTCCAGTAAGCTCTAATGTAAAAGGAAATGCTAGCACATTGCAGGGCAATGGAGGAGGAGGGTTGCGTGAAGACGAGAGCTGCAGCTATAGCAACGTGGGAAACTGTGATTATAAAAATCAGAGGACAAACTGTACTGATAAGGATGAGTAAGGGCAGAGGAATTTTCTCCTAATGATTCAGATGTTGGAGACTAAAATATCCCTAAGAGATAAGCCAGTCTTTCACCCTCTCTACCATGTAGGTCACAGTGTCCGAGCAGAGAAGGCACGCTATGACTATGAAACCCAGCCTTGCTGGGACAGCCCCCTTGACATGAGCAGGGTTGCTTGCCTAAGAAATTCATTGATCTTAGGAGCTTCACTTATTTATTCTGTGGGAGAATAAACATGATCAGAACCTCATCTTACTCTCAAATTTCTTACAATATCATATGTGTTCTAAGAAGCATGAATACCTAATTCTGTGTGGGATAGAGGCTGGTTGTGGTGACTTGAGAAATAAATAATAACTAGCATCTGGATAGTCATGGAATGTTCTACTTTTCACATTGTTTTCTCATATATTATCTCATTGAACCATCTCACAATTCTGCGAGGTAGGGATTTTTAATGTTACTCCAGTTCTGTAGATAATGCTCATTGTGGTTAGAATTAGAGCCATGTGCACAGTCACACACTGAGTCTAGGGTCCGGTGGGGACTTAAATCCTGCTTGCAGTGTTGTTTTTAAGTCTCATGCTACTTTTGAAAATTCCATGCTGTTGCTCATATTAACATATGATTGCAGAGTTTTTTCAAGGTTTTTTTTTCTCATTTAAGTTATGCGACTACCCTATGAAGTAGGTGTTATTATCCATATTTTATTTATTTTATGGGTGAGAAAACTAAGGCTTTGAGAAGTTAGTATCTTGTTAAAATCTCACAACTGGCAATAGAAGAGTGAGGGTTGTTGGCCAAGGTCTTTTGAGTGTATGATGGCTATTTAAGAACTCAGAAGCTGAAGATATTATTTCTGACTACAGTAAGTGACATTTTGCTGGGTCTTGAAAGCTATTTAAATAAGAAGACGTGGGGCAGCCTGGGTGGCTCAGCGGTTTAAGCGCCTGCCTTCAACCCACGGCATGATCCTGGTGTCCTGGAATTGAGTCCTGCGTCGGGCTCCGGGCGTGGAGCCTGCTTCTCCCTCTGCCTGTGTCTCTGCCTCTCTCTCTCTATCTGTCTCTCTCTATCCATCTATCTATCATGAATAAATAAATAGGGGGAGGAGCAAGATGGCGGAAGAGTAGGGTCTCCAAATCACCTGTCTCCACCAAACTACCTAGAAAACCTTCAAATTATCCTGAAAATCTATGAATTCGGCCTGAGATTTAAAGAGAGACCAGCTGGAATGCTACAGTGAGAAGAGTTCGCGCTTCTATCAAGGTAGGAAGACGGGGAAAAAGAAATAAAGAAACAAAAGGCCTCCAAGGGGGAGGGGCCCGCGAGGAGCCGGGCTGAGGCCGGGGCGAGTGTCCCCAGGACAGGAGAGCCCCGTCCCGGAGGAGCAGGAGCTGCACCGACCTTCCCGGGCGGAAAGGGGCTCCAGGGAGTTGGAGCAGGACCCAGGAGGGCGGGGATGCCCTCAGGCTCCCGGGGACAGTAACAGCAACTGCGCGCCCAGGAGAGTGCGCCGAGCTCCCTAAGGGCTGCAGCGCGCACGGGGGACCCGGCGGGACCCGGAGCAGCTGAAGGGGCTCGGGCGGCGGCTCTGCGGAGGGGGCTGCGCGGCCCCGGGAGCAGCTCGGAGGGGCTCGGGCAGAGGAAGAGGCTCCGTGCGGAGGGGGCTGCGCGGTTCCAGGAGCAGCTCGGAGGGGCTCGGGCAGAGGAACAGGCTCCGTGCGGAGGGGGCTGCGCGGCCCCGGGAGCAGCTCGGAGGGGCTCGGGCAGAGGAAGAGGCTCCGTGCGGAGGGGGCTGCGCGGTTCCAGGAGCAGCTCGGAGGGGCTCGGGCGGCGGCTCCGCGGAGGGGGCTGCGCGGCCCCGGGAGCAGCTCGGAGGGGCTCGGGCGGAGGAAGAGGCTCCGTGCGGAGGGGGCTGCGCGGTTCCAGGAGCAGCTCGGAGGGGCTCGGGCGGCGGCTCCGCGGAGGGGGCTGCGCGGCCCGGGAGCGCGAATCCACCAGCGCAGGCTCCGGAGCACAGGGCGCCGGGACACAGCCCAGGATCCCGCCTCCCCCGGGACAGGCAGAGGCCGGGAGGGCCCAGGACAGCGAGGACGCTCCTGCCCCAGCTGAGCAGATCAGCGGCCCCGCCCGGAGCCTCCAGGCCCTGCAGACGGAGTTCCTGCCGGAGCTGAATCCAGGTTTCCAGAGCTGCCCCGCCACTGGGGCTGTTCCTCCTGCGGCCTCACGGGGTAAACAACCCCCACCGAGCCCTGCACCAGGCAGGGGCACAGCAGCTCCCCCAAGTGCTAACACCTGAAAATCAGCACAACAGGCCCCTCCCCCAGAAGATCAGCTAGACGGACAACTTCCAGGAGAAGCCAAGGGACTTAAAGAACACAGAATCAGAAGATACTCCCCTGTGGTTTTCTTTTTTTTTGTTGTTGTTTTTTGTTTTTTGTTTTTGTTTTTGTTTTGTTTTGCTTTTTGATTTGTTTCCTTCCCCCACCCCCTTTTTTTTCTCCTTTCTTTTTCTTTCTCTTTTTCTTCTTTTTTTTTTTCTCGTTTTTTTTTCTTTTCTTCCCTTTTTTTTTCTCTTTCTCTTTTCTTTCCTTCTTTCTCTCCTCTCTTTTTCTCTTTTTCCCAATACAATTTGCTTTTGGCCACTCTGCACTGAGCAAAATGACTAGAAGGAAAACCTCACCTCAAAAGAAAGAATCAGAAACAGTCCTCTCTCCCACAGAGTTACAAAATCTGGATTACAATTCAATGTCAGAAAGCCAATTCAGAAGCACTATTATACAGCTACTGGTGGCTCTAGAAAAAAGTATAAAGGACTCAAGAGACTTCATGACTGCAGAATTTAGAGCTAATCAGGCAGAAATTAAAAATCAATTGAATGAGATGCAATCCAAACTAGAAGTCCTAACGACGAGGGTTAACGAGGTGGAAGAACGAGTGAGTGACCTAGAAGACAAGTTGATAGCAAAGAGGGAAACTGAGGAAAAAAGAGACAAACAATTAAAAGACCATGAAGATAGATTAAGGGAAATAAACGACAGCCTGAGGAAGAAAAACCTACGTTTAATTGGGGTTCCCGAGGGCGCCGAAAGGGACAGAGGGCCAGAATATGTATTTGAACAAATTCTAGCTGAAAACTTTCCTAATCTGGGAAGGGAAACAGGCATTCAGATCCAGGAAATAGAGAGATCCCCCCCTAAAATCAATAAAAACCGTTCAACACCTCGACATTTAATTGTGAAGCTTGCAAATTCCAAAGATAAGGAGAAGATCCTTAAAGCAGCAAGAGACAAGAAATCCCTGACTTTTATGGGGAGGAGTATTAGGGTAACAGCAGACCTCTCCACAGACACCTGGCAGGCCAGAAAGGGCTGGCAGGATATATTCAGGGTCCTAAATGAGAAGAACATGCAACCAAGAATACTTTATCCAGCAAGGCTCTCATTCAAAATGGAAGGAGAGATAAAGAGCTTCCAAGACAGGCAGCAACTAAAAGAATATGTGACCTCCAAACCAGCTCTGCAAGAAATTTTAAGGGGGACTCTTAAAACTCCCCTTTAAGAAGAAGTTCAGTGGAACAGTCCACAAAAACAAAGACTGAGTAGATATCATGATGACACTAAACTCATATCTCTCAATAGTAACTCTGAATGTGAACGGGCTTAATGACCCCATCAAAAGGCGCAGGGTTTCAGACTGGATAAAAAAGCAGGACCCATCTATTTGCTGTCTACAAGAGACTCATTTTAGACAGAAGGACACCTACAGCCTGAAAATAAAAGGTTGGAGAACCATTTACCATTCGAATGGTCCTCAAAAGAAAGCAGGGGTAGCCATCCTTATATCAGATAAACTAAAATTTACCCCAAAGACTGTAGTGAGAGATGAAGAGGGACACTATATCATACTTAAAGGATCTATTCAACAAGAGGACTTAACAATCCTCAATATATATGCTCCGAATGTGGGAGCTGCCAAATATATAAATCAATTATTAACCAAAGTGAAGAAATACTTAGATAATAATACACTTATACTTGGTGACTTCAATCTAGCTCTTTCTATACTCGATAGGTCTTCTAAGCAAAACATCTCCAAAGAAACGAGAGCTTTAAATGATACACTGGACCAGATGGATTTCACAGATATCTACAGAACTTTACATCCAAACTCAACCGAATACACATTCTTCTCAAGCGCACATGGAACTTTCTCCAGAATAGACCACATATTGGGTCACAAATCGGGTCTGAACCGATACCAAAAGATTGGGATTGTCCCCTGCATATTCTCGGACCATAATGCCTTGAAATTAGAACTAAATCACAACAAGAAGTTTGGAAGGACCTCAAACACGTGGAGGTTAAGGACCATCCTGCTAAAAGATAAAAGGGTCAACCAGGAAATTAAGGAAGAATTAAAAAGCTTCATGGAAACTAATGAGAATGAAGATACAACCGTTCAAAATCTTTGGGATGCAGCAAAGGCAGTCCTAAGGGGGAAATACATCGCAATACAAGCATCCATTCAAAAACTGGAAAGAACTCAAATACAAAAGCTAACCTTACACATAAAGGAGCTAGAGAAAAAACAGCAAATAGATCCTACACCCAAGAGAAGAAGGGAGTTAATAAAGATTCGAGCAGAACTCAACGAAATCGAGACCAGAAGAACTGTGGAACAGATCAACAGAACCAGGAGTTGGTTCTTTGAAAGAATTAATAAGATAGATAAACCATTAGCCAGCCTTATTAAAAAGAAGAGAGAGAAGACTCAAATTAATAAAATCATGAATGAGAAAGGAGAGATCACTACCAACACCAAGGAAATACAAACGATTTTAAAAACATATTATGAACAGCTATACGCCAATAAATTAAGCAATCTAGAAGAAATGGACGCATTCCTGGAAAGCCACAAACTACCAAAACTGGAACAGGAAGAAATAGAAAACCTGAACAGGCCAATAACCAGGGAGGAAATTGAAGCAGTCATCAAAAACCTCCCAAGACACAAAAGTCCAGGGCCAGATGGCTTCCCAGGAGAATTTTATCAAACGTTTAAAGAAGAAATCATACCTATTCTCCTAAAGCTGTTTGGAAAGATAGAAAGAGATGGAGTACTTCCAAATTCGTTCTATGAAGCCAGCATCACCTTAATTCCAAAGCCAGACAAAGACCCCGCCAAAAAGGAGAATTACAGACCAATATCCCTGATGAACATGGATGCAAAAATTCTCAACAAGATACTGGCCAATAGGATCCAACAGTACATTAAGAAAATTATTCACCATGACCAAGTAGGATTTATCCCTGGGACACAAGGCTGGTTCAACACCCGTAAAACAATCAATGTGATTCATCATATCAGCAAGAGAAAAACCAAGAACCATATGATCCTCTCATTGGATGCAGAGAAAGCATTTGACAAAATACAGCATCCATTCCTGATCAAAACTCTTCAGAGTGTAGGGATAGAGGGAACATTCCTCGACATCTTAAAAGCCATCTACGAAAAGCCCACAGCAAATATCATTCTCAATGGGGAAGCACTGGGAGCCTTTCCCCTAAGATCAGGAACAAGACAGGGATGTCCACTCTCACCACTGCTATTCAACATAGTACTGGAAGTCCTAGCCTCAGCAATCAGACAACAAAAAGACATTAAAGGCATTCAAATTGGCAAAGAAGAAGTCAAACTCTCCCTCTTCGCCGATGACATGATACTCTACATAGAAAACCCAAAAGTCTCCACCCCAAGATTGCTAGAACTCATACAGCAATTCGGTAGCGTGGCAGGATACAAAATCAATGCCCAGAAGTCAGTGGCATTTCTATACACTAACAATGAGACTGAAGAAAGAGAAATTAAGGAGTCAATCCCATTTACAATTGCACCCAAAAGCATAAGATACCTAGGAATAAACCTCACCAAAGATGTAAAGGATCTATACCCTCAAAACTATAGAACACTTCTGAAAGAAATTGAGGAAGACACAAAGAGATGGAAAAATATTCCATGCTCATGGATTGGCAGAATTAATATTGTGAAAATGTCAATGTTACCCAGGGCAATATACACGTTTAACGCAATCCCTATCAAAATACCATGGACTTTCTTCAGAGAGTTAGAACAAATTATTTTAAGATTTGTGTGGAATCAGAAAAGACCCCGAATAGCCAGGGGAATTTTAAAAAAGAAAACCATATCTGGGGGCATCACAATGCCAGATTTCAGGTTGTACTACAAAGCTGTGGTCATCAAGACAGTGTGGTACTGGCACAAAAACAGACACATAGATCAGTGGAACAGAATAGAGAATCCAGAAGTGGACCCTGAACTTTATGGGCAACTAATATTCGATAAAGGAGGAAAGACTATCCATTGGAAGAAAGACAGTCTCTTCAATAAATGGTGCTGGGAAAATTGGACATCCACATGCAGAAGAATGAAACTAGACCACTCTCTTTCACCATACACAAAGATAAACTCAAAATGGATGAAAGATCTAAATGTGAGACAAGATTCCATCAAAATCCTAGAGAAGAACACAGGCAACACCCTTTTTGAACTCGGCCATAGTAACTTCTTGCAAGATACATCCACGAAGGCAAAAGAAACAAAAGCAAAAATGAACTATTGGGACTTCATCAAGATAAGAAGCTTTTGCACAGCAAAGGATACAATCAACAAAACTCAAAGACAACCTACAGAATGGGAGAAGATATTTGCAAATGACATATCAGATAAAGGGCTAGTTTCCAAGATCTATAAAGAACTTATTAAACTCAACACCAAAGAAACAAACAATCCAATCATGAAATGGGCAAAAGACATGAACAGAAATCTCACAGAGGAAGACATAGACATGGCCAACATGCATATGAGAAAATGCTCTGCATCACTTGCCATCAGGGAAATACAAATCAAAACTACAATGAGATACCACCTCACACCAGTGAGAATGGGGAAAATTAACAAGGCAGGAAACCACAAATGTTGGAGAGGATGCGGAGAAAAGGGAACCCTCTTACACTGTTGGTGGGAATGTGAACTGGTGCAGCCACTCTGGAAAACTGTGTGGAGGTTCCTCAAACAGTTAAAAATATACCTGCCCTACGACCCAGCAATTGCACTGTTGGGGATTTACCCCAAAGATACAAATGCAATGAAACGCCGGGACACCTGCACCCCGATGTTTCTAGCAGCAATGGCCACGATAGCCAAACTGTGGAAGGAGCCTCGGTGTCCAACGAAAGATGAATGGATAAAGAAGATGTGGTTTATGTATACAATGGAATATTACTCAGCTGTTAGAAATGACAAATACCCACCATTTGCTTCAACGTGGATGGAACTGGAGGGTATTATGCTGAGTGAAGTAAGTCAGTCAGAGAAGGACAAACATTATATGTTCTCATTCATTTGGGGAATATAAATAATAGTGAAGGGGAAAATAAGGGAAGGGAGAAGAAATGTGTGGGAAATATCAGAAAGGGAGACAGAACATAAAGACTGCTAACTCTGGGAAACGAACTAGGGGTGGTAGAAGGGGAGGAGGGCGGGGGGTGGGAGTGAATGGGTGACGGGCACTGGGTGTTATTCTGTATGTTAGTAAATTGAACACCAATAAAAAAAATAAATTAAAAAAAAATAAATAAATAAATAAATAAATAAATAAATAAAAAAAATGAATAAATAAATAAAATATTTTTAAAAAATAAGATGTTGGCAGAGAGGGGAATAACCCACCTGCAGGGGCCATGTCAAACAAAGAATGTAGTAGGTCACACAGACCAAAAAAGCAAGAGTACAGGATATATTGGGATATAAAATAAAATCAGTCTGGAGTCATTTGGTGTAAAGTCTTAACTATCTTTTCCAGAGATTTTATCTTCTTTGGGCAATGGGGAGCTTTGAAGATGGATGATAGTGTATTTTTGTTAATTATTCTTTGTTTTGTTTCTATTTTTAATCTAATAATGGAACAAGAATGAGCTTTTGAAGGAGAGATTGAAGTCAAGGAAGCAAGTCTGAAGATCATTGCAATAGTGTAGATAAGCAGTAATGACATTATCAATTAGGTGTTAACAGCAGGAATGAAAATCAAAATGATTATCCCCCTTTTGCAGATGAGAACGCTAAGGAATTAAAAAGAAAAGTTTCAGATGTATGCAGAGTTTCTCCTTCATTATCATAAACAGCTAGCAAATACTAACTTTAGCTAAGCAAATACTCCGAAGCATGCAAAATCCTTAGCCTGAACACCCCTACCAGCTTACCTCCCAAGCCAAGACCTTTAACTCCGGATACTATTCACCCCGATTCACACTGCTCTCTGTGCTATTCCACAAATTGAGCCTTCTGTAATGGAATCATTTTCTCCCCGAGAACACTTGCTCAATCCTCCCACAAACCAGTTCACTGCTGAAGAGCCCCCATGTGCAACTCTCCCATCTGTTATTGTGTTTGTATCTATCATAACATTAATCACATTGTACTAACACTTTATATATTTGTCTCACCTAGAAGCCAAAAGCTAAACTGTCATCATCTTCATGTCCTTCTAACCTTATATATTTTAAGGATCCCATGTAATCTATGAACATTTCGAGCTTCTATATCATTCATAATCATAGATTATTTGATTCTGTGATACAGAGACATAGTAAGTGAAGAAGATGTCTAACCCACTGGTTTTCCAGTCTCTAAAATGACATAGCTAGGGTATGGTTTGGGCCAAAATGTATTTTTGAATTAAAATTTAAACCTAGAAAGGCTATATGTGAAGAGATAGAAAGAAGACCTGGATTCGTATATGTTCAATTATTCAAATGGCTTTCATTTTTAGAACTCTGCTTCTCCACCCTCCCACCTTGTTGCTACCTTGATTCACCTCTTGCCTGCCCCCCTTGTCCCTTGCCTCAGACTGATTACCTTACCTCCGCCTCACCTTACACCTTATTTCTTCCTTCTTGCCTAGGCTGTCCCATGACCTAATTAGGCAACTGAGCATGCAGCACTGCTGCTGCCTCTCACCCACAGTGGGGGTCTCTGAAAACACCCAATTCCTTGTCTTGGATGGAGACTGCAGCAGTCCAGGATGGAAAGGCATTTTGTTGCTACGACAAATAATAATACATTGGGAGGTGGGAAGGTGGAATACATTGGAGTGCATTTCCTGGAAAGGTTTTTCCCTCTTCATTGCTGGTATCATATATACTTTCATCAGATGAACAAGGATATGCAAAAATGAGATGTGAAATGATTCAGACATTTTTGACAAAGCACCATGCAGATTAGACAAAATAATATATTTAAAGGGAATATATACATTTCAAACCAAGTTTCATGTGTTCTTTACAGATTTCCCATTGTCCACTCAGATGCCAGGGACAGATCATGCATAGCAAACATCAAGGTGCATTGGTTCCTGCTGGTCAGAAGATAAAGGGAATCCATGAGTTACTTAAGTTTATTGGGCCCTTTAGAGAGAGCACTAGTAACATATTATTGATTTTTAAGGAAGTCAAGATTGAGTATATATTTTACTTGATTCAGTTTATGCAAAGCTTCTAAACTTGCAAACGAACAATACTAGGTCACAATCCAAAATATGAACAAAAATTTGAGAGGGAAAACAAGACTTAGGATAAGTGTGTTTCAAATTCCATGTACTCTGGAAGGAAGAAGTTTTATAAACAATGTGAGCAAGCTCACCATCCAGAATCTAGGCAACAGTGATTTATATAGGTTATGTTAGTATGACTAGTAAGACCTTGGGCTCTGGAATTAGAACTAATTGATAAAAACCTGGGGCCTTTCTTTTGCTAGGCTTTTGAATTTAGGAAAATTTCTTCACCTATATGAGCATCTATTTTGGGAATAATACAAATACTTACCTTATAAACTTGGATTACATGGTATTAAGTATATAAAGTGTGTTAGTGGCTACAGGGTAATGTATGTAGATAGATACTGTGTCAATATTATTAGTGTTACTTCACTGGCTTTTAACTTTTCTAGGAATTGCCATCATAGGAAGACAGCTATTATTTCTTTTGAATAGTCCCTCGTATTATTTATGTATTGACTGACTTCTGCATCTACTATAAATGATTGATTAAATAACCTATAGGGTCAAAAGAAACTGTTCAAAACTCAATGGTATCATATAGAAAGTTCTACTGCTTGATATCCTGGTGGTCTGCAATTATTTTCACTCCTCTCATAAAAAAGTAGAGACTAATTCCTCTCGTCTTGAGTAGAGTTTGGCCTTAATGACTCACTTCTATCAGTGGAATGTGGCAAGGACACTGCATGACCTCTGAGACTGCGAATGAAAGTTATGGCTCTCTTAGCATACACACATACTTTGAGCCCTGGGCAGGGAATCCATGCTGAAGACCACATGGAAAGACCATTTAGAGACAGAAAGTGCCCAAGGAACCCCAGGCTGTTTAAGCCCCTGCATCAACCACCAGACATGAATGAATGAATGAATGAGTCTTGGATGACTCCAGGGTCTATCTCCCTGCCCCCGCTAATAATGAATGGAACAGAGAGAGGTGGGATGTTGCCATCCATCCCTGCCCAAATTGCAGATTCATGATGAAAACCAGTATTATAGTTTTAATTCACTGAGTTTTGTGGTGGTCAATTGTGCAGTGATAGTTTTTGGAAAAAAAGTGAGCAATTTGTGAGCATCTGTGTATATGAAATGTTCTGCTTATTAGAAAGCTTGCTTTATTACATAGGTTCCAAACTTTGTCCCACTTGAAAATTTGACTATGTGTCTCATAGTGCTCTAAAAGAGACTGTTGAACAATTAGCACACAACAGCACTTCCCTACAAATACATATTTGATAAACCACAGATATAAGATATCTTTTTTAATGAAGCACCGTGTTCAAAGAGATCATGTAATGTTCCATATTTTACTGTAAGATGATACCAGTAGTTCAACTTGCTGTTTGCTTCCCCCATGCTTTATAGAACTCTTGTTCAAGGACATTCCCATGACATCTTGTAGCTGCTTGATTATTGCTTATATTACATTGTACTTTGATTACTGCTCTGTCTTCCATTCCTACTAAACTATTTCCTTCTTGATAGCAGGTACTTTTTTGTTATTTATTTTGAACACTTAGAAACTGGCATGTCCTCAATTAGTTAAATATGCATGGATAAGAGATTTTTTGGCCGGGTATATAATTTGGAGTTTTTTCTGATAGATATAGATCAGTAGTTCTCATTCCAGAAAGACTGAGGTGAAGGCCATATTCCCAGCAATTCTAACTGAATTAGTCAAGAGAGGAACCTAGGTATCTGTGAACCTAGGAACGGTGAATTAACAGTTCCCAAGTTAATTTTTCAAAAAGCTCTCTTGTCATAACATAACTAGCAATTGCCCTTCCCTAGGCTAGTCATGTCCCTAAAACTGTATCTACACAGAAGCAATGACCTAGAAGAGGTCTCTTTGGAGGACAGACTTGATTAATTTTTATCTCTATTTGTCATTCATTGATCAGTAGCCATGTCATTGGGTATTTGAAGACAGGAGAAGGAGAAGCGGCAAATGTAGTATCCAAAAAGAAGTAGACCTTACTACAACCACACACTTGGGTTGCTTGATTGGGTTAAACCAACCAGAATGTGTTGGCTTGCCAAAAACTCTAAATCAATTGTGATACCTAAGGGAACAGATTGGTCCTTTTTTCTTGTTTTTAGTGATTTTATTTATTTATTCATGACAGACACTGAGAGAGAGAGGCAGAGACAGAGGGAGAAGAGGCTCTATGCAGGCAGCCTGATGTGGGACTCGATCCCAGGACCTTGGGATCATGACCTGAACCGAAGGCAGACCTCAACCACTGAGCCCCCCAGGCATCCCTGCCTGGTTCTAAAACAGCTTCTAATCTATAATGGTTTTCCCTATCCTTGAAGTGAGTGCAAAAGAGGGGGAAATGGTAAAAATGTTTTAGGCCTTTTAACTTGATCTTAAAAAGCACTGTGGTGGAGTCTGAAGGATACTGACTATTTTAACATCCAAAAAAACCCGAACCCACCTGTTTCCTTTATTTAAACATCCTGAGTTTTGTATTCCCATATGCTTTTATTTGCCTGTTTGTCCATTTTCCCTTTGGCAAAATAGGCAATTAGACCCCTCTCACATAGGAAAACAAATTAAGCCCTATAGAAATAAATGAATATAGAACATAAGTTAAACATAAGAATATAGGAGCCAGAAAAACAATAAGGTATAGCTGAACACACCCAGGCATGGACATCCCACAGCTATCTTAGTACTGCAGAGCTGTGGTTAATTTACTTCAACTCTGTTTCCTTCAGTTTGCTCATTTGTAAAATATCAACCCAATAGCCCTATGATTAAAACTAGCAAGGTTCTCCAGTCTAATCAATAGAAAAACATCAGAAAAAATCCAATAGAGGAGCATTCTACAAAATACCTGACCTGTATGCTCCTCAAAACTGTCAAGGTCATCAAAAATAAGGAAAGACTGAGAAACCGTCATAGACAAGAGAAGCCTAAGGAAAAATGACAAGTAAATGGATCCTGGATGGAAACCTGGAACTGAAAACAGGCCTCAGGTAAAAACCAAGGAAATTCGAATAAAGTAGCGTCTTTAGTTAAGAACAATGGATCGATATTGGTTTAATAATTGCAACCAATGTACCATACTACTGTAGACATTAATAATAAACGGGAGAAACTGGGTTCAGAGTATATGGGGACTCTCTGTCCTATTTCTCAATTCTTCTGTGACTGTACAACTGTTCTAAAAATAAAGTCTACTTTATAAAAATCAAACGAGTAAACATACATAAAAGCACATAGTTGGTGCTCACTCCATAAGTGTTACATCTTTTCTTCCAGACACTGTGGACACAGGGACAAACCATTATTGATGTCCTCCTGTATCTTTTCCTGCTTCTTAATCCTTCAGAAGATTCTGAGGGATATGTGAGCCATCCTCATATTTTCATTCATAGGTTACCAGGAGTAGGAATGCCTATACTACTTTAAGGTTATTTTAATAAGATCTATGACATAGTTTCTGCCACATGTAGAATAATTTTTGTTGGAATCTATTAGGGTCTTTTTGATCCAGATCCCCCCAAATAGCCTTACAAAGCCTCATACCAATTCAGTGTATCAGTAACTTCCCTTGTAAATTCATTTTAGCTCCTTGCAATAAACTTTGATGCATGGAAAGGATTTTAAAATTAGGAAAATTTAGGAACAAGATATGTGTTTCTAAGAAATTTTTTTTTTTACCAATACAATATAAATACAAGTACAAGCTGTCCAAATGTCTTCATATGCCTAAAGGAAAAAGAATCTCTTTTCTTTTTTCCTTTCTTTCTTTCTTGCTTCCTTGCTTGGCTCTTTAGAAAAATGTTTCTTCTTACTTCACTTTACAGGCTCTCTTTTATGGCACCAACAACTCATGACTCAGATTAAATAATTAAAAACTTGAGTTTTTATAATATAGGGTAAGATATGAAAAATTAAAATCCTGTTGTTTTCCCAAGTTATATGACAGACTTTAATGTAAAAATGAGATAGACCTTTAAGTAGAATTTTACTTTGGCAAGTAAGAATCCTAGGCAAAACTCACTACCTTGCTTTGCCACGACCTAAAATACCTCTGGATTTGTGAAGTGGAGTAGTATTTTTATTTGCATTTTCTATTTTAAGTTCTTACAATATTAAGGCATAAGATGCCTCTTCCTAAACCAGGAAAGGTATTCCTGAGTTTATCTTTATTTTTCCTCCCTTAAACAAGGTTGCACATAAAATTTAAACTCTTTCCTCTTGAGTTTTGATGTAGAGAAATGCATGAGGAGTGCTAATCCGAGGCTTGTCTAAATTCCCAGTGTGCTGGGATTCAGATTCTTACCTCTGAGGTCTTTGTCGGGCAGTGTGCCCAGTGAGTCTCAGCCTAGGACTTAAGATTCCTTAGCTGCGTTAACACATTTGAAAACATTATTCTGATCAGTAGTCTGTAAGTGCCTTCCTTTTTTTCAAGTACAAGATGGACATAATTGAATATTTACTACATCTTAGAGAAGTGTGCAGCTTTAGGAACCCTGAAACGTTTAAGAGGCTCAGGTGAAAGATTAAAGAATTAAGTGTACCAACCTTCTTTCTTAATTTTGATCTAAGTGGGTAATATTCAGTGTGATGTAATACGGCAGATTACATAGCATAAGTTGGCATGTTGAACAGAGAATCTCAAAAAGCGCTAGATAGACCTAAACTGAACCCAATCGCCTACTGTGTTGGTATCAAAGATTGTTAGGGAGACAGTATATGTAGTATTTTGTAACTGCCTTCCTTTTCTTCAAAAGAAAACCCTCTTTCTTATTTATTGGACTATTCTTGATGTTGAATAATTCACTCATTCCTTGTTAAAGCTAATAAGAAGTGAGCATGAAAAGGAAAAAAAAAAACCCAAAATTCTAACATTTAAGACTGTGAATTTACTACACATATGTAAATAATTTCCTAGATAGCCTTCAAGGGGCAAAATATTTTCAATATAAACATATAAAAAATTATATGTATGTGTATATATATCTCCCAGACTATAGCTATTATTTGGTTAGCTTCAGGGCAATCATCCTCATAGTTCTTATGTTATAGCATTCAGTATCATTTTTATATAAACCTCCTCCTTTAATGGGTTTAACAGTTCTTTGTATTTGGATTATAATTTATTTATTAAATAAAAATATTTTTTATTCTAAATTGCCTAATAGTACTGCAAAAGAGGATTGTTGAGTGGAAAACTGCACCTTGTTATTTTGATATGCTTAATAAGTTATATCGATTGCAAAATTCTAAAAAAGGAAAAAGATAATCTACTCTCTGATATTGTATGTCCTTTGTTACTTCAACCATTAATATCTGTGAGCCGCTGTCAGTAATTTCTTTAATGAGATTATTGTGTTTTTCTTTTAGAAATGTAACTGTCAGGCATTTTACATTTGTCCCTACTAATAATTCCCCAGGCCTTTATTAAAGAGATTTACAGATTTCTTAAATCCACAGTCCTGCATCACCCTGATACCGACTTCCAATAAAATAATAAATTAGATTTTATTCTTCGCCTTATCCTTACAAATGAGCAAATAAAAAAATGTTTACTGAATAAGCTGTCCAAAGCCAAAATAAATCTTATGCTTCTCCTTCTCAGGCATTTTGATAGCTATAAATGAGCATCTACTTGACATTGAATAAAATGACCATTTTAGCATTATACATTTTTATAAAAATGAGAACTTCATAATTGGAAAAGAAGCATCGTGGTTCAGGCACTTTTCAAAGAAAACGTCTAAAGATAGCAAATTAATCAAATATTTTCTCAACCACTTTTTTACTTTTGGTAGGTTTGCCTAAGAAAACATGCTAAATTTGCAAAATGCTTTTTTCCGATTCCGACTCACTTGAGCAGATCCGTTTAGCTAAGTAGCTTAAGACATATGATTTAGAAATATTTTCAAACATCTTCACCATAACTACAAAATAATCAGATGTTCATCATTTAAAATGAAATGCTAAACTGTTTGGAAATATTCTCTAAAACCAGCAAAAATCACAAGGCAGATGATTTGGCTCTCAGTGTCTTCCTCTCTACCTGCGTTCTTCCCTTTTTCTCTCCATAATGCCATGTTGTAGTACATCCTTCTTAGCCTCCAATCAACATTTCAAGCACTGGGATCATGTTTGATATTGTCAGATGGCCTGGAAAATTAAAAACCCAATTAAAGGCTCAGCACGCGGGTCAGCTCTTCTGCATATCAAAAGGCCTCCTCTGGCTATTCTGCTCAAATTGTATCTGTTAACAGCTCACTTTGCAGAAAGTGAAATAGCAGAGCGTTTATGAGTAATAAGTACTTTCCAGCTGATACATTTCAAACATAAACCACTTTCATGGCCCCGGCAAAAAGTACAAGTCATAATCAAATTGTCAATTTTTTCCTGTGAGATGCATGGATCTATTGTAACTGTGATTGTTAAAGAAGGAAATGCATTTTATTCACATGTTGGGGAAAAAAAGATGCACATTTTCCCTACAATTAAAGATTTTTTGTCACTTTTTTACTGCCTTTCCTTTACATTTCTAAATAGTTACTATAATTGATTTTCGGGTTGCATTCATTTTTTTTTTTTTTTTTTGGTAGGAGAATCGTTTATAGTTTTTATGTAGTGGAAGAAATGGTTGGAGTGAATAGCATTTTTGTTTAGCGGGGGTATTAATGTTCACCCAAATGTTTATAATGTGAATGTGCAAAGCACTAAAAGCTTTCGAGCTAAATGCAAATTAGTCGAGCACTCAAATGACATTTTTAGAAGGAGTTTTCATCTGTCAATGTGGCATAATATTAAGTCGAACTAAAGTCACTACTTGAGCTACTGGCCATTTTGAAAAAAAAAAATTTCATAAGATACCAAGGTTGACAGAAAAGAAAACAAACTACATAAATATTTTTCAACATATTATATTAACCAAGCAGCTGCTACAGGATTTCACAAGAAGTTAGCATATAATGTCTCCCCTTAGAATATATTGTGAGTGTATGCAGTGTCAAAAATCTAAATCCCTGGGTTTTGCATAATGCATTAAGGTCCACATCTAGACAAGAAAGATTTTTCAAAGAAATGTCATGTGATGAAATAATACATACTCCCTCAGTTAAAGAAAACAAAAATAATAGTGATAATAATCCAAAAAGAAAACCACTGCAAATTAAGAAAATGAGTGCCCAACTGCTAAGTGTATTTATGTAGTTCAGATTTATGCCTCTTGAAATAAATGCCGGTGTTTCTAAGTGTTTCCTGTGTCTATTGGTTAATTATTCATAGTAAGTACTTAGTCTCTCTATTGTTCTCAAAAAAAGAATCTGCTAGGACCTAAGGTAATTGTCCAAAATTATCGAGAATCCAGGACTCATCAAAAGAAAAGGAATTGACAACCACAACAGAAACCTCAACTCAAACCAACCTCCACCGCACCTAGGTACAGCCATACCCAAACTCACCCACTGTTTGAGACGCTTGCAACACGAGGTGGCATAGAGCCTTGTCATTAATGGGGTACGAGCCTGCACACAGATATTTTTTTAATCTGCATTTGGTGGACTCATTTCTGCCATTGTGTATGTTGTGTATGTCGACATCCTCTTCTGATATATCCACAGCCCCCTTGATGCTTTAATTTCCTCTCCTATATGTAGTATTTTTATTGTGCTTTCACTAACGCCGGTAGCCAATTTTTAGAATGGGGTGCCCTCTTTTTTTCCGTTAGAAGGGAAAAATAAAAGATTGAGGGAAATCTTCAAATATTACTTCCAGTCCCCTTTTTATTGACTTGATTTATTAGAAACCGGGAGGTTTTTCACTTAGTCTTCAATAATTTTTTAAAGATTTTCCCAAGCTTGGGACAGTGGTCTCAAAACACAGCAGCCGATCCCACCATGGCGCCTTTTGGTCCCTAATAAAAGAAGCGACAGATCCTTAACTACAGAAGCACAAGTGGGCGCCCTATTAATGACTCAAGCGCCTCACTACACCTTATTCATATTAAAGGGCAACATATTGCATATTAATAGACAATTTAAAATAATTACAGGCTTTAATCTTTTCTAAAGAACAGTTTCTTGTCTCTTGAAAGTTTTGTACTTCTTATATAGAAAAGAAAGCAAGTGCTTTTTCAGAGAAACAATGTATAATAATATGTCAGTAAAGATTGAGCAATTTTGAGTAGTGATGGGTGAAAAGGACATTATGTTCTTTTTTCTTGTCATGGTCGGTATTTTTCTGTCAGTCGGCAAAGGCTGCACTCAGCAAGAAGAAGCTAAAGACCCGCATTGAGAGACGTGAGGGTGACAGCTACCCTGACAGGTCAGAAGATGACTGCAGAATTAGCCTTACTTTAATTCGCACTAAAATTCACAGCTCCTGACGAGGAAATGGGAAAAAGAAATTTCCTTACACATTTTCTTTTCATTTCATGTGCAGATTATACATATTCTGCTTCCATTAACAAGAAGGAGATTGTACTTTATGCAGCTCTATATTTAAGGGCAAAAGACCAAGAAGATGACAAGAGTGACCTCTCTCTTGTCTTATGATCACTGCCAGTTTGACATGACACTAATTAGACTGCCTTAATCTAAACCCAGTTAGTTCTGCATGCTTGCAGCAAAACCATTGTAAACCCTAACATAAATTGCCTTAGGCCTTTGTCTTCTTAAATCCCACCTCTCTCCCGCCACCCACACACCCCCCATCTTTACATACCCACATGTATACATAGGAAGAACCAGATCTTTAATAATCCTATCCCATTAATCTTAACAAATAAACCCACAAGTGTCCTCTTAATATTCCTCTTCTGTAAATGTCACCCCAGTTTCCACTACGTAATGCTGTCTGGTGTGACTTGCTGGACATGGTGGGAAGTTTCCTTTCATTGTAAAAGCCTTGAAGGGAATAAAGGTCTGAAAAGGGCAAGGGAGATTTTTAAAATACATGATGATGCTAGAGCTTGCAATATGTTTAAGTGTGAATTGAATATACTTCTCTAAAAAAAAAAAAAAAGGAAAGAAAAAGAAAGGAAGAAGAAAGAAGATATCTTCTTGACCAGCTGATTAGAAAGGGAGTCAATTAATTCAGCAAGGGATCAGACAATATTGGAAGGGGTCTGGAAGAAGAATCAGTAGGTCTACTTTCTCTTAAACACCTGAGGGAATTCTGAGCATAAAGAAAATAGAAGGAAGGAAAAGAAAAGACAAACAAGCTAAGACCTATTTCAGAAACACTAACTTCAAGTATTTCTAATCACACATTAACCTCTTCCATGAATACGCCGATGTCCAGCCCTATCATTATTTATTGTAGGAAAGGTTACCTAGTAAATGAAGGCAGCAGGTGTTGGCCATATGGGGTGTCTCCCCAATAGAGGAAGCTGGAGCCAGACATGCATGCCTGCATTCCAAAGCTCTTCTTGCTTCTTACAAAACCAAGGTGGTATTTCTTCTCTTGGCACATCCTCAGGAAGGCAGCAACTGTATTGTAAGGCCGTATGAAATAAGGACATACATCCCAAAGAAGAACGTGGTCAGAGATATATGCTAAAGAGATGGTATTTCTATTCCCTTCTGTACAGAGTAAAATGTAAATGTGCACTTGGAAAGTTGGGATGTGGGCTTCATGGCATTAACACCTGGGATGTTTTGTATGCGTCCTCTGTGTAATGGGCAGTAAGGCCAGACATCCCACCCACAGTATGGACTGACCCAGGGACGGCAGGTTCTCAAGCTTAGTCACACACCCTTTTCATAACAATCTCATGGTCACTTAATAGCAGTGTCCACCACAGATAGAACAGCTACTCTGTGCTGGAATGTGAACCAGGGCTTCATTAACATGATCTCACTTTAGCCCAACCACAATCTTTAAACACATGTATTAGTCTCCCATTTTGCAGGGAATGAAATTGAGGTTCAGATAGTCTAAGTAACTTGCATAGGGTCAAACATATTGCATGATCAAACCTACATGGTCAGATTCCAAAGCTACTTCCTGTGCAAATCACAGTAATATGTGAAGAGAGGGATGTAGAAACAGTGGAGAGTGATAGGGAGAGAGGTTAACTTAGGACAGTATGTCATCTAAGGGCTAACTAAAACACTTTTGTGGGTCAGTTATGCCTGCAATCTGCAGCATAAACAGGTTTTACTTCCTCTGCTTTAGGAGTCTTATGAATAGCCGTTCTCCAATAGCAAAGTTACAGCCCATATAACACCAATGGGGAATAAATACAGATTTCAGTTATTTTTACTCTACATCGCTGCATGAGTATCATGATCAGGGAAAGAAATGATTATGTAGAGGCCACTCAACACAACCACCTTGGGTCACAATCTAAGTTGACCTCGTGTAGTTGTTATTATTTTGTTGTTAACAAACACCAGCAGTTTGTGAATTTCAGGCAGCGAAGTATTTCTCTCTCTTGGTTTGTGTACTGATTTTCTTGGTTGAATAATGGAAAAGTCACCACTAATGAATATTAAAAGCCTGTAATTTAGTCAAAAACAATGTTGTCCCCACTTTTTTCCTGAGTAATTTCAGTTGTGTTTTTTTTTTAAATCAAGCATAAATGGTAGATAATGTTCTTCTGAATGGGGCCCTTAGGCTTTCTTAGCTGAAGCTTGTTTAGCTTGCCAAGTTTAAATATTTTCTGAACTGATCCCAGAACTGAGAAGCCTTCATCACAGCACAGCATTAAAAATGATGGATGTGATACATATTTAATACAATAAAATGGCCATTTATATGCCCATACTAGACACAGGGGAAATCCTCACAGGAAAGATTTCTAAAATCAAAAGGGGCCTATTCTCTAATCGATGTGAAGGGATTTACGCGGATAACTCCCATTAATGCTAATGGGTGTTATGAGCTTATATCCTCCATGCACCATTGGAAAGATATACTCAGTACCACTTGAAAAGAAGCTGTTGTACTGATGAAATTCTCTAAAAGTATTCTGGGGGAAGGAAACTTTGAGAAAGAGCTAAAATGGTAGTAAAGTTGCAGTCGTAGTTTGCTTCCGAAGACCCTGCGTTTCCCCCTCTCACAGAGGCTGCTGCATTCAGGGCAGCTGTCACTCGGAGAGGTCTCTTTGACTATGTGTCATGGTGAAGTGTGGTTGTAATAGATGCATAAGTTGCATTTTATGATGCTTTTCATTCTTAATTATTGCAGTGTTTGGTTAGGTGTTCAGGTAGGTTTGGGGAATTGCATGATGCTGAAAATAATTATAACAAGTGAAGTCTGAATCACACGAAAGCATTTGCTTCCTCTTACACCAGGGAGAAAAAAATAGCTGAACATACTAGACCTGTCTCCTCCTACACCAGCCTCCAGGAGAAGAGAGACAGTTCCTCTGGCTTGTTTATCTAAGATGAGTTTAGGGCCTTTGTCTCTGAGGTTAGTCTGCTAGTAGTTTTTATTATGCATTACATGACAAATTAGAGGACTGACGTCCTCCTGCCTGGGTTGACTTCACCCAAAATAGACTTGTAAGAACTGTTATTGTGCAATTATAGCTGCATTCCCTGTAGATAGTTATATTTTGCAGCCACTGAAAGTAGCCTACTTGCTAGAAATACAATACCTTAACACTCCAATGCAGAGAAACTCTCATGTACAGTATTTCGTATTTAAAACAGGTGTCTTTCCCCAATTTTTTAGTTGAGAAAAACTGAAACACCCAGGTCAAAAGCCACTCAGAGAAGGAACTGAATTGCTGATTATATGGCTCTCCATTTAAGTATTCTTCTCTTCCAAATACTTTTGTAGTGTTTCCTCTGCTGCTTTCTTTCTTGTAGCACTGATCACACATGGTATGGCTGTTATCTATGTGCTTGTCTCAGATGCCCTAAACCATAAATTCTTGAGGTCAGGATCCATTTCTGATTCACCTGTACCTTGTCAAACTCACAGTATCTTCTTAACAATAAATTTTGAAAGAATACATGAAGAAATCCCTAGTACACTGTGTGCGGCCCACTGCATCTTTCCATTTCTCCTTTTTAGTGCATACATACATTTCTATATACATATAAACTTTGTTGAGGAAAAAGAGCAGAAGGAGCTCAAGAAGTATGAAGGTGGTCTCTAAGCCTTTGAGAAGGAGAGATGAACTGTCTGAGTCTGCATTGGACTCTTACTGGTTGGATAGCTCAGCAGGACTTTTCTCCCTCACTCCACAGGGGCTCTGTGCCCCACCTATAATCTTTGATGACTGCTACAGATCATACTGTTCATGCATTAAAATGCCACCTAATGATATTCTCTCCTATTGAGTTTTTAAATAAATGGCATTTATTTTTTTAAAGAATAATTTTGGAGAGTCCATATACTTAGTATTTGGGAAGGGGAATTAGATCCCAACTGAAAGGAGGCAAGTGGCTTTATCCCTTTCTTTTACATAGTTTTTTACAAAAGTCCCAAGAGACTCAGCTTACATGACAATACTTGAACTCTAGAAACAAATCTAAAATAAAATAGCTGACTATATAATACTTAAAATCCTGAAAGTTAAAAAAAAATACTTGTCTCATAAGTGACATCAACCAAGACAATTGCATCTGAGATTAAACAACTTGAAGGCAGAGACCTGTCATATACTATTCCTGTAATAATATCTAACATTGGGCTGGAAACTGATGGGGCGCAAATATTATTTTAGGGACCACCAGAATGGCTGATCAGTTTGTTCAACTTCATGAATAAAAGTGATCTAGGCTAGCTTCTAGGTGTGAAATAGGAAAAATAACTGATTGGTCTTCTATATATCCAGTTTTTATCCCTCGGTCCTGGTATCATAGAGTCACATATATTTTCATCAATATATTTCTCAAATGAGAAATAAAGTCCTTAAAAATGCAACCAACACCATTTTAGTTCACTTGTTTACACTGTTATACTGCAGCAATTGAATGATTTTAAAGGATAGCAAATAATTATACAATTAATCAGGGTGCAAGAAGAAGTGGAAGAAGCAGCAGCCAGTTTTATTTTTCACTCCTGAGCACTTCTTTCCTACACAAGTCCTCTAGTGACCTCCACCACTATCCCCACTAGCAGTGGTGAGGTTGGCCTGATGAATAGTTCAGTGAGAGACACAGAGTGAAAATGAAAATTAAGCACTTTATTGACAAGAAGAATTAATACCCCAACAAAAAATAAAATCCATAAAGACTTTCTTGCTGAAGAAAAATGATGTGCAGACAACACAGGCTATTGATTTGAACCAATTGAAGTGAAAGCAGAATATTTATTGGACCCTACAGTATTTAAATGTCCTAAATTCCACTCAGTACCACTAGCTGCTAGCACTGCAGAATTCTAGCGTTGCACCCTGCAGTTTGTACTAATTGGTGGGAAATGTAGGCCTGATGTCAAAGACAACTATAATTGTCTGATGAAAATAACTTGCTTTTGACACCAGTATATGTTGCACCCCGTATATCACATCCTCCTTGCATAAGGAGGTGTTGTTTTAGATAGCCAAGGTAATTATAATTGGCTTTAATGTATCTGAAATAACCACATATAAAAGAGTGTTGTAAGAAAGAAGAGGCTTACAATGACCTAGTAGCATTTATGACAAAATGGTTGCTCATAGGAAGAAAAAAAAATAGCCTAACTGAAAGCATAGGCTTATATGATGCAGGTTTTAGAATGTTAGGAAGCTTTGATTTAGAGACGATCCTATTTTGACCATAATGCATTTTGTCATGTGAAGATTAAATGTGGGGGATGCGTACATTTCTCCAACTCACTGAGCTTCCACCTCAGGACTTACTTTTTTTTTTTTCTCACATCAATAGACATCTTTTTAAACCTTGTATTCATGTCTGCCTCTCTTGACAGCAAATAAAATTTAATAAATAAAACTCCATATGATAAATATATTAGATTTAAGGAGCTGCCTTGATAAAGTGTGGACATTTTCAAAAATGATTTGTGAAAAACAAATAAATTTAACAGGGCTAATGTGTTACCAGCTCCAGATATATTATCGATGATGCACGGAAGTATAATGACCAAAAAGAGCATTTGCACAGGTTTTCACACTGCTTAAATTACTGCCAGTTAGGAAAAAAACATTCTCCAGAAGTTGGACCCATTGCCTCTGTAGATCAAGATCTGACTGTAGCAACATCTTGGCTTGTCACTAAATTTCAAATCAACAGCAGCCACTGATAACTTATAACAAGGGAGTATTTGCACTTCATAAGCATCAAATCCCATGGCACATTTTTTATAATGTGCAATCTTTCCTCCCAATCCCTATTCCAACCTTCTGCCAGGTTTTGAGCCTCCTGACTTTTTAGTTGACCAAGCCCACTCCATTACCTGGGAATCTTCTCTCTTACACAAATATTCACAGATGGATTTGGAAAGAAGTGATGTCCCCTCCTCATGTCTCTGCTCTTGGATTTTACAGCACTTATTATACTTTACACCACAAAATGTATTTCACACCCCCTCACGTCCCCCAGGCAGGATTGTGAAGTTAACATTTACTTTGTGTTAAAATAAGCCAAGAAGTATGCTAAATGCTTCGCATGCATTATTTCATCGAATCTTCACATCAGTTCCATCAAACAGTCACTATTCATTATCTCCATTTTACAGATGAGGAAATAGAGTTTTGATGTCAATGCCTGTGCTCTTAACAACTTAGTGACACCACCTATCCTCTGTGAAACTGATGTGTGTAGGCCACATACGTTTTTTTCAGATTCATGATGTTTACCTAACAAGAATGAGTATCATTTGGCATCTACCATATAAAATACAATTATAATATTTTGATAATGACAACCAAAATATATAATGTATCATATTTAATAGCTTCAAATTTTTATAGTTTATACCTAACTTTGGAAAATGGCATACTTAAACTTAGGAACTAGTATGCCAGTACCCTTAAGAAATCATAACAAATCCTCTACCAAGATGCTACAATAAGTCTTGAAATAATAAAGTAACAAATTACAAATAAGAATCCTCTAGAGTGATAAAAATAAATAGGGTGCCAGGGGTGGGGAGATCCCCTGAAAACATCTTGGAAACTACAAAATTGCTTCCTTTTGTCAGTATGCATATGTATAATGTTAAAAAATTCCCAACTTTTCTGTTTTGTGTATATGACCAGCACATATTGATTCATACAGTTCTTATTTATTAAAGTATATGTGTATTTGTCCATATTTTGAAACAAGTACTGTGAAAGAGATTTGATTACATCCCTATTTATTTTTTTAACAGCAGATAAAAATAAATTTTACTCTTCTATGTGCTCATAGAGATACAAAATTCAAAGAACTGACCAAAGCAGACAGCTTTTATACTTTTTTTCCCTATGGGCTTAAGAACTTTCCTAGGGGTTCACATTGATTGGCATTCGACCCAGAGTCCCACCCATGGGTCAGGGCACAGACCTGGTCTCCTACCCACCATACAATTCAGTCTCTGTTAATCCACCAACCCAAACCACCCGCACCCCCACCCATAGTCCAAAGTAAGATGGTTCAGGGACACACTGTGCTCTCCCAATGGTCTGCTGAGTCTCAGAATTGGAAGGTGGGGAGTATTTGAAGTTCTTCCCATTTAGTTCCATAACAAAAAATAAGCGGATGCAGGAGGTGGGGAGCAAAGATGCCAGCAGCCATGCACTGTGCTCCACTTTTCAGCTCTTTCACGATTCCTTGGGGTAGGCAACTAGTGACTGACTCTCCATACACATCAGGCTTAAAGATACTGACTCACTGCCACTCGGAGACCCAGCTGTCCTCTGGATTCATCATCGCAATTACTTGTCAAAGGAAGAGCTGGTGCAGTCAGATACCATCTCCTGGTCACCCTTCATCTGAAGGTGTGCCTCATAATTGCCATAATCAGATTCAAACTGGTCTACAGTCTTGACCAGTGAACACAGCCAACAAACCTGCAGATGCAGCAGATCTTAGGCACCATCTCCAAGGCCATCCTCTCCAACAGAAGAACAGCAAAGGATTGGGCCATGGATTGCTTTTATACCTTTTAGACAAGGATAAAAAAGTTGTGAAGAGTTGACAAGACATGTTTGAGCTTGATGTAGCAAAATAATGAGGTAACAAGGTTTCTTTGTGAAGCTTCTTGGCCCTCACTTCCCTATGTGTGATCATAAGGATGTCTTTCACCCTCCTGGTGTAGGGAGGGCACCCTTCAAATGGAGAATTTATTTCCTAATTTCAGGCAGACAGAGAAAGGTCAGAGTGTTCCTCTTGAACTGGCTGTTTCTTAAGTAACTTTAATTCAAAATAATCAATATGCCAACGTGACATATTTTGGGATGCCCTGCCCTGAACCCCATCAGCATTGAACTGTGCTATGCTGATATATGAATCAGATTTTTAAAAAAAAATCTTTCAGAAAAATCTTTAATCCAAAGTTCCTTCTATTCATTTTATTTTTTCCTTCAAGTTTTTATTAAATTCCAGTTAGTTAACATGTGGTGTCATATTAGTTTCAGGTGTAGAATTTAGTGATTCTTCACCTATAGACAATAGCCAGTGCCCAACATGTGTGCCCTCCTCGATACCCATCACCTATTTAACCCATCCCCCTGCCCACTTCCCTCCAGCAATCCTCCATTTGTTCTCTATAATTAAGAGTCTGTTTCTTGGTTTGCCTCCTCTTTTCCCCCTCTTATGTTTGTCTATTTTGTTTGTTATGATACTGAATTAGAGTAGAATTAGGAAAATTAAAGAGAATAATTACCAGCAGTCTTCAAATATACTGTGTCAGAGCCAGCCTCCATAGTTGGAGCATCCGGTTGTTTACCTTGTAGGATTGGGTTTATTAAAGAAAATGCATTGAACTTTTATGGGGCAATTTATTTAGCAAAAGCATTCCAGTGCATCATACCACCATTTAGTGGGGCCTACCTTGTATCAGACACTGTCATTGGTATGATATATAGATGGTAGAGATAGAGAATTCAAAATAATACTACTAGAAATAGCAACCAGAATGCATTGAGCATTTCCTATTCCATATGGGCCATCCTAAGTTATTTCTTCATCAACACATGCTTAGTGAGACAAATCTTGTTCTATATTTCAGGTAGAATAAAGAAGTGAGAAGCTGAATAAGGGTTAAGAACTATCACTCTTTTTTTTTAAGATTTTATTAATTTATGCATGAGAGACATAGAGAGAGAGATAGAGAGAGACGCAAAGACACAGGCAGAGGGAGAAGCAGGCTCCATGCAGGGAGCCTGACATGGGAGTTGATCCCAGGACTCCAGGATCACGCCTTGGGCCAAAGGCAGGCACTAAACCGCTGAGCCACCCAGGGATCCGCAGGTTAACCCTAACATTGGCCTCTGTTCTACAGGTAAGAAGATCGAGCTGTGGAAGTATTTAAGAAACTTATCCAGCATCAGAAAGCAAGGAAGTAATGGAGTTGAGACTTAATTTCTCTATTAACTTTATAACATGTTGTCATGCTGTGTACAGGGTGGGCTTACTACTTTTGTAGTCATGAGGACTTTTCACACTGTGTGGGTAAGAAGAACTTAAGATTAGGACTTGCCTAAGTTTAACTCCTGATATAAATTCTCATAAAATAAACTTCCAAAGGCTTCTCAAAAAGAACTATTTTAAGCACTAAATCAAGGTTAAAAAATCTGAACAAAAGTGTACACTACAGGTAGTGAAATTTAAAACCACCCTTCCTTCATGATGGAACTCACTAATACAGCTTACATTTATAGGTTTTCATGGAAGGCCATCATTATGGGGTAAGAATGGGTAAGAATAGATATCTTGGCTTCAAGCTGTCATTCTGACATTAACTTGCTACTCTAATTTTTCAACAAAATTTAATGGGTACGTATTAAACATCAGGCACTGAAATAAATGCTGGGAATACAATGATGGAAAAGAAATATCCTTGATTTTATGTAGCATATAATCTAATCATGGTAATAGACATTACCTATAGAGTTGAAAAATGAGAATTGTGAAGAACAAGAATGGGGTGTTTTAAAGAAAGACTAACTTGAGGGATGTGTTGGGAAACCAAATTTGGACTGAGGCTTCAGGGAAACGCCATTTGGAGGAAATGAATATTAAGCTGAGTCCTGAGGGGCTAGTAGGATTGACACAGGTGAAGAGTGGCAGGAGAAGCCTTCTAGGAAGATACAAAGACCCCAAAGACTTGGGACTGGGAAATAGTTAAGCATGTATTAGAAACAGAGATAAGGTCAGTGTAACCAGGGTCAGGGTGAGTGGAGTTGGGAGTGGGAGTAGGTAATACTGAGGAGCCAAATGGAATCGGATCATGAAGTCCTCCCTGAAAAGTTTATAATCAGGCCATTAGCAGGCACTGACATCAAGCCAGTTTTGTGAGTCCTTTTATTTCCTATCATCAGTAAAGTGAGATGGAGAATTTGGATGGTATGTGAGATCCCTTCCAGCCATTATGTTGCATAAGGCTACTTTATTCAACTAAATTCAATTCTATGTGATCAACTATAATATGCCAAGTCGTGGGCTGAGGATACCAAGATGAGTATTACAAGGTGACAACCACGGATTTTATATCCAAGTTGCACAGAATCCATCAATGAAAAAGGAAAAAAGATGGGAACAGGTAACTATAACACAATGTAAAAAAGGGTATCCTAGAGGAATGCATATTGCATAAGAGCACAGTAGAAGGAATGACTATATTATTTAGATAAATTACTTGTAAAATCTCACACAGAAGAATTATTATTTTAGCATTTCATATAATTGGCATAGCTCGACTAAGAAGCTCTCCCTAAACTCTTCTGGGAATGTCAGTTTTTCTTCGTGCTTAGCATTCCTATCCATTCATTTGGATTTAATCATTGCCATCAGAAGCCTCTTGTTAAAGTGTAAACATAACACATGGCTGTGATCAACATTAACTCAGAAAAATTGTTTTCAATTTATGAGTCAATTCAAACAATTTGGAAGTAGCTTCTTGGAATGTTGTTTTAGAAGGGCATCTGGAGCCTCAAGTAAACTTAATAAAAGGAATGGTAAGATCGCTTCCCATGTTTAGATGTGTAGGGATGGAGAGTACCATGCACTTGATATCTCCACTCTAACTCCCTGCTTAGTTTGGCATGTGCTGCTATCCCTGAATGCATGAAGGTGCAGGCTTTAGTCACAGTTATATTCTGCAGTTTTTTTTGTTTTCATTGCTTTGTTTCGTTTTACTTTTTACATGCGCAGCAAAATTCTGCAAGAGAAAAGACTTTCAAAGAATGAAAGACAGGATGGATTTGTGTGATTAGGGTGCCAGGGAAAAACTCAGATCTCCATCGGATGTCACAGCAGAAGCCTGGGCAGCTAGAGTCTTGCCACACATGGGATGTGTGAGGTTGAGAAGGATGAGGGATGAGGAAATGGTTTGCAGGAAATTTCAAAATCATGCTTTGCTTTCTGGATCACGATCTGCCAAAGTTGTACACATAAAATAACAGTTTGTGCCACCTAAAGTGAAATTAAAGGTTCCTAGTAATGCCAGGAAGAAAGGTACCATCGACGTTAGAGGCAGTTTTGTTCTGAATCCCATTTCTGCATCCTGTGTAGAAAACACACAAAGGTAGCCATTGAGGTAAGCAAACCTGAGGAGAAAGGGCCAGGAAGCCCAAAGCAATGTTCCTAGAATTTTATTGCTTCAATAAGAGATGAGCTGGAATAACTGATATGTTCTGACACTTTCCCCTGTTGCACATGTTAATTTAACGTGTGATATTGTTTTGCCCAAAATAATTACATTTGATTGATAACTTCCATGCCACAGTTTAATTCAATTGGAAACAGCCCAATATACACTTAAAAGAGGGAAAAATATGCAGAAAATGTGCAAGAGGAAAATATTCTCTTTGTAGTTTTCAGTCAAATTAGAGTGCTTAAAAAGAACCCATTTCTTGTTATAGGCACTATGTCCTTACATGGAAAAATATTTTCTTTATCAAGTAATAACTTACTATAGGCTTAAAGAAGACCAACTTTTCATGTAGTTCATATTAAGATAAAATTATATTTTCTAACATAGTATCAAATATATTTATGTATTTTTGTAAGCAAAATATTACTCCAGGTAAAGTAAATCTTCATAATTGGTAATATTAGTAAATATAGAAAAAAGGGATTGGAAAAATAAAGTTGCTTGTGTTTTGAGAGCAACTTGAAAGTCTGTTTCATTTTGAAAAATAACATAACTATCTTCATTCATACTTAATTACCCTTAATTTGCTTAAATATTTTCTGTGAAAAATAACAATACAGGAGCATAAACAGCCTCATGTTCATATTCATAAGGTCATATTATAAGAAATCATTTTCTGCTTTATTGCGGATGTAACAATTAATAATATTAAATGTATTCGACAATTTTCCTGAAACAATGAGTCACAGAAGCTTCACTTCCTGCGAAACTATTATGCAAATAGTTAAAATATTGAAATGAACCTAAGAATTGATACTCTAACAGATCAGTCCTGTTATAATTTGTTGACAATGAGTAATCTATTTGAGACAAAGTGAAAGCCGCTGTAGAAGGAGACTTAATAGAAAAATTACGCCTACGGAGCATTTAAATGTAGGTGCTGAATAAATTATCTATACATTAAAAGGTTCATATATTTCAAAGAAATGATGAAAAGTTTGAAAAAATCTAAGAAAATTTAACAAAAAGCAATAGAATTCTAAATGTGATCAAAACTACAGGAGAACTCTATTAAATGTATAACCTTGTTGCACACAAATTACTCTTTTCAGAGCCTGTTCTTTTATTGGATTGCTCTGCCATTTTATGGAATATATTTTAATGCTGTACAAAGAAAATGAATTTCACGGATTTGATTTAACAGTTTAGTTTCTCCATGTTACTATCTTGTGCTACGATGGAAGTTTGCTCTTTTATTCGGTTATCTACTCCATTATAGGTTTGACAAGCTTTCAGAAAGTGAGAGAGAGTGTGTGTGTGCGTCCGTGTATTACAGCTTGGACTAGAAACTATGTATTATTCAAGTAGAAGCTATCATTTGATCAGCAATGTTTGGCGCATGCTCCCTAAATGGCATCTGATCGATGAAAGTGAGATTCAGCAAATCATTTGACCTACACGCTGACAAATGACTAGATTAGGAAGTTTTCCAGCGCTTGTGGAATACTGCGGACTAGACCAGAGAGCTGATTAGTAGAAACTATCTTCTACTTTTTAAGTTATCTTCATTGATTTTGATTCTCCTGAAGTTTGGTTTATTTTGAAGCAAACTTTATTGGGAGGCATGTACTATTTCTGGGAAGGAACCTTCTAAGTAGTAAAAATAATATGATGATATAAATAAATGAACAGGAATGGCCATTATATCTGTATTTTAGGAATCCGATGTTTTACGACTATCGTGGCCATTATTATTATCATCATTATCACTACTTTAGAGGAAGGCAGGATATTATAATATAAGGCCACTGAATTCAAAAGACAGTACATGATTTGTCTTGCTCTATAGTCTTGGGGCAAGTTTACACTATCAAAACATAGATCTGGAAAAAGTGGATTTTGGTACTAAATGTCTTCTGTAGCCCTCTTCTTATCTTGGGATTCCACTGGAAAGAAGACCAAAGTCAAAAATTGATTGGGAAAAACATAGCAAAGGCAACTGCCAGTGTGTCTTTATGTTCATTTGTGACTCTACCTTATTTTTTGAAACTTACCTTTTAAAATGCTACTGCCCTTCTACCACAGCCATGTCCACAATCGTGTCTACATTCAGCTTCGCCATCCTTTAGGAAAAATTAAATGTACCAAACAAACAGACAAATAAAAGTATTGTATCAATTGCTGAATTTAGTGAACCAGAAGAGATCCTACAGACCATCAAGTCTAAAACCCTCATTTCACCCATGAGGAAACCAGGACTCAGAAATTTTATTAGTGAACTTACCCAAGGTCACCCAGCTAGCTAATAGCAAAACCAAAATCAAATCTAGCACGTCACCATGTTGCATTCCATTTTGGAAAGTCACTAGGAAGAGCTATCTGCATGACAATATGACTAGAGAGTTACTTAAAAGACATTCTTTGATTTATAGTCTAGATCCAGTTAGAATTTAGAAAAAGATATATTAGAAAAGAGAAAATTATTTGTAAAGTTTTACACTTCTTTTCTGCTTAATCCTCACCATTCTCGTACAGACAGGTGAGTGACAAGACTAAATATCCTTTCCTGCATTGCAAATGATTTATAAACTGTCTGACAAAGAGAGTACCAATAATAATCTGAGAAGTGTCCTATATATTTAAAAAATCAATTCAATTAGTCAATTCAAAACATCTTTTAAAAAAGAAATAACTTTTGTTAGTATAAAACTTTGGATAACAATTACCTTCTACATTCACCTCAGCTACCTTTGACCCTATCAGTGTTATCACTGCAGACAGGCATGTGATAGACAAAAGGACCAAATTATTTTCCTAATTATATGGAAAATATAAAGCAGAGCTGAAACCATATAATTTATCTTTGAACCCAGAAGTATTGGGGGTGAAATATGAAAAAAAAAAAGATTACCCCAGTTAATCAAACCTGGCTGTAAGTAGATACTTAAGATAAAGCAGAGGTTTAAGAAAAGCCTACCTGCAGAATCGTGGGGAGGACCTATGTGTAAAGTATGTTATAGGGAAGTGTTGAGTTCAGCCTTCGCTGAAAATGATAGTAAAAAAAGTTTTGAATTATAAGGAGATATTTTAAAGTACAAAATATATTTGACACGTAAGGAAGTAGGAAAAACACAAATATAGGAAAAGAAGGACTTTGTTATTTTCACACATGACTAATTTTAAGGGCAATCATCTAATTATTTAAAGTTCAAATTAATTATAATTGGCTTCTGAAGAAATAAGAATAGTTAAGTTTTGAATTTTAACAGGTTAACACCTATGAGATTAGTGTATCTATTTGGGGCCTTACTTATGCTTGTGGTTATACTCAGTAACATTACTGTTGGTAAACCCAGATTGATTCAGGTTTTTATCTGGCAACCATGCATATCATACAATTTCAGTTTTATTATTTTTACTTATGCAACTGTAATGAAACCTGGGGAAAATATGGAAGTTATTTCAGGCATGAAGCAGGCATTTTATGAAGATTTTTGAAAGAGGAAAAAAAAGAAGAAGAATGTATTTCTAATCTGTGCATTTCAAAGCTGCCACTACGGTATTCTGAATTGTCTTGTAATTAATTCTCTCTGTTTCATATGATTCTGAGACTAGTCATTTGGAGAAAATATGTAGAACTCGTTGTCTGGCCTTTCTGAATCTATTTTTCACAGTTGCAAAGTACTGGTCAAACAAATTAAATTACTGCAGCAGTATGTAACTAATTTTATGTAAATTAAGGTGTTAATGTTCTGAATCACATTCCTGAAAATGGTCTGTTTTCTCTTGCAGCTTTTCTTCATTAATGATGCTATGAATAGTCAAATCGAAAAATTAATTCCTACAAGACTAAGTGGATAAATTGTCATCCTTTGACCCTTCAAAGAATTAGATCTAAATATAGTTTTATGGTCAGCTCAGTCTACACTTGTCAGTAGTCCAACCAAATAAATCAACATTTTAAACTTAATGCAACTGGGGTGAGATTATGTGAAATAAATTCCATCTTGTTTATATAGAGGGAGATCTTTTAGAGCTAATGGTCAAATTGTGTGATGCAGAATTAGTGTCAAGATTGGACCTTTATGGGCAGTCTTTCTGCTCCTCATAAAAGGTACCATCTTACTCCAACATCTATTTTCTTTTTAAACTTCACAATCTCCACTTCAAAACTGTTTCATATGAAATCAGTTAAATAAAATATTTATCATTGGAAATGCCTAAGAAAAATTGAAGTTGGAAGAGTAAATCCACTGTCTATTGAAATACTTTCCAAAGCATATGACAAAAATCAGGAGGTTCTCTGATTACTTGGCAAACTTGAATAACCCATTGAATGAATTAAAACTGTTTATTGGAGGCAAACAGCTAAATTATTTATCTGTTGGGATTTTTATCTAGGATAATAAATGTTTGTCTACTTCCTGAAGTGCAGTGCAGATAGATAAGAATGCAGTGCAAAGTTTCAGAAAGGTAACTGTATCATAGTATTGTTTCTATGACAAATGGCAGCTTGAGTTTCACAAGGAATGACTTTTTGAAGTTAAGTCACCATAACTGGGACCAACCTACTACCTTCCCAGGTGCCAAAAGATACTTTTAATTTAAAAAAAATCAAATATGGTTTTATGTCTCTTTGCAAAGTGTTTCCTAACAGCCCTTTTGTTATTATTTTTAGATCTTCCAACAGATAAATGATTTATAGATAACCCAAGAGGACAATCATGCATCCAGATAGAAAAATAGTCTATTTTCCATTCTTTTTGATCCTTAAGTACATTCCTAAACTTTAATAAATGGAATAGCAAATGGCATACTACCGACTTTAAAGAAACCTCTCAAAAGCAAAATACTGTACTTCTTTAATAACCAGTTAATACGATGAATCCCAAACTGTGATCCTACTCAGGCATCAATAGCTAAAGTGCTTACTGCCATTAACAAACATTCCATATTATGTGAGTGGCCTGATCCAAGGTAGCTGAAGAATTACAATTAATTGAGAAAGACCTGAAGGGAGAAAACAGTGATGTTTGCAAACCAGGCTGACCTGGCAATTTCACATTTAATACAGTCTAAAGAGCCAGACGCAGTCACTCTCCTCTGAATAAGCCCAACTTGAAAAGAGGCAAATGGAACCAACTGCCCAATTTTTTGGGTATCCGAGGAGTAATGCCCTTGAGAGAAGAAAGCATGAGAGTTGTCAGAATTAAAAAGGGAGCAATGTAGAATCAAGGTTGCATTATTTTTCAGCTAAGTAACTCATGCTTATTTAATAGCCTGTGAACATCAACATATGTTATTCCAAACACTCACTTAAAAATTTAAAAATAATTGAAGTCCTTCAAATGAAATAAATCACAATGATTGTCTAACTTCCTATTGCTTTATTACGAAATTCCTGGAATTTTTCAAAGCCAGCTGCACTGGGGCTGGAGGGGACATCAGAGGAACTCATCCAATGGAGCTACATGGAAAGACAATCAGTTCCCAGCTCACAAGCCAGGCCTGGGCTCTAACTGTAAATCTCTAAGCTCTCTTCATACATTAAGCATACCCTTTGAGAGAGATCGGTTGAAGACTTTTTAAAATATATATACATATATATATATATAGTTATTTTATATCAATAATGCCTTTCCAACACTCAGTATTAATATGTCTTATACTTCCATAACACCTTTTTTAAAAATAGTATTTTCAAAATACATTAATTTATGCTTTGACCCATGGAAGTAGTTATGATTATATATCTTTATACACCTCACATTGTCTGGCATAATGTCTTGATTAGAAGCATCGTTTTCTAGTGAAAGACACTGTATACAAAAATCAAAAGAGGCCTTATCAAGTCCTGGCACCAAGCCAGACTGGTATAACTTTGGGAAAATCGTTTAACCTCCATGAGCCTGCTTACCCATCTTACAGCTCTGAGAAATTAAATTAAAAATAAATATGAAAGTAAATTCTAATTACTAGTGAATTAGTAAAATTAATTCGTTGACCTATTCAAAAAGTATTATAATACTAATGTGTGCCAGCCATGTGCTAGTTGCTGGGGATACATCATAAACAAGAGTTGGTCCCTCCTCCTAAGGAACTCATGGTCTAGCTGAGCAAATAGACATTGTACAACGATGATAGGCATGATGATAGTTATGGAGTGAAAGGCCAGAGTACATATGCTCAGGTTCTGTGGCCAGAGAACAAGATCAACAAAGGTGAAAATCAGTTTATGGTAACTACTCAAATTCAGGTGAATAAATAAATGATAAGCCTAGGTAGGTCAAGAGAAAAACATGTTACTTTTTTTTAGAATCCAAGCAGAAATGTGCTGAAAGAACTAAGAAGAGAACCCAGAAATTTAAATTCTTTGCCTGATATTTCTTTCTATTAGGTTGTAGATCCTGAAAAATTGATTAACTGGTGGGTGGAAATAAGGAAGGCAATACCTGTTTGTAATGTAGCTCATGGGTGATGTCTACTTTGAGAGTAGATAGTTAACCACATTATATTGGAGCATTGTTGTAATATTCAGGGTTAGTGCCTTTGAACTGCCCTTGTAATAAGTAAGACTTTCTTCTAACAATGTCTATTTAGTACTTCATTTAAAGTAAGCCCTCCACTTTAAAGACCCAGTTCATCCTGAAAACTTCATTGTAATGTACGTTGTTGTAGCAAAGTCAAAATATATTAACTGAACAAAAAAAATCATACCAACTTAATACAAGTGTTGAGAAAAGAAAATCAAGGATCGCTGAGTACCTCCTCTGTTTCAGGCACTGTATAGGTATGTTTTCACATATATTACTTGCCATAATCTTGTTTAAAATCTGAGTTTCTCAGCCAGGTAATCAAAGTTAACATCAACAGTGATTAAGTCTTGTTGTTAGTATGTACCCTTGAGATGATGTGATGAAATTGGCACTTTACCACTGTCATCTTCTTTCTTAAAAACAAACAAACACAGTTCTAAGAAGGCCATCAGATAAATTTTAAGAGAAGGACACCCTACAGAATAATGTCTGATCAGTATATCTCAAAACTGTCAAGGTCATAACAAACAAGGAAAGTCTGAGATGCTGTCACAGTCAAAAGGAACCTAAGGAAATATGAAGACTAGATGTAATGGTATATCCTGGATGGGATCCTGGGACAGAAAAAGGACATTGGATTCCAACTAAGGAAATCTGAATAAAGTGTAGACTTTAGTTAATAATAATATACCAGTATTGATTCATTAATTGTGACAAATGTACCACACTAATGTAAGATGTTAATAACAGGGGAACTTAGTCTTAGGTTATATGGGGGGACGCCTGGGTGGCTCAGCTGGTTGAGCGTCTGCCTTCAGCTCAGGGTGTAACCCCAGGGTCCTGGGATCAAGTCTCGTGTCAGGCTCCCCTGCTTCTCCCTCGGCCTGTGTCTCTGCCTCTCTATTTGTGTCTCTCATGGATAAATAAATAAAATCTTTTTTAAAAAATTAGTTTTAGGTTATATGGGAACTCTGTACTGTCTTTGTAATTTCTCTATAAATATAAAACTGCTCCAAAAAATAAATTTTATTCTAAAAAAGATGTTTGTAGGTTTTATTCATCTCATTTTACAAATGAGGAAAAATTAAGTAATTTCTCTAACATTACATGGCCAGTAATCCAATAATTTGAACCTACATCTGACTAAATCCAAATCCCACACTCTGACCAAGGTACCACACCACGTCTCCAAGAAATCTGGTTCTGGGTTAGGGAAATGTCATTTACAACACTTTATACCATGTTTTATATAGAAAAAGAATTCCTGTAGCTGGTTAGCCAAATGTCGTGCATCTCTATTCAAGAGCTGACTGTCCATTTCCTTAAAAAAAAAAAAAGCCTGTATCTGTGATAATAAATATAAGTTTTCAGCAGGTATTTAAACAGAAATGCACACACCCACATATCACTACAGAGATTTGCACAAGAGAATAGCTAGCTAAAAGAGAGAGAGAGAGAGAGAGAGAGAGAATAGCTAGCTAAATGTATGATTTTAAGTTATTGTGAATTCCTGGGAAATATTTTCCCCCAATTAAAATAATACATCAGAGGGAGTCACTCATTTGCCAGGTTCTGCTTATTTTATATTGTTGGTATAGTCAATATATAAACTGCTTTTTCTCTCATTGTTTAGGAGAGATATGCTTAAAATTAATTTAAAAATTCACTATATCTATACACCACCCATTCATTCATCTATTTCCAAACAAGCCTAAATACCATGCAAGGTTCTCAAATTTAAACATCATCGTAGGTGATTCAGGTGACATTATATAGAATTGTGCTATACATGATCTAACAGACTATAAGAGGCACTTCAGCAAAGGAGACAGCATGAAGAAAAGCCAAAACACGCAAGGGGAGAATCTGTGCCAGAATCAGCAAGTAGCTGGTACATGATTTAAATATTCTGATGTCTTAAAACTCTTAAAAACCAAAGGTCATTGCAGACAGTTTTATAGCCTAAGTATTCTTGCTTCTTTAGGGCAGATAATATGTCTTCTATTTTAAACTGATGTGTATTTGTTTATTTAATAATTCTAAATCTCAGAGCATGTTTGTCTTCTTCATGAAAACATCTGCTAACTTGGAAAACCCAGTTGTAACAAAATGTATTGGTACTACCTATGAAATTGAGTTTAGTCAAAATGTGGTTGAGAGTTCATGCCCATGCTTGAATAAGTCTAGGGAATTGGTAATCTTATCAACATTTTATTTTTTAATTGTGATGATGAATAATGAATTGTCAACCCTGGAAACTTTATAGTAGCTAAAGGGCCATCAATATTGCCGGATGCAAAGTTAAACCAACTTTTACAGATGAGAGATGCCTTTAGAATGGCTGTGATGAAATGTATGCCACCAGATGAATTTCTGTGATACGATTGCAAAATGAACCCCTCTCTCTCTCTTTTTTTTAAACAGGCAAGGGAAGGGGCAGTCAGTCTGAGATTTACACCTGATTTGTGTTATAGTAATCTTTGAAATTAAGAAGTGTATCCTTGCATTTCATTAAATTCTGGCTAATGAGATAACTGTCTTCCCAAGGAGGGAATGATAAAGTACTCAGGCCATAAAGCATAAATTAATACTGCAAGGTTAAACACTGGAACTAACTCATGTTTCAACAAAAGCCCCTACCAGCAGTTAAATTAACTGACATAAATACCATAAAATCTGTCTTTATTTTAGTTTCAGATGATGCTTCTTTTTACACCCCTGCTTTCAGTTTGTATAACTCATTTTTGCACATTATTGCATGCACCATTTGCCATTTAAAGAATCAGCTACAACGGGGAAAAGATTTAAGGAATCAAATACTCAGAAAAGAAAAAGAAACTGGTGGATCTGGGGGATATCATATTGAAGACTGTTAGCACCGCTAAAATACTACAATAGACAACAGTAGTTCAAAGAAACAGTTAATTATGAGACGACTAGCCCAAAGAAATCTACTTTTTAAGCTTTTGATAGACATTTTGAAAAAAAATGCTGAAGAAAACCTGTGGTGATAATAGGTTTGATATATATTCTGGCAAAAATTATATCACATTAATGAGGTGGCTTAAAGGGCTCATGCATTTTGTAGGAGGCATTTCAATGTATTAGTATAATTAGCAGTGATGAGAAAACTGTTTGGAACTGAATTACCTCTCACGAGTTCATTTGAGCTATATGAAATTACACCATGCAAGAAGGAAAATTATGGAGCCATCCAGAGAGAGTTCATGCCTGATTTGATCATAGCCACTAATTGGATGATCATTTTCGTAAAGCTTTTCAAATGGTTGACAGTTTCTGCCTCTCATTTTTTTTTAATGGACGAGCTCTTTATTTCTTGTACTAAGCAACCAAACATAGGTTTGTTAGAGATTTGGGTGTTTCTACAGGGACCTTACAGGTGTAATTGTCACAATCTGAGCAACCTTTGTCCCTTAATTAGCTGGTTTTGGGGAACCCCTAATGAGAGTTGCTGTTCTTATTAACAATCTTAGAGAATACCTGATGAGTGAAGCTCTCCAAGCCTGATATATGTCAGCAGCCACCATATGACAGCAATTTAATGAAGTTAAAATCTGACCCAATTGGGATGGATAGAGGAGCATTTGGGTTGTATTGCTTTTGATTTTTCTGTGTGTGTGTGTGTGTGTGTGTGTGTGTGTGTGTGTGTGTAGTACGAAGTGGGTACTCTGGTAAAGGAAAACTGAAAAGTGAAATGTGCGGGGTAGAGAAAGGAAGCTTTATTTATGGATCTGCTTTATGAACTCCATTTACAAGACAGCCAATAGCCAATATCAGAGGATAATTAAAATCATGGAATTAGCTTTCTGTGTGTAAAGTGCTTCTTATGAATTGCATAATACAGCCAAGTCTTAACATTTGAGGGATAACTAAATATCATACTTGTTTTCTGCTCAACTTTTTCTTCATCTTCTTCATACTTTTTACTTGAGACATCTTTTTCGTTTTAGCCACACAAGATTCCCAAGCAAGATTCGATGATGTGGTGTTGAATTTTTTTAGTTGTGCTTTTTTCCAAATAACCTGTGTAACCTAGTAAATTAAAAAATGCAGTCATAAAAAAAATTTTAAAAATGCAGTCATTATGAAAACATGCCACTTGATTTGTTGCTGAAAAGAAAGATATATTAGGTTAATGATTTTTCAATTTGATAGGTTAGTTTTAATATTATCAGGAAGAAGAGCTGGGATAAAAAATAGCATTGGTTTTTCTTTCCTGCACATGTATGTGTGCATGTGTGTGCATATGGATGAACGTGTTCAAATTCTCAAGTGTTGTTCTTTCTCATGGCCAAATATTACAACTACTATCTTCATTATTTGTAAATATCACCCTCTCTACAACTAACAGAAAGTAAAATATTAATAATCTCAAAGTTTTAATGAGTCTTCTGACCACCCCACCCCACCCTTCCCTGGGCCTTTCTGTGCCTTTGATTTGCTTCAATATACAAAGAGGTTGCTAAATTTGATCACTCAGAAAGTTGAAACCAAACACCTTTTTAGTAGGAGCAGAATCTTTTATATTTGCTTGCCACACTGAGGGAGCATCATTTTAAGGCATCTGAAATAGAAATTTCAAGAAATCAGTATTTAGAGGTACTGTTATTCTTAGATAAGTTAGTTAAATTATTTCAGAAAGCAAACATGTTCCTTAAAATAAGTAAATCCCATTTAAACTTTCTTTTTTTCAATGCTAGAAGGGGTCATAGAGATTAGTAAACAAATTGTTGGATTTACATACAAGACATATTTGTAATCTATAACCTATTCCTCCACTGACATGTACTTGTCCAAGATACCAAAATATAAAATAACCAACAAATTTCTGAATCTAAAGGATTTTTTAAGTATTATTCTAATGGCTCTCCGTGAATTATTGTTGTTTTTTTTGGGGGGGGTTTGGGGAAAATTCCACTTTCCTTAGCTTCTTACTGTACCAAGTCCCCAGGGAAATCTAATCTACACTTTTGCTTATTTTCATATCAATCTATTGCTTTTTTTAAACTGGAATTTCGTTACCCCTGAGTTACCTGTGTTAGTTCCTCTCCTTACGTTCCTTCTTCCACAAGAAAATTGATGTCAATTTTCTGAGTCTTTGCCTCAAATTTGATTGATAGTTCAGCCGAATATGGAATTCGAGGTATAAAATCATTTTCCTTCAGAACTTTGAATGCAATGCTGAATTATCTTCTGCAATTCAGTGTTGCACATGAGAAGTCTGGTGCTAGTTTGATTCTTATTCCTTTATAAGTTCCTCTTTTTTTACCCAAGATTGTAAAGACACTATGTTTTCTTAGGCCTATTATTTGAGAATGTTCTTTCTATACAGTAGCACATATGAAAGGAAAACCTGGCTGGGTAAAATCCTCGAGATATAACATTTCCCACTCAAATCTGCGGCTTTACTTTGCAGATTAGAAATCTGATGCTCATCAGACTTATATATTTTGGTAGGAAATTTATTTATTCTGCCTCTAGACTTGCAGGGATTTCTTTTATTTTCACGTTCAATTAGTTTCCAATAAATATATTTAAATGTGTATATTATGACATTGATTATTTCTGAGACATATGAGTTGTTTATATATGACCATAAAAGTAATATATTTAAGTATTTAACCACAGAAAATTTTCTTCAATCACATCTTTGATTATTGTTACTCTGATCGTTTTGCTTCCTCTTCCAGAACACCTGACTGCTGAATTCCCCTTTGCCTATCTCTCACATGCATTATTTTCTTCCTTACTATTTTCATCTCTTTGTTCTTCTACATTTTGGGAAAGAATCTCTGGGTTTTCTTTTGTTGTTGTTGTTGTTGTTGTTTCGCATTACTGAATTGGGCTTCCACAGCAATATTCTAGTTTGCTCTTTATTAACTCCAGAACAGACTTGAATTTTTCTATTGCACATTTTATTCTACTTAGGTCTTTTCATTTTTCTCACTTCGTACTTTGTCTTGTTGCTTTGTATATCAGACTCTTCTCTCCTTAGGATGTTCTGTTTCTGTTTCTTAGGGACCAAATATTTTTTAATCATATTAAGAATGTCAGAAATATTTAAATATTTTCCTTGGTTTCCTAAAAACGGATATTTTCAGTACTCAGTAATTTCTCCTCTTTACTGTTCTTTTCACAGTCCTTAAACTGGATTTTTTCCCCCTCAAATCAGTTGGAAACAGCTTCAGCTTCCCACTGCCCAGTATAAAAATGTATGTGTATCTGTAGCCATTCTTTCTACATCACTACTATTAATTTTATGAAATATCCATTCCATTCTATAAAGTACAACTCTGCACCTGTGCTCCAGATCCCATTTGCTGTCAGCACTTCCATAACTGATTATGCTCCCTCTCTCTACTATGTCCCCAGCAAATTCCCTACCTGGAGCCAACATCTCTCACGTGCTGATGCTTCTCTTCTGTCATCTTCACAGACTTTTTTACAAGCATTGTCTGTCTTCCTTGTCTGCATTTCCTCAGCTACCACTAGGTCTCTAGTCTGTCTCAGGCAGGCAGCTGCCTCATATTTCCACCAAAATCACACACTCATCCAGGAGAGAAACAGTCTCTGTGCTTCTAGTTCCAGTGACCGTTTTTCACTCCACATCTCACTTGACTTCTCAGCAGAATTTAAAATATGGTTGACTACTCTCTTTTTTTGAAACACTTTTTTTCTATGCCAGAGAATTATCTATCTTCTTCATCTTTTTATCTATGTAGTTCTTTGTTATTTACATTATTTTATCTCTATAAGCTTTATATACTAAAGGTATTAGCATTTTGTCCATGACAGAGGCATTTTAGGAAAGAGATACAGCAGGTCACATAAGTCAATATAAGTCAATATAAGATGGGCACTTATTTAAAAACTCAGAAGGAAGATACTGAAGGAAAATTTTCAAGGAAATAACATTTTTTCCTTTTCAAAAGTATACAGTTCTCTGAACTTCATAGTCCTGTAAATTAAACCAAATGAATTACTGTACAGGCATTAATTTTGAGTATTTCCTCTTGGGAAGTACACCATTGTTTAGCAACTTATCATTGTATCATACTAATTATACTAGAAAATTTCCTTAACCATAGGCCTTTTTTAGAGAAAGACAGATGAGTAAAATATTTGGCCAACGTAACCAATTGATGGAAAATACTAATAAGCTTCCATATTATTGTAATGAATATTGTAATTCAGTTCTATGGACAGATGATAGTGGAATAAAATCAAGGTTTTTTGGAAGATGAATAAGGGAGATTAATATTGGTAGGCAATCAGCACTCTCTACTATGAGAACTGTACATGAAACTGCTTATTCATTAGCACTGATTTCCCGTAAGATTGTGAAGTGAGAAAGTTTGCTTTCAGCCCCTCAGACTCCCTGCCTACTCTGTTAAACTGACAACTTTTCTGTGGCTCAATACTCTATATACTTTTTTGTTTTTGTTTAATAGGGATCTGAGTGTTCATATTTTCTTCCTGCATTCTCTAAGTATAAACAACCTTAGAGACAACAGGATTATAGAATAATTGTATTGATTCTTTTCTCCTTTCATAGTCCTTTTAGCTAAAACAAATACTTTCAAATTTACAAACTAAAAATTAGTAACGTAATTATAACTCGTGTGAAAGGAACTGTTTGTAAAGCATCATTATGCATATCATCTTCTCTTTCATATTCACCTTGTGAAGGAAGTGTTAGAATCTCCATTTTAAAAATAAAACAGAGATAGTGACATGCCAAAGGTGATACAACCTTGTAAGGGACAGATCCAAGACTTGAAGCAAGATCTGCTGACTCCAAAGGCTGCGAACTTTGCATTCTAATATACAGACTCAACTGGTAGGACCTTAGAAAGGTAAAAATGTTATGAGAGAAGTTAGAGGTTGCTTATTCTGTTGCAACTACATGCACTTCCCTTTGTCCCTTGCTAGTGAGAAGCAAGTGAACGTGATATATATAAATTCCAGGAGGCCAACTCAGGCAGAAGATATACTTCTTCAGGTCCCTTATTCCTATTGCTTGCTGCCTGAAATTCTCCAGGAGCCAGCCATCTTGATCCATAAGGTAGACTTCAGTATACAAACGTGCTAACAATGACAGATAAAAATAGAGTCATCATAGCACCTCTGGCCTACCTATATCTCTTGACTTATTTTGTGTGGAGAATGAGTCCTTTGGTTCCAGCCTTAATTATTTGGAGGCTTCTGTTATATGTGACTGAAAAAAAGGTATGAAATCATACAGATATATAGTACTTCATTAAATCAGAAAAAAATCCATGGATTATAGATAAGCAGCATCTAAAATAATCTTTTGCAAAATGTGACCTAAGGCTAAGTGTGTTTTAAAAGCAGAAAGCAGCCTTTTTTTAGTAACAAATTGATAGAATTATGGAATTTAAAGTTTACTAGGAAAAGAATTGGATGCTTTGTGGTAATTATCCAGCATAGGAAGAGTTTATGGACAGCAGTTGTGCTGCTGGCAGAAAGCTGGTAGGTAGATTGACAAAAGAGTTAATTCAGAGCCAGGCTTCTATGAATGTAGAAATAGCCTCATTCAGTTTGTGCTTCTGAGGACAAATGATGATTCCTTATTATGCTTGAACTATGATGAAATCAGTGAAGGGATCGTAAGAAGTAAAACCATGGGGATGCTATTAAGAGTTTAGCAATTCTTGTTTGTGTGGGAATATGGATTCCACTTACCAAAAATAATAGCATATAGGGAAAGAAGAAAGAAGTTACTGTCATTGTTTTGAATTGCTCCCAAGCTATTCCATTGTGTCATGAATTTCAAGTCAAATTTCATGTTTTTAGTATTCATTTTATTAGTGTGATGTATGTGTAGTGCCACAATATTACTATAATGAAATAATATGATATTATGAGTTGTCTTCCACAGATCTAGAGTGATGCTTCTAAAACACACAGTGAAAATGCACATCAAAGTGAGAGGGAGAGAGAGAGAGAGCAAGATTGCTTCTCACTTTCTTGGGTAATAGTGCAGTTTTGTATCAATGCTCCTTTACTCATAGGCCATCATTATTGTGTTCAATTTTAATATATAGTATACCCACTCAGAAATTAGTCTTTTTAATGCCACATTATACTAGCATTGCTGCTGACCTACTGGACACCTGAATCTTAGTTGTGGTGGTCAAGTAAAATCCATACAACCTAGATATTTATCTCTAAAAATACCCAGAAGGTTTCTTTATTTGATGGTTTTATGAAGAAAATCAAAGACTTATCTGAAAATGACTGAATCTGAATCTACATTCTGGAATAAGAACTGCGTATTTATTTCTAGACAATTAACTTCCTTATACTTACATATAACAAATTGCAAATGGCATAAAATGGAGTTCTTTGGGGGATTTCTACTTCTTTATCAAGGACCTGGATAAAACATTTTACCATTGGAAATGTTTCTGTAAAGGTTCAGTGGGATGCTTTTTTTAAGGCTCAACTGACAGCAGGTTTGGTTGTCACTGTGTTGCATCCATGTGAAACAATGAATGAAGTCTAAGGTCTTGGGATATCGGTAGGAATTAGAGAGACTGAAGAAAAAGAAACAGATTTTCCAAGCACTATGAACATCTTACACAAATTCACATAGCTAAAAATGAGAGTGGCGTGATTATTGCATAGGGCTAACTGCCCAGACTGGAATACATGCTCATATTACATGACTATGGCAGCAAAGTTTGGACAGGTGGGGCAAGAATCTTAACAGACATTGTAGGTAGGTTTGCATCCCAAGAAACAGAAGCCTTTCTAGGTGTTAGAGAAAAGGGCCACATGACAAAAAAAAAAAATGGTATTTTTCAAATGCTATCTCACTTGTGCAGAGGTTAGAATGAAATGAAAAAGACTGTTCAAAGGGAAGTTTCAGCCAAGAAGATTTAGCTATAACTCAAATATAATTAAGAAGAACTCAAACTCTGTGAACAAAATGGGAAAGCCACAAATGTACAAAGGAAGAATTAATTCCATGAAGTCACTTCACCAAATGAGAAAAGGGAATGAAATGACAGAGACGTAGAAACTAAAAGTGGCCCTTTAGTGAAGTTATTTGATTTATTATTTTTACTCTAAGAAAAGGAGAGATATGTTATAGTGTACTGTAGAATGTATATATATATTTCAAACATATAGCATATGTGAATTGTACAGGTTTTGTTTTGCTTCATCATATTGGCTAGAAAGAGAAGCATCTGATGACATATATAGTGGGGCTATGGGAATTTTAAAAAATATTATGAATAACTGCAAAAGTTCAAGGTGGGTCTATATAGAATCATGAAGTCAAGTTGAGCCCAAAGGCTTTATCTTCTATACCACTCCTGCTATACACAGAATTATTTTCATTTGTATGACATAAGTAGTGCAGAGTAGAAATTAGGTAATAATTATAACTTATAACATTATTAGTGATCTCAGAGTGCTGATTATTAAATGAGAAAACAATATCCTTTTATTTTTTGTTTCTCCGAGAAGGAGAAACCAGGTGGGCAAGACATTTTGCTGACCTCTGCTTCACCACGTCATCCCCCAAGCCCCGCATTCCTAGTGGCTACAAAATACTCTAGCAAAAGAACTTCACAGTGATTAATATGATCTCTCTTCCCACCACTTGTAAAAATATACTTTATCTATCACACATTGATGCTTTTTGATGTTATACAAGAAGGAATTTGTGCTTGGTAAATGGTATTACACATTCATTTCTAAACATAGTGTCTGGGAAAAGCTGTCAAGTTTATCAAAAATAGGAAAGACTTTTACATTCTGGACTGAGTCATAATAGAAGGAAATTGCTTAGTGTTGAAAGTGGGGATGAGGATTACTATCCCTTATCCTTGGTTCATTTTTCTCCTAGCATTTATCCTCCCCTGATGTGCTATATATTTTAATTATTGATTGGCCTTTTGTTGGTCTCCTACCACTAGAATGAACGTCCATGAGGACAGGGAATTGGGGAGCATCATGGAGATTCGTCTCAAAGAATGTAGTCACATCCTGGATGTGAGTAACCTACAGGCCTACTTTGTGTGCAGTTGCTAAACTGTAACCCTCTAGTGAGAAGTGTGTGGCTTTAATAACCATGGTTTTAAGAGGAACACTATTATGTGTCTGTATGTTTAGGTAGATAATTTAATTTTCCTATTTTATAATCTAAATGAAACAACTCAGGAAGATCTTCATAAAACAAATGAAGATCTGGGCTTTTTTACTTTATTATGAGTTGATAGCGTCTTTATAATTTGATGTTAAAATTATTCTTACATGACATTCTATGTAAATGCTCTTACATGACTTACTTTGTATAGTCTGAGAGCACTTCTAAATCAATTTCTAAAACTATAATAAGCAGCAATCCAATAAAAATGGGTTTAATCTGACTCAATACATAGGTGGGTTCTCCAGTTTTCCTTTTACCTTCACAAATATTTGCAAGTCACTTCTCCAGACTAAGATATCCTGGGCCATTCAGTATTACCCAGGGTGCATATCCACCATTGATCCACATGGAGTAAAATGGCAGGTAAGTGTCATGGACCAGAACAGAATAAATTGATAAACGAGATAGAAATTAAAGTACCTGAGAGCAAATGGAGTAACACTTTATTTCTAAAAGCTAGTAAATATGTATAAGAATAGAAGCATGTCGATGACAAAAATCTGTTTTTTTTTCTTTAAATGTTGCTTATTGAATTAGGTGAGTAAATAATGATAATTATTTAAGAGTGTCTTCCAGATTCTCCCTTCCCACAGGACCAATTTGGATAAATCTGCATGGTGTTGTGTCTTGTTTTGTTTTACTTCCAAAACATTCCTCCTCTTTGAATTTTCTCTACTCTTATTTTTATTGCCCCAAAGGACAATTAGTCATGCCCTTGGGAAGCCCAGTTCAGAGTGTAATGTGTCATTATACTGATAGTTTTTTTTTTCTTTTCTGTTAATATTAATGAGAAAAATCTATCCTAGTTTTCTCTCAGATCATTGCACTTTTATATCTTTGACTAAAAGGTCATCATCTTTTTCCTTCTTCTAAGGGAAAAAAATGAAAATGCATTTAAAGTCATTTTACAACTTCAACCTAGTTAAAAAGATATATTAGTTCTACTCAGGATTATTTACCCTGATGGAGACTTACAGAGGAAAAAATGAACAAGAAATTGTAAACATTATCCTCTTTGTTTGAAGAATGAGATTTAGAACTTGTATTTAAATATGGATGTGTCTGCTTTTCTGAATATTCAGAACCACTCAGATAAAGAAGTGAATCTACGCTGCACATAATTTAATGGAGACAGGAAAGAGGTTAGCTTTGCGTTTGCTTCTCAACTCCTTTCTGCTTGCTATGGACAGACAGCATTACCTTTCTGACTGACACTAAGCAACAATTAAGGATAAATTGCCCTCCTTTGAGTGTACTGCATTACTTCGTCCTAGTTGGAGTAACAATAGAGAACAAAATGCTTAGAAATGTGTTTCAAGATGGGTGTTCAATTGGAGCACCAGACATTCTCACTGTCAGTTTGAAAGAGGAAGGCGGATGGTGCATTTTAGTTTTAACTTTCACTTATTTTTTATATGTAATTTTGAATTGGTTTAAGGAAGTTAATTAGCAGTTGTATTCTGCTTTTTTAAAATGTGGGCATTTGTGTTTTATTATTGATCAGTGAAAGCTTGTTAATCATAATAAAACTTGATTAACTCAAGATCTGTTATAAGTTAGAGATAGAAATCAGTACATTTTCCCCCATCCCTATCAGTGAGATTATTCCATACATTTGTGATGTAGTTAGATTCTTTTTTTCTAAGATTTTATTTATTTATTTGATTCAGAGAGAAAGAGAGACAGAAGCTTGAGTGGGGAGAGGGGTAGGGGGAGAGGAAGAAGCAGACTCTGCTGAACAGGGAGCCCAACTACAGCTCCATCCATCCCAGTTCTGGGATCTAGCCCTGAGCTGAAGGTAGACGCTTATGACTGAGTCACCCAAGCATCCTGCACTTAGATTCTTTTATCACATTCCCATTTTGTTCTGGGATCTTCTGATCTCTTAAAGAGTTTTTTTAATTTGCATACTTTGAACTGTGAAGTTCACTCTTTGCACTGTAAAGTTTTGGGAGCGTCAACAAATGCATAGTATCATATATCCACCATTACGATATCAGACAAAATGCTTCACCACCAAAAAACAAAAAAAACTGTGCTTTACCTATCCAATATTCCCCCTTCCGTAAACTTTGGGCAACCACTGAATAGGTTACTCTCTATAATTTAATCTTTCCAAGAATGTCATATAAATAGAATCCAAAGGTGTTTAGATTTCAGACTGACATCTTTCACTTAGCATTTAAGATTCCTAAGTGTTTTTTGTGGGACTTGGTGGTTCTTATCTTTTTATCACTGAAAAGTATCCCATTGTATGGATGTACCACACTTTGTTTACCCAGCCTATTAAAAAACTATCTCAGTTGCTTCAAGTTTGGGGCATTTATGAATAAAGTTGCTATAAACTTTCATGTGCAGGTTTTCATGTGAATATAAGTTTGTAAATCAATCCAGTAAATACCTAGGAATGTGATTGTTGAGTCATATAGTAAGACTCTATTTAGCTTCATTATAAACAGCTGAACTGCTTTCCAAAGTGACTGTGCCATCTTGCATTTTCACTAGCAATGAGTAAGAGTTTCTCTTGCTCTACCTCTTTACCAACAGAGGGTATTGTCACATTGTTTTTGTTTTTTTGTGTTTTGCTTTGTTGGGTTTTAATCACTCTCATTGATGTGTAGTGGTACCACGTTAATTTACATTTAATTAATATTTCTTTAATGGCAAATGATGTTGAGCTTTTCTTCATATGTTTATTTGCCATTTGTATGTTTTCTTTTTTTATATCTATTAATATATAATTAGTAAATAAAGTTGTAAGATATGTAAAGTACACAAAATGATGAAAGGATTCCCCCCATCAAGCTAATGAATACACAGCTATCATCTCACTCATTTACCTCTTTTTGTGAGAACATTTAAGTATAGCAGATCAGCTATAAAAAAACAGTGTTATCAATTATAGTGACCATATGATACATTAGATCTTCAGATCTCATTCATTGTACAATTGAAAGTCTGTACCCTTTAACCACCCATCCCTATTCCTACTTGCCCCCATTCCCTAGCCCATTGCAACAACTTTTTTTACTCTCTGTCTTTAGGAGTTTAACTTCTTTTTTAAAGATATCTTATATAAGTAAAACCATGTAATATTTGTCTTTGACTTATTCCACTTCCAGGTTCATGCATTTTGACACAAATGATAGGATTCCCTTCTTGTTTAAGTTGAATAATACTCCACTGTATTAACATAACACATGTTCTATATCCATTCAGTCATCCATGGATCCTTAGGTTATTTCCACACTGTGAATAATGCCTATTGTGCATAATGCTGCAGCGAATATGGAGGTGCAGATACCCCTTCAAGATAACAGTTTGTTTCCTTTGGATATATATCTAAAATTGGGATTGCTGGATCATATGGTAGTTCTGTTTTTAATATTTTGAGGAAAATCTATATTGTTTTCCAAAGTTTTTATATCAGTTTACGTTGCTATCAACATTGTACAAGGGTTGGGGCATCTGTGTGGCTCAGTAAGTTAAATGCCTGACTCTTGGTTTTGGCTCAGAACAAGATCTCATGGGTCCTGAGATCCAGCCCATCATTGGGGTCATGGTCAAAGTGGAATCTGCTTGAAGATTCTCTCTCTCTGCCCCTCCTCCAACTCACATGCACCCACGCACATGCGCTCTCTCTAAAACAAATAAATATTTTAAAAATAGCATACAGGGTTTCCTTTTCTCCACATCCTCATGAGTACTTAACTCTTGCCTTTTTTGATAACAGATCTGAGGTGATATCTTCTTGTACTTTTGATTTGCATTTTCCTGAAGATTAGTGATGTTGAGCATCTTTTCATGTACCTGATAGCTATTTGAATATTTTCTTTGGAAAAAATGTCTATTCAGGTCCTTTACTCATTTTTTAATTAGGTTATTTTGGTTTTGTTGTTTGGTTGGGGTTTTGTTTTCTGTTTTTGCTATTGAATTCTATGAGTTTATTATATATTTTGCATATTAATCCTTTTTTAAGATTTTATTTATTTATTTATTTATTTATTTATTTGAGACACAGACAGAGAGACAGAGACAAAGGCAGAGGGAGATGCAGGCTTTATGCAGGAAGCCCGACATGGGACTCGAACTGGGGTCTCCAGGATCACGACCTGGACTGAAGGCGGCGCTAACCGTTGAGCCACCCAGGCTGCCCTGGATATTAATCCTTATCAGCTATGGGGCTTGCAAATATTTTCTTCCATTCTATAAGTATCCTTTGTTGTGCTGAGGCTCTTTAGTTTAATGTAGTCACATTTATTTATTTTTGTATTTGTGGCCTATACTTTTGATCTCAAGTCCAAAAAATCATTGCTAAGACCAATGTCAGGGGTCTAGGAGTTTTATGGTTTCAGGTCTTACATTCAAATCTTTAATCCATTTTGAGTTCATTTTCGTGTAAGGTATAAAATAGGTATCATGTTTCATTCTTTTGCATGAGACTGTCCAGTTTTCCCAGTTCCATTTACTGAAGAGACTATCCTTTCCCCCATCATATCTTCTTGGTTCTTTTTTCATAGATTAATTGACCACACATGCAAGGGTTTATTCTGGGCTCTCTACTCTGCTCCATTGATCTACTATAGCTTTGTAATTTAGTTTAAAATGCTTCCAGCTTTGTTCTTCTTTCTCAAGATTGCTTTGGCTGGGGGCACCAGGGTGGCTCAGTCAGTTAAGCACCCAACTCTTGATATCAGCTCAGGTCATGATCTGAGGGTTGTAGGATTGTACCCCACGTTGGGCTTCAAACTCAGCATGGAGTCTGCTTGAGATTCTCTCTCTCTCCTTCTGCCCTTCCCCTTACTCACACTCATGCTCTCACTCTCTAAAATAAATAAATAGGGATCCCTGGGTGGTTCAGTGGTTTAGTGCCTGCCTCCGGCCCAGGGCGTGATCCGGGAGACCCAGGATCAAGTCGCACATCAGGCTCCCCACAGGGAGCCTGCTTCTCCCTCTGCCTGTGTCTCTACCTCTCTCTCTCTCTCTGTGTCTCCCATGAATAAATAAATAAAGCCTTTTAAAAAAATAAAATAAATAAATAAATTCTTTAAAGAAAAAAAGATTGCTTTGGCTAATTGTAAATTTTTGTGCTTCCACACAAATTTTAAGATTACTTTTTCAATTTCTGTGAAAAATGCCATTGGAATATTGATAGGTATTGCATTGAATCTGTAGATCACTTTGGATAGAATGGACATTTAAAAAAATATTAACTCTTCCAACCCATGAACACAGAATATATTTCTATTTATTTGTATGTTCTTCAGTTTCTTTCATCAATGTCTTACATTTTTCAGTGTACAAATCTTTCACCTCCTTTTTAAATTTATTCCTAAGTATTTTCTTCTTTTTGGTGCAATTGTAAATGGGATTTAAAATTTTTTCTGCTTCTGATAGTTCTTTGCTGGTATATGGAAATGTAGCTGATTTTTGTATATTGATTTTGCATCATGCTATTAAATTTATTTGTTAGTTTTAACTGTTTTTTTGTGGTGTCTTAAAGTTTTTCTCAATATAATATCATATCATCTGCAAATAGGGGCAGTTTTACTTCATACTTTCTGATGTGGATGTCTTTAATTTCTTTTTCTTACCTAATTGCTCTGGCTAGGACTTCAATACTGTTATTTATTACATTCAATTTAAGACTCTTAATCAACTTGCAAAATTAATTCCAATGTCACATTGGAGAAGTATTGGGAAAACATTTAATAAATACATTAATTTGGAATAAATTATCTATACAATTTTAAGTCTCAGTATGTATTTATTCAACTTTTTTACTTTACTGAAAATTTGATGTCATCTTCAAATTCTGAATATTACTAACTTTATTCTAGGTTGTTTTATTTTTTGTGCTATTATGAATGGGATTTTTGTCTTATTTTAATTGTTTATATAGGATATGTAGAAAATCTATTATTTCTATTCATATTATAATTGGAGCATTAACTGAACTTTCTTACTATTTCTAATAGTTACCAAATTCATTTGCTTGTTTCCTAGGAAGTGATAGTGTTGTATATTATATTTTGGTGATGATGATGATGATGATGATGATGGAAAAGCTTTGATTCTTTACCATATGGATGGATAAGCACAGTTTTTATGAACATATACTTGAAAAGCAGGAAAATATGAGTCTGTAATAGTTATGCTTTTTCTCCATTTTTTCTGATCTTTATTAATCTAATATATATGTATTAGATTTAATTATTTGAGAGAGAGAGATAGAGAGAGAGAGCGAGCACAAGTGGTAGGGGAAGGGCAGAGGGAGAAAGAGAGAGAGTCTCAAGCAGACTCCTCACTGAGCATAGAGCACAAGGTGAGGTTCAGTCTCACAACTCTGAGATCATGACCCGAGCTGAAACCAAGAGTTGGTTGCCTAACCAACTGTTCCACCCAGGCACTCCTAAAATATATTTTTGTAAGTGGTGTTTATGGGTTTTCTTGTCTCAGTTCTGTCATTAATGGTAGTGCCTCTAGAGCAGCACATACAAAACTGATGTTTAATCAATCATTGGTCCTACACTGTGTCTATTCAAAAAAAATTTGCACAGTTAAGTAGATTTATATACAATGCAAACTACATTCTCCACTTTAAGGTTCACAGTGAATTTAACCTTTTAAAATTATCAATTATCAATAATTGTACATTACTATAAGATATTCTCTAATCTAGTGTTTTCAGATCTTTTATAACTTGAAAATTCTTTCATGGAATTCTTATTGATATCCCATAAGCAGTGTGTTCTAAGACTCCTAACTCTGGGAAACGAACCAGGCGGGGTGGAAGGGGAGGAGGGTGGGGGTGGGGGTGAGGGGGGCACTGGAGGGGGGCACTTGACGGGATGAGCACTGTGTGTTATTCTGTATGTTGGTAAATTGAACACCAATAAAAAATAAATTTATTTAAAAAAATAATAAATAAATAAAAATAAATAAATAAATAAATAAAATTTTTAAAAAAAGAAAAATGCTGTTGTAATTTAAATTTCTGAATCCACATTCGTGTGACAGTGACTGGTCTAGAATTTTTTTCAGATTTCATTATTAGGGCTAAATGAGTTGTTTTTTTTTAAATATTGTCACAATTTTTTCCCTTTGTTTCACTTTGTCTGTTGTGGGGAATATTTTATTTGGCATAGGAATATCTGTTCCTTGATAGTTTAAATGAACTCACTTATGAAACTGAACTTGTGCTTATATTGGAGTTAATATTTTCTCAACATATGTTCATTTTCTTCCATGATGACTGGCAACTTCACAAGACTTTTTCCATTAATCAGTTTGAATACTATTTGCTTTCTTTAAATAGCCCATTTCATCATGATTTTCAACTGTATGTGCAGCAAGTTTTGAGACTAATTCATACATATTACTTCAAAGAATAACATTTTATTATTTTAATTTAAGCAAAAGCTATATATTTTTGTTATTTCTAACCTTTATTTTATGTTTCTCACCTCCTATTTGGTTAGGTTATACAGAGAATTATTTCCCAAAGTAGGTTCCATGGAATATTAATAATTCAGATATAAAAAAATAGAGAAAAGATCCATGGTCAGAAAGGGTGAAATGGAAAATTAAACAAGTTACAGAAGGTTTTAACTACCAGGTTTCTTTAACATGCTGATTTACATTGTAAATCTAGGTTTAGCATTTGCAAAACTTATTTGATGAGTAACTATTTATTCAAAATATCATTCAAAAAATATTCTAGAGGTTTGTACAATTAAATTATTTCATTCAGAAAAATCATCTTAATGCAAGTATTTTCATTATTTTCTAATGCATTACATTTGTTTTTATTTTTACATCACTCTTTACCTCAATTTCTTTAATTTTACTTTATTTTTATTTTTCAAACATCTTGAATTGCAAAATATGCTCAGGTTTTACCTTTTCTCACTTACTAAAGAAAACACACTGATACAATTCAATATTCCAAAAATAAATAATCCAATTTAAAAAATAAGCAGAAGAATAGACATTTCTCTAAAGAAGACATACAGATGGCAAACAAACACACAAAAAGATGTTCAACATCACTTGTCATCAGGGAAATACAAATCAAAATTACTATGAAATATCACCTCACCTGTAAGAATGACTAAAATCAATAACACAAGACACCACAGGTATTGGCGAGAGTGTGCAAAAATAGAAACCCTCTTTCACTATTTGTGGAAATACAAACTGGTGTAACTACAGTGGAAAACAGTATAGAGATTCCTCAAAAAAATTAAAAATAGAACTATGCTATGATCCAGGAATTGCACTACTGGGTATTTTCCCCAAAATACAAAAACATTAATTCAAAGGGATATATGCACCCATATGTGTATAGCAGAATTGTGAACAGTAGCCAAATTATGGAAAGAGCCCAAATGTCCATTTTTTTTTTCCAAATGTCCATTGACTGATGAATGAATAAAGAAGGTGCGGTGTATAGAATATTATTTGGCTTTTAAAAAGAATGAAATCTTGCCATTTGCAATGATATGGATACAGCTAAAGAATATAATACTAAGTGAAATGAGTCAGAGAAAGATAAATATACTATATGATCTTACTCATATGTGGAATTTAAGAAACAAAACAAAGTAAAAAGAGAGACAGAGAGAGAGAGAGAGAGACAGAAACAAAGAAACAGACTCTTAACTATAGAGAACTGATGGTTACCAGAGGGGAGTGGAGGGAGGGATAGGTAAGATAAGGGATGGGGATTAAAGAGTACACTTATCATGGTGAACATAAAATAAAACAAAATGATAAACAAGTATGTTGTGAGATGATGGTTGTATTACTTAGCTTAAATGTGGTAATCATTACACAAGGTATACTTAATATCCAAACACAATGTTGTATACTTAATTATATACAATTTTTTGTTTGTCCATTGTATCTGAATAAAGCTGGAAAAAATTAAGACATGTGAAACTGTGAATTTGACTCTGAGTACAGCTTTAACTATATATCATAAGTTTTTCTAATTTGTAGTCTTGCTGTGATTTTACAATATTCCATAATTATATAATTAATCCTCTTTCCCTCTGGTAAAAACAAAAACACTTGAAAAACCAGTGTTTTTCAAAACCACTTTTGTGTTTTTGTTTTTCAATTTTTAACTGATTATAATGTGATATTTTAAAATTACACTGTGTAGTTTTATTGCTTTGCCACAGAAATGTTCCTTCTAAATTTTCTGCTCTGGGAAAGGCTCTTATAGTTAGTCCTAATATGTCGATCTTACATATTTCTAAAAATTATTATGAATATTTACTTTGCACATGATTCATCGCATATATCATGCATATCACCCTTTATCATTAAATATTGACTCTCTTTCCTCATTGCTTCCTGTCTTGAATTTCACTTTTTTGATATTACAACCACTGCTTCCTTTTGTTAATTTCTTCATTTTGTTTAAAGGAAACCTCTTACAGGACATACATAATTGAAATTTTTCAGATAGCTTTTAACCTATTTATTTTATTGAAATAACTATATCTTATTTTTGTCATAATGTTTTCTGATGTTATAAAAATACTTCTTTTATTTTCTTTTTTTTTTTTACTTCTTTTATTTTCATTGTGCACTATATGAATTGTTTTTTTTATCCTCCAAATTTTTTATTTTTTTTATCCTCCAAATTTTTATCCTCCAAATCTTTTTTATTTTCCAAGTCACACTTTAAGCTATTTTGTTCTAATCATTAGAGTTGAGCAATATCTGTTAGTTCTCTCTCAACCACTAAAGACATTAACAATATTGGTGTAATTGGTTTTTATCCTCCCACCTACTCATTCTGTGGTGATTTTTGGCATTATCCAAGATTTATTTATTTTACGTGGTTCCTTATTGTTTGTTTACTTTATACTTCTTCTCTTTAAGCTAATAATTAGGACTTTCATTCTCTTTTATAATCGTCTTATGAGATATTTAGCCTAAATTCTATTGTTTCATGTTTTTAATATTTATTGACATTTTTTTTTCTTTAGAACAGTGCAGTTTTCCCATTACTGAGTTTTGCACCTTGAAATATCCCTTAGTCCTTTGAAATATCTCTTGGAGTGGCATTTGAAGGAGTCATTTACTTGCCAAGTACTTTATGTCTGAGGCTCTCTCCATTAGCATCATATATAAATGACAACTTTATGCAGAATGGAGAAGGGGCCAAGAAAATCATGCTGGCCAGATCATTTTACTATCACTAGCATCTTTTCTAAGATTGTTAAACTTGTATAATTACTTTCTATTAACTAACTATATGGATCCTTGGAGTATAGAGTGTCATATCTTTACTACTGCTAAGTAAGTAGTTCCTCTGAACCTTGTGTTAAATTTTTCTGACTCAAGCTCCAAGAAGTTTTCTTAACTCTAGTAATATGAAATTTGGCAAATATGTCCATGACCTTTACTAATAATATTCACACTTTATAGATTTAGGATAATAGTTAACTTTTTCTTTTTAAGATGAAGACTTCTAATATTCTTTATAGTCCTATCCATCATTTCTCTATTTTAATTTTTCCTAATATTAATTATTTTTTCTTGATTCACCTAAAACTCACACCAACTTCACGGTGAAAAAAATATATAACTATAGCAAAAGTTTTTATTTTTGTCTTTAATGAGTTTCTTATAGAAAGGCAAAGTATTTTGGCCCTTTGGCCATAGATAACATTGAGATATGTACACTTGGGAATTGTCCATGATGGCTCCTTACCAAGACTCCTCTATTTTATACATATTGTTTGGGTTTATAAGCTCAAAGCCCATCCATCTGCCCTTTTTCTATCAACTTGTAAGATTCATAGAATCTATTCATAAACATATCATCATCCACTTAAATCTTCTGCAGTATATTCTCATTGATCTTACTCTTCTGTATTCAAAGGTGATATCAGTCAAAAATAGTAAATGAACCTCCAGAATTTCTCCAAAGGAACAATTTAAGAGTTGCAAGAGAAAAAAATATAAGTATGTTCCATGTATTGGAAAGTCTTATACAATTTTGGATTCTTGAAGGGAAAAATTCATTTGAATAAGCCTCTAAGAAGTTGAAACATGTTAGCTGTTTTGTTATCCTAATAAAAAGCTTTATATTAGAGTTCATAATAGAGTCATTAAAGTGGGAGATTAGGGAATTAGCAAATATTTTCTTAAGCAAAATTTACTCATGGCCCTACTTTTTACACATTTCTGGAAAACTTTTCTTGTCTTGTAAATTTAGCAACCTAAGCAATTTAATTCTGTCTCCTTCTAAGTCAGTTGTTTAAAGATGCTATTTCATTTACACGTGAAACAATTACATGTAGATACAAGAAATATTTTGCTATCAAAATTCATTGTCACTTGAAAGTATTTCTTATTGCTAAGTTTTAAGGATTTCTTTTTTTCCCTTTTTTAAATTGGAGTTCAATTTGCCAACATATAGCGTAACTCCTAGTGCTCATCCCGCCAAGTGCCCCCGTCAGTGCCTGTAATCCAGTCACCCCAACCTCCCACCCACCTCCCTTTCCACTACCTCTTGTTCGTTTCCCAGAGTTAGGTGTCTCTCATGTTTTGTCACCCTTACTGATATTTTCACTCATTTTCTCTCCTTTCCGCTTATTCTCTTTCACTATTTTTTATATTCCCTAAATGAATGAGACCATATAATGTTGATTTCAAGGTTGCATTTTTGTTACAGTTTTTATTTTGAAGAACTATCAATAGTGTCCAGAAGATTAAACCAGATCTTTTTTATTTAAGATTTTCAGATCTTAAGATATCATCTAACAATAAATAAAAATTTAAAAAAAAAAAAAAGGGATCCCTGGGTGGCGCAGCAGTTTGGCGCCTGCCTTTGGCCCAGGGCGCGATCCTGGAGACCCGGGATCGAATCCCACGTCGGGCTCCCGGTGCATGGAGCCTGCTTCTCCCTCTGCCTGTGTCTCTGTGCCTCTCTCTCTCTCTGTGACTATCATAAATAAATAAAAATTTAAAAAAAAAAAAAAAAAAAAAAGATATCATCTAACATAACCATAAGATGTTATCTTAAGGTTTTTAAATTACCTAATAAGGTAGACTATAATGATTTTAAAGAATACATTAATGCCACATGGATGTACTTTTACATTCCTTCTGTGGATTATGATTACCTTGCTGGGTGTGTGGCATAACATCAATGTGGCCTGTCTAGTGCATAGCAGTGGAAATTTGTAGGAAAAGAAAACATAATAAAAAGACCTGAGACTAGGACACCTGGGTGGCTCAGTGGTTGAGCGTCTGTCTTTGGCTCAGGTCATGATCCCAGGGTCCTGGGATTGAGTCCTGCATCAGGCTCCCCACAGGGAGCTTGCTTCTCCCTCTGCCTATGTCTCTGCCTCTCTCTCTCTGTGTCCCTCATGAATAAATAAATAAAACCTTTTTAAAGAAGACCTGGGACTATTCTATGTTCCTTTAAAGGCCAAGAACTATCAGCTTTGAGGGATGTCTTCAATAATATTGGGTGAATTATTACTTCAATCTTTATAGTATTGCTTGGTAATTCGAGAAAAGGAACAACAATGTCCACACTGACTTTGATCTAAATGATTTCTCTTAGTTAAGCATCCTTTACAAGAAAACTTTCTCAGTGAATCACCATTGTAAGAGTTTGTCTATCTTCTCCTGAAAAAAATCTTTGTGCTCTATTATTTGAATTTGGTACAACTTTCTAAATTTACCTAGCTTTTGACTAGAAATTTGAACAAGAGAAGTCATATCTCCCAGTGATGAGAGAATGGATTGTTTCATAACTGTCTTGCCATATGGAGAAAATAATGGTAGATATACAACTTATACCACCCATAAGGCATATTTCAGATAGAATAAAGACTTAACATAAAAAATAAAATTATAAAGGTAACGGGTAAAATTATAGAAAAATATTTTTATAACCTGAGAGATGAGAAGAACTTCTTTTAAGAAAATTAATATGATAAATTAGAGTGTTAATAGTCTTGATTACATAAATACTAAGTTTCTATTCAGAAATGACATGATAACAAAACAGAAAAATAGATTGGAAAAAAAATACATAGAATGTCAAACACTAATAAGGAGCCTAGACAATTTAATGGGGAAAAAATAGTCTTTTCAACAAATGGTGCTGGGACAATTGAATATCCATAAACAAAAAAAAATGAAGTTGGACTGCTTACCTAGACCATACTCAGAAATTAAGTTAAAATAGATCATAGATCTAAATGTAAGAACTAAAAATATAAAACCCTAAGAAGAAAATAATGGAGTCAGTCTTCACAATTTTAGATTAGGAAACAGCTTTTTAGTTATGAAAACTAACAAACAAACCAAAACAAGAGAAAAAGAAAAATAAGTAAAATGGACTTTATAAAATTAAGAACCTTTATTCTTCAAAATCAATCATCAAGAAAGTGAAAACAAAATGCACAGGATAGGAGAAAATATTTATGAATCATAAATCTGATGTTATATATAGAATATATAAATACTTAGAACTCAACAATAAAAAACAATACAATTTAAAAGTGGACTAAGATTTTCAATGGGGAATTTTGTTCTTTAAAAAATTATTTGAGAGGGAGTGACAGAGTGTGTGTGTGAGCAGGGGAGTAGGGGCAGAGGGAGAAGGAGAGAATCCCAAGCAGACTTTGCGCTGAACATGGAACATGAGGTGGAACTTGATCTCATAACCCTGAGATCATGACCTGAGCCAAAATCAAGGGCCAGATGCTTAACCAACTGAGCCACCCTAGCACCCCTAATAGGCAATTTGAATTGGCATTTCTACAAAGGAAAAAACTAGCAAATCAAATCTACAATGAGATACTACTTCATACCCACTAAGAGAAGTGTGAGCTGGGATGTGGATGAATTGGAGCCCTCATACCTTGCTGGTGGGAATGTAAATATTCACCACACACATATACAAACACATAAGAAAGAAAGAACAAAATAGCAACTATGTGAGATGATGGATATATTAATTAGCTTGATTGTAGTGATCATTTCAAAAGCTATACATATATCAAAACATTGAGTTTTATACCATGATGAACATTTCATAATGTATATAATTGTTGAATCGCTATATTGAACACCTAACAAATAAAATATTGTATGTCAACTATATTTCAATTAAAAAAACATTGTTATACACCTGAAATATAAACAATTTTTAGTTGTCAATTAGATTTCAGTAAAGTTGAAAAAAAAGAATTCATCTTTCTCGTTCTCCTGGGACTCCCTTCACCTGATGATCTTTCTCACTATGCTCTTCCTTCTCTTCCTATCCATTAAGGGGAGACATTTCCAAATGGTTTGCCCTTAGCCATGTTCTCTTTCTCTTGATGTCTACATCCAGGTAAATAACTTCAGACACCACCTCAATATGACTGATTTCTTGCCATGTAGACCAGAATTTCCAAAATATCACCTTGTGGATGTCCCAGAACCAGCAGCATCTCAAATGCAACATGCCTCAAATTGAATTATATCTTCCTTTAAAGACATCGTCTTCCTATGGTATTTTTCATCTCAATAAGACTGTTCTTCCATTTCATCTGGCAACCTTTGTTAAGACATTCCTAGCATACTCAATAGCCAACAAGTCATTTTTATTATACATCCTCAGAGCCTTCTAGTATCCCTCCCCTCCTCTAACTCAGATCTGCATTTCCTCTCAAATGAATTTTCCTATCCCTACATAACGACTGTCAGATAGTAATTCTATTTGGGTGTATCTTTGAGCCAAAAATGCAAAGTATCTCCCGAGAGAAAAAGTATGATGGCAAAAGTAGGACTCAGCATAGGAAAAACCCTAAGGAAAAGGACAAAATTAGGTGAAACACCTATGAATCCCTTTTTCAGGGAGATTAATTTTTAAGAGTGCTTTTCTGTTCAAATATTGGCAAGTTTTTGCTTTATTTTCATGGACATGTCATTCTCTCACACACTTATTCCTAACGTGTATCAAGTTTATTTTGAATGCTTGGCTTCAAAATAGTCTAACTCCTCACTATCTTGATTAACTTTGTCATATTAGAATAATAGTTTCCTAAAGGAATTTTTCTGGCTTTAGTTTCTTACCTGTCATTCAAAGTTTAAAAATCTCATTCTTTAAAAAATAGATACTATTTTTCACCTATTAGATTGGCAAAAAAATAAGTAAGACCCATATAATTCAAGCATGGGGCAAAGAGCCCCATCTCCATAGGACTGTAAATGAGGGGAGCTTACCAGAGACGAATTTGGTAAATATAGTAATGTTTTTTAAATATGCATACCATTAGACCCTGGGGTTCCACTTTAGAAATGTGTCCTACAGAACTGCTTGCATAGGAAAGCAAGAATGTTCTTTGCAGCCTTTTTCATAGGAAGAGAAATTTGAAGATCTACTTAAATGTCCATCAATGGGGAACATTTAGATCATGGCATATCCATATTATGTAATATTATTTACATTTTTAAATGATGAAAAAGATCTACATACACTGGTATAAAAATATACCCATGAAAAATAAATCTATAAAATAACTTCATTTTTTGTGAAACAAAGAACAATAAAAATAGATACAAATTGAATGTACATGTGTGTATTGGTATAAATTACGGATAATTGTGTGTGTATGTGTATTGCTTAAACTTTCTAAAAAGCGGCATGTAGGAGGAGGGGCAAGACGGCGGAAGAGCAGGGTCCCCAAATCACCCGTCCCCACCAAATTACCTAGATAACCTTCAAATCATCCTGAAAATCTACGAATTCGGCCTAGATTTAAAGAGAGACCAACTGGAACGCTACAGTGAGAGGAGTTCGCGCTTCTATCGGGTAGGAAGACGGAGAAAAAGAAATAAAGGAACAAAAGGCCTCCAAGGGGGAGGGGCCCGCGAGGAGCCGGGCTGAGGCCGGGGCGAGTGTCCCCAGGACAGGAGAGCCCCGTCCCGGAGGAGCAGGAGCTGCACCGACCTTCCCGGGGGAAAGGGGCTCGCGGGGAGGTGGAGCAGGACCCAGGAGGGCGGGGATGCCCTCGGGCTCCCTGGGACAGTAACAGCAACTGCGCGCCCAGGAGAGTGCGCCGAGCTCCCTAAGGGCTGCAGCGCGCACGGCGGGACCCGGAGCAGCTCGGGGGGCTCGGGGGCGGCTCCGCGGAGGGGGCTGCGGGGGGGAGCAGCTCGGGGGGGCTCGGGGACGGCTCCGCGGAGGGGGCTGCGGGGCGGGAGCGCGAATCCAACAGCGCAGGCCCCGGAGCACAGGGCGCCGGGACACAGCCCAGGATCCGGCCTCCCCCGGGACAGGCAGAGGCCGGGAGGGCCCAGGACAGCGAGGACGCTCCTGCCCTGAGCTGAGCAGATCAGCGGCCCCGCCCCGGAGCCTCCAGGCCCTGCAGACGAGAGCTCAGTAGTTGCTGCGGGAGCTGACTCCAGGGCTCCAGAGCTGCGGCCACGGGGGTTGTTTCTCCTGCGGCCTCACGGGGTGAACAACCCCCACTGAGCCCTGCACCAGGCAGGGGCTGAGCAGCTCCCCCAAGTGCTAACGCCTGAAAATCAGCACAACAGGCCCCTCCCCCAGAAGACCAGCTAGACGGACCAGTTCCAGGGAAGTTAAGGGACTTAAAGTACACAGAATCAGAAGATACTCCCCCGTGTGTTTTTTTTTTCTGTTTGATTTCTGTTTGCTTCCCCCATCCTTTTTTTCCTTTCTTTTTTTTCTTTCTCTTTTTCTTTTTTCTTTTTTTCTTCTTTTTTTTTTCTTTTTCTCTTTCCTTTCCTTCTTTCTCTCCTCTCTTTTCCTCCTTTTCCCAATACAACTTGTTTTTGGCCACTCTGCACTGAGCAAATGACTAGAAGGAAAACCTCACCTCAAAAGAAGGAAACAGTCCTCTCTCCCACAGAGTTACAAAATCTGGATTACAATTCAATGTCAGAAAGCCAATTCAGAAGCACTATTATACAGCTACTTCAGAAGCACTATTATACAGCTACTGGTGGCTCTAGAAAAAAGCATAAAGGACTCAAGAGACTTCATGACTGCAGAATTTAGATCCAATCAGGCAGAAATTAAAAATCAATTGAATGAGATGCAATCCAAACTAGAAGTCTTAACGACGAGGGTTAACGAGGGGGATGAACGAGTGAGTGACAAAGAAGACAAGTTGATGGCAAAGAGGGAAACTGAGGAAAAAAGAGACAAACAATTAAAAGACCATGAAGATAGATTAAGGGAAATAAATGACAGCCTGAGGAAGAAAAACCTACGTTTAATTGGGGTTCCCAAGGGAGCCGAAAGGGCCAGAGGGCCAGAATATGTATTTGAACAAATCATAGCTGAAAACTTTCCTAATCTGGGAAGGGAAACAGGCATTCAGATCCAGGAAATAGAGAGATCCCCCCCTAAAATCAATAAAAACCATTCAACACCTCGACATTTAATAGTGAAGCTTGCAAATTCCAAAGATAAAGAGAAGATCCTTAAAGCAGCAAGAGACAAGAAATCCCTGACTTTTATGGGGAGGAGTATTAGGGTAACAGCAGACCTCTCCACAGACACCTGGCAGGCCAGAAAGGGCTGGCAGGATATATTCAGGGTCCTAAATGAGAAGAACATGCAACCAAGAATACTTTATCCAGCAAGGCTCTCATTCAAAATGGAAGGAGAGATAAAGAGCTTCCAAGACAGGCAGGAACTGAAAGAATATGTGACCTCCAAACCAGCTCTGCAAGAAATTTTAAGGAACTCTTAAAATTCCCCTTTAAGAAGAAGTCCAGTGGAACAATCCACAAAAACAAGGACTGAATAGATATCATGATGACACTAAACTCATACCTTTCAATAGTAACTCTGAACGTGAACGGGCTTAATGACCCCATCAAAAGGCCAGGGTGTCAGACTGGATAAAAAAGCAGGACCCATCTATTTGCTGTCTACAAGAGACCATTTTAGACAGAAGGACACCGACAGCCTGAAAATAAAAGTTTGGAGAACCATTTACCATTCAAATGGTCCTCAAAAGAAAGCAGGGGTAGCCATCCTTATATCAGATAAACTAAAATTTACCCCAAAGACTATAGCGAGAGATGAAGAGGGACACTATCTCATACTTAAAGGATCTATCCAACAAGAGGACTTAACAATCCTCAATATATATGCCCCGAATGTGGGAGCTGCCAAATATATCAATCAATTAATAACCAAAGTGAAGAAATACTTAGATAATAATACACTTATACTTGGTGACTTCAATCTGGCTCTTTCTACCCTCGATAGGTCTTCTAAGAACAACATCTCCAAAGAAACGAGAGCTTTAAATGATACACTGGACCAGATGGATTTCACAGATATCTACAGAACTTTACATCCAAACTCAACTGAATACACATTCTTCTCAAGTGCACATGGAACTTTCTCCAGAATAGACCACATACTGGGTCACAAATCGGGTCTGAACTGATACCAAAAGATTGGGATCTTCCCCTGCATATTCTCAGACCATAATGCCTTGAAATTAGAACTAAATCACAACAAGAAGTTTGGAAGGACCTCAAGCACATGGAGGTTAAGGACCATCCTGCTAAGAGATGAAAGGGTCAACCAGGAAATTAGAGAAGAATTAAAAAGATTCATGGAAACTAATGAGAATGAAGATACAACCATTCAAAATGTTTGGGATGCAGCAAAAGCAGTCCTAAGGGGGAAATACATCGCAATACAAGCATCCATTCAAAAACTGGAAAGTACTCAAATACAAAAGCTAATCTTACACCTAAAGGAGCTAGAGAAAAAACAGCAGATAGATCCTACACCCAGCAGAAGAAGAGAGTTAATAAAGATTCGAGCAGAACTCAACGAAATAGAGACCAGAAGAACTGTGGAACAGATCAACAGAACCAGGAGTGGGTTCTTTGAAAGAATTAATAAGATAGATAAACCATTAGCCAGCCTTATTAAAAAGAAGAGAGAGAAGACACAAATTAATAAAATCATGAATGAGAAAGGAGAGATCACTACCAACACCAAGGAAATACAAATTTTTTAAAAACATATTATGAACAGCTATACGCCAATAAATTAGGCAATCTAGAAGAAATGGATGCATTCCTGGAAAGCCACAAACTACCAAAACTGGAACAGGAAGAAATAGAAAACCTGAACAGGCCAATAACCAGGGAGGAAATTGAAGCAGTCATCAAAAACCTCCCAAGACACAAAAGTCCAGGGCCAGATGGCTTCCCAGGGGAATTCTATCAAACGTTTAAAGAAGAAACCATACCTATTCTACTAAAGCTGTTTGGAAAGATAGAAAGAGATGGAGTACTTCCAGATTCGTTCTATGAGGCCAGCATCACCTTAATTACAAAACCAGACAAAGACCCCACCAAAAAGGAGAATTACAGGCCAATATCCCTGATGAACATGGATGCAAAAATTCTCAACAAGATACTAGCCAATAGGATCCAACAGCACATTAAGAAAATTATTCACCACGACCAAGTAGGATTTATCCCCGGGATGCAAGGCTGGTTCAACACCCGTAAAACAATCAATGTGATTCATCATATCAGCAAGAGAAAAACCAAGAACCATATGATCCTCTCATTAGATGCAGAGAAAGCATTTGACAAAATACAGCATCCATTCCTGATCAAAACTCTTCAGAGTGTAGGGATAGAGGGAACATTCCTCAGCATCTTAAAAGCCATCTACGAAAAGCCCACAGCAAATATCATTCTCAATGGGGAAGCACTGGGAGCCTTTCCCCTAAGATCAGGAACAAGACAGGGATGTCCACTCTCAGCACTGCTATTCAACATAGTACTGGAAGTCCTAGCCTCAGCAATCAGACAACAAAAAGACATTAAAGACATTCAAATTGGCAAAGAAGAAGTCAAACTCTCCCTCTTCACCGATGACATGATACTCTACATAGAAAACCCAAAAGCCTCCACCCCAAGATTGCTAGAACTAATACAGCAATTTGGTAGCGTGGCAGGATGCAAAATCAATGCTCAGAAATCAGTGGCATTTCTATACACTAACAATGAAGTTGAGGAAAGAGAAATTAAGGAGTCAATCCCATTTACAATTGCACCCAAAAGCATAAGATACCTAGGAATAAACCTAACCAAAGAGGTAAAGGATCTATACCCTAAAAACTATAGAACACTTCTGAAAGAAATTGAGGAAGACACAAAGAGATGGAAAAATATTCCATGCTCATGGATTGGCAGAATTAATATTGTGAAAATGTCAATGTTACCCAGGGCAATTGACACGTTTAATGCAATCCCTATCAAAATACCATGGACTTTCTTCAGAGTTAGAACAAATTATTTTAAGTTTTGTGTGGAATCAGAAAAGACCTCGAATAGCCAGGGGCATTTTAAAAAAGAAAACCGTATCTGGGGGCATCACAATGCCAGATTTCAGGTTGTACTACAAAGCTGTGGTCATCAAGACAGTGTGGTACTGGCACAAAAACAGACACATAGATCAATGGAACAGAATAGAGAACCCAGAAGTGGACCCTGAACTTTATGGTCAACTAATATTCGACAAAGGAGGAAAGACTATCCATTGGAAGAAAGACAGTCTCTTCAATAAATGGTGCTGGGAAAATTGGACATCCACGTGCAGAAGAATGAAACTAGACCACTGTCTTGCACCATACACAAAGATAAACTCAAAATGGATGAAAGATCTAAATGTGAGACAAGATTCCATCAAAATCCTAGAGGAGAACACAGGCAACACCCTTTTTGAACTCAGCCACAGTAACTTCTTGCAAGATACATCCACGAAGGCAAGAGAAACAAAAGCAAAAATGAATTATTGGAACTTCATCAAAATAAGAAGCTTTTGCACAGCAAAGGATACAGTCAACAAAACTCAAAGACAACCTACAGAATGGGAGAAGATATTTGCAAATGACATATCAGATAAAGGGTTAGTTTCCAAGATCTATAAAGAACTTATTAAACTCAACACCAAAGAAATAAACAATCCAATCATGAAATGGGCAAAAGACATGAAGAGAAATCTCACAGAGGAAGACATAGACATGGCCAACAAGCACATGAGAAAATGCTCTGCATCACTTGCCATCAGGGAAATACAAATCAAAACCACAATGAGATACCACCTCACACCAGTGAGAATGGGGAAAATTAACAAGGCAGGAAACCACAAATGTTGGAGAGGATGCGGAGAAAAGGGAACCCTCTTACACTGTTGGTGGGAATGTGAACTGGTGCAGCCACTCTGGAAAACTGTGTAGAGGTTCCTCAAACAGTTAAAAATAGATCTGCCCTACCACCCAGCAATTGCACTGTTGGGGATTTACCCCAAAGATACAGATGCAATGAAACGCAGGGACATCTGCACCCCGATGTTTATAGCAGCAATGGCCACAATAGCCAAACTGTGGAAGGAGCCTCGGTGTCCATCGTAAGATGAATGGATAAAGAAGATGTGGTTTATGTATACAATGGAATATTCCTCAGCCATTAGAAACGACAAATATCCACCATTTGCTTCAACGTGGATGGAACTGGAGGGTATTATGCTGAGTAAAGTAAGTCAATCGGAGAAGGACAAACATTATATGTTCTCATTCATTTGGGGAATATAAATAATAGTGAAAGGGAATATAAGGGAAGGGAGAAGAAATGTGTGGGAAATATCAGAAAGGGAGACAGAACATAAAGACTCCTAACTCTGGGAAACGAACTAGGGGTGGTGGAAGGGGAGGAGGGCGGAGGGTGTGGGTGAATGGGTCATGGGCACTGAGGTGGGCACTTGACGGGATGAGCACTGGGTGTTACTCTGTATGTTTGTAAATTGAACACCAATAAAAAATAAATTTATTTTTAAAAAGGGGCATATATTATCAATTCTACCTCTCACAATGTTTCCCGCTTATTCTAGCTCCCCTTTCTATGAATTCCTATAGCATGTTCCAAACCCATCACATGTATCTTGCTCTTACTTGTGTGAATTTACTTGTGTAAATTTGTTGAGCTAAACCGAGTTTTATGTATATTTTACATTTCCTACATTGCTTATGTAGGTACTAAAAAATACTTGTTGAGTTTGTTTAAATACTTAACCTTTGTGACATTAGAAATATGTATGTTCAAAATATTCTCCAAATATATATGTTTATGCTTGACTCAGAGTTGAATGCTTAGTAAGACCCTTTAGATGGGTTTCATAATCTACTAAATTACAAAAACATTAATTGCTAAGGAAGAGAACTAATTATCAATCCGTCAGAAATTAGGTACATATTTGGTATTCTGCAAGATAGCATAAATCTTTCTAATCATTGAGTCATAGCTTGATTCTGTTCAAGAGCCTAATAATTAAGAATAAAAAGAGAAAGTGTATTTGTGCACCTGCAGGGGAGGGGAAAAGTCCATAGTCTGATAAGTAGTGCCAAAGGAAATTTGGTACCAGGAATGATATTTAATAAGTCAACAAAACTCAAAAGCTTATTTCTACCTGAGGAAACAGAGTATTGGGCAATATATGTTTTTTGGGGGGAAAGAAATGGCACTAGAATTCTCCAATATTACCAATGCTTCCATCTCATTATATTAACTTTCAGAAGTTTCCCAGAGCAAATACAGCAAATAACATTTACAAAAAAGAATGTTAGTACTGGTGTAAGCATTTTTACAACTTAAAATTTTAATGAATATTTTATAATTACCCAAGTGTATAATTCTCATAACATTCCTTCAAATAAATAAGTAGTGTACATTTATATATATGATATGTATAATTCTCATACACTCATTTTCAAATAAGGATTAGAGAGGCAAGTAGTTTTTCAAAGCTGTAGGTTTCAGTACTACCATCTAGCCTGGATTGATATAATTCCAAGTCTTTTCCATTCCAGCTTCCTTATCATTCCACTGTATGATACAACATATTAGTGAACTCTGTGAAGACAGGGAAATTAAGTGCCAAGATACCTCACAAAAGAAGTTCCATCACTACTCAGATTTTGATAATTAGACAAATATATCATGTGAATGTTCACATAGCAACCTTGCTATTACTCTGTCTCAGCATCATCAACAATTATGACCAATATACAATTTGGACAGCTGTCACTTGGCCACTTCTACAGACTGTGGATCCTTCACGTGGCTTCTGGAAGAGTTGTTAATCACTTTTCCTAGTTTGTGCTTTGATTTCATGCTTTCTACTTTCACAGAAAAGCTAAGCAAAAAGCTATGTGAGATTGCTTCACCTTTCTATGAGACTCTCATTGATAATTTGAAGTGGCGGCTCTCAGCTCAGACTACTTGGGTTTGAATCCTAACTCTGTCACTTACTGTATGACCTTGGGTGAATTACTTCATCTCTCTGAGCCTGTTTATTTAGCTATCAAGTGAGGACCACAATACTACTGACCTCACAGGAGGAACTGAGATCATGTGTGAATGGTGTTTATTTCAGCAGTGGACTCCTAGTAAGGTCTCAATATTAGCTATTGTTATTGAGAACACTATAGATCAAATCACTCATGTTCTATTAATATTTGTTTTAGAAATTATTTTTGGGAAATAATGATGTCTCTCCCTTATGCTCCAACTCCACAGAACTGGTCATGACTCCTGCATCCTTACAAAGAAAGGTAAATCAGGGATCCCTGGGTGGCGCAGCGGTTTGGCGCCTGCCTTTGGCCCAGGGCGCGATCCTGGAGACCTGGGATCGAATCCCACATCGGGCTCCCGGTGCATGGAGCCTGCTTCTCCCTCTGCCTATGTCTCTGCCTCTCTCTCTCTCTCACTGTGTGCTTATCATAAATAAAATAAAATTTTAAAAAAAAGTTTAAAAAAAAAAAAAGAAAGGTAAATCACCAAGGGTGGTGATTCTCAAATGGGAGGCAATATCTGGAGACATTTTGGCTGTCACAGAAGGGGAGAGAGCCATTACAGGTATCTAGTGGTTAGAAACATGCAACCACCCAGGCGTCCCTGGGTGGCTCAGCGGTTGAGCATCTGCCTTTGGCTCAGGGCGTGATCCTGCGGTCCCGGGATCGCGTCGCATATTGGGCTCCCTGCATGGAGCTTGCTTCTCCCTCTGCCTATGTCTCTGCCTGCCTCTCTCTCTGTGTCTTTCACGAATAAATAAATAAAATCTTAAAAAAAAAAAGAAAGAAAGATGCAACAATTCACAGGACACTGCCCTACATCATAATATTGTTCAATTCAGAATCAAAATGATGTTGAAAAATAGCTGGCGTAGGTATGTCTCTCCTTGCCAGAGCTACAGAGAAAATCACAGCCAAACTTCTACTCTGTCATTATTCTGCCATTTCTTACATTGTCCAGATATCTTATTTTTATATTATAATGTTATCATTCTTTGGCATAAAAATGCTTCAAATTATTTTTGGTAAGAACGGAGTTATATATAAATTCAATAAATTTAATTTAAAATGTCTCAGTGAATCCTTCAACCCCATGTGCCATCTTTGCTGATGAGTATCTCAGTCAACGTCCATTCAATTATTCTTAAACTTTTAGAACTCGCTGCTAAATTTTAAGTAGCACCCAGAACAGTGTCATGAACAGATAAATGAGGTTTACGATGATTATGATAATGACCTTTCAACATCTGAAATATTAAAAGGAGTCACAAAACAGAATGCCAACAATCAATCAATACATGTAGAAGCATTCATTGAGCTCCTGTAATGAACTCTTCTCTGTGCTGGATGCTACAAGGGAAGAGAAGTATGTCTTCTACTATTTTTATATCCCTTGAAGAAGGCCTACTCAAGTTCAGAAGAGAAAAGGAATGATACTTTACAACATGAAATACACAAAAAACTATATGTCCCTAGGTGTGCCTGGGTGGCTCAGGCGGTTAAGTGTCTGCCTTCGGCTCAGGTCATGAACCCAAAGTCCTGGGATCGAGCCCCACATGGAGTTGTCTGCTCAATGGGAATTATGTCTCTCTCTCCCTCTGCCTGCCATTCCCCCTGGTTGTGTCCTCTCTCTCTTTCTCTGCCAAATAAATAAAAATTAAAAAAAATTTTTTTAAACCCAAAACTATGTGTCCCTAAGTGCAAGGTTAGGCAAAACAGTTAAATTGCAGTGGATTTCTCACTTAGTAATTGGGTATGATAATGTCAAAAAATTATTATTAGAGGTTTTTTGTGGTTTATTTTTTTACAATTAAGTAATGTAATTATATGATGGTCATTAAAAGTATAGGTGCCCCCCCTTTTTTACCTGTTACATTACCCAAAATTAAATAATTTTAATTTCTTAAAATAGTTTACACAAATTAAGATAGTGCTTTTATTTCCTGAATCTAATGTAGGGCCCTTTGACTTGCGGTCTCCATTTAAGAACAGTTGTGAACCACATCTTCTTTATCCATTCATCATTATATGTTCTCATTCATTTGGGGAATATAAATAATAGTGAAAGGGAAAATAAGGGAAGGGAGAAGAAATGTGTGGGAAATATCAGAAAGGGAGACAGAACGTAAAGACTGCTAACTCTGGGAAACGAACTAGGGGTGGTAGAAGGGGAGGAGGGCGGGGGGTGGGAGTGAATGGGTAACGGGCACTGGGTGTTATTCTGTATGTTAGTAAATTGAACACCAATAAAAAATAAATTAAAAAAAAAAAAAGAAAAAATTCAACTTTGGAATTAAAAAAAAAAAAATAAGAACAGTTGTGAGGCTGACATTGTATTCAATAAATCCCTAGTATATCCAAAGTCCACCCTTTACTCTTAAGATGGTTTAATTTTCAGAGTTTCAATATGTATGGCATCCATATAGAATTTATAAATTTGAGAGGCAAGAAAACTGTTTCTTGGTTTATCATATTAAATCAATGATACCATTCAGGCCAGAAATTGAATTGTTTCTTCATGACAAACTAGTTTATGCAAACCATCAAACCTTGTGAAGAAAAGAGCAGGTGTTCTCCAGAAAGATCATACACAAAAAGTGAAGATGCAAACTAGTTCCCTGGAGTTTTTCTTTGGATGCACAAAGGGAATATCTGGCTCTGAGATAATCCAGGACGTAGCTGTGTGTTATGTGGGGGACACTCAGCATTCTTTACCTTCAGGGTGGCAATTACCTTCACAATTGCATGCACATGGAAAAGAAAATATACTCCAAATTACATTGTGAACTCTGGAGATTAGTGCATCATTTCATGGACAGTTGAACCTGTATCCCATATAAATGTTTCCATAGCAAAAACAAAGAACATCATTATACTGTCTTCTGGATTTCCAAAGAGTTTGCATTAGAGCTTTGCCACCTGACTTCCATTACAGAGAATGGGAGTCAGGGGGCTGAGATCGCAAGCCGGGCTTTGAAAATTTAGGGGGATGTGTCAGTGTCTGGACTTAAACATTCATCTTTGTGCTCTTTGGTGGCAATTGAGTATAAGATGCATTGCCTCTTCCATGCCTTTTGGGAATGGAATTATATACAAATTGTACCTGTGTAGTCAAGTATATATGGCATAACATATGTAGGTATGGAGTACTTTAAGCCTGCAAAAGGAGTTTAAAATGCTTTATAGTTTGAAGTCAACCTCTGAGGTATTGACCTTATAGGAAAATTTGTATAATGACTTCCTGTGTTATTGAAATTGTGAATTAAGGCAGTGTTTTCCATTCTGAGAGTTGTATTGTCAGAGTGAAGAAAATCTCTTTACTTGGAGCTATTTTATGGAGGTGAGAAAGTTTCTTCTAGCTCTTAACCACCAAACTCCACCTTTGCCTCACTTTTACTTATACTCACTGGGTCATGTCCCTCGTTTACATAACACAGAGTCGGGCTTAAGTTCCTGGTTTCAGTTCCATTGTGCTCAAAATGCTTGTAACTAAAGCATCCAGAATTTTGGTTATTATGTGCTATTTCCCCTGAATCCTTCCTCCTACCGTATTCTTTTCCCTTAACTGAGTTAAATCTATTTCCTTTGCACAGAAATTTAAATATTATTCTGACACATAAAAGCATATGAAATGCTCAATAATAGTGGTGAGAGTGAACATCTTTGACTTGTTCCTGACTATAAAGAAAAAGCTCTCAGTTTTTCCCCCATTGTGGATGATGTTAACTATAGGTTTTTCATATATGGACTTTATTATGTTGAGGTATGTTCCCTTAAAGCTACTTTGTTGAGGGTTTTGATCTTGAATGGATGTTGTACCCTGTCAAATGGTTTTTCTGCATCTATTGAGGGGATCATATGGTTCTTACCCTTTCTTTTATTAATGTGGTATACCATGACTGATTTACAAATATTGAGCCACCCCTACAAGCTGGGAATAAATCCCACTTGATTGTAATGAATGATTTTTTAAATGTATTGTTGGATTTGTTTTGTTAATATATTATTGAGAATTTTGGATCCATGTTTATCAGGGGTATTGGCCTGCAGTTCTCTTTTCCAGTGGTGTCTTTATCTGGTTTTGGTATCAGAGTAATGCTGGTTTCATAGAATGAATTTGGAGGTTTTCCTTCCTTTTCTATTTTTTGGAATACTTTGAGAAGAATAGCTATTAACTCTTCTTTAAATGTTTGCTGGAATTCACCTGTGAAGCCATCTGATCCTGGACTTCTGTTTTTTGGGAGTTTTTTTTTATTGGTCCAATTTCTTTGGATCAATAGTTATCAGTCTGTTATCGGTCTATTCAAACTCTCTATTCCTTCCTGTTTCAGTTTTGGTCATTTATATGCTTGTAGGAATTTATCTATTTCAAAAACATATAGTTTGTCATAATATTCTTTTATAATAGATTATATTTCTGTGCTGTTGGTTATTATTTCTCCTCTCTCATTTATGGTTTTATTTATTTGGATCTTTTCTCTTTTCTTTTTTGATAAATCTGGCTAGATATTTATCAATTTTATTGATTTTCTCAAAAATTCAGCTCCTGACTTCATTGATCTGTTCTACTGTTTTGTGTTTGGGGTTTGTGTGTGTGTCCGTATTTTAGTTTCTATATCACTTATTTCTGTTCTAATCTTTATTATTTCCTTCCTTCTGCTTTCTTTAGGTTTCATTTGGCCCTTTAGATATAGGGTTAGGTTGTTTATTTGAGATTTTTCTTGTTTCTTGAGGTAGGCCTGTATTGCTATATACCTCCCTTTTAGGACTCCTTTTGCAGCATCTGAAATTCTAACAGAGAACACAAGCAGTAAGTCTTTGTCATCAGCTTTGTAGATATGTCCCCTGAGGCTAGGGAAATAAAAACAAAAATAAACTATTGGGACTTCATTAAAATAACTGCTTTTGCACAGCCAAGGAAACAATCAACAAAACTAAAAGGCAACTATGAAATATAAGAAGATATTTGCAAATGACATATCTGATAAAGGGTTACTATCTAAAATATATAAATAAATTATAAAACTCAACACCCAAAAAATGAATAATCCAATTTAAAAATAGGTTAAAGACATGAACAGATATTTTTCAAAAGAAGACATATAGATGGGCAATAGACATGTGAAAAGATGCTCAACATCAGAGAAATGCCAACCAAAACTACAATGAGATATCACCTCACAACTGTCAGAAGGACTAAAATCAGCAACATAAGAAACAGGTGTTGACAAGGGTATGAAGAAAGGAGAACCCTCTTGCACTGTTGGTAGGAATGCAAACTAGTGTAGTCACTCTGGAAAGCATTATGGAGGTTCCTCAAAATTAGAAAAACTGCCTTACAATCCAGCAATTGCACTACTAGGTATTTACCCCAAGAATACCAAAATACTAATTCAAATGGATATAGGCCCCCCCATGCTTATATCAGCATTATCTACAATAGCCAAATTATGGAAACAGCCCAAGTGCCCACTGACTGATGAATGGATAAAGAAGATGTGGTATACATTTGCAATGGAATGTATTTTACTGACCCATAAAAAAAGAATGAATGAGTTTGCTGAGAGAGAAACAACACAAAGAATCCATAAATAAGTGAATATTAATAAATTATCCAGCTGTATAAGCTCTTGCACTATGCCAATCCCCAAATATCTGAATATAAGCAGTAAATGCAGGAAGTGAGGAGGCTTTATAACCTAAAACTAATATAACACTGTATGTTAACTATACTGGAATTAAAATTCTAATTACTAATTAATTTTAAAAAGAAAAAAAATGGAAGGGCAACCTACCAAATGGGAGAAAATATTTGCAAATCATATATCCAGTAAGAGGTTAATATCCATCATATATAAAGAACTCCTACGACTCAATAACCAATAAACTAGCAGTCTAATTAAAAAATTGGCAGAAGATCTAAATAGACACTTTTCCAGAAGACATACAGATGACCAACAGGCACATGAAAAGATGCTCAACATCACTGATCATCAGGAAAGGGAAAATCAAAACCACAATGAAACTTGTTACTTGTTAGAATGGCTAGTATCAAAAAGACAAGAAATAACGAGTGTTGGTGAAGATGTGGAGAAAAGGGAACCCTCATGAACTGTTGGTGGGAATGTAAATTGGTACAGCCACTTTGGAAAACAATATGGAAGTCCCTCAAAAACTGAAAAATAGAGCTACCATGTGATCTAGTAATTCCATTACTGGGTATTTATATGAAGAAAATAAAACAATAATTCAAAAAGATATATGTACCTCTATGTTTATTGCAACATTATTTATAACAGCCAAGATAGAGAAACAACCCAAGTGTCCATCAATGGATGAATGGATAAAGAAGATGTATATGTGTGTGTGTGTGTGTGTGTACACACACACACACACACACACACACACACCATAATATGATTCAAACATAAAAAAGAATAAAACCTTGCCATTTGTGACAACATGGATAGATATTGAGGGTGTTATTTATCATGAAATAAGCCAGAGAAAGAGAAGTATCATATGATCTCACTTATATGTGGAACTTAAAAAGCCAAACAAATAAACAAAACAAAAGTCATGGGTAAGGGAGCGTTGGTTGTGAGCAACAATGGGTGTGAGATGAATAAATGGGTGAAAGGGGTCAGGAGGTTTCAATCAACCTTTCACTTATGAAATGAATAAGCCTTGTGGATATGATGTGCAGCATGGTGACTACAGTCAATGGTATCGTAGTGCATATTTGCTAGAAGAGTAGGTCTTCGAAGTTCTCATTAGAAGAAAAAAAAATTCTGTAACTTTTTATGGTGGTGGATGGTGACTAGAATTATTGTGGTGATCATTTTGCTGTGTATACAAATGTTGAATCACTATGTTGTACACCTGAAACTAATAATACAGTGTTGTATGTCAATTATAACTCAATTTTTTAAAATGTGTAACATAATACCTCCTACATCAGATTGTTGTGATGAGGAAATGCATAATGTAAGTTAAGCATCTGGCACCCATGTTTGTCTTCCTTAAAAAAATTTTTATGCTTAGTAGTTCAAATTTATATCTGCCTCATTTCCTTCAGGCTCTGGGTAAAAAAGACACTATTCTCAGATGCTTTCATATTGGATTTCAGTTTCTCTCTAAAAGATTTTAAGAATCCCCAATTCTACAGATAATATTTATTCTGTTAGACCACTTGCATGTATATGTCCTAGAATATTATTTATGAGAAAATATTTTTAAATACATCATTCTAATTTGACTAAGTTTACTATGTACTTCTGTTAAATGTGAGAAGGATGGATTTCATGATTATTTTTACTTGATTTTCATTATTATTAGCTTTTCAATCATTGGAAATATCTAATATTTTCTGTTATAAGTGAAAACTGCTGACACAACCTCCTTAGATTTATGTATTGAAAGCAAATTTTAAAATTACTGTGTATTGAACAGGTAAATTCATAAGTCACTTCAAAATATACCTGCACAAATATCAGTGATGTTTAGAAAACCTTTTAATGATATTTTAACAGGATATGAATGAAGTTCCACAAGTAACAGGAGGGGAACCCAGTTATTGCTCATCTGCATCCTAACAAAATTAAGTTATCTTATAAAAATGGTCTACATCGGGATCCCTGGGTGGCGCAGCGGTTTGGCGCCTGCCTTTGGCCCAGGGCGCGATCCTGGAGACCCGGGATCGAATCCCACGTCGGGCTCCTGGTGCATGGAGCCTGCTTCTCCCTCTGCCTGTGTCTCTGCCTCTCTCTCTCTCTCTATGTGACTATCATAAATAAATAAAAAAAAAAATTAAAAAAAATAAAAATAAAAAAAAATAAAAATGGTCTACATCAAGCAAAAAAAGAATGTAGGGCAACAGGGTTGGGTTCTTCTTTCCATGTAATGTTTTTATGAATATAATATGCTTCAATGGCAAGTAAAATTTAAATTTTACTAAAATATTACATATCCTTCCCATTCAGTCACCAATAATAAACATAAATCTCTTTTCTAGTTCAAAGACACACACTGGTAGGAGCTTTAATAAAAATAGAAGTAAGGCTATCAGATTTTCTTAGCTTTTACTTTTGGAAATAGTTTTAATCCCTTTTTCTCTCATGTTTCTCAGTTAATACAGATGAAAAATGTATTTATTTCTATCTCAGGTGATGTTACTTTTTTTGGTCATACACTTCTGGTTTTCTTTCATTAAACAATCTAATAACAGAACTTCATAAAACTATCAGTGACTAGCCATGAAAATAGGATTTGACCGAATAAGGTAACACAAATAATTTATATCAGCACTGAACTTATTCATCCAAAAAAAAAAGTTTTTATATTTGCTGAAATCTTTGTTGATGTAGAATGGTTATGCATGCTTGTTAGAAATGGAGAGAGGTAAATAAACCAGAAAGAAGTGGTAGCATTGATTTATATGAATTCCAACCATGAAAACTCAGTGGCATATAGAGAACTTCTGAGGTATAATCACTTTTGAAATATAATCCTGTTAGTCTGCTCTAATCTCCAACCTGTGGCAAAATAACACTTAATAATCCCTCAGTAGTATCTTTCATAATCTTGGGAAGAGATTCTATTCTACAGTGTCCTAAATAACACATTTCAATACCTTAAGACGTTCTTAATTCAGAAGTTTTTTCTTTTTCAGTCTCTTCCTGAAGTGATGGGTACCTCTTCCCTATTTTCCTGCCTGTCCCAGAAATGCAGAATAACTACAGTTCACTCCTAAAATCATATCCCTTCAATTTTTTATGACAAAATTATAGCAACATTCCTGAATTTTACATTGTTGCATAGAAAACCCTCGATTGCTCTAAAACTACCTCTTACAGGTGTATTATGAAATGGCCACATGATTAGTTTTAAAGAAAGATTGATATACATAGCCTATGTCAGTGTGAGTTGGATATGTTTGATCATTAGATAGACTCCTTCATGAATGAGGCAAATTTTTAACCAGAGTTGAATTAAAGATGCATGGGGCATCCACGTTAGGTTAGTCAGCAAAACAACCAGTAACATGCTCATAGTTATTTTTTATGATCTATCAAATTGAATCACCAATCCATTAAATTTACACTTCTAGCATGTAGTAAATCTGTAATTAAGCTAAACTAATTAACATTTTATCCTTATGTGAAGAATGCATTTACTCTGTTTGTATGGGATTATATTTGTAAAATTTTCTATAGACCATCTGCGTGGTCTCTTCTAAAGCACAATCTATCTTGTAGCATATTCTTTAGCAAAAAAAAAAAAAATCTGTTGTCAGTACGGGAAATTTATTCACCACTAAAAAAGCATTTTCCAATTTAGAAAGAAAAAAGAGGTACAGTATATTGTCAACTAACTCTTACTGCCTAGAGAAAGATTGATTTTGTTTGCAAACCATATGTTTGATATCTAAATCATGTTCAGTCTTTCATTCATGATTGCAGATTGATACAGTCCTTCTCAAAAAATGTATTTATCTTTTCCAGCACTCATCAAACACTAAATACCTAACTAGGTTGCAAGAAGAATCTTTAATTCCATCATTTTACCCTGGTAATTGCTTTTCCTTCCTTATGTTTAACCAGAGTAAATGAACGATAATTTTAAATTTCTCTTGACACTCACTATCCGGTGCTATATAAAACATGAATAAGGTGAAGAATGATGAAAAAGGTAACAGAAATAAGGCTTCCCTGCAAGAAAAAAGAATATGTTGCTTATGTGGGTCAAAATAATTTCTACAAAGACATCCAGATGCCTTAAATCACTTTAATCCCAAGTCAGAATTTCAAATTCCAGTGCCTCTAGGGGCCATGTGTAAATTGAAGTGTAAATGCCCCTACAGAAAAGGGGGACCACCTCTGTGCCCACACTGTATCGGTACCAGGTGGGGGTTCTAGCCTGGTATGACTACCTCCTAATTTTTTAAAAAATTCAAATATCTTTTGTAAAATCTCCTTACTTTAAAATGTTGTTACTGAGTCTATTTGTCTTTGTTGTTATTATAATGTTGAATCCTTCCCACGCATGCTTCATACGTATAGAGCGTATGTGGGAAGGGTTTGATCAGCCCTTGATCTCTCAGTTTACAATCTCTTCCTCACATTTTGTTGCCAGGCAATATCCTCAGCTGCAGAAGAATCTTGTGAAATAGACTTTCTAATATTAAGAATGAGTTTTTCTGCCTTACATGTATTTAATTGGTATCATTGGCAGGGTACTCAGTGGGGAGCTAGGAAACCTTAGTTCAGGTGCAATTCTACTACTGTCTGGTTTTTAGTCTTATGGTGATAACAACAATGACAAACACAAACATTGAAGTACTTGCTGTTTTCAATTCACAACATGATACTAACTGCTTCACTTGCGTCCTCTCATCTAACCCTCTTAACAACCCCATCAGGAACTATAATTATAATAACTCTCACACTCTGTTATAAGAAAAAGTATTCTTAGCACCTAAGACATCCCAGACATCACTTAATATATTAATAATTATTAATTAATGGACTAATTGATTACTAATAATTATTTAATCATCCTTATTAAAACAGATCTATTTTCTGCAATCATGGATGATTATGCCCAGTAGAGAAAATAGACTATAAATAATAAACTGTGCAATACAAATCATGATTAAATGTCACAAAATGCTTAAGATAAGTTGTCTAAGGGCACATAACTAATTCGTTGCAGAGGCAGAATTTAGAATAACGCTTATTGAGCCCTTACTATATGCTAAGCACTATGATAAATGCATTACACAGATTAACAAGTTTCAAACGTCAAAACAATTTTATGAGTGGGGCTACTATGGTTCCCCCCACCCCCTTTTTTTTTCCAGATGAGGTACCTGGGGCAAAGAAAGGCTAAGTGATTGATTCAAGGTTACGTAGCTAACCAGTGATGAGCTAGGGTTTGAATCCAGTCAACCATGTTCTTTGCCAAAAACCATTCTGTCTTAGTTAAGCAGGTCATATATTCTCTCTGTAGGCTCCACTGTTAATTCCTCACCCTAGATTACTGAAGTAGGTGAGGAAGCCTAATTGGGAGGAGAGGAGGATTAGATTCAATGATTTTGGATTTAAAATTTGAATTTTTGGTAAAGGATGTGGATTAAGATTGTTATTTCTACTACATTAGGAATTTTTGGTTTTGTTATTGTTATACACACTCTGAGAATAAGTATACTAAGATTTTTTTGTAAAATCCTTCTTAGGCCAGATATGTCTCACACTAAATATTAATAAAGTTTAGTCTATATTTTTAGTGTCAAATCAGCTCACTATATCAGATTGTTAGCCAAGAGATCTCCATATCAAAAACTGTTGATTCTCTTAAGTGCTCTGGACACATAAGTAATCATTGTCTTTCTCAGTCTTCTGGAATACAAATTTGTAATATCATTGGGTTCAAGCTCCCAAATCTTTAAAAAGTAGATGTTTATATTTATATTAAATATATCATAAGATCGTTTGTCATTTATTGCAAAGAATTGTCATTCACCTATACCCCAGAATCCTGATTCTTTTGGTAACAGAAATAGCCAGAACAGAGTATTATTATGAGAATTTAGATGTGGTGTGAGGAAGAATATCTATAATATGTGTATTGCTTAAGACTACTACTACAATATAGTTTTGATATGAAATGATCAAGTCCTATATAATATCAATTACATAAAATGGATATATTGAATTATTTCATTTGGCTGTCAGGATTTGACTACAAATCATAACCAACACATCAAAGTATTCCAGAATTCATATTTTTTGTCATTGCAAAATAAAATATCAAATATAGTATTCGTAAGTATCATTGTCTGTTGTCCAGTAGGAAAAATACTTGATATATAGACTTAGAATAAATCCCATGTCAACAATAGCTATCAAATTCTAGGGAAATTACATGTGGTCTACCTATGGTGGAACAAAAGATTCTCCTTTTAATTTGGCATGTAACATGCTCCTGAGATGTGATGTTGTAACAGCATTTCCAAATGGCTTATATTTGTCATAGACTAGTGAGAAAATCCAGATTATAGCATTTTATGTTTATGGCTGTATATCGGTTCCAAAGAATTTACACACAAGAAAGCAGTCATCTATGTGAAAAGGAGAACATCTGGCTTTTTTACAGGGCCTCAGAGGAAGTGACCTAATATGATGGAAGCCATTATAATCACAAAGTCCTAATGCACTTTAGAAGAAATGGCATACTGACCTATGAACTATTATAGCTAATTAAAAATCCCCAGGGAAAACCACTAAACTTATTGCAGATATTCATTATTAACATTTTATGTTCTGTGTCTTCTCAGGGTACACTAGTGAAATCTTTCATTCTTCACTCAGATCCCTCCTTATGAAAATATGAACGTGTTTTGCAAACACTGGTCTCGACATAATCGTTCAGTTTTGGTGGAATTAAATTATTCACCCATTAGTTATCTGCAGATTTTTTTAATTGAAATGTAGTCAACACACAGTGCTACATTAGTTTCAGGTGTACAATACAGTGATTCAACAACTCAATACATTATGCTGTGCTCAAAAGTGTAGCTACCATCTGTCACCATAAATCACTATTATAATACCATTGATATATTCCCTATGTTGTACCTTTTATTCCTATGACTTATTCATGCCATAACTGGAAGCCTCTACCTCCCATTCTCCTTCACTCATTTTGTCTGTCTGTACCCCTTCTCTCCTCTGGTAACCATCAGTTTGTTCTCTGTACTTATGAGCCTGTTTCTGCTTTTGTCTATGTGTTTATTTGTCTTTTAGATTACACATATAAATGAAATCATGTGCTATTTGTCTTTCTCTGATTTACTTCACTTAGGATAATACCCTCAGGTCCATCCATGTTGTCACAAATGACAAAATCCCATTTGGGGGGCTTTTTTAAATGGCTGTGTAATAGTACATTATATGGAATTTTAAAGAATGAATTATATAAAATCATGTATATAAAATTCCATTCCAGCTATATAGATATAGATATATATCTCACATCATAGGTATAGATATATCACACATCTTCTTTATCCATTCATGTATCAATAGATATTGGGTTGCTTCCATATCTTGGCTATTGTAAATAATGCTGCAATAAACATAGAAGTGCATATATCCTTTCAAATTAGTATTTTTGTTTTCTTGGGTAACTATGCAGAAGAATTACTGTATCATATAGTATTTATATTTTCAATTTTTGAAGAACCTCCATACTGTTTTCCACAGTGGCTATACCAGTTTGCATTTCCAACAGGGTATGAGGGTTCCTTTTACTCCACATCCTCACCAACACTTGCTATTTCTTATCTTTTTGATACTAGCCATTCTGATTAGTGTGGGCTGAGATCTCATTGTGGTTTTGATTTGCATTTCCCTGATGATAAAGTGCTGTTGAGCACCACTTTTCATGTATCAGTTGGCCATCTATATTTCTTGGAAAAATGTCTATTCAAATCCTCTCCTATTTTTTAATTGGATTGTTTGTTTTTATTGCTATGGTTGAGTTGTGTATGTTTTTTATGTATTTTGGATATTAATCCTTTTTTGGATATATCAGTTGCAAATACCTTCTCCCATTCAGTAGTTATCTGCAGATTTTTTTTTCTTTTTTCTTATTTTTTTCTTTTCTTTTCTTTTATTTAAATCATAGTCCTTCCAAATTTTTTCCTGTGGTTGACTTCACGCATCACAGCATTATGGCCTGAAAACATGCATGATAGGATCTCAATCTTTTTGTACCAGTTGAGTCCTGATTTGTGACCCAGTATGACATCTGTTCTGGTGAGTGTTCAATGTACACTTGAAAAGAATGTGTATTCTGCTGCTTTAGGATGAAATGCTCTAAAAATATCTATTAAGTCCATCTGGTCCAGTGTGTCATTCAAAGCCCTTGTTCCCTTGTTTATCTTCTGCTTAGATTATTATCTATTGTTGTGAGTGCGGTGTTAAAGTCCCTTGTTATTATTGGATTATTACCAATGAGTTTCTTAAATTTGTTATTAATTGATTTATATATTTGGCTGCTCCAAAGTTAGGGGCATAAATATTTACAATTGTTAGATCTTCTTGCTAGATTGATCCCTTTATTATGATATAGTGTCTTTCTTCATCTCTTATTACAGTCTTTGGTTTAATATCTAGTTTGTCTGATGTAAGGATGGCTACTCAGCTTTCTTTTGATGTCTATTAACAAGATAGATGGTTCTCCATCCCTTTACTTTCAATCTTGAGGTGTCTTTGGGTCTAAAATGAGTCTCTTATAAGCAGCCTATCAATTAGTTTTGTTTTTTATCCATTCTGACACTGTATGTCTTTTGATTGGAGCATTTAGTTCATTGCATTCAGAGTAATTATTGAAATATATGAATTTAGTGCTATTGTATTACCTGTAAAATCACTGTTCCTACAGATTGTCTCTGTTTCTTTCTAGTTTTTGTTACTTTTGGATTCTCTTTTGGCTCAAAGAATCCTCTTTAATATTTCTTGCAGGGCTGATTTACTATTCATGAATTCCTTTAGTTTTTATTTATCTTGGAAATTTTCTTTCTATTATGAATGACAGCTTTGCTGGATAAAGTATTCTTGGATGCATATTCTTCCTATTTAGCATGCTGAATATATCATGCTAGTCCTTTCTGTCCTGCCCCGTATCTGTGGATAGGTCTGCTGTCAGTCTTATGTGTCTACCTATATAGGTTAAAGATCTCTTACTCCCAAGCTGCTTTCAGGATTTTCTCTTTTTCTTTGTAATTTGCAAGTTTAAGTATAATATGCCATGGTGTTGACCTATTTTTGTTGATTTTGAGGGGAGTTTTCTGTGCCTCTTGGACTTGAATGCCTGTTTCCCTCCCCAGATTCGGGAAGTTCTCAGCTAGAAATAGAGCAAAAAGGTAAAGAAAGAACTAATTTGCTCTCTCTGTCTCTCTGCTTGAAGTTGGGACATCTATCTTCTCCTGTCTTCAAACATCCAAATTTCTAGTTCTCATGAATTCAGGCTCAGATTCACACCCTTGGCTTCCCTGGTTCTCAGACGTTCAGGTTTGGAGAACTACACCATCAGCTTTCCTAGGCATTTAGCTTGCAGATGGCAGGTTGTAGTATTTCTCAGCCTCTATAATCATGTAAGGCAATCTTTCCTAACAAATTTCTTTCTATATATTGACATATAAATCTCTATCCTATTTGTTCTGTTTCTCTGGGAACCCTGAGTAATACAGTAGCTATATAAGTTTTCCAGGTATGCATAATTTTTTATGCTTTTGAGTATTTGCACAAACTTTTGTCTTGTTGTTCACTTTTCCCATGAAACTTCCACTAATCTTTCAAGACAGAGTTCAAATACGACCAACTTTCTCAGACCCTTTCTCTGATTCCACTTTCTTTTTCTTTTGTGCATATTATTCTTATCTAAATTACAAGTCTATTAGAATGTATATAACACATTATGATACTATTGCTATATATATTACATGATCATATATATTATTACATATTATATATCATAAACTATTAAAATACAATAAATGTTATGGTAAATATAAAGAATATCTTTGTTATGTGCTTATTTCTTTACCTTGATAAGATATATTTGAGTGTGGAGGCAATTTTTAAAAAATTTTAATTTAAATGCAATTTAGTTAACATATAGTGTATTATTAGTTTCAGGGGTAGAGTTTAGTGATTCATACACTAATACATTGTATTGCATACAATACACTGTGCTCATTACATCAAATGCCCTCCTTAATACCCATCACCCAATTACCCCAGCCCCCCCACCCACTTCCCTTCAGCAACCCTCAGTTTGTTTCCTAGAGTTAAGAGTCTCTTATGGTTTGCCTCCCTCTCTATTTTTATCTGATTTTATTTTTCCTTCCCTTCCCCTTATGTTCATCTGTTTTGTTTCTTAAATTCCACATGAGTGAAATAATATGGTATTTGTCTTTCACTGACTGACTTATTTCACTTAGCCTAATACCATATAGTTCGATCCATGTCATTGCAAATGGTTAGATTTCATTCTTTTTGATGGCTGAGTAATATTCCATAGATATAGATTGATACAGATAGATATATATCTCACACCTTCTTTATCCATTCATCTGTCGATGGGCATCTGAGCTCTTGTGGACATTGCTGCTATAAACGTTAGGACACATGTGCCCCTTTGAATCATTACATTTGTATCCTTTGGATAAATACCTATTATTTCAATTGTTAGATCATAGAGTACTTCTATTTTTAACTTTTTGAGGAACATCCATAATGTTTCTAAGAGTGGCTGCACCAGTTTGCATTCCCACTAGCAGTAATAGGGTTCCCCTTTCTCTGCATCCTCATGAACATTCGTCATTTCCTGACTTGTTAATTTTAGCCATTCTGACAGGTGTGAGGTAGTATCTCATTGTGATTTTGATTTTTTGTATTTCCCTAATGTTGAGCATTTTTTTCATGTGTCTGTTAGCCATTTGTATGTCTTCTTTGGAGAAATATCTCTTCAGGTCTTCTGCCATTTCTTGACTGGATTTTTTTGGTTTTGGGGTGTTAAGTTTGATAGGTTCTTTGTAGATTTTGGATAGCAGCCCTTTATCTAATATATCATTTGTGAATATCTTCTCCCATTTCGTAGGTTGACATTCTGTTTTGTTGGTTGTTTCCTTTGCTATGCAAGGCTTTTTATCTTGATGAAGTCCCAATAGTTCATTTTTACTTTTGTTTTCCTTGCCCTTGTAAACATATTCATTTTTTATTCTTTATTTTCAAATTTCTGGCTTTTAGCACTATCTAGCAGATGGTAGGATCTGAATACCTATAAACTGTTGTATATGTTATTTTAGATGCTCAATAACAATTTAGGGATGAAATGATAAATAATAACTAAAATAATATTTCATATTTGCATGACTTTATTTGCCTAAAATTAATAGTGAAATATTTTATTTTTTCACAATGCTTCAAATACTTCACCTTTTTAATATTCAAATAATCTTGTGTAGTAAACAAGACAGTATACTCATTTTATAGATGGAAGCACAAAGAAGGGAACTATAGGAGCTAACTAGATAGCACTAAGATGTTTTCTAGCTTTGAAAGTCTATGAAGGGATAATAGATTTGTTAAACATGGCAAGTTATATTCTTATTTCTCTCTTCTCTCTTGAAGTTCCATTAAAATTACAATAAAATGCTTTTAAAATGGGAATTTAAAATTTAAAAAGCAAGAAATTACAATAGTAGATAAGGTATAATATTGAAGACTGCATAGTGGTAACTGTTGTAGCTGGGTTGGAAGCCTAAATTTACAAGTCAGATAGGGAAAGGTGGGGAACCAAAAAGAAGTCAATTCCCACTCTAGATCTTTGGAAGGCTGGGTAGATTGGCGATGAAGGTCCTTGGAGTTGTAGAGGTCATGGGTTTGACAGTATATTAGATCACTTTTCATTTAGACAATAAGTCACTCAGAATAATCATGGGATTTGAATACCCACATTCTTCAGTTGCAGGCAACAACCTGGTAAATTAACTGATTCAATTAACACTGGCAATGTGAACAAAAAGGGGGAATGTAAGATAAAGATAGAAGAGTTTATAGCTCTACAGGAAAAACTGAAGACATTTTCTTCTGGAAGAATAGAAAACAGAATGACTCCAGAGTTCTTGGTAACTGGAACTGATAGTCTTTTCTGGGAAAAAAAGTCCATCTTGGAAGTAACTCAGCCCCACATTTCATCCTTCCTCAAAACTCAAAATCCCCTCCCCCCTCCAAAAAAGAATCAGACATGCCTACTTCCAATCATGTGCATCTTGGGTAGTAAAGTGTAGGGAGCCTTAACTGACATTAAGAATGCACACAGGGAGGAGATGTAGTTGCCCAAAGTGAATGAGGGTGCTACAACCAGAAGAAGAAGGAATCACTGCTGCACAGACAGGAGTAACAGATGTCCACTAAAGTTGCCTGCTGTTGGAGCATATTAATTTTATTTTAACTGTGTATAAGAAATACTTATCTGTGCAAAAACTCACCATATCACAATGAGTAAACACTTTAGCCTTCTTCTGTTCTTTAATTTCTTTTTTAAAAGATTTTATTTATTTATTCCTGAGAGACACACAGAGGTAGAGAAAGGTGGAGACACAGGCAGAGGAAGAAGCAGGCTCCATGCAGGGAGCCTGACATGGGACTTGATCCCGGGTCTCCAGGATCCTGCCCTGGCAGCACTAAACCACTGAGCCATCTGAGGTGCCTTGTTCTTTATTTCAATTGACTAAAATAATATTAAAATTGTAATATGACATTGTGAAAATGTCAGCCTTAATCTAGAAAAGAAGCTTTCCAGAATATGAAAAATAATAAGAACACAACTTTATGAATTTAGTAGATAAAAAAGTTTTCAGAGTCTTTTAAGATACTTTCTGATACTTTGTTTGATTTGTACTACATAAGAAAAAGAATCTATATTTCCCAAAAAGTTAATAGTAAAAAACCCTCCATAACAAAACAGGTTCCAGAGTCCATATTTCTTCATGAACTCTCAATTTATACACATTTTATGCTGTCAAAAACAATAGAGTCAGCTATGCTTAAGTTATGGCTCTGGGAAAGCCTGGGAAGATTGAGCGTTTAACAGAACTTGTGGCAGAATCAGGATGAAGCCCACCCATTTGTCTTGCTGGCCCACACTGGCTAATTTAAATGTTTGTTAATAGAAACTAAACTGGTAGCAGGAATAAATCATTTTGATTGGTTTATTTGCTCACAAAAAAAAAAAGCAAAACTGCCAGGTGAATGAGAGCTAAAAGTGAACAGAGCAAAATGCTAACAATCTCTCTTTTAGTTTTGAATTTTCATTCAGGAATAAAGGACTTTATTAGTTGTGTGGGTCTTTACTTTCTTACCTATCACCTCACATTTATTGAATAAATGTTGTTGAGGCACTGTGGTATCCTAGGTGCTAGGTTAATAAATAAGATAATGAGGAAAGAAAAGCAATAATGGGTGCATTCAAACATGCTTCTGGTAACCTAGAGATACAGTGTCTGAATCCCAGATTACTCTCTCTAAGCTAATTTAGTTTCTTTTTTCAAGTCTGTGTAAATTTTTTTAATATGTCCTTATCTGACTTTTTATTTTGGCCTGTTTCCTTTCTTACTACTTTTGTCAGCTTTATCATGTATAATTTGCATTTAATAAACAGTGTCGTTTTTAAGTATCAGTTTTAATTCAGTGAGTTTTGACAAATATATATATTCAGATGATCACTACCACAATCACCATGTAGAACATTACCATCATGCCAAAAAGCTTTCCTGTGCCCCTTAGCTGCCCATCACTGAAGCCCCTGGCAAACACTGATCTGCTCTCTGTGGGCTAGGATTTTTTTTAATTTAGCATAATACTTTTGAGAGTTATCCATATTATTATGTATATCAGTAGTTTATTCCTATTCATGGTGGATGGCATTCCATTTTATGAATATACCATGAGTGGTTTGTGCACATACTACTTGATAGACATTTGGGTTGTTTCCAGTTTGGGGCTATTATAAATAAAGTTGGTTTGAACATTCAAACACAAGTATTTATATACAAATAAATGTCATTTCTTTGGAGTTATCACCTAGGAATGGAAGTGCTGGGTCATACGGTAAGAATATGTTTAACTTTATGAGAAACTGTCAAACTGTTTTTGAACAAGGCTGTGCTATTTTGTATTCCCACCAGCAATGTAGGAGAATTCCAATTGTTCCACATTCTTACACTTATAGTTTTATAGATTTAGCTCTTCCAGGTAAATTTATGACCCACTTCAGGTTCAATTGTGAATATAGTTTGAGGTAATGGTTGAGATACTTCTTTCTCCCTCTCTCTCTGTCTCTCTTTCTCTCTCTCCTTCTGCCTCAGTACATGGATACCCAGTTGTTCTAGTACCATCTATTGTTAAGATAATCATATTCCCATTAAATTGTCTTAGCACCCAGCTTGAAAAATAAATTTATGGACTTCTATTCTGTTCCACTGATCTGTATTTCTATCTTTACGCCAGTCCACCCGTCTGGAATGCTGAGTCTTGATATTAGATCTTGAAATCAGGTAGTATAAATCTTGTTCTTTGTTCTACTTTTTCAAAATTTTTTTTGGCCAATGTAAGTTCTTTCATTCTATAGGAAAATTTAAGAATTGTCTTTTAACACCTACAAAAAGTCTACTGGGATTGGATTGGAATCAAGCTAAATTTGTTGATCAAGTTGAGGGAAACTGGCATCTTAATAATGTTGCATCTTCTAGTTTATAATCATGGTATTTCTTGTCATTTGTTTTGGTATTTTTATTGAGTGGTTTTCAGTGTATGCAGCTTGCATATATTTTGTTAAATTTATCCCTAAATATTTAATATTTTCAATATAAGATAGTATTTTTAACAATGTTATTCCTTTACTTTTGACTTCCAATTGTTTTTTGCTAATATATAGACATAAAATTGACTTTTGTGCATTAACCTTGTATCATGTGACCCTGTTAACTTTGGACTTTTGTAGAATCTTTATAATTTCTATATATATGATCATATTATCTGTAAATAAAAAACCACTTTTTTCTTTGCCTTTCCAATCTGTAAGCACTTTATTTTTTCACCTCCTTATATCACTGGCTAGGAATCCCAGTAAAATGAATAAAATTGGTAAGAAAAGACATCTTTACATTGTTCCTTATTTTAGGAGGAAGGAACTTAGTATTTTACCGTTAAGTATAAGGTAGCTATAGGTTTTTCTTTTCATAGATGCCCTTCCCCAGATTGAAAATATTCCTTTCACTTACTAATAGGCTTCAGAGTCTTCATCAAAAATGGAATTGGGATCTTGTTAAATGCTTCTCCATCTGTGGAGATGATAATATAGGTTCCTTTTTTTCATCCTTTAATATGGTGAATTACATTGATTCATTTTTGAACATTAAGCCAACTCTGCATTCCTAGAATAAACCCCACCTGGGCATTATTAATCATCCTTTTTATATATTTCTAGATGTGATTTGCTAACATTTTATTAAATCTTTTTTAATCTATGAATTCTGATCTCTGGTTTTTCTTTTCTTATAATGTCTTTATCACGGTAATGGCTGGACTCATAGAGTTGAAAAGGGTTTTTTTTCCCCCCCCTTTTCTAGTTTTTGGAGTTTTTGTACAATTTCATCTTTAAATGTTAGAATTTGCTAATGGAACTCCTGGGGTCTGGAATTTTCTTTGTGGGGAGATTTTAACTACTTACCAATTTTTAAAATAGATCTAAGATTGTTCAGATAATTAACCTCTTCTTGAGTGAAATTTGGTCACTTGAATCTTTCAAGGACTTGTTCATTTCACATAAGTTGTTCAATTTATTGACATAAAGTTATTCATGATATACTCTTATTATACTTATGCTTGAAGGATGCATAATGATATCCCTTTTCTCATTACTGATCTTGACAAGTTGTGTATTTTTTCTTTTATCCTAATGAATCTACTAGAGATTTATCAATTCTGTTGATCTTTTCAAAGGAGGAAGTTTGTTTCAATGAGCTCTATTATTTTTGTTTTCTATTTAATTGATTTTAGCTTTTATATTATTGCATTCTTCCTACTTACTTTATATTTAATTAATGCTCTTTTTCTAGTTTTTTATAGTGAGTATTTTAGCTCATTGATTTAAGGTCTTCCTTTTTTACTGAATTATAACTCACACATGCTATTTTATTAGTTTCATTTTATAACATAGTGATTGAACATTTGTACACATCGCAAACTGATTACCACAATGAGTTTAGTTACCATGTCTCATCATACATAGTTAATACAATATTATTTACTACATTATTATTTACTGTAATTTTTACTGTATAATATTATTCCCCATGCTGCACATTACATCCTCATAACTTACTTATTTTATAACTGGAAGTTTGTATCTCTTGATCACCTTCATCCATTCCCCCCCACACACACTACATTATCCTCTGGAATCACCTCTCTGTTCTCCATGTCTATGATTCTGAGTTTTGTTTTGTTCTGTTTGTTTGCTTTAGTTTTTAAATTCCACTTATAAGTGAAATTATACAGTACTTGTCTTTCTCTGACTTCTTTCACTTAGCATAATGCCCCCAGTCTATCCATGTTGTCATAAATGTCAAGATTCCTTCTTTTTTATGTCTCAGTAGTTTATATATATATATATATATATATATATATATATATATATATCACATTTTCTTTATCCAATCATCTCTTGATGGACACTTAGGTTGTTTCCATTTCCATTAGCTATTGCAAATAATGCTGTAGTGAACATAGAGGTGCGTAAATCTTTTTGAATTAGTGTCTTCATTTTATTTGAATAGATACCCAGGACTGAAATTGTTGGATCATATGGTAATTCTATTTTTAATTTTTTGAGAAACCTCCATACTGTTTTCCACAGTGGCTGCACCAATTTACATTTCCAACAACAATGCACAAGGGTTCCCTTTTCTCTCACCAATACTTGCTATTTATTGTCTTTTTGATGCTAGCCATTATAACAGGTGTGAGGTGATATCTCACTGTGGTTTTGATTTGCATTTCCTAATGATTAGTGATGCCGAACCTCTTTTCATGTGCCTGTTAGCCATCTGTATGTCTTCTGCAAAAATACCCATTCAGATTCTCTGTCTATTTTTCAATCAGATTGTTTGGGAATTTGTTGCCATTGCTGTTATTGAGTCATATGAGTCCTCTATATAATTTATATGTTAACCCCTTATCGGATGTATGATTTGCAAATATCTTCTCTCATTCAGTAGGTTTCCTTTTTGTTTTGTTTTTGTTTTGTTTTGTTTAGTTTGTAAGATTTTTGGTGTGACATAGTATCATGTGTTTATTTTTGCTTTTGTTGCCCTTACCTTTGAAGTCAGATAAGAAATAATAATCATTAATAAAATAAATTTTAAAAAATTGCTAAGACCAATGTTGAGGAACTTACCACCTGTTGCCTTCTAAGAGTTTTATGGTTTTAGGTCTTAACATTAAAATATTTAATCCATTTTGAATTCATTTTTGTGTATATCATAAGAAAGTGGTCCAATTTTACTCTTTTGCATGTAGCCGCCATGTTTTCCCAGCACCATTTATTGAAGAGGCTATTCTTTCTCCATTGTCTATTCTTGCCTTATTTGTAGCAAATTAATTGACCATATGTGTATGGGCTCATTTCTGGACTATTTTGTTTCATTGATTTATGTGTCTGTTTTTATGCCAGTACTATACAGTCCTTCTTTTTTAGTATAAGCATTTACTGCTTTATTTTTTATAATACAGTTAAGTAAACACTGACTTAAGTATATCCCACTATTTCATCTGCTGTAATTCTTTTTCATTAAGTTCAAAATATGGACTAATTCTCCTAGTGATTTTAATTAGAGTGATAGCAATGGAAGTGGTGAGAAATAAGATTTAAGATACATTTTAAAGATATGTATGTAAATTGAAATGAATTGATAAGGAATGAGAAGATGAAAGACAATTTTGACCTTCTTCACAATTTTGTTACTGCTGGCAAAATAGGATAGTATTTCACACGATTTTGGCAGCATATATTGAGATTACTTTCAGTTTGAAGGTTGCACATTTGAGAGAATATGCATGGTCTAAGACCCTCAGAAAACATGTCAAAATTGCACCTTGGTACACTGAATAATGTATGTAAACTACCATAGCTAAGAATGAGAGTATTTTGATAGCTTGATGGCTCTGACAAATGGTAATATATAGACTTACCCCTTGTGATATATGCTGTCACTGAGCTGCTTGAACTAGCTCAAATCCCTTTTCAGCAATATTTCATGTGGTTGGATTTGAGTGCTGAACAAGGTTTTCATCATATATATACCTTGTCCCCCAACTTACCTTTGCAGCATCTTCCCCATTCTGTCCTCAATGCAAAAATCTGTTATGCTCCTTACCATTCCCTGGTTGGTGATTTCCACATTTTTTTTCAATAACCCGCCTGCCTCCAAAGTCCTTCTCCACTCTTTTTTTATCCCTAGAGAATTTTTTCAAAAGTCACTTGATGTGAGAGGCATCGCTAAATCTGCCCCTTCTTCTCACCTTCTCATCCTAGGTAGATTTGTCACTTCCAGCTCTCTTCTCTGCCCCATTTGCAATGAATGTCATTTGCTTAGTACTGTATATCATTTCAGCACCATCATCTCCCTAATTGTGAGGACTGGTATCTACAACATTACTTAGCATATGGTATAAAGTTCAGTACTAATAACAGTGGCCAGCATTGAGTTTCTCATAATATATTAGATACTATCAGTGCCTTACCTAATTCATTCCCCACAAGAAACCGACAGGTAGATCATTTTTCTCACATGAGAAAAGAGAGAGAGCCTCAGAGTGGTTGAGCAGTTTTACCCATGTTACTGCTGATAGAGGCAGGGCCAAGATTCGAGTCCAGGCTATCTAATTTTGTAGCCAGGGCTCTGAAGCAGTGAACACAGTGTCTCTCCAGATGATCGCAAAATTGAGCCAGAGAGTGCTCTAAAGTGTGTCAAGGAAATAACTGTGTCTCTCCAATATTGAGAGCAGTGGATGCCCTTTCACAATGAAGGATGAAGGTTTTCCTGAGTCTATCCATTTAAATCTTTGTACAATGACAGCACATATCACAGGAGTTTCTAGTGAAAAGCTTACCAATATAGATTATGAGGAGATGCATATAATCACTTGAAATAAGTCTTGAGAAGTGTATGCATAACATTGTGAGTGGGATTATCGAGTTCTGATCAGTAACTTGAGTGAGATAATCTCAGTGGAGGAAGTAAAGCCACACTTAAGCATGAAAATAGGTTAGGTTGGTTCTCCTCCCTGCCTCCTAGAAATGGATCCTCTAATGGAAGAATGCAGGTAGCACCATGTCAGGATGCACTGTCAACAAAATCTGTTATTTGGCTAAAATGAGAGCTGCAGTTAAACCTTCCTTCAAAATCAAGCACATGAAGCTAAGCTTAAATTTATTCAAGAAGAATAAGTGAAGGTAATGAGGCTAAATTGTCAAATTATAATTGTCCAAATACAAGTATCTCATCAAGCTTTACCTGCACTTCCAAGGCCAAGATGAACAAAGGTGTGGAGAAACAAAAGACACTACAGAACTGTCCTGAAGTCAGGGAGTGGCAGCAGGTCTTTGTTTCATTAAAGCCATAGAAAATTCTATTTCTCAAAAAAAAAAAAAAAAAAACGGAAAGTAGATTCAAGTTGAATCATATAGCATGTGGTATAAGGGAAAAATAACTTATTGAAGAGAGTATCCTCAAACAGAATTTGCTTGTCCCACTTCAGCCTAAAAGTACTTCTCGGGGCATTCTTTTCTTATCCCCTGACTTAGACTAAACCTACTAGCATATGTTCTATCTGCACTTTCCTCAGCAGCACTTAATTGTATTCATACTGATGTGCTATTTGTATGATTGTTGATAACTGTTCCCCTACTAGACTATAGGTTTTTCAGGAGATACCATGTCTCTCTCAATTACCATGAATCTCCAGTTTTTCACACAGGCCCAAGTTGACAGGTACTTAAAAAATATTTGATAAGTAAATAAATGACTATTCTAATGCAAACTTTATATGGTGTAGAGAAAAAAACATTAGTATGATGAACTTTTAAAACAAACATAGAGGTGCCTAGCTGACTTAGTCGGTAAAGCGCATGACTCTTGATACCAAGGTTGAAAGTTGAGCCCCACATTAGGTGTAGAGTTTATTTAAAACTGATATAGAAATGGTCACTAAAATTAAGAAAGAAAATAAAATTTCTAAATCTGGAAACTAGGTTCCCTTAGAGCCAGCAAAAGTTCTAATGAGAACTTTTATTTATATCTGTGATGGGAGGAGAGGGGAGGCTCTAGTTAGAGCTTTCCAGCCTTGCTCAAAAATGTTACCACGTTGAAAACCTAAAGAATCTTCCAGAATATTTACAATTAACTTGGATTATTTGAACATAGAATTCTCCTAATGTAAAAAAAGATTCCAGAATCAAAAGTTGTTGTATCTTTATAAAAAACAAATCACAAAAGTGAAGATATACCTAAGCAGTATGTAAGTGAGTTCAATTGTATATGTTGTTTGATAGGCTAAACATGCTAAATGCAAATGTTGTAGCTAATAACACTCTGAGCAAGCTATGAAATCACATACGTTGCAATTATTGATTTATATAGGTATTACAATTTCTCTACTAGTGTAACAGATTTTAGCTTGAAAGGACCATAAACTAAGAGGCTCACTACAGTTTAAAGTTGGCAGCTGGTAAAGAGATGAATTTCAAGCCAGAAGAGAGAGCAGTGAGGAGGTTCCTGCTGTTTCCTAAGGAGAGTGTCCCTGGGTGATACATCTGCTGTTGAAACATCAAAACACATTTCATTGTGAAATCCTCCACACATACTTAATCCAGATTTTTTAGACTTTTAAGTTTATTTGGCAAAATAAAAAGACATACATATTTCCTATTATTAAGAAAAAAATGCCAAACTCTTCTAGTAAATATTGACGTATGTGGCCAGCAATCCATGTTCTAATCTCTAAAAATGTGAATATGTTATCTTACATGGCAAAAGAGACTTTTCATATGTAAGTTAAGAATCTTAAGTGAGGAAAAAAAAAAAAGAATATTAAGTGGGAAGATGATCCTGAATGATCTCAGTGACTCTAAGGGGTCCTTATAAGAGGGACATAGGGAAATCAGTCAAAGAAGGAAATGTGACAATGGAAGTCGAGGTGAGAGAAATGCCATTGTTGGAAAGGAGGCACTAGCCGACAAATGCAGGCAGGTTACAGAAGTTAGGAAAGACAAAGGAAGGATGTTCCCCTAGAGGCTCCAGAAGGAACATAGTCCTGCTAACACCTTGATTTTAGCTCTGTAAGACCCATTTTCAGAACTCTGACCTAGAGAATAAAATCATTGATATTTTAAAACACTAAATATGTGGTAATTTGTTAAAGCAACTGTAGAACATGAATACAATTTATATTTATGTGATTGACCTCTATTGTCTCTAGCAATAATTCTTTTCTGTAGGCTCATTTTCTTTACTGTGTATTTTATTTTTAATCTTATGTTAGTTGATTCAGTTTATCCAAGTGATTGACTAATCTGGGAAGGCAAGACATAGTGGTCAATAGTAAAGCCACCAGTAGAGTATTTATTGAGCATTTGCTGCATTTATGTATTACACTACATAATCAATGCTGTGTTCTGCTTTATTTGCCATATTATTCCACAATTTTAGTTGATATGAGAGCAGAAAAAGTATGCCAAGTTCTCTACTTCTCCAAAACTTAGTCTTGTTGGTAGAAATGCTAAACCCACACATAAAGTTATTTTAATAAGGACCAAGACCCCAATGCTTTGTGAAATGTGATTAACACAGCACCAAAACCAAAGTTATAGAATATATTCACCTATAAAAGGAAAGCAGCTAAAAAGCACTTTCAGGGGGCAGGGCAAAATGGAGGAGTAGGGTCCCCAAGTCACTTGTCCCCACCAACTTACCTAGATAACTTTCAAATAATCCTGAAAACCTGCGAATTCAGCCTGAGGTTTAAAGAGAGAACAGCTGGAATGCTACAGTGAGAAGAGTTCGTGCTTCTATCAAGGTAGGAAGACGGAAAAAAATAAATAGAAAAGCATCCAAGGGAGGCAGGGCCCGCGAGGAGTCGGGCTAAGGCCGCGGTGAGAGCCCCCAGGACAGGAAAGCCCAGGCCCGGAGAGGCAGGAGCTTTACCAATCCTCCCGGACGGAAAGACGCTCGCAGGGAGCTCAGGCAGGATCCCAGGAGGGGCAGGGGAGCCTCCAGGTACCCGGGGTCACTAACAGAGGAGATGCGCCCCAGGGGAGAGCACGCTACACCCCGCGGGCCGAGCTCGGTAAAGGGCTGGAGTGTGCACCAGGCGGGGCCCCGGAAGCAGCTCAGGCGACTGCCCAGGCGGCGGCTCCGCACAGAGAGGGCTGCGCACCCCAGAGCGCGATTCCAGCGGCGCAGGCCCCGGAGCCCAGGGGCGGGGGACACAGCCCAGGATCCTGCGCTCCCCTCGGACAGGCCAGGCGGAGGCCAGGAGGGCACAGGACAGCAAGAACTCTCCTGCCCCCAGGGGGCCCCAAGCTGTGCAGATCAGCGCCGCACCGGGAGCATCCAGGCCAGTGCGGACCAGAGCTGTGGTAGTTACTGCGGGAGCCGACTCTAGGGCTGGAGAGCTGGCCGCCGCCACTGTTGTTCCTCCCTGTGTCACCCTGTGCCTGGGACAGAGCGGGGACGCCAGGGCGCAGGGGCCTCACAGGATAAACAGCTCCCACTGAGCCGAGCACCTGGAAGGGGGCGGGGCAGCTCCCCCAGGTGCACACACCTGAGAATCAGCACGGCAGCCCCTCATCCAGAAGACCAGCTGGACAGGGGAGAGCAAGTTCTTGACCAAGCAGCGCTGGAAAGCTCCAGGGGAAGTCGAGATACTTATAGCATATAGAACCACAGGGTACTCTTCCTTGTTTTTTGTTTTTGTTTTTTGTATGTTTGTTTTTGTTTTTCCCTTCTTTTCTTTTTCTCTATTTTTTTCCTTCCTTTTTCCTCAATACAACTTGTTTTTAGCCACTCTGCACTGAGCAAAATGACTAGAAAGAAGACCTCACCACAAAAGAAAGACTCAGAAACAGTCCTCTCCCACAGAGTTACAGAATTTGGATTACAATTCGATGTCAGAAAGCCCATTCAGAAGCACAATTATAAAGCTACTGGTGGCTCTGGAAAAAAGCATAAAGGATTCAAGAGACTTCATGACTGCAGAATTTAGATCTAATCAGGCCAAAATTAAAAATCAATTAAATGAGATGCAATCCAAACTGGAGGTCCTAACGACGAGGGTTAATGAGGTAGAAGAAAGACTGAGTGAAATAGAAGACAAGTTGATGACAAGGAAGGAAGCTGAGGAAAAAAGAGAAAAACAATTAAAAGATCATGAGGAAAGGTTAAGGGAAATAAATGACAGCCTCAGAAGGAAAAATCTACGTTCAATTGGGGTTCCAGAAGGTGCCAAAAGACACAGAGGATGAGAAAGTGTATTTGAACAAATCATAGCCGAGAACTTCCCTAACTTGGGGAGGGAAACAGGCATTCAGATCTAAGAGATAGAGAGGTTCCCGCCTAAAATCAGTAAAAACCATTCAACACCTTGACATTTAATATTGAAACTTGAAAATTCCAAAGATAATGAGAAAACCCTTAAAGCAGCAAGAGACAAGACATCCCTAATTTATATGGGGAGAAATATCAGATTGACAGCAGACCTCACCACAGAGACCTGGCAGGCCAAAAAGGGCTAGCAGTATATATTCAGGGTCCTAAATGAGAAGAACATGCAGCCAAGAATACTTTATCCAGCAAGGCTCTCATTCATATTAGAAGGAGAGATAAAGAGCTTCCAAGATAGGCAGAAACTGAAAGAATATGTAAGAAATATTAAGGGGGGCCCTGTAAAAGAAAGAGAGAGCCCAAAGAAACCATCCACAAAACAGGGACTGAATAGGTATTAGGATGACACTAAATTCATATCTTTCAATAGTTACTCTGAATGTTAAGTGAGCTAAATGATCCCATCAAATGATGCAGGGTTTCAGACTGGTTCAAAAAGCAAGACCCATTGATTTACCATCTACAAGAGACTCATTTTAGACCTAAGGACACCTCCAGCCATAAAATAAAAGGTTGGAGAACAATTTACCATTCAAATGGTCGTCAAAAGAAAGCTGGGGTAGCAATCCTCATATCAGATAAATTAAAGTTTATCCCAAAGACTGTAGTAAGAGATGAAGAGGGACACAATATCATACTTAGAGGATCTATCCAACAAGAGGACCTAACAACCATGAATATTTATGCCCCTAATGTGGGAGCTGCCAAGTATATCAAACAATTTAATAACCAAAGTAAAGACATACTTCAATAATAATACAATTATACTGGGAGACTTCAACACAGCACCTTCTGTAAGGGACAGATATTCTAAACACAACATCTCCAAAGAAACAAGAGCTTTAAATGATACACTGGACCAGATGGATTTCACAGATATTTACAGAACTTTTCATCCAAACGCAACTGAATACACATTCTTCTCAGGTGCACATGGAACTTTCTCCAGAATAGACCACATACTGGGTCACAAATCAGGTCTTAACTGCTACCAAAAGATTCGGATTGTCCCCTGCATATTTTCAGATCATAATGCTTAGAAACTAGAACTAAATCACAAGAATAAATTTGGAAGAAATTCAAACACGTGGAGGTTAAAGAGCATCCTGCTAAAAGATGAAATGGTCAGCCAGGAAATTAGAGAAGAATTAAAAGGATTAATGGAAACTAATGAAAATGAAGATACAACCGTTCAAAATCTTTGGGATACAGCAAAAGCTGTCCTGAGAGGGAAATACATTGCAACTCAAGCCTCCCTCAAAAAACTGGAAAAAACACAAATACACAAGCTAACCTTGCACCTAAAGGAACTGGAGAAAGAACAGCAAATAAAACCTACACCCAGCAGAAGAAGAGAGTTAATAAAGATTTGAGCAGAACTCAATGAAATAGAGACAAGAAGAACTGTGGAACAGATCAACAAAACCAGGAGTTGGTTCTTTGAAAGAATTAATAAGATAGATAAACCATTAGCCAGCCTTATTAAAAACAAAAGAGAAAGACTCAAATTAATAAAATCATGAATGAAAAAGGAGAGACCACCAATACCAAGGAAATACAAACTATTTTAAAAACATATTATGAACAGCTGTACACCAATAAATTAGGCAATCTAGAAGAAAGGGACACATTTCTGGAAAACCACAAACTACCAAAACTGGAACAAGAAAATAGAAAACCTGAACAGGCCAATAACCAGGGAGGAAATTGAAGCAGTCATCAAAAACCTCCCAAGACACAAAAGTACAGGGCAAGATGGCTTCCCAGGGGAATTCTATCAAACGTTTAAAGAACCAACAATACTTATTCTACTAAAGCTGTTCCAAAAGATAGAGATGGAATACTCCCAAACTTGTTTTATGAAGCCAGCATCACCTTAATTCCAAAACGGCATTCGAATTGGCAAAGAAGAAGTCAAACTCTCCTTCTTTGCAGATGACATGATACTGTACAAAGAAAACCCAAAAGACTACACCCCAAGATTGCTAGAACTCATACAGCTTCGGCAGTATGGCAGGATACAAAATCAAGGCCCAGAAGTCAGTGGCATTTCTATACACTAACAATGAGACTGAAGAAAGAAATTAAGGAGTCAATCCCATTTACAATTGCACCCAAAAGCATAAGATACCTAGGAATAAGCCTATCCAAAGAGGTAAAGGATCTATACCCTAAAAACTATAGAACACTTCTGAAAGAAATTGAGGAAGACACAAAGAGATGGAAAAATATTCCATGCTCGTGGATCGGAAGAATTAATATTGTGAAAATGTCAATGTTACCCAGGGCAATTTACACGTTTAATGCAATCCCTATCAAAATACCATGGACTTTCTTCAGAGAGTTGGAACAAATTATTTTAAGATTTGTGTGGAATCAGAAAAGAGCCCAAATAGCCAGGGGAATTTTAAAAAAAGAAAACCAGAGCCAAGGGCATCACAATGCCGGATTTCAGGTTGTACTACAAAGCTGTGATCATCAAGACAGTGTGGTACTGGCACAAAAACAGACACATAGATCAATGGAACAGAATAGAGAATCCAGCAGTGGGCACTCAACTCTATGGTCAACTAATATTCGACAAAGGAGGAAAGACTATCCACTGGAAAAAGGACAGTCTCTTCAATAAATGGTGCTGGGAAAATTGGACATCCACATGCAGAAGAATGAAACTAGACCACTCTCTTGCACCATACACAAAGATAAACTCAAAATGGATGAAAGATCTAAATGTGAGACAAGATTCCATCAAAATCCTAGAGGAGAACACAGGCAACACCCTTTTTGAACTCAGCCACAGTAACTTCTTGCAAGATACATCCATGAAGGCAAGAGAAACAAAAGCACAAATGAATTATTGGGACTTTGTCAAGATAAGAAGCTTCTGCACAGCAAAAGAAACAGTCAGCAAAACTAAAAGACAACTTACAGAATGGGAGAAGATATTTGCAAATGACCTATCAAATAAGGGCTAGTTTCCAAGATCTATAAAGAACTTATTAAACTCAACAGCTAAGGGCAGTCCAAGTGGCTCAGCGGTTTCACGCCACCTTTGGCCCAGGGCCTGGTCCTGGAGACCCGGGATCGAGTCCCACGTCCGGCTCCCTACATGAAGCCTGCTTCTCCCTCTGCCTGTGTCTCTGCTTCTCTCTCTCTTTCTTTCTCTCTCGCTCTCTCTCTCATTAATAAATAAAATCTTAAAAAAATGCTCAACAGCTAAGAAACAAACAATCCAATCATAAAATGGGCAAAAGACATGAACAGAAATCTTAAAGAGAAAGACATAGACATGGCCAACAAGCACATGAGAAAATGCTCTGCATCACTTGCCAACAAGGAAATACAAATCAAAACCACAATGAAATACCACCTCACACCAGTGAGAATGGGGAAAATTAACAAGACAGGAAACAACAAATGTTGGAGGTGATGTGGAGAAAGGGGAAGCCTCTTGCACTGTTGGTGGGAATGTGAACTGATACAGCCACTCTGGAAAACTCTGTGGAGGTTCCTCAAAGAATTAAAAATAGAACTGCCCTAGGACCCAGCAACTGCACTGCTGGGGATTTACCCCAAAGATACAGATGCAGTGAAACAGGTGTCCCGGGAGGCCCCGGGACACCTGCACCCCAATGTTTATAGCAACAATGTCCACAATAGCCAAACTGTGGAAGGAGCCTTGGTGTCCATGGACAGATGAATGGGTAAAGAGGATGTGGTCTATATACACAATGGCACATTACTCAGCCAATAGAAATGACAAATACCCACCATTTGCGTCGATGTGGATAGAACTAGAGGGTATCATGCTGAGTGAAGTAAGTCAGTCGGAGAAGGACAAACATTTGATGGTCTCCTTTATTTGGGGAATATAAAAAATAGTGAAAGGGAATAAAGGGGAAAGGAGAAAAAAATGAGTGGGAAATATCAGAGAGGGTGACAGAACATGAGAGACTCCTAACTTAGGAAACGAACAAGGGGTAGTGGAACAAGGGGAGGAGAGGAGGGGGTTGGGGTGACTGGGTGATGGGCACTGAGGGGGGCACTTGATGGGATGAGCACTGGGTGTTATACTATATGTTGGCAAATTGAACCTTAATTAATTAATTGGTAAGCAGCTGTTCTGGTTCATAAAACTATTCTTTAATGAATCAATTATCATTTGTTTAATATGAGTAGAGTCAACATAAAATGTTACCTCAGTTTCAGGTGTACAACATAGTGATTTAACAAGTTTATACATCATGCTATGTTCACCACAAGTGTAGCTATCATCTGTCACCATACATCATTGTTACAATATTTTTTACTCTACACCTTATGCTGTGCCCTTTATGCCCATGATTTACACATTTCATAACTGGAAGGCTGCATACCCCCACTCTTTTTCATCCATCTCCCCCACACACACACATACTCCCTTCTGGCGACTATCTGCTTGTTCTCTGTACTTGTGGGTCTGATTCTACTTTTCGTTTGTCATGAAACCATTTCTATCACATAAGTCTCCTAAATAGGTTTGCATTTATCTTCACATATTTCCACTTGACATTTAAAAAAATTCCTAATAGAAATTCTCTATCTAGAGATTATGTAAATATCTTCACTTGATCAATCATAAGGTAACATAATTTCTTAAAGATAATGTTTTAAATCTACAGGAATTCTTTAAATATTTTTCATATCATTTTTTAAAATATAATGAGTGCAAAATGAAACCATTGTGTCAGAAGACAATCATTTTTATTATAAGTATCCAAACCAAAAATGAAGTAAATTATTAGAGCATGTGTTAGAATTCTCCAGAGACACAAAGCCAATGGGTGTGTACATACATAGAAAGAATTTTATTATAAAGAATTGATTCATGTGTTATAGAGTCCAAAATCTGCAATCTGGGCTGGCAGGCTACAAAACCCAGGAAAGCTGATGCTATGGCCCTGTCTGCCGGCCAGCAGGCTAGAGACTAACTTACTTTCCTCCATTTTGTAAGATCTCTTTTGATTGTATTAGATTCATCAGATAATTCAAGACCATCTTCCCAAGTGTCATGATCACATATGAAAATCTCTTTTGCTGTGGGAGGTAACCCATTCACCTCTCAATGGTGTAGATAAAGTCTGAAGGCAGTCTGCTGGACCACTGCCTCCTGCTCAGGAAGGTCAGTCTTTTTGTTATATTCAGAACTTCAACTGATTGGATGAGCCTCACCCACATTATGGAGAAAACCAATTTACATGTTAATCTCATCCAAAAATACCCTCCCAGTTGACACATAGAATTAACCATCACAAGCCCACCCTTTACTGATTTGACACTCATACAGATCTTCTTAAACCATACTTAATCTCTTGATAAAGAGAATAACAAGGTCATAATTCTGTCTAAAATGGCACAACTATTCTGTATACAACTAAAAACACACTAACCTTTTCCCCAAAAGGGGATGCAAAGTTTTGAGTTGATGTTTACTCTTCTCTGTGGTATCTTATAAGTTAAATACCATGATGTAAAGTTAACAATCCTTAAATTCTTTGATATGAAGAAAAATACATCTTATGTTACATTATAAAGGGATAAGAAGGAGAATAAAACAAAGAAATTATGCACAAACATTCATAACAAATAAGGAGAAAATACTCATGACAATTACAGTCTTCATTTCTATAATTAGTCATATGGTTATAACTAGTGTTCGTAACTATCTTCCACTACCCATTCCATATTACCTTTGCCTTCAACAAGAACCTCAAATGGTCATGGTTTCTTTCCCAGTTTGGGGTGAGCCAAATCTTTATTCCTTAAGGGTCTTTTTAGTTCCCCTGCCTGAACTGGATTGTTATAGTTTTCTATTGACTTTCCATCATAGGGCATGGTAATACCAAGAAATGCCCTAAGGGATTGCCTATATGCTAGAAATATTATTCTTCACCTCTGTCATGGAGTTCCAGTCCAATTTCCCATTTTTAGTCAGGATCAATCACCCCAGTCAACACCGTATCTCCCTGCTTTGCCTGTTGATCCAGAGGCATAAGGGGTCTGTAATAGTCAGATGACAGTCTTAACTTCCAGTTCAATGTGATCATTGTTGTATCCTCTAGTGGAAACATTCCTTCCTTTGGGATTAAGACCTTTAAATTACCAAAGTATAAAGATGCAGATATAAAAAGCAAAAATTCTACCAGTGGGTGGCCAGGGGTAATAGTGAGAGTTGCCACTCTCATTCCCACCTCTTGAATCCTAGACCCATAAATCCGAGGTGTTGGAGAAATAACACCATATATTTGATGCCAATTCAGAGCATATACAGCCTTCTGGAGGACCTTGTCTCTGCCCTGCAAGCTGCTGCCAGGAACTGCAGCTGGCAGTCTTCAAAAAGGCAATTCCACCACTCTATCAAACCAGCTGCTTTAGTGTTGTGAGGAAACCTGGAAAGACAAGTGAACTGCACAAGCATAGACCCATTCTTGTACTTCTTTTGCTATGAAGTGAATTTCTTGATCAGAAGCAATTCTGTGTGGAATACTGTAATGGTGCTTAAGGCATTTAGTAAATCCACAGATGGTAGAAGTGTTGCATGCTGGGAAGATAAAACTATATCCAGAATGTCCATTCCAGTAAGAACAAAATTCTACCTCTTCCATGATGGAAGCAATCCAATGTAATCAATCTGTCACAGGTAGCTGGCTGATTTCCTTGGGGAATGGTGACATATTGGGGGCTCCATGTTGGTCTTGTGCTGCTGGCAGATTGGGCACTCAGCAGTAGCTATAGCCAGGTCAGCCTCAGTGAATGCTAGTTGCTGAGTTCATGTCTAACTTCCATCTGTGCCACTATAGCCACTTTGTTTATGTGTCTACTGGGTGATGATAGAGGTAAGTGGAGAAAGAGCTTGGCTTCTGTTCACATCTATCATTCCATCCAGTTCATTATTCAGAGGCTCACCCTTTGTTTTGCATTCACATGGGACACATATATCTTCAGGTTTTCTCTAATTCAGAGAAATTTATCCACATACTTCTTACCCAGATATCCATGTCACCAGTTTTACAATCATATTTAAGTCCCTGATCATCCACCCAAACCATTGGTCATAGCCCATGAATTAGTATATAATTGCATATCTGGTCATTTCTCCCTCCAAACAAAATGAATAACCAGGGGCACTGTTTGAAGTTCTTCCCCCTGGGAGGATTTCCCTTCACCACTATCCTTCAGGGATGTCCCAGAAAATGGCTATAGTGCTGCAGCTATTATTGACTTTCAAGTGCTGCCTGAACATCATGCAGAACCATCCAGAAACCAAGCCTGAGTCTTCTCTTCCTCTGTCTACTGTCATAGGGAACTCTCCATGAGCCCATAGGTGCATCCTGGGAGAAAGAAGGTCATGTGGCAGAAGTAGGGACATTTAGGCCACATCATGTACATTACTTGTATGTTTAGGACCTGCTCAGGTCCAGGGTTTTATTTACCACTTCCATTTGATGATGGAGTGCTGCCCAACTTTACAATGTGGTGCATCAGACGTCGTAATGGGCAGCTTAAGTTGCTTGGTAACTTGGTGGCTGATGGTTAAGTATTTTGTTTCTCATAAGGAGAATAATTATGTACAGAGGATCTCAGAGCTTTGCTTCAAAATCCTAAGAGCCTTCACTTAGAGAGACTCACTTATCACTATCTGCCACTGACACCTCAAGCACCATTGGATCTGCTGGACCATTAGACTTTAGTGGAAGAAGAGTTTGCACAACAGCCTATGCCTGTTGTGGAGCCTTCTCTTGCTCTTGGCTCTACTCAAAACAAGCACTTTTTCACATGACTCAGTAAATGGTCCAAAGTAACGCACCCTAACAAGGAATATGTTGCCTCCAAACACCCAACAAGCCTCCTAGGTATTCTGTCTCTTCTTTGGTCATGGTAAGAGCCAGAGGCAATAATTTATCCTTCATCCTTGGAAGGGATATCTCAGCATACACCACACCACTGGACCTCAAGAGTGAATTTCACTCTAGAAGTTCAGGTAGAGGTCCCCTGAGGTTTGTTGTTGTTGTTGTTGTTTTCAGCTTTATTGAGGTATAATTGTCAAATAAAAATTGTAAGATATTTAAAGTACACATCGTGGTAGACTGTGAAACCCAGAAGGTCCCTGAATTTGTGTTGTTTTTTTTTTCTCATCCTCTGACACACACATGTCTTATGTAGAGTCTACTTCTTGCTCACTGGGTCTAATAAGCATAAAGCCATTGATAGAATGGACCACTGTAATGTCTTACAGAAGGGAGAGGTGATCAACATGCCTATGGACTAAATTGTGACATAGGGCTGGAGAGTTTATATGCTTGAAGTAGGACAGTGAAGATGTATTGCTGGCCTTGCCAGCTGAAAGCAAATAGCTTCTGGTGGTCTTTACTAACAGGTGTCAGGGCTAAAATAATTGCCAGCTCAACAGCTGTCTACCAGGTGCCACAGGATATACGAACCTGCTCAAGCAGTGACATCACATTTTGAGCAGCAGTTAGTCACTCTCCTTGCACTGAGGCTTCCCAGCTTAGTGGCCACAGTTCTCACCGTATAGTATGGCCTCTGGACAAGGATGACCACAGAGCTCTTTAAGGATGATGGTACTCCCCTCACAAATGTATTTCCCCCCCATTGTGGTAAAAGATGTGTCTTCTGTTCTTCTCGGGGTGGAGTAAGTTGGTCTTAAGTGACAAGTCGTCTCTCAGCTTCCAATCTCCCTAAGTTTTCTGAATTCTTTCCTCTATACTAAACCCAGGCAGATGGGCATTTTGAGCTCACTTACTCTGAGCCACCTCTGTTTCATCCAACCAACCAACCAACCAAACTGTTAGAGTCCCTAACTGCAGTAATAAATACAGAATATCTGCCTTGTGGCTCCATATCAATAATTTCAATGAGGAGCAGTATGCACTATGTTTAGGATTGTCTAATATTTTGATGCAATCATAGTAATAATTGTTGTAAATAGGGAAGCAAAAGATGGAGATCCAAGGTAGACTGAATTCAGATATAAACAGCAACTACTCTTGGTACAAGACTTGTGGTGCATGTAAGATAACTGCTAAAAATATCACCCACCGGTTCTCAAAAAACCTTTAAGGTGACTGACCAAGTTTTCAGCCTTTAATCAAGACTTGTGAAATTGAATTAATACATCATTTCACTTAAACAGTTTTCCATTAAGTCTTCCCTCACACCAGCTTGGTTTCTCCTCCAATCGCCTTTATCTTTCCTTCTTTCTTTTTTCTTACCTTCTCTCTCTCCTCTTTTGAAATAGATATTTCTTAAAACATTAAACATCTCTGTCTTTCTGATACCTCACAGTTTTAGATAATACTTGTGAAATGCATTTTCATGAGGAGGTTTTTGGGGGGAGATAGTAGTTAAAAATCATTTGATTCAAAGCTCTTTCTCGTTGTGTGCACTTCAATTCTCAGAATATAAATCCATTTTGTAATTACTCTAATATTCTCATCTTGGAAACTTTGCCTGACACACCATTCCATATGTTTATGATTCTCTGAATGAAAAAGTGTTCCCTGACAACCATTCAGATTTTTCCCTTTAATTTCCATTTATGCCTTATTGTCTTATAATGTTCAACTGAAAATATATGTTGCAATATTGTGTGACATTATCAGTATTACTTAAGATTTTATATACCCATATATCAGCCAAACATCAGATAAATCTCGCTATTCTCCTTTCCATACATCTTCCTTCCTGGAAGAGTACAGGTAATAGATTCAATTTCTCCTTCATGACAAGTTGACTTTAAGCATTTCTTACAAACTGAAGACCAGAATCAATTTGCATTTTGGTTTGAATTATTTTTAAAATGTGAACTGGAAATGGAATTTAGTTTAACGTTTGTGCAATTAAAGTGATGGTGCCAACTGCAATGCTTTTTAGACAAAACTGATATCAAGGTTGATTTTAAGAATAGTGTAAAGCCAAGACACAAGACTAATTTGAAGGTCTTGCTAATAAATAACGTTGTTGGGGAAAAAAGGGGTATTCTGATGATTTGTAATCCTGCAATAATGGCTTCTAAATAGTTAAGATTAGTTTGAGAGATGAGTGCCTTTCCACCCTCTATGCCATATGCCAGCAGGGGACAAAAATCAATCTTGCAAGGGCTCTGATTACTTCTGCTCCAAGTTTCTTGTCAGCAGATTCAAAATGTGCAGAGCAATGAATCTTCCACAAGGTAGAGGTGCTGCCCATCAGCTGGAAATCTTTTTTCCCAACTTCTGGTAGAATATCTGCTTGTGATAAATTAGGAGGAGAGGGAAAAATAAAAGACTATTTGGTGCAACAATTTTAATCCTGTGTTATCAGTACAGAAAGAAAGTGACACCAGTTTCTGTGGCTTTGAAATGAAAAATGTACCCTTGTAGGAAAGAAGCTTGAAAGTTAAGGAACAAAATAAAATAATGGTCTTTGCCAATCTTAAAATAGCATGCTGCTTAGCAAATGATCAAGGGAGAACCACATTAAGTGTTGATACCTAAATGAATACATACTAATATCCAAAGCAAGATGTCTATTTTTGGATCCACACTAGAAAATATAAGGAAAAAGAAATTGAAGTGTAATTGTAATAAAAGACACAGGGACATGAGCAATAAGAGGAACAAGGACAGTGTGGTTAACAAGACTAATGGTTCCCAAAAATGTCTACATCTTAATCCCCCCAAGTGGGAATTTGTTACATTACATGGCATAAGGAACTTCATAGATGTGATTAAGTTCTATGGGTTGAGCTGGGAAGAGTCTCCTGGATCACCCAGGTGGTCCCAATGTAATCCCAAGAGCCCGTAGAGTAAAAAAGGAGACAGAAGAAATCAGAACGATGCAACATAAGAAGAAGAAACTGACTTGCCTTTGCAAGCTTTAAGGATGGAGGGAAGGGGCCATGAGCAAAGGAATGTAGGTGACCTCCAGAAGCTAAAAAGAGCAAGGAAATGGCTCCTACCAGGAGTCTCCAGAAAATGATATAGCCTGTAGACACCTTGATTTTTAGCCCAGTGGGACCTACAGGAGACTTCTGTAAAACCATACACCATACATACAAAGCTGTAAGGTAATAAATGTGAGTTGTCTAAAGCCCTTAAACTGATAGCAACTGGTTAGACTCATGATAGAAAACTAATAAAGACAAGCTATGAAAAGATAAAATAAGAAATTAAATTTAAAATGATGTATTACAAAATTTTCCATGTGCTCTTATCATTGCCCACAGAAATATATTTTGGTACAAACTTACTTTTTGTTTCTGGTTGTCCTTAAGTCGTTCTCAAACAAGTTAAAATTATAAATGGCCTTTGACCTAGAAATCGCACTTCTGGGCATTTAATAAAATAATTAAAGGGATATGAAAGGATTATTTACAAGCGTGTTTACAGGAGCCTAAAATTGAGACTAGACTAAATGTTCAACATTGGTGGTTACTTGAATAGATTTTGGCATATCCTCAAGAAGCATACTATGCAGTCATTAAAAATTAGTTAAATAAGAACTTGTCAAAATTAGAAAAGCATGCTTAATATGTTGAGTTGAAACCAAGTACAAAATATTAGTAAATGGTGTTATAATATTGGTATATAATATGGATGAGCCTTTTTTTTAATTTTTATTTATTTATGATAGTCACAGAGAGAGAAAGAGAGGCAGAGACATAGGCAGAGGGAGAAGCAGGCTCCATGCACCGGGAGCCCGACGTGGGATTCGATCCCGGGTCTCCAGGATCGCGCCCTGGGCCAAAGGCAGGCGCCAAACCGCTGCGCCACCCAGGGATCCCATGGATGAGCCTTATACCAATTTTTCTTATATAGCAGCAAAATCATACATACGTAGTGAATATAGAAGTATTGGTGTTTTTATCCTATTCAAATTAAGAAAAACATACAAAAATTATCCTTAGATATAAAATTTTTCTTCTTATAAATGGGCATGCATGTGACATTTTACATTTTTATCACTTCTAACTGGTTGAAATACAAAATGCACAATTGTTCATGTATTTAAATTCTCCTCTACACAATGTTGTAAAGCCCAATTCATTCTGAAAAGAAAAAGAGCTTTGTCTATCCTAAAAATCATAACAACTCAAGAATACAGTGAATTGTGTGATTTGGTGGTGTTGGGGGGCAGGTTCTTAGGGCTCTTGAACCCAACATCAGCACCCTATAAAATCTGCAGATGGATCTAAGTGTAAAATGTTACAATCTTTCCAGAAAACAATTTGACAAAATGTATCAAAAGCCTTGAAAAATTATACCCTATGAAATGTCAGTAATGTAATTTCTAGGAATCTAAAGAAATAATAGGCAAAGGATATTACAAATAAGAATATTCATTGAAGTCTTATTTATGTAGAGGGAAACTGGGAAACAGTCTTAATGCCCAATAAGAGGGGACTGGGCAGTAATTTCAAATGATATTTTCAAAGAATATTTAATTATGTGGGAAAATGTGTTTAGTATGTTCCTAAATGAATACAAGCAGGCTGCAGAATTGAATATACAATATGATTCCAATTTAGAAAATACGAGGAAAAATATACCAAGTGTTAAGAGCAGTTATCCCTGGGTAGTAGAACTGAGTTTTTAATTTTTTTTAACTATGCGTATATGTGTGTATCTATGTTGGGGTTTATATTTGCTCTACCATGTGTATATATTACTTTTCAAGCTAGAAGACAAGGTTTGCCACTCCGAGTACCCAGGCCAGGTGGAAGCAGCTCAGTGCCAATAGGAATACCCACCAGAACTCAGTTGAAATTAGGGTGTTCCGTCTCCTGCTGTCCCACCTGCCTTGCTAGCTCCTGAAATTTGGTTCTCTTTAACATCTATGACTTGAGAAGCTCTCCCAGAATCTGAGGAAATAGTCTTTTCAGGGACACTGATGAAGAACCATAGTCTTGTCCTCTGAAGTGCACCCTTTCCTTCCAGTTGACACCTGCCACATCTGGCTGTGGCAAGGACATCTAGCATGGTCCTAAGAGTATAACTGTTAGAGGTCTGGTGAATATACTTTGCAGCAGTGCACAGAGGATGGTCTGCCCTGTGCCTCGTGCTTGCTCCTAGGAACAGGTCTGCTGCACAAGGGAACCCTTTTTGAAGATCCCACCAAGTAAAACAGATACCTTTTATATTGTTTCTGGTCCTCATCAGTCCCTGACTGGAGAAGCCACGATTTAAAATACATTTGTCCTAGGCTCCAGCACTCTCCTGGGGTCCACATGTGCCACCATCTACATGACCAGCTGTAGGTATTAGGATGCAAACTGGTACAGGAAATGCCAGCCCTTTAGACAGGAATGGGAGATTAAGATTACATTTTCTCCTCTTTTTGAGCACCCACATGGGGTCCTCCTGGCATGTAGCATAAACCCTTGCACATAGTCGGGACTCAGTAAGTACTTTTAATTAATTGAATGATAAACGATACGGTGAAAGAATTCTTTTCAAGATCATAATGGCCACTTTTGGTGTGTGTGTAGAGCTGCAACATCCCTCTTATTTAACGGTCGGGCAAAATGGGGAAAAGTAATAATGTCTTCCTTTGTTGAAGGTTTACTGGGCCACAGATAAAAGGGAAGAAATAATTCCACCTCATTCTAAGGAAACTACAGAGTCTTTCAGTTCAAGAGATCAAAGCCGCATTAACTCTTCCAGTTGCTGCCATTTGCCATTTACTATCATTTAGTGCTCTGGAAAAGGTAATCTACTAAATAGTACCCAAGTGGCCTGGCAATTTATTAAGTGAGCAATTTATTCTTTTCTTGCCACTAGGATGGAACCATTCACCGTTCAGATTCTTCACATTCCTCAGGGATAACAAGGTAGAAAAATATCTTTGTCTTACAGATGGGGAAACTAAGTTTTAGTCTTGAATCAAATCAGCAGAAGGGAGGTGCAGATTTTCCACTGTTTACCCTAATTCACTGGCACCCATTGTCCCTTTCTCAATTGAGATCTGAGTCATTTGAGTTTTTCAGGCTCCAAGAAAAGGCTGTAGCTTCTCTTTGACCAAATCTATATAAAAGAAACGCAGCTTTTTGGGCTTCAGTGATAGTGTCAGTCTGCAGCCTCTGAAGAGAGGGCAGTGATAGAGATGGACAAGGAAATGGACTAATTCAGTCGATAGAGTGATAGACAAAAAAGAGGACATTATGGTCTCATGAGGCAAAGGTTGGAAGATATTTATTCTCTGCCAGCAGATATCAAAAGTAAAATCCAAGTTGAAATCATGCTAATGCTGAAACGAATCATTTTAAGTTTATCCATGCCTTGCATTGTTCTCATTAGGAAAGAGTGATTCTGGGAGGCCTGGGTGGCTCAGCGGTTGAGCGTCTGCTTTCAGCTCAGGGCGTGATCCCAGAGTCTCTGGATTGAGTCCCACGTCGGGCTCCCTGCCTGGAGCCTGCTTCTCCCTCTGCCTCTGTCTCTGCCTCTGTGTGTGTGGGTGTGTCCCTCGTGAGTAAATAAATAAAATCTTTTTAAGAAAAAAAAAAGGAAAGAAAAGAGTGATTCCTACCCCGTCTGTCTCCCACCTCTTGGCAGACTGAGGCTAGGTGGCCTCCAACCAACGCACCTCACACCACAAACCAAAGATGTTGCTGGTGTCCTTGGAGCCATGACAGTAACAAAGCTCCTGGACTGCTTTATCATCCTGTCAGGGGCTTCCCTGCTCTGTGAAAACAGGAGCAGCACGAACCACAATATAAGTGCAAGTTTCATAATATGCAATGTCTTATTTAATTATGGTGGAAAACCTCACAAGACATTGTCATCACAATCGTTTTCCATGAAAGAAATAAGGCACAGAGAACTAAATAATGTGTCTGAGTCCACACAGTAAATGGTAGTGTTTGATTTTAAACCCAGGTCTATACAATCCCAAACATATCATTTTCTACATGAGATGGTGCCTCCGCATCTTGCTATACATACCATGTAGACTCTCCTGGTGAAAAGTTGAAATAATATCCCAGGATGTAAATTCCATTTTCGCATACTCTTCAAAAAAAAGTAAGAAAGCTTATTGTTGCAATTCCATGGGCTGTTGTTAACCAGATGCAGACCAGAGTCCTCCAAAACACACCAAATGTATATATTCATTAATGTATTTCCAAAATGTGATTTAGACCATAACATGATGCAACATAATGGATATTCGCTGAGTGACAAAACTATAAAATACATTACTATTTTTTACCTTTGTTAAGATTAGAAAACTATGTTCCCAGTCCCAGAATTCCTACTACACAATCTATACTCAATGAATACCATGTTGAATATATTATTTTTAAAGAAAATACACAAAAAGCATTATGAAGATGTTTACTAAGATTATGCTCTGTGGATAACTTGGTTGCTGGTATTTATCAAAAAACTATAGGGGAGCCTCAGTGGCTCACTCAGTTAAGCATCTGCCTTTGGCTCAGGTCGTGATCCCAGGGTCCTGGGATCGAGCCCCACATTGGGCTCCCTGATCAGTGGGGAGTCTGCTTCTCCCTCTCCCTCTGCCCCTCTCCACCCCCTGCTTATGCTTTCCCTCACACTCTCTCTCTCTCAAATGAATAAATGAAATCTCCAAAAAAAAAAAAAAAAGAAAACACCAAAACTTTAACTTGACCCTAAAATTATCACTAATATGTTAAAATTGTAGCTAGAATTGAGCCTGCCTGAGTGACTGGTAAGCTCTCTGATTCACTACCCATCACCAGTAGAATAAAGCATATTAATTATAGACCCAGGGTAATTATATCTATTAGCTGATCCATGCCCAGGCTTCCATAAAATGTGCAGATACATGTATGGGGGCACTTGGGTGGCTCAGCCAAACACCTCAAACAACAAAAGCCAAGCACAATTATTGGGTTTTCCAAAAATGTGGTTCTTACTCTCCTGGGTCTTTCCTATATTGCACTCAGCCATCTACTCAGTTGCACAGGGTCAAACCTGGAAGTCGATCTTGAATTCTTTCTTACCCTCAGCACACTTATATTCAATCCATCAGTGAGTTCTTTGTCCTACCTTCTAAAGTTCACCTAAATTTTAACCAATGCTCAACCTATCAATCATTACAACTGGCCCAAGCTACTTTGCCTGGGTGTTGCAATGGCCTATGATTTTATCCCTCTGCCACCACTCTTAACTCTATGATCCAACCTCCACAGAGCAGTGAGTAAGCTATTCAAGACATAATTCATTTCATGTCACTCGACTCCTGCCCCTACACACATATACATACTCCGTAGCCATCTGCTTGCCTCTGCTTCCCAATCCTTCCCATGACTTTACATTATACTTAAGTAAAAATCAAAACTTATAACTCTATAAGACTATGTGATCCATATGACCAGGCCCCTGTCTGCCTCTCTGATATGCTCCTAATCTTTCCCTAGGTTAAGGCAGGAGAACCACACTGGTATTCTTTATATACCCTAAAATCAGGTTCATGCCTATCTTTCCTTTTTCTGGAAGGTGTTTTGCTAAATCCTTAAGAGGCTGAGTCCTTATCATCATTAGGTATTAACCTGGATGTTACCTCCTCAGAGAAGGAGCTAAAGCTGCTCAAGTGCACATATGCACACGTACACACACACACACCCTCTCCCACATTAACCTATCTTATCTCACTTGTAGAATTTTCCAGGATTTTCTTTATTTGTCTATGTTTATTGTCATTCTCTTCCACTAGAACCTAAGTTTCCAGAAGCTAGGAATGTTTCTCTTAGGCACTGCTACGTTCCCAGGCCCTAGGATAGTGTCCAGCATCTAGATGTCACAAAATAACAATTTCTGACTGGGCACAGTGAAAAATACTGTGTCTACTTCAAAAGAAAATAAGTGGCCTATTTTAATAAGATTGTAAAACTAAAAACTATGAGGATAGCATGTGGTTAACCAAGGGAAATCTGGGACAGAGATGGCTAGAGAAGAAAAAGAGTGGTTTTGGTCATCACAGATAATTAGTCTTGTTTGAATATGGTTGTAAACAAAAAAATATACTTATGTCTTTAGAGATGTACTAAGCCTAATAGAACAATGTGCCATGATATTAAACTTTGACTTTCTTAGGAGATTGGTGAGTAAAGTCCTTGAGGTCCTTGCTTGAACACAGAGATTTTGAAGCATCCTGTTGGTAAAAAGGGACCGTCAGGAAAATATTATAATGACACAAATATCAGAGTCACCTTTGGAACATAGTGATCTAAAAAAAAGACTTAAAATTTTAAGACATATTAATAGGAATCTTGCTTAGCCTAAAGTCAGTCTCGCATTTACTGTTCATATCACTTGAGAAATCTCCACCTCTCCCCCTTCCTCAAATAGAAGTAATGTGGAAGTCCCATGGGAGGCCCCAAAAAGGAGAAAGTTAACTTTAGTATTTGAGCTGCAAAGTAGTGATCAATTAGTTTATTAATAATCAGATAATTGAGCAGGGTTTCCTGAATAAAATGAAAAGTAGAAATAACCAGCAGGACAATTTTAAGAACCATCTCTCAGCTTTATAAACTAATCCTCTTCTAATGGCCCTTTTTAATGTAATTTATAGTTTCATCATTACCCTTTTTGTATTAGTAATTATTTCTAAAATACCAAAGAACCATCTTTTTTTCAAGGTCCTTCCCTCAGTCTGATTTACAGCCCAGCTCAAGTTGGACTCTGTCTTTCTGAGGTTTGACATTTCAAAATATTTATTGCTCTTTTACATTAATGCCTTTCTCATGAATCTGAAGGTGACCGTTATTTCTTTCATTGTGTTGTAATTAAATGGATCAACTATTGCTTTATTATTTCCACTATTTGTCTGCACAGCACATTAAAACTTTCAGGTTAGAAAGTGATATTGAGTACTGTGTGAACTATAACAAACAAATATTTCCGAAAATATAGGGTCCTCTTGATGCATTGCTAAAGGAGCTGTTCCAAGCGAAAGCACAAAATCTTTAATATTTTATTGATCAGATCTAAACCTTCTGCCCAAAGTGGCAATTAAATTTCAATTAAACTGACTGAAAGCATCATATTAAATTTCAGCACTTTACGAGCTATCAGATAATGCTGCAGGACAAATCTTTAGTATGATCACACTCTTTTCAAATTATATTATCCTGTTCATTCACAATAAAAGTGACAGTTTTAGGTATACTTTCAATATTTCTTGAATATAAACCCTCTAATGAACACATTTTATTGCCTTTAAATCAATTATTATTGGATATTTTAATAAAGTGAATTGAGCACTTTGTTTTACACACTGCTTAGAAGTTATTATATTTTGCAGTCTGCACAGCAAAGAACTGAATCAGAAAGAGAGAGAGAGAGAGAAATGGCCAAATATCTGACAGTACAGGAAAAATGGAATGAGCCATTTGTTAAGAAGTGGGCTTCCTGTCTCACTCTATAACATTTAATGATACATGCTAATTACCATCTGATTAATGGATTTTTTTTCTTTGTGAAATTTCGGTGCAAGTTCTAATAGTACCTCTTCTCCCAAGAGGAAGATGTTAGAAATCACAAGACCATACGTGAATATAATCATGTATAGCTTGTTGTGGGAATTAGGAACTTGAGGTTTTTGTTTCTTCGTTTCTCTCTTCCTTGCCCATTGAATTTGTTATTTTAACACCCTATTGGGAGTTTTTTGGAACAAAGTCCATGTGCAATGTTGACCAAGATTGTGCCCATCTAAATGATATAAATGGAATCCTGAGGCATTTTGTTCTTCACTTTGGCCATCCTATGAGTAAGGAACACAGACTCCGGACTTGGGCATACAGGATTGATCACCAGGATGGCCAGAATGGATGCATTGGCTCTGTGCTGCCCAGATCCCTTATCACATACTTAAGACATAACCTCATATTCACTTCACATGAAGTTCAATGTCCTGGTGCCATTTCATGCATATATGTACACGATTAACATACAAACTGGACAAACAGAGCATCGAAGGGCACAGGGAGAGAGAAGACGAGGCAAGAGAGTGCCTTCGACTTTGAAAGGACCTCACCACATATAAGGATTTTGCCCTGCTTTGTGAACACAGAGATGCCTTTATTGGTGAGGTTGAAAGGATACTATAATAACCTCAGTATAATTCATTGGAGTAGATGAAATTAAAATTTAGATGAAAATCATGATTTCTTATTGAAATGATTCAATTAGATTTTCTTCCCTGAATTTGAGTAATTGAGTCTCAAGGCGACAAGGGAACTTAACAAGTCATTAAAACTATCCCTCTGTGTGGAGCTGGATTAAGGAACTAACAGCAAGTCTGTTCATGGACCTGGCATCAATCTATAAGGATGCAAGAATATTATTTCAAGAAATGTGTGGTCAGTCAACTCTGGCTTCCATATGCAACCCATGTAAGAGGTAAACTACACATTGCCCAACTCCTGCTGAATTTTTAAAATATTAAAAAATTTTATATTAAGTCACAATTTTAAAAATATTACTTCTTGACATTGTTCTTTCTGTTGAGCAAGGTCCACATCAGCTGAAATTAAGCAGATACACTCAGCTGTTTGCTGTTTACCTGGAACAAGTGGTATAGAAATAGGAAGAAGTTGTGGTTTAAAAATAAATAGATAATACAAGCAATTTAAAAAGTAGGACGTGCTTTGCCCATCTACTTTAGAATATCAACTGTACTTCAAGCAGTTGAAGTGAATTAAGACACTGGTCTCTATACAATTGTTTTTTTAAGATTTTACTTATTTATTCATGAGAGACACAGGGAGAGAGGCAGAGACATAGGCAGAGGGAGAAGCAGGCTCCCTGTGGGAACTCAGAGGTGGGACTTGATCCCAGGATCCCGGGATCATGACCAGAGCCAAAGCCAGATACTCAACCACTGAGCCATCCAGGTGCCCCATATATGCAATGTTTATTAAGACAAAATCAATATCTCTTTCATTCAAATTTTGAAAGGACCCAAAGAAATGCAGGAAATATGTGATTCTCCCCCATATCATTCTCACAGACACCAAATATAGGAATGAGAATTATTAAAAACACATTCTGATTTTAAATAATCCTCACTCTCAGCAAATCCCTATATACATGACTGGGGCCTTACCTATAACTTCAGGCTATTTATTTGGACTTTGTATTCAGTAGAGACAGTTAACAACAAACAATTCTGGAAAGGGTAACTATCATATCTATCATATCATATCTTGGCGTTTCACACACTGACAAGAGTGATATATGTGGGGGGAGACATGATCTCTATTTGGGCAATTAAAAAAATAGAATTTACATTCCCTCCAAATTGTTGAATCTTTCCAAGCTGAAAACTGGGAGCCTGCCCACATGGACTTCCTCAGGTGAAGCTGCAGGAAACCAGGACAACTTTCCTAACCATTCTGCTATGCTTATCCAGGCCCTCCAGAATCCACTCCCTCTCCCAGACTTCTTCAAAGTATTCAAGGTGAACTACTGAACTGAGAGAACACATGAGAAATTCTACTTATATTTATCTAAAAATAAAATTCAAAAAAGTAAATAAAAATAAGAAAAGTCCTCATTATTGAGCCAATATAGAGCTTGACACTGACAACCTTCTTCAGATACATGTCCCCCAGGAGAATAAGTTGAGTGAAGTGACAATGCTACAATGTCAAGGAAGGGTCCTCATTGGGTTCAAGTGCTCCAGCCTATCCCAGTACATATTGTTTGTATCTACCTAGTTAGACAGGCTTCCAGATCATGCTGTCTAGTTTTCACTAAACCAGTCCTCACAGGATGGCCACAGGACTTGGAAAGATTCCTGGAGAAAAAGTATTGTCATGCAAGCACATGCAAGTAACCCTCTTACTCCTAATTGAGTGCTTCATCGTTCATACTACAAGAAAAAATAATTATGGCCTAAGTTGGTCTAACAAAAATTCAGGTAAAATGTTTTAAATTATCAAGAAGACTCTGAAATATAGATTTATGTCCATAACTACTAATCATGACTTTCACCATGTAACATGGTGAAACAAATATTTTCTGAGCACCTCTAGTAGGCCAAGTGCTTTTCTAGGCCCAGAAGATGGCAGTGAACAAAAGGACAAATCTCTGCACTCACGGGAAGTGGAGAAGGTCTATACAAACCTAAACAAGTTATATAGAGTATTCAAAGGTAATGTGAGAAAAATTAAATGGAAAGGAGATGGAGAATGCCAAGGAAGGGTTTATGATTTTAAATAAGATTATCAGGAAGGTCTTACTGTGATGATGATAAATGATAAAGATCTTGTAGTGAGGGCCAGGGACACATATCAAAACTAAACACCCACTGCATAAAAACAAATGTCTACAGTTTTAAAGCAGAGGCATGGTGTGATTCAAAACTGAAATACTGTCTTTAAATTCTTAAAAACATACTTCAAAATTAGATCATTCCATTAAACCTTTAATTTTGTATATGTTTTAAAAACAAACATAACAGTACAGTTGAAATAGTATATTATTTAGAAAGGAAGGAAGAAAGAAAGAAAAAAGAAAGAGAAAGAAGAAAGAAAGAAGAAAGAAAGAAAGAAAGAAAGAAAGAAAGAAAGAAAGAAAGAAAGAAAGAGAAAGAAAGAAGAAAGAAAGAAAGAAAGAAAGAAAGAAAGAAAGAAAGAAAGAAAGAAAGATCTAGAAAATAGATCTCTAGAAAGCTTTACTGATGGTGTACAGAAAAAGAATTTGGAGACTACTCCTTTTTGCTACAACCAAAGTAATTTTCCTAAAATAAATATTTGATTACTTCCTTGTTTATTTAGTTGATAGTTTCTGATTGCCCCCAAAGAATATATCCTGCTTCATGGCTCTTGAGCCTGTGCATGACCTATTTGCCCTCTCCCCCCTACTTCAACCTACATTTCAGTGAGACTGAACTCCCAGTTCCTACAGTAGACCATGCTGTCCCTCACCTCCTGGCCTTCATGCACTCTATTCCCTCCACTGGAAACTCTTTCAGGGACCACGCTCTCTCCCCAGAGCCCTCCTCACTCTTCACCTAGCCAACTGCTCATAGTCCATAGTGTGAGTCACTTCCTCTAGGAGGCCTTCTCTGACTCATCAAGCTTAGCTTAATTGCTCTCATAAATTATCATCCCACCGCATATTTATTCCAGCTTCCCTGTGAGCAGTGGAGGGGCATGGATTTAGTCTGGGTCACCGTTACAGCTTCAGAGCCTAACCCAGTGATGCCCATGATAGGTATTTCATATGTATTTGTTAAATGAGTAAATGAATAAGCAAATGAATGTAGCTATAGCATATTTAAGTGTTGTTACCAGTTTCATAGCTTTTTTCCACACTCATATAATTTAGCGTTCCATTTATTGCACTGTCATGATAGTTTCTCTTATATATATGTCTTTAAAACAGAACATTTTTTCCCCTGTATTCTAATTATTTTCTCCTTGAATAGTATGATCACCAGTACGATTTGACAAGTTCATAGTGCTTTGGATTGTGCCTGATATGTATCAAATACTCTAAAAATATTTATCATATGAATTTGCTTGATAATGTAAGATACAGTCCTCAGTTACAGCAAATATATGTTCGCTGGTGGTTGATTTTCACAAGGTACCATGTCTCCTGAATGGGCTCTGTGATTTTATTTTGCACTACTGCGAAGGTTAGCACTCATTCAAATTCACGAACTTGAAATAATTATTTCTTTTTTATTTTTAATTTATTTTACCACCACACTGTAAATATGATAGATGGATGATTACAAAGTAATAACGATGCACCCTATCTGTGTAATATGTTTTATGTGTACTGTGTGTATGCGTATGTTTGTATCCAGATGTGTCCTCCCCTGGTAACCAAAGGTTGTCCTTATCTCACTGATAGGTGGCGGAGGAGCTTAATCTGCAGTTCCGCAAGATCCCACCTTATTTATGATCTGCTGATTAGGAAAAGCCATAAGAGTAAATGGGACTATAAGGAATCAGACCTTCCTCCTTAAGAAAGACTGGTCACATCCTTCCTGCTGGGAATTATGTAGGTCTTAACTCCTCCCAATGGTGGTAATCCCCTTATTGCTCAAGCCTTGGAACAGCAAAATGACATGACCAAAAAGAAATGCTAAGAGCAGACATACCTGGACTGACTCTTGGAGTAGTCAGGCTGCATTCTTTCCACAGAATACACTTGATTTTTTTTTCCTACTTTTTTTTTCCCTAAAAGCAACACCGATTTTTGATGGATAGTTAGAGGCAACTCCTAGCTTTGATCAGAAAAAAAAAAAAAAATCAAATCAATGAATGTAAACAGAGAAAGAGATGCTGTTTGTTTATAAGGACACACTCTTGGCATTTAAGCAGACAGTCCGCAATCCAAGCGTGTGTTGTATTGATGAAGTACGTGGAATTTGAGAGAGCATTTTTTTCCATGATTCACTATGTTTGGTTTAGCTATAAAACACTTTTTCATACAAATATGCCTTTCCTTCTGAGACATACATATGTAAGCAATCTTGACAAAGTGATCAAGCCAAGCTGCTAATAAATTTATTTGATAGCTATTCTTTGCTTATTCTGAACCTCCTAAATATCTAAATTCCCAAAAGGAATAAAAGACTAATTTTTATTGCATTTTAATGGAGTGATTCAGCAATTTCTTATGCTTGTATTTTATTTTAACTACAGTGAAAGCCTTCACGAAAGCTTCTTGTGTGAGATATAAGTAGATGGGGGAAGGCAAGGCAGGGAGAGGAGGTAGGAGGTAAAGGGGTTCTCTGTGCTCAGAAAGTGCTTTGCATTTCATCCATTCCTTGCAATTCATTCTCAAGTACGGTAGTTCTGTTGTGTGAGCAAATCTCTTTGCCTAGACCGTAATAATTGAACTTTTACAGATTTCTCAAGTACATCGGAACTGCTGCTAAATCAGAAAGGGTGAACTGAAGCCCATTTCTCTATACCACACTTACTCATCTCCAATGCTATGCTGGATTTATTTTTGACACTAAGAAAAGAACCATGAATTTTTGTCAACTGCAGCATGGGAATTTACATTTGTTCTATAAAATGCACTAAAAGGACCAGCCTGCTCTTTGAGAATGGGAAATGTAATCTATCCAACTCTCAATAAACTTGAGAATATATATCTGGTTAAACCCATCTAAAATGAGATGCAGTCCTGGCAATATGGTGGGCTCAGAAAGGCTGGCAATAAAAGTAGATATACAGTATCTGACATCAGATTGTTTCAAGCTTAATTTCAGTAAAGTAATAATGTCAGGAAAAGAAACGCTCTGTGATGCACAGATTGATACCATTAGATAGAAACCATACAATGCCTTATGAACACAACCATTTTTGACTTGATATTATGAGTAAAGAATAGAGCAATATTCAATGTGCCAGCTTCAGATTTACAGTTATAAAAGTTGACCAGAATAGTGGTCAGGGAAAGGGACAAAATATGGCAAATATATTCTTCTGTCAATAAAATCAAATAGGATTATATCACCCTAAAATATGTTCTGTGTAAATGCCCTACACAATTTGCCCTAGGTAGGAAGAAACTGCCCACAATCGATGAGAAGGAGCTTCCAAACACATAATCTTAAACAAAGAATGCATATGTATCATAGTCAAATGAAACAAAAGCACTCAGTGGCACTTCTAGCTTCAGCAGCAGAAATGCATGAAATAATTGGTGAAAGGCGATGGATATCTTGAGAAACCCAAGCAATGAAAGCCCAGTTTCATTTATTTTTCTCTTAAATTGCTTTTTCCAGTCAATAAATAATCACATAATCACTTCTTACTTCCAGGAGAACATACATGGTTGCCGCCCTCAGCAGGTCTCATCTGTGGGCTCACACCTCTATTCAGGATTCCGAGTGGCAGGTCTGCCTTTGGTTTTCATCTTAACAAATGTCAAGTGCATTCTGTCTTCAAAAACAATGGTGTTTCTGGTATTTCTTGTCCCCTGTGAAAGATTAGTCCCTTTTCTCCTTTGTCTTTTGGAGAAGACATTATAGCAAGTTTAGGTACTGATCAAGTTTGTGAAAAAAATGAAGTTGAGCATACCCATAGAGGTAAAAACACACCTAGAAATATGCATTCCATTCTCCCTCCCATAAACACACACACACACACACACACACACACACAATTTGCTACCCAAACATGGCGAGATGCCCAAACAAAGAGATTGCTTAGATATGCACTCTTGAAAACCAATAACAATAACCCATAAAACAAATAAATAACCCATAAATAATTATCCATTACAATTTTGGAGAATATTATGGCAAGCTTAAATCAATAACTAATGCCACAATTAAAAAATTATTTCAAAATCCATTCCGCTAAATATTATGTATGTTCTCAATTATGCTGTGAAATGAATAAAAGGGAGAAATTAATTTTTTTTCTCTTACACCTCCAAAATAAGGAAAAGATTACTGACAAATCAATATTGTTGCTATTAATAGTTGCATCCTCAAGCCATTTTGGGGGAAACATTCTGCTTTCCCTATTTGTACACCATGAGTCTGTCCTCTGTCATTCCCTTTCTCTTTAATCTTGTTTGAGTGTACAGCTCACTCGTCCTTATTTTATTGACTCAATCACAGGCGTACTGTCACTTTTTATAAAATGGTCACTGCAGAATCACATCAAGCAAATTTTTGATTCTGCAGTCAGTAATTTAGTGCCTTTATGGAATTGCAATTTCAGGGCTCACTGCTTGTTTTTCTAAAATGTACTTTAGGAATTAGTTACTCCAGCCACAAATCAGTTGAATTTATGCACAGTTGTAATACAGTTTATGGCCTCATGGTACATTGCTTCAAAAACAGCAGATGTGAAATTATGATAAATATAATGAGTGTTTTTTTGCTTGATCTAGTGGAGTAGAGAAGGATCTGGAGCGTGTTTACCTATCCCATACAGTACATTTAATGTCTTAGTCAGGAGCCCTGACAATGGCTGATTAATGTCCTCATCTCCTTTATTAAAGATAAGAGTAGCACTGCAGTCAGGAGATAGAAAGCACACCATAAATCTTCGTAAAATGAGCAGTCAAATAATCACTCATCAGAAATAAAATCTACATACATTAACACTAACACTCAGCCTTTCACGCACACTCCCATAAAAAGCAAGAAGAGATGGCGGTCCCGAAGTTTTAATTTGAACTAGTTCTTTAAGTTGAGTATTACCAACCCTGTAACCTGGATGCAAAAGCTGGCATTTAAAAGCACATGTGAAAGGAGCAGATGCCTCATCATTACATTAAGAGCATGAAGCAGGCAACAATTAAGCGATTCACTGGAAAGACATAATGCTGATCTATGCTAGCAATTAATCACAGAATACATTAGACAATGATGGGTGACCTACAAATTTTTGACAAAATAATTTTTCATCATGTTGGCGATTTCTTAGCCTAATATGCCTGCAAGGCACAGAGTCAAAACCTGTCATTTATTCCATCGCTCCTTGACAGGCGGCAACCTGTCTTCCAGACAAAATGAACATTATCTGTGCTCACTAGACATTTAGTGCAGGGCTTAGCTTATGACTAATGATAATCGGCAGACAGAAATGTTAGAGTCTGAAATAATGTTCTCTTTGTTAAAGAAATTTCTTGAGGTAGAATTTTCTTTCCCGAAAGATGTATAAAGATAAAAACTGTTTTTTATCTGCATTTTAATGCACCTCCAAGAACCAATATTTCCTTTTGACCAAAATAAACAGAAGGATGTAACAATTTTTTAAAATTAACATCTCATTTGAATACCTCCTCTTGCCTGAAAATTTCTTAGGTGGCTAGAAACTGAGATACAAAGGAAAGCTCAGGAGATAGAGCCTTAAACAAGAAAATATGGGCGAGCTGTTTTGTGTTCCAGGTTTTATTTTGAATCTGGTGGAAATAAGTTTGAAACATCATGAGTGCGTGTGCCGCAGCATATAAATAAATGAAGCCCGTGTCGAGAAATGTACTCCCACCTCTCCTATATCTCTTGGTTTCTATTCGTCACAAGGTTCTTCAAAGCGGGAGACAACCTAAAGCATATTTGAGGAAAGCAATTTTGAGTGAGAGAATTGCATAAAATTGCAAATTATTAAATGGGTTTAAGATTCCACATGCAAGTCCTTTATCTCGTACTTCTAATTAATATAATTGTTTATGCACTTTGGATGAAGAGACATGGATTTTTTTTTAGTTATTTTTCTTGTGTGTTACATGTGCAAAATGCCATCCCAAGGGTAGATTTTTCTTTGGATTCAGGCACCAAATTCCTATTAGCCTTAATGGGACTTACACATGCACATTGAGAGGAGAATACACCCCTTAGGCTGGAAATTTAAAAGAACAAATGGCAAGAACATCAAAATAGTAAAGTCTAATTTAGATGATCCATAAGCCTGCACAGTTACTTTCCTGAGAAGGCAAACAAATGTTATGCCTTATGATGTTTCTGATTGTTTTGATAGCCCAGTAAATACATCCTCTAGACTCATTACTTAAGGGAAAAGTCTGTTTTTATCAAGCAATGCAATTTTTGACCACACGTGCTTGGTTTAAATTATATATTTTTTTTCAATTTTGCATACTGCATTATTGCCAGTTAGTGCAATATTGTTCATCATTTCAATCCTAACGTACTGCTTTGTATCTCTTTGTGCCTATCACACAGCCTGTGTGTCATTCTTTTCTCAAAGATAAAAGGAGAAAGGAAAAAACCTCAAAGGCTTTTGACCCCAAATCATAGATGTTATATTAGATTTGCCCCAAATTCTTTCCAGAAAGAATCTGGTTGGTGCATAGTCCAAATAAGTCCACCTTGTTGATGAGATGGCTGCTGGTATTCCATAAATCACATGAGGTGGTTCTATCAGCACACAAGGCCAGACAAATAGTCCCCTACCTGGCAAAAGTGGGGCTCATTCTGCTATTGTTCCAAACAGTTCAGTTCAGTGAGAGATGCTGAGAAAATTACCCCTTCCCCTCTAAACCTAACCGGGGTTTCCAGTTCAAGGATCTGGGTATACTGAGTATAAAGCTAATATTTAAATGTCTGTCTAATCTCAGGATAACAAACAACTTTAGCCTTCGGTGATCACAAATCCCTCACTTTCTGGGCTTTCATTTTATCTCTTGCAAAACAAATATGAAAAAATTATCACCCTTTTCCCCATTGCTGGGCCCCGTTGTTCCCGGTCATATAGGTATTGATTCATCAGCACCAAGAGGCTTCTAAAATTGAGGGGAGAACCTGAATGTTGTAACGAGTGCCCTCCAGGAGGCTGCAATATCACCACTTACCAACTTGTTAGGGGTGCTGCTTTCTGGCAAGACGGAAGCCAGTTCTGAGTCCTTTCCTCTCACCTCCAGAAAATCCTTTGTGTTATTCAATACTTCGAAATCTTACCTCGATATGCATAGGAATGAGTCATATGGGCTTTTGATGCTAGTCGCCAATTAAATGTCATAAAAGTGTAAATTAAATTTGAGAAAAATAAATTAGTACATTAAAACGTACAAAGTGGCCAGCATAGCTTGGAGCTAAGGAACCAGAGCTCTGTGCATGCTAATTCTAATTCTGGAAATAGCTTCTTTCGTGAGCTTGCCCTCGCTTCTATTTATTCTCTTCCAACTCTAACTGCATCTCTCCCTCTCTCTCATCTCCCCTTCTCCCTCTGTGTCAGCCCATGAACTTGTCACACTGTCTTTCCAGATGTAAAATGGAGACAGAAGAAGGAACAAACACTACTTCAAACATCTGGTATCTGGATCATAATCACAGAGTGTTGCCCAGGAAGGAAAGTTTGAAAACACAGAGAAGAAAATAACTATTGAGCGACTTTCCTGAATCCGAGGATAATGACATATAGCATGTGGGACCAGTTACTTTGTTTTCAGACCCACGCTTGATTGACCAAGGAAGATTCGCCGATTATTTTTAAATTTTTTTTTATTTATTTATGATAGTCACAGAGAGAGAAAGAGAGAGAGAGAGAGAGGCAGAGACACAGGCAGAGGGAGAAGCAGGCTCCATGCACCGGGAGCCCGACGTGGGATTCGATCCCAGGTCTCCAGGATCGCGCCCTGGGCCAAAGGCAGGCGCCAAACCGCTGCGCCACCCAGGGATCCCCCGATTATTTTTAAATTGTGCCTTCAACTTTCTGTGTTCTTCTCAGATTCACAGGATAGTAGTGATAACACGGGCTAGAGGACAAAGTCATAACATCCATGTACATTTGAATTAAGGGGATTTAGAGACCATCCACCCTGTGCATGATTTTCTCTCTGCAAATTCCAGATGTAATGGCCATCTGTGTTTGCACTTGTCCTCCTCTGGTGATGTGAGATTTACCTTGTGTGAGACTGCCCTCCCAAAGGAATATAAAAAGTTGAAAAATAATAGTCCTTTTATTTAACATTTACTATATACCAGATGTTGGGATAAGACCTCTACATACACATCCTCATCTAAATCCATTTGGAGTGTTATAAACCATCTTAAGGATGAAGTAATGAAGATAGAGTTTAGCAAAACTCCAGAGGGACCCAGCACTCCTTAGTTACCTCTCATTCTAAATACACTTCCTATGATGAGCACTTTTTAATGCATACAATTGTTGAATACTATGTTGTACACCTGCAACTAATCTAGTCTTTTAAAATAAATAAATAAAATGTTTAAATCAGATTAAGTTCTTTGAGCCTAAACCATAGGCCATAGTTCTTTCAGCTATCACCAGAATTGGATATGTTTCCAGATCTCCGAATGAAGCTGCATTTTGACAAATAAAGTAACTAATATTTTCACCTTACTGCTGTCCCTAGTATAAGAATTAACAGGGAGATTTTCTGAATCATCTTGGCGTTTTTAGCACCAACAGTTTTTCATCATTTTTGACTGGAAGATGGATTAGCACGGAATGGGAAAATTGCAGGTAAAATTCTCTCTTCCTTAAGCTTCAGTGATTCTTGCAGTCTTCCAGGAAACAACAGGCCCATGTGTCCTTCCTCTTTGCCTGAAAGATACCCAACTTATTTCCGAGAGCTCTGGAAGTAGATGTTTTTGAGAGAATAATTCTGCCTGAGTCCAAAGGGAGGGTAATAAAATCCCTGAGTCATAACTTATATTTTGGGATCTTATTAATTACTTAATATACAACAACTACCTATGAAAAGTTCTTACCACCATTACTTTTGCTTCAGTCTTTCCCATCTTTAAAGGAGATGTGGTCATTTTGATTCTTGTCATACTTTGAAGAAAACATATATTGAATTATGAGAGCATGCAAGTAAAACTTCAATTGATAGACGTATCAAAGGCAAGCTAATATAAAACCTTATTCATTCAATATTCCAATGAAAAGGGGGCAATCTTAATATACAACTAACACATAGAAGTCCTTGAATGTCAAGACACAGACTTCTGTTTTTTGTGCGTGGGGATAGAAAAATTGCAAATAATTTTGTGTACCTATCGTCTGGGTGCTCTTGGACATGCCAACAGAGATTTTTATGTAGCCACAGACAATGGTTCGTTTTCCACTCCTATGTTACTTGATTTTCTCGGTGGCATTTATCATGGTAACAATTTCCATCTCCTTGAAAACATTTTTTTTCTGGCTTCCATGATTTCATGATCTCCTACTTTTCCCAGTGGGATACTAATTCTCCTTTTCAGACCACTTTGCTCTCTCTTCATACTCTATCATGCCATCATTTCTTCTGTGTATGCACATGCTTTTTTCTCTTTGAATTCATTCAAGTCACATTGTTTTAAATACTATCCGTAAGCCAGACTTTTAACATCTGACTGCCTACCTCATATTCCCACGCATTTATTTATTAGTCATGCCAAACACACACCCCCAAAATCAAAGGTTCCCTCAAGCCTCTCTTCCTTATCCTTTTCCCAATTTAATAAACAGCACCACCATCTCCACAGCAACTCAAGCTACAATACTAGGAGTTATCCTTGATTTCTATACTTTGTTCAGCATCCAGTTTTTCATCTAACCTTGATTCTGCACCAAAACAAATTCCACAAGCAAACAATTGTTTCTCCACTATTACAAGGATAGGCTAAACCGCCATGTCTGCCTTGAATACATGTCATGGCATTCTAGCCAGTGGCCTTTCTTCGCCTCTTTTCTTCTTTGATACATTCTCAACACAGCAGTTATCTTATCCTTTCACTCTACACCCGTACCATGTCACTCTCACTCTTAAAACCTTTTAATAGTTCTCATGAGGAAAAAAAAATCCAAATTCTCTACTTTGGCTTATAAAGCTAACATGATTTCCTATCCCTGCCTATCTCTCTCTTCTTTCATGGTTGTATTTTCATTATGCTCAAGCCACAGTGAGATTTTTCGCTCCCCTGTTATTCATTTCATGGCTTATTCACACCTTACAACCTTTCTTTAATTGGTACTTCCGCCTAGAATGCTCTTCATCTTTGCCAACTGGCTCCTTATCATTCATCTATTAGCTTAAATACAATCTTCTCAAAGAAGACTTTCCAATCAACCATGCAAACCCCATAGAGAAAGACTCTCATGCATCTTGTTCTTAGCTCCAACCCCAATACCTAGAACATGACTAGCCCTTGGTAGACACTCAATAAATACTTGTTGAATGAATAAATGAATGAATGAGCTTCATTTTTCTTAACTGTAAAATGAAGGAATTGGGTTGGATAATGGCTAAGCCCTCTGTAGTTCAATTATCTTAATTATATGAGTTGATCACCAGTAATTTGGGCACTCATATTGAATTCACTCTATTCCAATCTGTTTCTCCATTTGAAAAGATTTTCTTTTCTAATAATAAAAGCAATTAGTAACTGGTATTGTTGAGCATTATCATGTCATATCTTTTGGAGGTAATATTAATTGTGACTATTTTTATTAGCCAACGGTACCAGCATGGTTTCTTCAAAGCTGCTTTGACATATACCTGCTGTTAATGTTTGATTTATTTGTCCATAGCAAAAAATTTATATGCCAATAGGAATGTAAGTAGAGATGAGGCAGGGATACCTGGCATTTTATAATTTATCATTATATCAGATCCTATGCTCTATTCTTTTATTTTACTGCCTCTACATGACACATGCCTATTTCAAAATGGTGTGATTTAGCTCATCTAATCCAAGCTTTTAATAACTGTTTGCTGTCCATTTTATGATTATCATTACCCATCATCTTTTACCATCTGGATGAATTTCTTGAAATCTAATGAAAACAGTATATATATCATACTCAAAATACCCATCACAGCTGAGGACTTTCTAATAATCTCAATCATAAACACAAAATAGTTCTCCATATATTTCAGAGATTTGGATGGCTAAAGTTTCCTGTTTTATATTTTTCTCTGATCGCTTCACTTGCCAGGCTTACCATCTAGATATCAAATGATTGTTCCTTATACACTCCTTTGCTGTTTAGTCTTGCATGAAAACTACATATGCACATGAGGAGTTAAATGTTAAATAGCTAAGTAGCTTCTTTAATTTGGTTTTATTAAAAGACTTATTTGGTCTTCCAAACTAAATTTATTTTTTATGTTTTATCTATCCAATACGAAAGTATCAGTGCCATTATTAAATTACTTCTTATAATTCAATACATTAAATGGTAGCTATAATTATAGACACATCCCAGTATATTTTACAACTGTGTCCCTTCTTTTGCATAGCTGCATGTCCATATTCCAGGTTAAGCAAAAGGTTTGTATTATTTTGGTCACCTTCCAATAGGTCATTTTTACAGCATTTTCCCAGAGTGAGACATAGTCAGATCTTAAGTACACAGAGCCTGTGACCTTATCCTATGATGATTTTTTTAGTTATTATTGAAGGATTGTTGACGTACAATGTTACATATGATTTAATGTTAGTTACATGGAGGCAAGCCTTACACCAAGTATCTGTGGGCCCATATATGGGAAACATGAACACATTGCCATTATCACTTGATAGCTGGTAGTTATAGTGGAAAACAAACAAACTATCCTTTTTCACAAAAACAGAATCTTTAAGCCACATTCTATTTATCTACATCAATATTTGTAGAAGTATCTAACAGTACCACCCACCTAGTTATTTGTTGATTCATTCCTGTAGTCTATCAATCTTTTTTCAATTCTGGGTGCACAGCTAGGGTAGTGTAGCAGTGTATATTGCATCTCTATGATAATTTAATTTAACTGTAGTGTACTAGGGTCTAGATTGCTCCTCTTAGCAGCCAGAGGTGACCGCAAACAGTGCCAGGGCCTAGATTGTTGTCAGCAATAATTACTGGCTAAAGAGAGCTCTGAGAGAAAATGACATTCTACAGAAATATCCATCAATAAGAGTTGGAGTGTATATGAGGATATATATAAGGGTATTTTAACAAAACCATAAATTTCTTTGTCAAACAGTTTTGTAATTTATTAGCTGACAAAGTCTCTAAACTGCATTTGCATCTTTGTATAAGTATATATGGTATCTATTTGCTTCAGGCATATTTCCTTACTGGGTTTATATATGCTGATAATCTGAAAATGAAGTAAATTTATTTTACTAGCTGGGCTAAATACTAGACAGGGTACAAATGGAAAGAAGGGGAAAAAAACAATTTTGCTCATATATTTTCTCATTTTCCCACTCACACAAAAGTAAATTCAACTTTAAAAATCAAAAGAAAGAAATAAATGGCTCTTCCCTCCTTTAATTACCACACTTAGGAAAAACTATGAGTATACACATCATTTCAGCAAATGGCACTGGATCTGAGTGATGCCATATGATGCCGAACTAAAATGCTTTTCTTAAAAAGCACTCTTTCGTCATGTGCTGGCTTTCTCAATCCTTATGAAATAGAAGTTGAAAGAAAATGATAGAAATCCCAACACTACGAATGCATAATACTCTATTTTTTTCTTTTCTAGGCTAACCTTGTTGGAAAGTAATTATCTATGAACACAAAACAAAACAAAAACCCACTATTTGGTTAAGCTAGCATATCTATAGGTGGTTATAGAAACACATTTATTTTCATATGGTTTTACATTAGCTGCAAAATAATGACTTAGTGCTCCGTCCTAGTGATGCTGCTTCACAGTGGCTCACTGAAGGCTGTGGGATTTCTGGTTTGCAATTTAGCCTTACCAGGAAGAAAGCGTGGAATGTTTGTTTACACAATCCACTTGAAAAGAAGAAAAATGAAATTAGCCCTAAGACTATTTTGGACATTAAGGAGAAAAGATTATGTTTGAAAAACTTCATCTTAGTTTGAAAATTTTCTAACATATTGTCTCAAAATGAAAGGAAAGGAAATCAGAAGCCAGTGCAAATGTCCACCAGCTTGGCCTTCTGGAGACCCAGGTCCTGATAACTGAAACATAATCTCGAACAGCAGACATTGTCACATTCTCCCTCTTCCTGGAGCAACACTCACTATTCATCCTAATGTGGTTATTGCCTCATAGTTTGAGAAACCTCAAGGTTGTGAGTGACTTCAAATTTCATCTTCTCAAGTCCTCAAGCTCTCATTCCAGGGTTAATAGTATGCAGTTCTTTCATTTATCTACTCCATGGGAAGGAAGGCTTCAGTAGTAAGGGAATTCCTGGAAGGAGTAATTTCTCTTTTTTTTTTTTTTTAAGATTTTATTTATGTCTCATGAGAGACACTGAGAGAGAGGCAGAGACATAGGCAGAGGGAAAGCAGGCTTCCCACAGGACTCAATCCCAGGATCCTGGGATCATGACCTGAGTCAAAGGCAGACACTCAACCACTGAGACACCTACATGCCCGGAAGGAATACTTTCAAACCAAATATTCCTCACTTGAGATATTTACTCACTATGAACTTGGTCTGTAACAAATAAGTCAGCATATACTACACACTACCTTGTATTTTTCCTACTGATTTCATGAATATATATATATATATATATAGGTTCTCATATTGCATTGTAAATTCATCAATGATAAAATCTGTATCTCATTCACAAACCATTGCATCCCAAAACACCTGCAAGTAGGAATCCTTGGCACCTGGAAAATGGCTATAAATACTTGGGGCTTGATGATATGACAGGGACTATTTTGTATGTGGAGGGACAGGATATAGATCTCAATAATCACTTTTATTTATTTATTCCACAAACTCTACTGAAAGTACCTTAGTTTCCATCCATGGGGATAGAACACTTAAAGAAAAATTGCCCTGATCTCAGAAGCTAATAGTCTTTAAGAGGAGATAGGCTTCAAATAAATAATTATAATGCTTTAAGATACATGCTACTATCAAATTTTGTATAAGGTTCAGAGAGAGAAAAAGTAGAGGCTTGCATTGGACCTTAACATATTCAGGGGTGCCTGAGTGACTCAGTTAAGTGGCTGCTTTAGGCTCAGGTCATGATCCCAGGGTCCTGGGATTGAGTCCCACATCAAGCTCCCTGCTCAGTGGGGAGTCTGCTTCACTCTCTACCTCTGCTGCTCCCACTGCTTGTGCTCTCTCTCTCTCTTTCTCTCTGTCAAATAAATTAATAAATTCTTAAAGAAAAAAAAAGAACATATTCAAAAGGTGGAAGGTATGGGAAGAATTAATCTGATTTCCATGGCAGGCTTTTCCCTTCAGATTCAGTTCTAAAGCAGTGCATTTATCCCTGAGCATATCTTTACCTGGGACAAAAACATTAGCTCCCCTGTGTTCTTTTACCCATGGTCATGGGACAGATTCTGAAGGCCCCTCCTCAGGAAAGAGCCCACACCCCTCTCCCATTCACTTACACCAACAAAAGCCTCAACAGTAGACTTGGCCAGGAAAGTTTTGTTGTATGCCTTGCCAGAGAGTTTGGACTTTATCCTCTAGATGGGGTTCTATGTTTATACTTTGTTCATAAAGTAAAAGATGAACATTTAATAGGATACAACCAAAATGGCATTAAATCTAGATCAAACCTATGACTCACATTATGGTCTTCTGAGAATTAATAGAATAATTAACCATTAATCCAGGTAAACATTTGATCCATCATTGTTTAGATTTTGGAAAGAGAGAATGAATCAAGTCTTGGAAGCATGCCAATATTCTACTCTGCAGATTTTAACAGTACTCAGAGAACCATTTTTCTGATATCCATATGTCATTACACAAGGATGATTTATTAATCATCAGATGTATTTTAAAATACTGTACATACGCAGATTATAATGTGCCCAATAATCATGCACAGTACTGCATGATTTATTTTACAGACTTCCCTATTTAACATCAGAGTCTTGTTTTTTCTGGAGGTGTTCTCTTCAGAAGAGACTGGCTTCATGCCTCTGCTGTTTTTCCATGGATAAAAAAAAGATTTACGTTACAATCCTAAGAGAAGGAGCTGTTTTACTTATCCCAGCTAACAATCATTTTAATGGTTGGTGCAACCTATCTCCCATTGAACTTCAAGCTCAGTTTCAAGTTTCAGCAGTCAGAGTTAATCTATAAAGATGGCATTCCTTCCATGAAAGCATACAATTATGATTAGGTCAACAATGTTTAGGTAAAATTAAAGACTCTTCATGTCTCCTGCGTACAGTGGTACAGATTGGGCACTGACCAACTCCAAAGAGAGCCACTCTTAGGTACTGTAGATTTATTTATCAGGACTAATGTTCTGGAAGATAGGAAAGTGTCTTGAGGAAAAACGAGCTTCTTCTAATGTACACAAATGTGCCATAGAGTCCAGCAGCACGTCAGTGTAAGAGATGCAATATTATTGAGTTTATATGTTAGTAGTATTTCTTCTTTATTCCCAAACCTATGAACAATTTTTTAATAGTATGTTTTTAGAATAGAAACAAGACCAGAAATGCTTGGGATGCTTGAGAGATGTTGAAGGAAACTGAAATTGAAAATTATTTAAACCACTATAACATGAAACAGATTAAAATATAAAACTAAACATAAGTTCAAAAGAAAAAAGCCATTCTAGAAATATGATTATAGGGCTAAGAACCACAGCGACCTTGAAAGGCCTGACCCAGTGATTTTTCACTAATCACAACATTACTAACAAAACTGAGCTAAGAATAGCCCAAATTCCAGAGCATACTATTAGTGATTTAATCAAGAGTGTCCAGAAAATTTTTCCAAGTCTATAAATTGTCTTGAGAGCCAGCCTCACTGAGAGATATCATAAGTCTTTGAACCGTTTGAGGAGCACCATTTCCCCTCTATGTACAGTAGAGAAAACACCAGCTTGGAGCAAAGCACTTTGGAAGTCAGAGATAAAATGCAGCACTCTGGGACAGCAGTGTTAAAACAATAGTTGTCTTGACTGTCAGAGTTAAAGGACCTCTATAGAAAGACTTCACTTTTTTATTCTTTCCATTCATGTTTTTATTTATTTTTGAGAGTAAGCAAATGGGGAAAGAAGAAAATTACATTGGCAGAGGGCTGACCTCTATTTTATATAATTTGTAGCTAAAAAGCTCACAGGCTAAAACATGTAAATATATGCAGATCTGAGAGCAAGACCTCAGAAGGAAAATAGCTGAGCAAGATTGAAGAGAATGTGGGCCATACATAGGAGCTGGGGCTCTTAGCAACCTGGAAACCTGAAATGAATTATTATCTGGTCCTATTGTGACCTACTTAGTCTCCTGGCAGCATGTTGGCATAAGGAGAAATTTGGGGCTGTAGGAATGGCTTATTTACTTGACCTTGAAGATACACGAACCAGTGGGATGACTGCTGATTCGGCCCAGTGAGCAGATGCTGCTGTAGTTATAGGCCAATCACATTGTGCTAAGATGACTCACCATGCGTCGTGGACAAAGGCGGCCTGAGCCTACGTCCTCTGCTGAGTTTCTCTTTCACTGGAATATGCCGTATCTTAGTTGTAAGGATTGCTGCTGATAATCGCAGTAGAAGAAAAGCAAAATGTATACCACTCCCATTCTTACTTTTTCAACTCTGCTGTGTGGTGTCTTGTTTTGTTTTGTGTTTTAAATTATGTCACAATAAGAGGAGAGACAGAGCATGAATTTCAGATTACAGTTAGAATGAGAAATCAGTTACTTTGATTAAAAGAGCATAGCATTTCTCTAAAGGGGAGACTTTAGGTGAATGAAAACAGGAAATATTTGTAGCAAAATAGAGAAAGCCAGCAGAAGACTTCCTCAGACCTCAAGATTCTCCACCCACAGACTTTGATCACATTGAAGAGTTGGACTGATCCAAAGACAACATCTGTTGTACCTGTTGGGCCTTACAGAGGAGAACACGAGGAACAAGATCACAATCCCACCTAAAGTGCCAGAGCAGAGCTCGGCTCCCCCCAATGCTCAGAACCCTCCGTGCCTTTGCGCCCAACTGCTCCCTGCAATGAATCTTCCTTCAAAATCCCCTTGACTGTAAATCTTTTCTAACGCCACTGGGAATCAGTGAGTCTTTATTTTTTTTTAATTTTTTTTTTTTTATTTATGATAGTCACACAAAGAGAGAGAGAGAGAGACAGAGACACAACAAGCAGAGGGAGAAGCCCGACGTGGGATTCGATCCCGGGTCTCCAGGATCGCGCCCTGGGCCAAAGGCAGGCGCCAGACCGCTGCGCCACCCAGGGATCCCGAATCAGTGGAGTCTTGAGTAAAGTGAGCTGAGGTAAAGGCAATGCCTCTCAGCCTTATTTTCTTCTTTTGAGAAAGAATCTGTTGGGGGGCCAAGTTTGCCCTCCACTCAATCAAAGCAGACACGAAATTAGATCCTACACTGATTTTGCCTGTGTACGTCTAGTGTAATATATGTCTCACAAATGGATTCTTTCAGAGGAGCCAGAACCTGAGATGCCATGATTGATGGAAAAATCCAAGTAACCCAATTAGCACGAATGAAAAAGTTATCAAATGTGAAAACTTTAGGTGAATTAACTGCCATCCACTAGGTTATGATGTGATGAATAATGGGCATCTAGATTTTTATTAATGAATATCTAATGGAAAAGATGGGACTGGAACTAACAAGTTTAATTCCCAATACTGTGTAAAACAAGCCTAAGCCAGAATCAGGAGCCCTCTTGGCACCAGACCCTTTGACCTACAATAGGAAGCATCTTAACTCATAGGTGTGTTACTGGAAAGATACATGCCTGCCATCCAACCGTGTTTTCAGGGGACAGGATACTCTGTCTTAAACCACTCCAGCCATTACTGTATTGTCTTGACTGTCACAAGTACATCTCAGGATATGTATTACCCAGAGAATCACCAGAGTCAGTGGTTGTTCTGTACTTAACAAAGTAAACAGCAGTAGAGGGTGTTATTCACAATTGGATATATTTCTTTTTTTTCTTCAGATAAGGTTTCTATGAAGATGATTTCATTTAGGAATCAGAGTGAGGCTTATTCGTGGCCAGATAAATGGCTATCTCTGATGAATGCTGTGAAAGATCCCCCAAACATCTCTGGAACAAGTTGTTGCTGCTGTTTCCTGAAATTCTACCATCAAAGGTTTGTACCATTAGAGCATTGCCCTCTTTGGGGATAGGGAAGATAGCGTCTACGGTATCTTAGAAGTCAATGGCAAATATTCACACAAAGGCGTTAGTGTCCTCCCACAAATAGCTATAATGGAGTGACATTTTGTGAAGAAAGAGAAGACGACAGCAAGGTCCTGATCCTAGTCTGCCATGAAAGGGGCAGCCATATGGACTGGTGTCCCTGGAGTTAGTAGATTCAGTGAAGAGGATACATAATTCCAACTGGATCCTTGCAAGTCATGCTCTTCTTGCATTCCATCTCTGCACAAGTTCTGTCCTTATGGAAGGAAGTCTCTTTAAACCATGCCACTTTTCCTTCACTTTTCCTGGCTAACTGAGAACTTTTAAAGATTAAAGAAAGTACTTCAATCTTTTACTCATATCATAATGATTAGAATGCTATGTACATTCAACAATTTTTCTTTTCTTTTTTTAAATATTTTACCTATTTATTCATGAGAGACAGAGACAGAGAGACAGAGACAGAGGCAGAGGGAGAAGCCAGTTCCCTGTGGGAAACCTGATGCAGGACTCGATCTCCAGGCCCCAGGATCACGACCTGAGCCAAAGGCAGATGCTCAACTGCTGAGCCACCCAGGCATCCCTCAACAGTTTTTCAAATGAGAAAACTGGAATTAAGAAAATACCTAGGATAAATCCCCCTTAGTTCACGATTTTGTCTTGGGCCACCCTAATTAAATGAGACTTGTTTTCCTAATATGTTTACACCTTAAGTTGGAAATGCATTTAGCTAGAAAAAATATTCCAATATATGATTATATATTAAAATTACATGCATAAAAACCTTTAAATTAAAAAGCATCAATGCTAAGTGTAAAAAAAATCGTCAGTGTTTTGCCTATTATGAAATATCATGGCATTAAAATAACTAAGGAAAATACAAAAACACTAATTCAAAGGGATACATACACCCCTATATTTAGAGCAGCATTACTTTCAATAGCTAAATCATGGAAGCAGCCCACGTGTTCATCCATTGGTGAACAGATAAAGAAGATGCGGTATATATGTGCAATGGTATATTATTCACCCATAAAAAAGAATGAAATCTTACCATTTGCGACAACACAGATGGAGCTAGAGAGTATAATACTAAGCAAAATAAGTCAGAGAGAGACAAATACCATATGATTTCCCTCATATGTGGAGTTTAAGAAATAAAACAAATGAGCAAAGGAAAAAAAGAAAGAGAAAGAAACCAAGAAACAGACTCTAATTATACAGGACAAACTAATGGTTACCAGAAGGACGGTGGCTAAGGGGATGGGTGAAATACATGAAGGGGATTAAGGCGTGCACTTGTTGTGACAAGCACAGGGTGATGTATTGAATTGCTAAATCAGTATATTGAACACTTGAAGGTAATATAATACTGTTTGCTAAATAACAACAATTAAAATTAAAATTAATAATAAAGAAGAAAAAACAGGAACTTATCAATGTGATTTTTCTAGCTCATATAACATAGCCACTTTTTTTTTTTAAGAGGCTCCACACCCTGCATGGAGCCCAACATGGGGCTGGAACTCATGACCCTGAGATCAAGACCTGAGCTGTTATCAAGAGTCAGACACTTAACTGATTGAGCCACCCAGGTGCTCCTGTAGCCACTTGTGAGGGGAAAAAAAAATCTCTGACTTTCTAACATTTTTACTGGCCAAAAACTCCCCCAAATTCTAACTTCACTTAAGAAAAGTATTTTTGTCTAAATGTTTTGGTTTCTTTTCAAATCTTTCCTTTCAAATTCAGGAAAATAAACTATGTATCTTCGTCAAGAAAGGATAAAATGCATACAAAAAAATAGAGATTAAAAGCTTCAGTGAAGGTCAAACAAACATCTCTTGGAATACATGCTATTTTTCTAGTGATGCACTTCCAATTGACAAGAGCTAATGTAGTGAATTGGGAATGGAACTATGCACCATTCTATTCTCAACTTACTAATGATTGGTGGCCTCCTTAGAAATTTAGTAATCATATACTAGATTTAGGAGGTTTACAGAATATGCAATTCCTTCTGAAAGAAATGAAATATCATTTAAAGTCTATACACAGATTTTCCCTATGGAAATGTTCTTAGCGGACACTTTAACAGGAGCAAGATGGCAGGCATAGAAATGAGAACATGGAATCCCAAAATTCTGAAGATGAATGGTCCTTTCTGCTGCAGTGAATTAATGCGATGTTTAGAAATTATTTACATTTATCATTAACTTAGATAAATTTCTGTTACATGAAGGAAGATTTTGCACTTAAGAAATATAAAAAGGTGCTTTGCTCCACATTTGTCTAAAGAAATGGAGGAATAAGGGAAGAAATGGGGGGGGGTAGTAAGAAAGGGACCCAACATACTCTCAAAGGATATTTACACTTGTAGTTAGGAGTCATGAGACAAGAAAACTGAAGAGTCGTTTCTTTTTTTTTTTTTCTTATTCCAAGTTTTCATTAATATTCTGGTTAGTTAATATACAGTGTAGTGTAATACTAGTTTCAGGTGTAGGACTTAGTGATTCATCACTTACAAACAACACCCAGTGTTCATCCCAAGTGTCTTCCTTAATACCCATCATCCGTGTATGTGTGTATCTATCTATCTATCTATCTATCTATCTATCTATCTATCTATATAAAATGGATATATATATTATGCCTAAGACCAAACCAAAAAGGAGAAACTGCTAATACTAAAAGTAGCTATTAACAAAGGTTAAAGTCCAGTTTTTATTTGTATTAATATCTAATAGTCGAGCTTTTATTTTTTTATTTTTTTTAATAGTCGAGCTTTTAACAAGAAGAATGGCACATAATAAGTTGAAGAAAAAATATTTTAAAAACTCTTCTTAAAATCTGCTACAGATATCAGATTCAGGGAAATCTATTATGATGATATTTTCTTTAATGCTGACAACACTATTTTTACTGCAGTTTTTATTCCAAACTAGAAAAAGGCAATAATGATTTCACCCTGTAAGTTTTCTTCCACCTAAGTACTTCTCTCAGACTTACTATTTATTTACCCTATCTTCTGGGACATGACTACAAATCAGTTCCCAACCTGGGAATACACAAACCCCCCAAACTAATATGTAAAACACATTGTTCCATCATCCCATGGTTAACAATTGTGAAGAATTATTGGTCTTATAAATAATATTCAATTGAAATTTTAGAACAGATATGGCTCTGCCTGAGTAGTTTATTGGAAAATCATTTGTTTCACATCCGTTTTGGCATCCAGTATTCAATGTGAATTATGTAGTTATAGCCCAGTTTATTATATTTCTGTTTGTGCCACTGTGTATATATGTGTCTTAGGCTTTAAAAAGGTAATTTGTGCCCTCAAAATGTATTATGTAACAAACTGTGATTCATGCAAATCACTTTGATTTGTTTTCCAAAAATGTAACTAGCTTCGATTAATCAGTTGCTATTCATTTCATATGTCTCGATTGCACTCACAATAAAAGCTCCAGTGGGTTGTCACTTGCAGGGGGGCTGACCTCCAGAGGGTATGAAAGACACAACAATCAGACATGGTACCAACCGTACAATTATAGCATGTGTCCCCACAAGCTCCAGTAAATCACACATCACATTATGTTGGACTCCTGCCTCTCTCAAGTTCTCCCTTACCCAAGCCACCTACCTGCTGCAATCAGAGCACTCTGCGGTGTGTGGGTGCACAGCTCTTAACTGCTGAGACCTAGTCCATGATTCCCAAGGTGTAGCAGAAGTCAGCCAGGCAGATTGTCGTATCTGTGTTCTTTAGCCTGCCTATCGTGATGTATCAGTAGCTGGAAGTGCTGTGCTCCCATACATGGACTTTGTTCTAGAAAAGAGGAAAGTAAAAGCTACATGTCAGTTGCAATTGTGCTTCGACATTGGTGATACACAATACTGTCACATGGCCTTTATTACTTGAAATGTAAAAATGGACATAGTGAAAACTTGCAAGAGATGTTATAAACTAACTATGGAAAATGTTCCCTTTTCTAAAGGTTTTATTTTAATTATGGGACATCTTAAAGTGTAATTACCACTCATGCTTTTACTTAAGTGTCACATTGTCTCAACCCTATCCCATAGGATGAACTAATAATAATGGAATGGGATTAGCATTTTGTAAGAGGTATATTATTATTTATTTTCCCAGGAATAACAGGGTACTTAGTGTCATCTAAAATAGAGGGCATTATTAAACCAAAACCACTTTTCTATGCCAGCTATTTATAAACCAACATATGAATAGTTCTAAAATATAGGGTACTGAAATGACTAATTGTACTGAGTAGACATTCATTTGGGGTAAAACTGCCCACAAAAGGAAGATTTGTATATGGAGTTCTGATATCACTCTGTCAGCCATTGCCAAGTTACTCTGATGACAACACAAGATCTTATTTCTTCTGGGGTCAATTACTATGGAAATAAGTAAAGGTTGGAGAAATGTAGCATTAGACATATTTCCACCATGTAGGGATATTGGGTCTGAACTGGGAAACAAGAATTCTCAAGACAGTAGACAAAACAAAAAGATGCCAATCATATGGCATATAACTGTGAACTTTTACATGGTTGAGTATCTACAAGATAAACCTCAGTTTCACCAAGGTAAAGGCCAAAAACAATAGTTGGCAAGTATTTCAAAAGGGAATTCTCAACTTTGACGCTGTTGCCACTGCATGTTTGCAGTTCTAATTTTCTGTTCTTATTCTTCTACTTTGATATATTGAAGAAAACAGAAAATGAAGTTGAATGAACTCTTGTTTATTGAGTTCCTACCATGTTATTCTTAATCTATGGCATTGAACACAATAGATTCGTGAAGGATAACAGTCCCTGTTTGAGCTATCAGAAAGTCAAAGAAGATAAGTTAACAATACAGATTTGTAACAGGCCTGAATACTCCAGCCTGTTAGATTTTCCTCTGCTTTACCATGAAAAAGAAGAAACATTTAGCTGTAAACCATGAGGAAACATTTATTTATAAGAGTTTTCTTTGTGAAGGTTCTTAGAAATAAAACATAATTTTAAATGATATCTTGATGTCCAATTTTTGTTAGGAAATAGGAAGTTGCAATAGACCACTGTAGCAGACTGAATAATAGTCCCTCAAAGATGTCCATGTCCTAATCTCTGACATCCATGAACATATAATCCTACACAGCATAGAGAAATTGCCTATTTGATCAAATTAATGCTATTGAAATGTGGAAATTAGCCCATATTATCCAAGTGGATCCAATGTAATCACAAGGGTCCTTGTGGTTAGAGGGAGGGGAAAGAATCAGAGTGAGAAAGTAGGAGATGTGATAAAAGAAGCGGGAAGGGAAGGGATGCTCTTTAAAGACAGAAAAAAGGAGGCAGGGGCCCAGGAAGGCTGTGGCCTCTAGAAGCTAGAAAAGGCTAGGAAATGAATTGTCCCTTAGAGCCTCCAGAAGGAATACTGCCCTGTTGCATTCAACATTTCATACTTCTGACCACCAGAAATGTAAAATAAAAGTATGCTTCATATTACTGTTCTTCACTTTATTGCACTTCACAGATACTGCATTTTTTTTCTTACAAATTGAAGGTGTGTGGCAACATTGAGTCTCTTGGTGCCATTTTTCTAAAAGCATTGGCTCACTTTATGTCTCTGAGTCACATTTTGGTAATTGTTGCATATTTCAAACTTTTTCATTATCATTATATTTGTTACGGTGATCTGTGATCTTTGATGTTACTATTGTAATGGGGGCAGGACACTGCAAATCACCCCCACATAAAATGGCAAACTTAGTGGATAAATGTTGTATGTGTTCTGAATGTTCCACTACCAACCAGCCATTCTCTCACTTCTCTCCATCTCCTTGAGCCTTTCTATTCCCTGAGATATAACAATTTTGAAATTATGCCACTTAATCACCCTACAATAGCCTCTAAATATTCAAGAGACAAGAAGAGTCGCATGTCTCTCATTCTAAATCAGAACCTAGGAATGATTAAGCTTAGTGGGGAAGGCATGTTGAAAGCTGAACTAAGCTGAAAGCTAGGCTTCTTGTACCAAATTATTTTCTAAGTTATGAATGTAAAGTCAAAGTTCTTGAAGGAAATTAAAAGTGCTACTTTAGAAAACACATGAATGATAAGAAAGTGGAACAACATTATTGCTGATATGGAGAAAGTTCTAGTGTTCTGGATAAGACATCCAACCAACCAGCCACTGTATTTCTTTTCCCCAAAGCCTAAACCAGGGAAAGGCCTTAACTCTCTTCAATTCTATGAAGACTGAAAGATATAAGGAAGCTACAGACGAAAAATTGGAAGGTTGATTCATGAGGTTAAGAAAAGGTAGCTATCTCTGTAACATGAAGCATAAGGTGAAGCGAAGCAATAAGTTCTGATGTAGAAGCTGCAATAAGTTATCTAGAAGAGCTCACTAAGCTTATTAATGAAGGTGGCTACATTAAACATCATATTTTCAATGTAGGTAAAACAGCCTTTTATTGGCCTCAAAGCTTCAAAGAACAGATTGACTCCCTTTAGGGGCTAATGCAGCTGGTGACTTGAAGTTGAAGCCAGTGCTCATTTACCATTCCAAAACTCCTAAGGTCCTTGAGGATCATGTTAAATATATTCTGCCTGTGTTCTGGAAATGCAACAACAAAGTCTAGATGACAGCACATCTGTTTACAACATGGTTTACTGAATATTTTAAGCCCACAGTTGAGAACAATTGCTCAGGAAAAAAAAAAAAAAAAGAAGATTGCTTTCAAAATATGACTCATCATTGACGATGCACCTGTTTACTCAAGAGCTCTTATGGATATGTATAATGAGATTAATGTTGTTTTCATGCCTGCTAACACAATATCCATTCTGTATCCCACCGATCAAAGACTGTTTTTGATTTCCAAGTCTTATTATTTAAGAAATACATTTCATAAGACTATAGCTGATTCCTCTGATGGATCTGGGCAAAAGAAGCTGAAAACCCTCTGGAAATGATTTACCATTCTAGATGCCATTAAGAATATTTTTGATTCATGAGGAGAGGGCAAAATAGCAACATGAACAAGAGTTTAGAAGTTGATTCCCATCCTCATGAATGATGTTGAAGGATTCAAGACTTCAGTGGAGGAAATAAGTGCAGATGTGGTGGTAGAAAGAGCAAAAAGAACAAGAATTGGAAGTAGAGCCTAAAGATATCACTGAATTGCTACAGTCTCATGATAAAACTGTAACGGAAGAGGAGTTGCTTCTTATAGATGATCAACAAAAGTGGTTTCTCGAAATGGAATCTACTGCTGGTAGAGATACTGCGAAGATTGTTGAAATGATAACAAAAGATTTAAATATATACAAACTGAGTTGATGATGCAGTGGCAAGCTGTGAAAGGATTGACTTCAATTTTGAAAGAAGTTCTACTGAGGGTAAAATGCTGTCAAAAAGCACCACAGAGAAATCATTCATGAGAGGAAGAGTCAATTGATACAGGAATATTCATTATTGTCTTTTTTTAAGGAATGGCCACAGCCACCTCAGCCCTCAGCAACCATTACCCTGTTCAGTCAGCAGCCATCAACATAATGGCGAGATACCCTACCAGCAAAATGATTACAAGTCACTGAAAGTTCAGACAATAGTTAGCATGTTTTAGCAATAAAGCATTTTTAAATTAAGGTATGTACATTATTGTAGACATAATGCTATTGCACACTCTATAGACTACAGAATAATGTAAACATAACTTTTATATGTGCTGGACAACCAAAAAATTCATTTGACTCATTTTATCGTGATATTCATTTTGTTGCAATGGTTTAGAACCAAACCTACAATATCTCTGAAGTATGCCTGTGATAAATTTACATTGTAGAAGACACTAAATTTGTGTTAATTATTTACAGCAACAATAGGAAACAATACAACCATCATCCTTACCTTAAAAATCAAAACAAAACAGGTAAAAGTAGAAAATTAGAGTTTTTGAACATTAGATAGCTGGTGATTTAAAAAAAGGAAAAAAAAACTAAGGGAATTAAATGTTTAAATGGACAAGTCTTTCCTAAGACAGAGTCATATAGCTGCTTTTAATGCTGGGCAAACAATAGTAGACGAAGGTAAGGAGAAACCAGCTTAATCTTTAACAATAAATAGCTACATGTGGTTAGTATGACAGATTACAGTCTCAAAGAGCCCTCATCACAGAATGAGTCTGTACCCACTCATCAACTCTTTTCCAAAAGGCCATCACTAAGTGGTTAGAGACAATGCTAAAGACTGGAGAAACATCTCCCCCAGGCACACAGAGACTTCATCAAAGCACAGGGCAGAAGCCACTAAATGCTGCAGGCTGCAGGAAGGGAAAGAGTAGAAGAGCTACTTCTTCCTGAGTTGAACAGGACATATTCACTGGGTCTTTCACTGATTTGGGAGCAGTAGGCCACTGAAGGCTGGGAGTGGGGTAAGAAAACTGAGCAATCCTGTAGGTGCATCAATGGATTAGAGAACCTGCATAGACAGAGATGTCCTCAGATACAAAAAGTCAGGACAAGTCTGGAGAGCAAAAAGAACTTCCAGTAACTCAAAGAGTTAGGGATTGAGTTCTTAACACAGAAGTATCTCTACAGAATTACTGGTGCTCATATCTCAAGCCCTACTGAAAATACAGTGCTGATCCTGACTTCAAACTATTTGAAGCCAGTGGCAAATTGGATCTAACTAAATCTGTCACAAAGTCTGTGTTCAGCTCAACTGCAGATTAGACTGAGCACCAATCCTAGCAACCTGACAGCGGAAGGGGAAAGCCCTTTGCTGGTAGTTTCTAATGTTATTGACACAAAAGACTGCCATAGATTAAAATTGAATAAAAATTTGAAACATGTGAAGAAGTAGGAAAATGTGACCAATAAGGAAGAGACAGGAGCAACCTGACAGATAACCCAAATATTGAATTTAGCTAACCTGAAATTTAAAATAATTCTGGTAAATGTGTTACAGAATCTAGTAAAAACTGAGGAAGGAAGAGGTTGAAAATTTCAGAAGACATGTAAGATTATTTTTAAAAGCTAAGTAGAAATGCTACAACAATATAAGAAGTATAAAATTCATTCATTGGACACAAGAGCATACTGGACACACCAGAAGAAAAGATCACTGAACTGGAAAACAACAATAGAAATAAAACAGAAATACAAAAAGAAAAAAAAAATCTAAACTGAACAGGGAATCCAAGACTTATTGAATGATTTCAAATTATCTAGCATATATATAATTTGAGTTCTAGGGAGAGACAAAGAAAGAGAGACAATGGGGCAGAGAATTATTTTAAAGAGATAATGGCTGCTAATTTTTCAAAATTAATGAAATATATCAACCCATACACTCTTGGCACAACATAGTAGAATTGCTAGAACAAAAAAAAAAAAGAGAGAGAGAGAGAAAATCTTAATGACATCTAGACAAAAAAACAACTTACATGCAAGAGAACAGAATAATAACAATAATGGCTGAATACTCATTAGGGGAAAAAAGCCAGAAGGCAATGGAATAACAACTTTAAAGTACTGAAAGCAGAAACAGAATGCTGTATATAGCAAATATATCCCCCAGAAATAAAAACTAAATAGACATTTCAAATAGACAAAGAGGTTTATATTTATATTATATTATATTTATATTTATATATAATATATATTTATATTTATATCAATAAATAATCTATGCAAAATGCTCATGGAAAATGTTAGTATTAAGGAAAATAATACAAGCTAGATGTATCTTGTATCTTGTATATACAAGGAAAAAATATAAATCACCAGAAAGAGTAACTATGTGGATAAATATGAGCTTTTTACAAATATATGTAAATATATATTATATGTTATTATTATATATTACATATAAATATAATATACTTATATATTACATATAAATATAATATATATAAAAACATACTTATATATTACAGTGTGTAGTTGTAAGTATATTACAATACATATAAATATATATTACATATAAATATAATAATATATAAGTAGGAGAAAGTAATGTTATATTATCATAATTATTAATCTGTTACTGATCTATTATCTATAATTAATTATAACCATTATATTTTATTATATAAGTATATACTATATTACATAGTACATATTATATAATTATATTTTGGTTATATATTTAAATATATTTTATATATGAAATTCTAATTATATATAGTATACTTAAATACAATTGGTGCCTTTGCATATATATTTATACTTAATTTAGGACTATTGACAATGTAAAGAAAAAGTAATAAGATAATAAGATATAAGAAAGTAAAATATATATAAAATACATATTCACAATATATATTTGTGAATAAGAGGGAGATTAAATAGAATTATGCTGTTGCAAGTTTTCTACATTGCTTCTAATATGTGAAGGTGGACAGTGATAAGTAAAAGATGAATATTATACTCCCTAGAACATACACGAAAAAGTAATAAAAACAACCCATTAAGGAAGTAAAGTATAATTCTTAAAAGTATTTGATTAAGTGAAAAGAAAGCAAAAAAAGAGAAGCAAAGGAAGATCAGATGGTACAAATAGAAAATAAATGCCACAATGACGAATTAAATCCAATAATATAAATAATTGCATTGAATATAAATGTGCTACGTGAAAAAGGCAGAAATTTTCAGACTGGATTTAAAAAGTAAGACTCAACTATACGTCTTTAAGATGTGCACTTTAAGTATAATGAGGAAACAAATAATGATAGAGATATTTTTTTAATGATAGAGATTTTTAACATCCCTCTGGATAAGTAGACAAATTCACAATGATAGAGATTTTAATTGCTAGACTAATAGAACCAACTACAATAAAAGGTAAGTAAAAATAGAGAAACTCTGAATGATATTACCAACCAAATTGGACAAATTAATATTTATGGAACATTCCATCCAACAACTCTGAGACACAAATTTTAAAATGCACGTGAGATAGCAAAACAAATCATGTGCTGGGTCATAAAAGAAGTCTAAAAACTGTCAAGAAAATGAAATCATACAGAATATTTCTTTGACTATAACAGTATTAAATTAAAAATCATATACAGAAAACCTCAAACTATTTAGAAAATAATCACACACATCTAAACAACCCATGAAATAAAGAATAAACTGCTAGGAAAATTTTTTAAATATTTCAATGGGGCACCTGGGTGGCTCAGTCAGTTAAGCATCTGCCTTCAGCTCAGGTCATGATCACAGGGTCCTCTGATTGAATCCTGCATCAGGCACCCTGCTCAGTGGGGAGCCTGCTTCTCCCTCAGCCCCTCCCCCTATTCACCCTTTCTCTTTCTCTCTCACACTTTCTCTCAAATAAATAAATAACACCTCTTTAAAAAATAAAATAAATAAAATACTCAAATTGAGTAAGGATGAAGATACAATACATACACATTTGTAAGATGTAGCTAAGGCAATGCTTGAAAGAAATTTATTGATTTGAACTCCTGATTAAAGAAGAAATGTTTGAGGAAAATGATCTCATTTGATCTCATTGATGAAATGGAAAACAAAACAACACACCAACTAAACAACGTAAATGTTAGTTCTTTGAAAAGATTAATATATTTTATAAAATTCTAGCAGGATTAGCCAAGAAAAAAGAAAAAAACAAATTTCTAGAATGGAAGAGGCAATAGTGCTACAAGGCCTATAGTTATTAAAAGAAAAATAAGAAAATAATTTAAAAATTATATGCCATTAAATTGACTATAGGTGAAATGGAAATTCTTTGAGAAATACAACTTACCAAAATGGATACACACAAAAATAGAAAGCCCCATATATAATAGGAGAAATAAAATTCAAATTTTATAGACATGCACACACAGATACACAAATTTGAGATCCATATGGCTTAACTGGTAAATTCTACTAAACATTTCAGAAGAAATAATACCAAGCTTACACAAAACTTCTTACAAAATAGAGGAGAAGGAAAGAAACATTTCTCAAGTCACTTATGGGGTCACAATAGCTCAAATTACAAATTTGACAAGGATATTACCAAAAAAAATTTAAGGAAATAAAATTACAGATAAAAGTCACTTATGAATATACATAAAAATCCTCAACAAAACATTAATAAATCAAACCCAGCAATATATAAAATGGTTGATACATTACATAATTAATGGCTTATATACAAGGAATTTAGTTGATTTAATAATCACAAATCAATATAATTCATCACATTAACATAAAAAAAGAAGAAATCATATGATAACAAATGGATAAAAGTATTTAACAAAATTTAATGCTTATTTGTGATAAAATTCTCAGCAAACTAAAAATAAGAGAATTTTCTCAATCTGATAAAGGGCAACTATTAAAAACATACAGTCACAAACAAATTTAATGGCAAAACATTGACTACTTTCTCCCCAAGAGGTATAAGAATGTCTATTCTCACTATTTTAACATTGTACTTACTGGAAGTGGTAGTCATTGCAATAAGGCAAGAAGAATAAACAGAAGGCATTGATATTAGAAAGATAATAAAAAGAAAAGTGTTCTTTATTCCCAAGATGATATGACTAAGTACAAGAAAACCCTAAGAAATTCATGGGGAGGGAAAACTATTACAACTAATAAGTAAATTTAATGCATTGCAAGATATAAGGTTGAAATACAAAAATCAGTTTTATTTCTCTATACTAGCTTTAAAAAGGAAATCTGAAATTAAAAAAAAACTTAGAAAGCATTAAAAATCAAATACTTAGGAATAATTTTACCAAATGTTATTTATTATATCTGTCTTGAAAACTATAAAGCTTTGCTAAGAAATGTAAAGATCTTAATAAGCAGAAAGAGATACCATGTTCTTGATTGGCAGACTTTATATTAAGTATTCATTACCTTCAAATTGATCTATAGATCCCACAAAAGTAACCAAGTACTGGCAACATCTTTTGACGAAATTGATACAGTGATTCTAAAACTTATTTGGAAATGCAAACTATAGTCTAAACAACCTTGAAAAGACAAAGTTGAAAATTTTCCACCTTCTGAATTCAACACTTGCTCTAAAGCTAAACTAATCAGGACAGTTTATTATTGGAATACGGAGATGTAAATATATCTACATGTAAACAAGCAATTGATTTTCAACAAAGGCATAAGATTCTTTGGGGAAAGCAGTGTCTTGTTAACAAATGGTGCTGGAAAGACTGTACAGATAGATGTCTGGATGAAAAAAGACCCTGGACCCCTACTTCACACCATACCCAAAAATCAATTCAAAGTGGATTATAGACCTAAACATAAAAGCTAGAACTTTGCAATCTTACAGAAGATCTTTGCAACCTTACAATAAGGCAAATTTTCTTAAATTCCAGAAGGATAACTTAGAGATTATATCTTGGTTTTTACCCAAGAGAGATGAAAGTGTATGCCTCCCCCAAAAAAATGTTTACTATATTTTTAATTAAAAAAATTTTTAAAGATTTTATTTATTTGAGGGGGGAGAGAGCATGTGAACGTGGTGAGTTGCTGAGGGAGAGAAAGAGGCAGGGAGAAAGAATCTCAAGCGGACTCTGAACTGAGCTCAGGGCCATCCGGGTGTGGGGTGGGGGAATGACTCCATCTCACGACCCTGAGATCATGAGATCATGGCCTGCACTGAAACCAAGAGTCTGGCACCCAACCTACTTAGCCACCCAGGTGCCCTTGTATGATTAAAAGTTGCTAAAAGAGTGGAATTTAATTGTTCTTAGTGAATGCATGAATGAATGAATGAATGAATGGACACGTACTAATGGACTCAATGGTGGGAATTCTTTCACAATGTGTATATATATCAAATCATCACATTTGTACACTTTAAATATATTACAATTTCATTTTTTTTTAAATTTATTTATGATAGTCACAGAGAGAGAGAGAGAGAGAGAGAGGCAGAGACACAGGCAGAGGGAGAAGCAGGCTCCATGCACCGGGAGCCCGACGTGGGATTCGATCCCAAGTCTCCAGGATCGCGCCCTGGGCCAAAGGCAGGCGCTAAACCGCTGCGCCACCCAGGGATCCCTACAATTTCATTTTTAACTACACTTCAATAAAGCTGAAGGAAAAGAATATCCATAGCAGCCGAAAACTAGACACAATTCAGATGTTCCTCAGCAGAATTGATAAACAAGTTGAGGAATAGTTATACAACAGAATCCTATTCGGCAATAAAAAGGTAAGAATCCTATTCGGCAATAAAAAGGTAAGAACTATCAATTCATGCAACAATAAGGATGATTCATAAAAGTGTTTTCTTGAGGAAAACAAGGCTTCCTTTCTTGAGGAAGCCTTTTATATAAAATCCAAGAACTAGTAAAACTAGGGTGTGCTGAATGGAATCAGAGAATGGTTACCTTTGGGAGGGAAGACTGACCAGATAGGGGCAAAAAGGAACCCCCTGGGGTGGTGAGATTGTACCATGGCTTGTTTTGGATAGTGGGTAAATGGGACTATAGTATTGTCAAAACTCATCAAATTGGATACTTGAGAACTATTTTATTATATGTAAAATGTACATCATTTTTACTGTATGTATAGACTCACTTACCTGAGACACTAAATAATTCTATAACATACTGACAATTGTCTTTTGCAAGCATTTCTAATAAATTTAGAGTCATCTAATAAATTTAAAATGAGTCATCTTATCCTGAATATAATCGAACTTCTACATATTACTACCATTTATGAAAAGCAGAGGGTAAAGAAACAAGTTATTTGATATGACAAGGAAATAAACAGCCAAATCCAAAATATAGAATATTCTAAAGGACAATTCTTATTTCTGATCTTATTTCTGCTAAAGAAATGAGGAGGATCTGTTATAGACTTAAAGAGACAACCAAATAAAATGTACTGCTTAGGCCTTGTTTGGATCTCTTATTGAATAAGCCACCTGTAAAAAAGACATTTTTAGAACAGTTGAAATTTGAGTATGGACTAGGTACTAGCTGATAGAATGTTACTGCCTTTCTAAACGTGATACTGGCATTGTGACTACATTTTTAAAAATCTCTCGGTTGTTAGCAACATATAATGAAGTATTTAGAGTTAAACAGCATGAATGTCTGAAGTTTCTTTTAAAAGATTCCAGCATAAATAAAAATTAAGGGATGGAGATAAATGGAACACGTTTGGCAACAAGGTTGAGACCTACTGACTCTAGGTAATGGGAACATACAGTTCATTATACTATTTTGTATTTTCTTTTGTGTATGTCTGTAATATACAAAAATAAAAATTTTAATGAATTATTTTATGTGAACCACAGACTACTCTTCCAGTAAAAGAGATAGCTGGCTATCACTCAAGTTTTTACCAATATACTTCCAAATTACCTATAAATCATTTACTGTTTTTCAATTTTTGTCTTGTACTGATCTGTTTAAATCATTAAACAATTAACACTAATGAGTTAATTAAAGCAAATATCATAGCTAATAAAATTAATTTCTTTTTATTATTTTTATAGTACATCATTAAATGAATTTTCATATATATTTTATATTATTATATTTAATACTATATATTTTAATATATTTTTATATGTATCTTATAGCCAGATACTATCCCTTTTCTTCCCCCAACGAAGGCAATAAGCCCAATCTCTAATGAAGCCTTATAGACTTTAATAAACTGGATCTTTTTTCCAAAGTATTTTTATTTTTCAATTGTATCAAGTGAACAAAATTAATTTTTACTAGCATCAACTTCTCAACTCCAGTGTGCCTTTAAACTATTAGTGAACATGTAGAGAACTAAAAGTGAGGTAGATTGTCTTTTCTCATTACAATGACGATCCAAACTTGACACATTAACAAATCTCAATCTTCACCAAGGTAAAGACTCCTACTCTCTCTTCCGTTATCATCTCAAAGGACATTTTTTGCAAGTTTTTTTTTTTTGTAAAATATATTGAATAGTTTTTCATACTGAAATATTTGGTGGTTAATACTTTCTTTGGCAATGTTAGTCTCACACTGATTATGTGCTTCCATTTTTAAGGAAGGTTAATTATACATCAAAAGATACACACTATCTTAACACGCTGATGTCATACAAGATTCCATTTAATTACCAGCTACTCCACAAATCTATTCCTGATCTCACCTTTCCCACCTATCCATATCTCTTCTCTGTGTCCTCAGTGAATTTGATCTGTATCACTTTTTAGGATATGTATTATCTTCAGTCCACATTTCTGCCTTTGGAAACATTGTGAGTCATCATGTAAAATTCTCTCTGCTTTGAAGTTAGAAAACATAGTTTCTTCAACCTAGGCCAAAAATCCAAAGTCCCTGAACCTATCTCTCCATCTGTTAGAGTGAAAGCAACGTTAACCTACCTCACAGTGTTATTCTGAGTATTAAATGAGATTCCCTGTGATCTTCATACAATATCTAGTACATAATATGAACCTCCATAAAGGTTAGCAGTTTGTATTGTCATATAGTTATTTCCACTCATCTGTTCCCCACACTCGCTCATAAGTTTCTCAAGGTTAAAAATTGTACCAATTAGTTCTTTGCATATAGTAAGGTCTTAAAAATAGTTCAGGAGAAGAAATAAAGGAAAAATGACATTTTTAAAAAAATTCTATTTATTTATTCATGGAAAACACAGAGAGAGAGGCAAAGACACAGGAAGAGGGAGGAGAAGCAGGCTCCATGCCGAGCCCAATGCAGGACTTGATCCCAGGACTCTGGGATCACGCCCTGAGCCAAAGGCAGACGTTCAACTGCTGAGCCACCCAGGCGTCGCAGAAAAATGACATTTTAAGTGGATAAGAAATGTTAAGGAGTATTTTAAACAAAATGTTTACTTAACACAAAAACAAAGGAAATATATCATATTGGGTGATTAGATTCTCTTCAGAGAATGCCAGCCAGTATAAGATTACAGAAGAAGGACATATTTTAGAAGTAATTTTAAATATGAGTTGTGTTTATTAGCAAAGATAAGAGTAGTTTCTCCTAGCTTTACTACATTTTGTTTACCACCCCATATTGAATAAGTAATTTGGCATTAAGCAAAATAAAATCCCTATGGTGAGATGGAATGTTTCACTCTCCAGCAGTTGGTGCTGCCATTGTTGGACTCCCTGAGCACCAAGGAGATACAGAATGAATCTAAAATGAAAGGGCAAACCAGGAAGCACAAGTAGTGAGATTTGAAAGAGATGACAAGCCAGAAGTCTGGGTGACTTTAAAGGATAAGAAGCTTAAATCTACCGGGATGGCAATAAAATACTCCTTGCTTCAACTGTGCCAAAAAAACATGTACCTAATTCTGCATTCCCAACAGCATCGGCATGGCTGACCAACTATGGCTATACCTACAAGTAGAACCAGAAGAACAGAGCAAATCTGATTCATTGGGAAAATACTAACAATTGATTCCTTTCCAAAGCTCCAAGATGCTAAATGGACAAAAAATACCCAAGTGCTCTGAACTAAAGAATCATCTGAAATGGTAAACACTACAATCTCAAAAATGTAAAGGTATATACGGTCTGTTTGGCTCCATGGCCCAAATTAGATTTCATTTTCCAAGTCTAGCTAATATCCAAGAACACAAATAATCATCACCACATAAAATAAATGTAGGGAAAGAGCCACACTGATAAATAGTGATACATACATTCAAATAGCAGAAGGTAAGACAGAAAACAGGTTAGGACATAGTCCTGGCAGAGGGACCTAAATTGACATATTGTATCTTTGTAGTTCTCTGATTTATTACATTTTTATAATTTGATTACAAAAATAAAGCCTTTTGTTCGAAGCAGTAGTCTTACAAGTATTTAATTTTCAGATTTCCCCCAAAAGAAGCCAAAAGTGTCCTCTATTATTCACTACTATAAATGGTCCTTTCTCAGTGTATCTGAAAGAGGCTTTGTAGCCTCTTTTGATCCAAAGTTATGGAAGTTTATACTTATGACCCAAATCTTCACAGGTAGATGCCAAATAATGAAGCCATCTCCAAAAAGTTCAACCATCTAAAAGATTCCAATAGGATACAGGACCTCAGGTGCCATTGATTGAAAGTGATATTTATCACACAGTCTGGCTCTATTCAGCTTACTTATGAAGGATGCATTGATTGTAGAACAAAATTGTAATGAAATATATTTGCATTTATAACCTAAGGCTACTTGCAGGTACCCTAGAATTTCTGAAGCATAGCCAATTCAATATAATTTTATTCTTTTTAACAAATTAAATGTCATTTAATTTGTATCCCTTTGTAAAACTTTTCATAAAATAAATTTACAATTCAGAAAAAAAATTATCTGCAAGTAGGAGAATTCCTGATTTTTTTTTAATTAGAAAAACACTATTGCCGTGCCTGACATGAATTTTAAATCTAATTCTCTTTCTTTTTAAGATATAGCCCCAGAGAGGAATATCCAGAGACAACAGCCCCTTGAGACCCACTCCCAGTCAGACACAGTATAGAATTAGCATGGAATACCTCAAGTCACTGACTATTTACCAACTGTCCACCACACCTTGTTATACACCGCACTCCATTCTTTGCACATCAGAATGACTTAAAGCCGTCTGAGGTAGTCATTCAGGCTTCAAAAGATAATCCCTTTTGTTTCAAAGTTTCTAGTAAATTGGGACTGAGAGCTGCCCCGAATTCCTATAACTTGTCCTGGGCAGTATCACTGGACTGAACTTGCCCCAAGTGACCCGTGGAGACCCACCTGTCCCCAGAACAGCACCACACATAACCCAGGAAAGGCTTTTCAGTCTAGTCTTCTTGAATAGCTCACTGGATTGTTTTCGCCTCTCCATTTAGTTCTCACTGCCTGGAACTGCTGAGAGGATCAGAGCCTCTCACCTTTTCATGCAGATTGTTTTCCTCTTTGCATTTAAGTCTACTTTCTTGGCAATTTTCTCACTTTATCTTCTTTTTTTTTTAACTTTTCTTCTCACTTTCTTACTTTTCATTAATTCTTTTTAAGTCTCTGGTCTTCCTTTTTAATTTTTTTTGTATTTTTTTTTATTGGAGTTCGATTTGTCAACATATAGTATACCATATAGTACACCCAGTGCTCCCGTCAAGTGCCCCCCTCAGTGTCCATCACCCAGTCACCCCAACCGCCTGCCCACATCCCTTTCCACCACCCCTTGTTCATTTCCCAGAGTTAGGTGTCTCTCATGTTTTGTCACCCTCACTGATATTTCCCACTCATTTTCGCTCCTTTCCCCTTAATTCCCTTTCACTATTTTTTATATTCCATGAATGAATGGAACCATATAATGTTTGTCCTTCTCCGACTGACTTACTTCACTCAGCATAATACCCTCCAGTTCCATCCACGTTGAAGCAAATGGTGGGTATTTGTCATTTCTAATAGCTGAGGAATATTCCATTGTATACATAAACCACATCTTCTTTATCCATTCATCTTCCGAGGGACAACGAGGCTCCTTCCACAGTTTGGCTATTGTGGACATTGCTGCTATAAACATTGGGGTGCAGGTGTCCCAGCGTTTCACTGCATCTTTTCTTTGGGGTAAATCCCCATCAGTGCAATTGCTGGGTCTAGGGCAGGTCTATTTTTAACTCTTTGAGGAACCTCCACACAGTTTTCCAGAGTGGCTGCACCAGTTCACATTCCCACCAACAGTGTAAGAGGGTTCCACCTTCTTCACATCCTCTCCAACATTTGCTGTTTCCTGTCTTGCTAATTTTCCCCATTCTCACTGGTGTGAGGTGGGATCTCATTGTGGTTTTGATTTATATTTCCCTGATGTGATGCGGAGCATTTTCTCATGTGCTTGTTGACCATGTCTATGTCTTCCTCTGTGAGATTTCTCTTCATGTCTTTTGCCCATTTCATGATTGGATTGTTTGTTTCTTTGCTGTTGAGTTTAATAAGTTCTTTATAGATCTTGGAAACTAGCCCTTTATCTGATATGTCATTTGCAAATATCTTCTCCCATTCTGTAGGTTGTCTTTGAGTTTTGTTGACTGTATCCTTTGCTGTGCAAAAGCTTCTTATCTTGATGAAGTCCCAATAGTTCATTTTTGCTTTGGTTTCTCTTGCCTTCATGGATGTATCTTGCAAGAAGTTACTGTGGCCAAGTTCAAAAAGGGTGTTGCCTGTGTTCTCTTCTAGGATTTTGATGGAATCTGGTCTCACATTTAGATCTTTCATCCATTTTGAGTTTATCTTTGTGTCTGGTGCAAGAGAGTGGTCTAGTTTCATTCTTCTGCATGTGGATGTCCAATTCCCCCAGCACCATGTATTGAAGAGACTGTCCTTTTTCCAGTGGATAGTCTTTCCTCCTTTGTCGAATATTAGTTGACCATAGAGTAGAGTGCCCACTGCTGGGTTCTCTATTCTGTTCCATTGATCTATGTGTCTGTTTTTGTGCCAGTACCACACTGTCTTGATGATCACAGCTTTGTAGTACAACCTGAAATCTGGCATTGTGATGCCCCGAGCTATGGTTTTCTTTTTTAGTATTGCACTGGCCATTTGGGGTCTTTTCTGATTCCACACAAATCTTAAGATTATTTGTTCCAATTCTCTGAAGAAAGTCCATGGTATTTTGATAGGGATTGCATCAAATGTGTAAATTGCCCTGGATGGCATTGACATTTTCACATTATTAATTCTTCCAATCCATGAGCATGGAATGTTTTTCCATCTCTTTGGGTCTTCATCAATTTCTTTCAGAAGTGTTCTGTAGTTTTTAGAGTATAGATCCTTTACCTCTTTGTTTAGGTTTATTCCTAGGTACTTTATGCTTTTGGGTGCAATTGTAAATGGGATTGACTCCTTGATTTCTCCTTCAGTTTCATTGTTAGTGTGTAGAAATGCCACTGATTTCTGGGCATTGATTTTTGTATCCTGCCTCACTACCGAATTGCTGTATGAGTTCTAGCAATCTTGGGGTGGAGCCTTTTGGGTTTTCTATGTACAGTATCATGTCATCTGCAAAGAGGAAGAGTTTCACTTCTTCCTTGCCAATTCGAATGCCTCTTATTCTTTTTGTGGTCTGATTGCTGAGGCTAGGACTTCCAGTACTATGTTGAATAGTGGCAGTGAGAGTGGACATCCCTGTGGTGTTCCTGATCTTCGGGGAAAGGCTCCAGTGTTTCCCCATTGAGAATGATATTTGCTGTGGGCTTTTGTAGGTAGTTTTTAAGATGCTGAGGAATGTTCCTTCTATCCCTACACTCTGAAAAGTTTTGATCAGGAATGGACACTGTTTTGGGCAAATGCTTTCCCTGCATCTATTGAGAGGCTAATATGGTTCTTGTTTTTTTTCTTGTTGATATGATCTATCACATTGATTGCTCTACGAGTGTTAAACCAGCCTTGCATCCTGGGATAAATCCCACTTGGTCATGGTGTATAATCTTCTTAATGTACTGTTGGATCCTATTGGCTAGTATCTTGTCAAGAATTTTTGCATCTGTGTTCATCAGGGATATTGGTCTATAGTTCTCCTTTTTGGTGGGGTCTTTGTCTGGTTTTAGAATTAAGGTGATGCTGGCCCCATAAAACGAGTTTGGAAGTATTCCATCATTTTCTATCTTTCAGAACAGCTTTAGTAGAATAAGTATTGTTTCTTCTTTAAAAGTTTGATAGAATTCCCCTGGGAAGCCATCTGGCCCTGGACTCTTGTGTCTTGGGAGGTTTTTGATGACTGCTTCAATTTCCTCCCTGGTTATTGACCTGTTCAGGTTTTCTATTTCTTCGTTCCAGTTTTAGTAGTTTGTGGTTTTCCAGAAATGTGTCCATTTCTTCCAGATTGCCTAATTTATTGCTGTATAGCTGCTCGTAATATGTTTTTAAAATCGTTTGTATTTCCTTGGTATTGGTGGTGATCTGTCCTTTTTCATTCGTGATTTTATTAATTTGAGTCTTTTTTCTTTTTAATAAGGCTGGCTAATGGTTTATCTATCTTATTAATTCTTTCAAAGAAACAGCTCCTGGTTTTGTTCATCTGCTCTACAGTTTTTCTGGTCTCTATTTCATTGAGTTGGGCTTGAATCTTTATTAACTCTCTTCTGCTGGGTGTAGGTTTTATTTGCTGTTCTTTCTCGAGTTCCTTTAGGTGCAAGGTTAGCTTGTGCATTTGAGTTTTTCCAGTTTTTTGAGGGAGGCTTGTATTACGATGTATTTCCCTCTCAGGAGTGGTTTTGCTTTATCCCAAAGATTTTGAATGGTTGTATCTTCATTCTCATTAGTTTCAATGAGTCTTTTTAATTCTTCTCTAATTTCCTGGTTGACCCTTTCATCTTTTTAGCAGGATGCTCTTTAACCTCCACGTGTTGAGTTTCTTCCAAATTTCTTCTTGTGATTGAGTTCAAGTTTCAAAGCATTGTGGTCTGAAAATATTTAGGGGACAATCCCAATCTTTTGGTAGCAGTTAAGACCTGATTTGTGACCCAGTATGTGGTCTATTCTGGAGAAAGTTCCATGTGCACTTGAGAAGAATGTGTATTCAGATGCATTTGGATGTAATGTTCTGTAAATATCTGTGAAATCCATCTGGTCCAGTGTATCATTTAAAGCTCTTGTTTCTTTGGTGATGTTGTCCTTAGAAGCTCTGTCATTTGCAGAAAGTACCTTGTTGAAGTCTCCCAGTATTAGTGTATTATTATCTAAGTTTGTCTTTACTTTGGTTATTAATTTATTGATATACTTGGCAGTTCCCACATTAGGGGCATAAATATTCATGCTTTTAGGTCCTCTTGTTGGATGGTATGTATCATATCGTGTCCCTCTTCATCTCTTACTACAATCTTTGGGATAAAGTTTAATTTATCTGATATGAGGATGGCTACCCCTGCTTTCTCTTGGGAGCCATTTGAATGGTAAATGGTTCTCCAACCTTCTATTTTTAAGGCTGGAGGTGTCTTTAGATCTCATGAGTCTCTTGTAGATAGCAAATAGATGGATCTTGTTTTTTTATCCCATCAAAGATGGGATCATTAAGCCCATTCACGTTCAGAGTTACTATTGAATTTAGTGTCATCATAATACCTATTCAGTCTGTTTTTGTGGATCGTTTCTTTGGACTTCCTCTTTCTTTCATAGAGTCGCCCTTAATATTTCTTGCAGAGCTGGTTTGGTGGTCACGTATTCTTTCAGTTTCTGCCTATCTTGGAAGCTCTTTATCTCTCCTTCTATTCTGAATAAGAGCCTTGCTGGATGAAGTATTTTTGGCTGCATGTACTTCTCATTTAGGACCTTGAATATATCCTGCCAGCCCTTTCTGGCCTGCCAGGTCTCTGTGGTGAGGTCTGCTATCAATCTGATATTTCTCTCCATGTAAGTTAAGGATGTCTTGTCTCTTGCTGCTTTAAGGGTTTTCTCTTTATCTTTGGAATTTTCAAGTTTCGCTATTAAATGTCAAGGTGTTGAATGGTTTTTATTGATTTTAGGGGGGAACTTCTCTATCTCCTAGATCTGAATGCCTGTTTCCCTCCCCAAGTTAGGGAAGTTCTCAGCTATGATTTGTTCAAATATATTTTCTGGTCCTCTGTCCCTCTCAGCGCCCTCTGGAACCCCAATTAAACGTAGTTTTTTTTTTTCTTCTGAGGCTGTCATTTATTTCCCTTAACCTTTCCTCATGATCTTTTAATTGGTTTTCTCTTTTTTCCTCAGCTTCCTTCCTTGCCATCAACTTGTCTTCTATTTCATTCAGTCTTTCTTCTACCTCTTTAATCCTCGTTTTAGGACCTCCAGTTTGGTTTGCATCTCATTTAAATGATTTTAATTTCGGCCTCGTTAGATCTAAATTCTGCAGTCATGAAGTCTCTTGAATCCTTTATGCTTTTTTCCGGAGCCACCAGTCGCTTTATAATTGTGCTTCTGAATGGGCTTTTCTGACACTGAATTGTAATCCAAATTCTGTAACTCTGTTTAGAGTAAAGTTTCTGATTCTTTCTTTTTGGTGAGTTCTTTCTAGTCATTTTGCTCAGTGCAGAGTGGCTAAAAACGAGTTGTACTTGTTAGAAGCACAAACTCTTCTCTCTGTAGCACTCCAGGTGTTCTCTCTTTAAATCTCAGGTCAAATTCATAGGTTTTCAGAATGATTTGAAAGTTATCTAGGTAAGTTGGTGGGGACAGGTGACTTGGGGACCCTACTCCCCCACCATTTTGCCCCACCCCCACTCCGGTCTTCCTTTTTATAACAACCACTTGAAGGATGTAATATTTTTCTTTGATAAGGACATGAATGATCATTTTTTGGAGTCTTCTGACCCCAGTCTAGTTCTCTTTCTTTCCCCCCAGGTTGCACTGGTTTGTTTATTTGAGTCTCTAGCTTTGGCACAAAGTAATACTTGACTTCCCACTCCTCTGTCAGCATGGGGCTTTATGAATTAATTTGAGGATCTGAGCTCTAGAACGGGGCTTGCTTATAAAAGTGAAGCAGGGATTTTTCATTGTATGGTTATCTGACTGGTTTTGTCAGGTAACCCTTAAATCATTATTTTTAGCTCTTCTTAGGTTATTGAGAGACCCTGAGAAGAATCCTTCAAGCCACTGTTCAGATGGTACAATACTGGCTGCCAGGATTCTGGAAATCAAATGAAATCAACAGTTAGAAATAGAGATGTCGCATTCAGGGGGAGATATTCATTTAATTTTTTTTAATATTTTTTTAGTCAGTGCCTCCCTCCAGACTTAATTTAAAACAGATTCCCATACAATTTTGCTTTTGGCCCTACATTTACCGCCATCCTAGAGAAACATATGGTCACAAATTCTTTAGTCTTTTTATTTATTGTTTAATTATCCGTTTTCTTGACTGCTGGCTTCAGGTCAGCTTTCTAAGTTCTGCTAAGTCAGTCAGTCACAGCTAGTATATCTGCTTTTCAAGTTCAAAAATTTGAGGTTGTTGGTCCTCAATAGTTCTTTGGCCTTGTGTTGGGTAAGCCTGGGGATCTAAACAGAACAGTATTGCTCCCAAGAGGTACACTGGAAATCTGTAGAATGTTTTTTTTTGTTTGTTTGCTTGTTTTTGGTTTATCACAATGATCAAAGGATACTAGTAGCATATAATACACAGGAGATAACTTCATTTTTGTCATTCTATAAATATTTTGCCTACTGAATCAAATCACAATCTAGTCCTAGATAAGAATCCTGTCTATAGACACATTTCTGAGATACAGATTTTGGCTTCTACCAAAATGCCCTGAGTTAAAATCTTTTTTTTTTTTTTACATTTGTAAAGGGAATCTTGCTTTTTTTATTTCACTTTGATCACAAAGAAGATTTTTCCTTTTTTAATATCTATTTATCCACTCAGAACTCAGAAATACAAATTAGTTATGTTAATTTTATTAACAGTACTCTGAAACATTAAGCAAGCTGAGTTTGCAGAAGTCCTAACTGTTGTTTTTGTTTCTTTTCATATTTTTAATTGCATCCTCCATGAGAATGCATAAGTAAGCCTCGGGTCTAATTTATGATAAATGCAATTAATTCAAATATTTAAAAATAATTAATAGCAGCCTAAAAAAGAGCAAAATTAATAAAATCTACAAACCAATTTTAAAAACTTCAACTATTGTCTTATTTGACTTGACCAACTCTAAAACATAAATCTCCACTAGCATACTTAAGAACGAGAAAGGGAAGGAAGAAAGAAGAGTTCAGTTTTTTCTTTAAAAAAATAAAAAACATAACCCTATGAGAGTGCAGTAGTTATTCCTCAAAGGGACTCAATGTACTGTCAAAAGGGTAATTTCTTTACTTCATCACAATTTAAAAGCCACAAAATGGAAAAAAAATGAGTTCTCATGCCAATATGAATACTCTTTCATTACCTGGAAGTTAATATTTTCATCACACACATATTTATATTAAATGTATATCTTATTTCCCCTACAATTTGCATCATTTTGTGTTATTCTACATCAATGATATATTTCCAGAAAAGGATTAAAATAATGTTGCATTTAGTGCTTCATCTTCAAAACTTCACACGAGAGCAGCCCGGGTGGCTCAATGGCTTAGCGCCGCCTTCAGTCTAGGGTGTGATCCTGGAGTCCCGGGATGGAGTCGCACATCAGGCTCCCTGCATGGAGCCTGCCACTCCTCTGCCTGTGTCTCTGCCTCTCTCTCTGTGTGTCTCTCATGAATAAATAAATAAAATCTTTAAAAAAAAAAAAAACTTGACATGAGAAGCCAAACTGTCAAAATTATTAACCCATTATTTTTCTGCAAAGGTAGGTTAATGTACATTAGTCATATACTAATGATTTGCCAGGGAATCTCATTAAAGAATGTATACAATATCCTGTTGGCCTACTGTAGTTAAAAATAATAAAATACTTCTTCTATAACAGAAGAAATTGCTGATATTAGGGAAAATTGTTTTCCAAGCACATTACCATCAGTGGACTAAGAAATCTCAACCATTCAGAGCAATCCCACTCACTAAAGGGTTAACATATGACATATCTATCATAGCCACTTCTTGAGAATAAATCATTTATGGTAATAGTTTTGTTGCTTGAACTATTTGCATAGGATCTCCCTCATTCAAGTCATTAGTAAATATCTTTATTTGTTTTCAAGGTTAGCTTAATGTATATATAGGTAACATTGCCACCTCATTCCCAATAACACAATTCACATTATACTTTGAAGCAGGGTTTCAATGCTTAGACTTTTGTGGGCAAAAAATACTAGAATGCCCAAAAGTCTGTTTCTGTGTCTATAAATTATTCTTCTGGTAATTTCCCAGATGTTTCCAGCTTGCCACAGCTAGTTGAATACAGGCTAGTAAAAGTCTCCTCATTTCCACCACCCCAAATCATTCATACAGTTAATATTGTAGAATGTCATAGACTTCTTTTTCAAAAAGAAGCTTCAAAGCAGCTCAGGGAATAGAACCAAAGGCTATGCATATCAAATATTTTATCTCTAAAGAAAAAGGAAAAATATATCAAGTATATCCCAACATAAAATATTTTATTAATGCTTTAAAGACATATATATCTATGGGAGTGTATTAAAAAGGTTCTGAAAGTGTTAATCACACCCAGCAATAATAGAAAGTCATATAACCCCCCAAATAATCATTCTTCTTGTGTCCATCAGAGGACTAATATCACAAAGCAACTAAGTGACCTGAAATCTAAGAAAAGACAGGCCCTTCTAAAGAGAAAGGAAGTGAGCTCTGGCTAAATTGTAGCTGAATGTGGGAACTGCTGACCAAAGAAGGGTCCATTTGCAGGTTCTTTTCAACCGACACTGGGCACCAAGGGAAAAGGCTTTGGGCAAGGCAAGAGACCAAAGAAATCCTTTCTCAGTACTATAGACCTGGGAAGGGTGCAACCACTGCTGTGAAGAAATCCCGAAGCTCCATCAGATGCCTCTCCCCTGTGGAATAAAACTCTTAGCCCAGTAGGCAAAGGGCAGAAAACCTATTGCTTCTAGGGCATAGATGAAGGCCCTTTGAATCTGAGGAAAGGGTAAAATAAAACGTTCCTGTTTCCCTGGAGAAAGAATAGAAAACCCAGACAGTGGATGGTCTCCTATTGCTGGAGAGGGGCTGAAAATTTTCAAACATAAGACCCACCATGGCAATTTGGCTGCCACATAGAAGAGAAGCAGGATCACTGAGAAAGCTCCCCATTGGGAACCAAAGACAGATGGCATGCCTAAAACCTAAGACTGGGCTAGGATATACAGAATCACCTTTGCTCCACCTCTAGGCCATAAAGAATAGCAAACACTCACAGTTTTCCATTAAAAGAAAGTTAACAAGATGGAGGCAAAACCCCCTCTTAAGCATTGGCACAAAGAAGGACAAAAGTAGAAGGTGGAGAAGAAACGTAACTCTGTAGCAACCCATACCATATATATAAGGTAATGGTAGAGAGATTTGCAGTTGGTTGTGCACAGAAGATAATCATAGCAACAACACACAAACACAAATCAGCTCACTCCTGAGTACTTGGATACAAACTCCAGCAATAATGACTTAGAAGAAAAAGCCTTGCCCATTTCTAGAGATATATTCTGCTTACTTTGGTCTTTACTGTTCTATGTATATATAAGCACTCAGAAGAAAAAAAAATCCCTTGTGAAGAGATGAAGGAATAAGCATAACCAGACCCAAGATGAAAACAGATATTGAAACTATCAGACAGAGAATTAAAAATATGTGCTCTTGGGTAGCTCTGGTGGCCCAGCGGTTTAGCGCCACTTTCGACCCAGGGCATGATCCTGGGGACCAGGGGTCGAGTCACCAGTCAGGCTCCCTGCACCGAGCCTGCTTCTCCCTCTATCTGTGTCTGTGTCTCTGCCTCTCTCTCTCTCTCTCTCTCTCTCTCTCTCTGTGTGTGTGTGTCTGTCGTAAATAGATAAAAAATCTTAAAAAAATAATAAATAAAAATATGTGCTCTTAATATGTCAATGGCTTTAAGTCAGTCGGAGGAAGACAAATACCGTATGATTTCACTCGCATGCGGAATTGAATAAATAAAACAAAAAAACATAGGGGAAAGGAAGAAAAAATAAAATAAGATGAAAACAGAAAGACAAACCATAAAACACCCTTAACTATAGAAATCTGAGGGTTAATGGAAGGGAGGTGGGTGGGAGATGGTGTAACTGGGTGATGCGCAGCATTAAGGAAGGGACGTGGTATGATGAGCACTTGGGTGTTGTATGCAACTGATGAATCCCTAAATTCTATCTCTGAAACTAATAATGTAGCAATATGTTAATTAAAAATGTATCAGTGGCTCTAGTTTAAAAAATGGACAAAATGTATTGAGAGGAGAATTTTAGCCAATACATGGAAAAATCTAGTGGAAATAATAGAAATAAGAAGCATGGTAACAAGATGAAAACCTTTGTTTTGTTTTTTTTTTAAGATTTTGTTTATTTATTCCCTGTGGGGAGCCCAATGCAGGACTCAATCCCAGGACCCCAGGATTAAACCCTGAGACGAAGGCAGATGCTCAACCGCTGAGCCACCCAGGAGTCCCAAGATGAATGCCTTTGACAGGCTCATTAGAAGACTCAATACAAGGCAGCCCGGGTGGCTCAGCGGTTTAGCGCCGCCTTCAGCCCAGGGCGTGATCCTGGAGACCCGGGATTGAGTCCCATGTTGGGCTCATTGCATGGAACCTGCTTCTCCCTTGCCTATGTCTCTGCCTCTCTCTCTCTCTCTCTCTCTCCCTCTCTCTCTTTCTATCTCTATCTCTCATAAATAAATAACCTTTAAAAAAAAGAAAAAAGAAAGAAGACTCAACACAACTAAGGAAAGAATCAGTAAACTGGAAAATAGGACAATAGAAATTTCATAAATCAAAGCACAAAGACAAAAAAATGAAATTAAAAAAACAACAGAAAGAGGATCCTAGAATTATCGAACAGTCCAAAATTTGTATAATTGAATCCTAAAGGAGAAGAAAGAAAGAATTAGGTAGAAGATATATTTGAGCACAAAATGGCCAAGAATTTTCCAAAAATGATGAAACACATCAAATCCAAAGTATGAGAGATAAAAAACTAGAACAGAAGATAGGTGAGAGGAATTTGGAGTATACAGTTATAAGTTTCTTATACTACACAAGAAGTAGTATAACATAATTTGAAGGTAGACTATTATTAAAGATGAATATTTAATACCCAGTAAAAATTCAAAGGGGTATAAATAAAATAGAATTGGTTTTTAAACAAAAATAATAACTCTCTATGGTAGAGTTTATAACCTGTCATACATGTAAAAGCAACAAAAGCAACCACTAAAATATGAAGAGTTCTTTAGATTTAAAAAGCATATCAGCGGTTGCTTGGGGATGCTAGTAGTTAAGGGGTTGACAGTTTGCATGGAGTCCAGGCAAAAATGCATGAAGTAATGGAGTGATGGATATGTTCACTATTTTGATCGTAGTGATGGTTTCATGTGTACACACATACCAAAACATACCAATTGTGCCTTGAAATATTAATTTATTTATATCAATTATACCTCAGTAAAGCTGTTTTTAAGCAACTCAAGCAAGCAAACAGCCTATTTAAAAAAATGAGCAAAATATTTGAACAGACACTTCCCCAATGAAAGTATATAAATCCTCAAACAAAACATGTTCATGAAAAGATGCTCAGCACCCGTAGTCATTAGGGAAATGCATGTTAAAAGTACATTGAAAATTAAATTAAATTAAATTAAAAATATAAAAAATTAAATTAAATTAAAAAAAAACTACATTGGATGTCCCTTCACACTCCTAAGGTGTCTGAAACATTGAGTGGTGATGAAGATTCCAAACAACTGGAACTCTGATACATTGTTGCTAGAAATAAAAAATTACACAACCACTCTGGAAAACAGTCTGGCAGTTTCCTGCAAAGTTAAACATACTTATCATAAGACACAGGCAAACACAGGTGTTCCTAAGGTATTTTATCAAAGAGAAATGGAAGCCTGTATTCTTACAAAAAAGCTATACATGAATGTTTCTGGAAACCTTCTACATGTCCCTTGAGAATGGATATACAAACTGAAATGCCCATATACAAGGGAACACTATTTAGAAATAGAAGGGAACAAATTGATACATACAACAACACAAATGAATCTCAAAAATATTTTACTTAGTAAAAGAAACCAAATGCAATGGAACATTTACTATATGACTCCATTTATATAAAATTCTAGAACAGGCAAAGCTAATCTATGGAATAGCAAATAGATTGGGGGTTGCTCAGGGCTGGGGATGGGAAGAAAGTGGATGAAAAGCAGCACAAGAGATCTTTTCAGAAGGTTAGTATTATTCTAAATCTTGATTGTCGTAGTAGTTACATGAGTATAGAAATTTTGTCAAAATTCATCGGGCTGTATGTACAAAAATGAGTGCATTTTATTTTATGTAAGATTCACTTTAATAATGTATCTTTCAAATTAAAAAAGGAAATTTAAGGTCATAGTGGTAGTCAGTGAGGGTAAAGAAATCATCCCAGTATCTTTTATCTACACCAAACCCTACACTTAACTTTTTTTTAAAGATTTTATTTATTTATGTGAGAGAGAGAGAGAGAGAGAGAGAGCATGCACAAGCAGGTAGAGCAGGAGAGGGAGAAGGAGGCCAATGTGGGCTCCATCCCAGGACTTCCTCACACTGCAATCTCCTTTTAAAGGTCTGATCAGAAGTAAAGATTAAAAAGGTTTTAAACTACATTTTCAAAGTCTTAGCACTAAAGAAAAGGCCGTTTTCTGGGCTGTGCATTCCATTTAATAGAACTATCCATTCATATTCATCCTCTTAACCTCCCAAGAATGAAATGCTTGATAATTTCAACATAAGGAACACCACCAGAAGGCTTCATCTGTTGAGAATCAGTACGTTAACTTTCAAAAGCAGGATTCAAATTAATATGGACACTGACAACTGTGTCAAAGAGCAAATAAAATATGCATAGAAGAGAGATTGGAAAAACACACCCCAAAATGTCAACTAAGTTGCGGTACTATGGGTGATTACTTTCTCTTCTACTTGTTGGTATTTTACTGTTTTTATGATAATGGATTACTTTGTGATAAAAATGAGTAAAAATTATCGGAAATTAAGCACATTTCTCATTGCCCCACATATCTCTTTATCTGAAAGTTTCACGCACCTGACACTGACAATATTTTAAGATGAGCAGAACACATATGCTTTTGCTAACTTCTGAATATCTTTCCTAATTTTGAAAAGGGAGTTTTCCTGCCTAGAGTTTCTATTTTCTAGCACAAAGCTTGACTTGAGCAGCTGTATAAACACATATTGAAAATCCATACATTGCCAATAGAAAGTCAAGCAGGGGCAGAGAGCATACTCTACAGGCATCTGCCCTTAGATCCTCCTCCCCAAGGACATTGACCTCTGAATAGCGTTGACAGGGCAGGTCATTCATCTATCCTAACACGGCTCTCCTACCAGCATTTCCCTTGACTTCCTAGAAGAGTAGGGCGGCCAGTCCACCCTCTTAACCTTCTAAGGAGCTGCCAAATTACTCATCACAACCAGACCTAGGAACAGTTTTCCTTATTTTTTTATACTCAAATTTCTACACATTTTTTTATACTATCTTACAAACCCCAAATCTGCCTTGTAAGGCGAGAGCCTGAAATTTCGGTGCTCAATCTACAGGTAACTAATATACATCCCATGATATTCTTTATGGTCTCTGGTCCCTAATATGAGCTCAGACTGTTACACCAGGTAATTACAAACCAGAAGCAAATGACTTACTGGGCGAGGGAGGTTAAGACCGGCAAACAACCAAAAGGAAAGAACATAGCCTCAGCACTTTTCTTTATGAAGCCAAACTGTATTTGCTTCCCTTTTTTATGAATATAAAAGAAGACATTGCAAGCTCAGGTGGAGGTCTGTTTGATTGCTTCAAAGCCATTCCAGACCATCAAGGCAACCCCGTGTCATCTACACTTTAATATTGATATGGGATTCTAAAGCAAACCCCAAAGCATGCCACTGTGAATTGTGTCTTCATTACTTTCTTAGTCCTCTCTGACTTGTCTGGCCTTAATAAAGTCCTTGTCTCCCTCTTCATCCCTGTTTTTAACATTGATATTATTGGCTCCTTTGTGATTGCTTCTGTAACAGACTAATATGAGAATTGGAGATGATTTATATAAAAATTCAATAAATAGTTATTATTGTTGTTTTCATTAGTACCATGATCTACCTGTATCTTCCCCCTCTCTGGTCCCCAAAACCTTGTTTTCCATCCTATCAAATTTGAAATCTTTTTATGCATTCTAGACCCTTGCTGCTCAAAGTGCACCCGCAGACCAGCAGCATTGGTGTCACCTAGGACTTTGTTTGAAATGCACTATCTCAGGCCCAAACCAAGCCCGCGAAATCACAGTCCACCATTCAGCAAGATGGTCCGTATGCACTCCGTACTAGAAAAGCATGGAGCTAGAGCGCTCATAGTTGGGGCCATTTTGCTTGTTTCAGTTTTCCTCTAATCTTCACTCTGCCTCTAATATCAGCGAACTAAACTTGGTAGTCTTTCCTGGTTTGTGTTTTTCCCACACACTGTCTGACATTGCTAAATAAACTCAGTATCCTTGCCCCTTTTTTATAACTGTCCAGATTTTACTAGTTATTCAAGGCCCGACTCTAGGTCAACTTTTTCTTTGATGAAGAATTCAGAAACATTGTTTGACTTTGTTCTCTGACCTGACATCAGCACTCACTGCCTTTGCCAGACATAGATGGCACTTAATTTTGCTGAAGATATCATATTATTACAGACTGTCTTTTTTCTGCTTTATGCCTACTAGTTTCGTGTAATAGTTGCATTCCCACAAAAAGACTGTAGAGACCATATCTTACAGCCTCTATTCAGGATTACTCTTACCTGTGGTACTTAGAAAAATACCTTGGATGGATTGAGGCTAAGTTTCTCAGACATCAAACAATAATAAAAATGTGAACTCTAGAAAAATGGCAGTATGTTTAGAAACATTACACTTTTTCAATGAGCAAAAATTTCACCTTCTAAGTTATTCTTATAACTGGAAACTTAAGGAGCATGGGCATACTCTCCAATTCTGTGACTTCTCTTTGGTACTTTCTTGTATTTTCCGGCTGTTGGTGGAAGTTTTCACTCTTCACCCATTCTTCTGAGTTCAGTGAGCATCTTTATGACCATGACTTTGAACTCTTTATCAAAGTCATATATCACTTAATCTGTGTTTGATTAAGGTCTTTTTCTAAAGTTTTATCTTATTCTTTGTTTGGAACTTATTCCTGTTCCTTCATTTGCCTGACTCTGTTCCTTTCTATGAATAGGATAAAACAACCATCTCTTCTCTGCCACTTGCCCCTCAGCCCCAGGCTCTACCATGAGCAGAAACAAGGGAGCCTTGCCCATGCACAGGCCAGCATCCCCGCATCAGCCACCTCCAAGCTGGGCCTGCCTTCCAGAGTCTTATATTCCAGCCCTCTGTATTTAAGAGTGGATTTTATCTTCTAAATCTGCATTTACTAGAAATGCAGTTCTATAATAATCGTTCCCACTTAATTGTTGTATCACCAGGGAACTGTTACTATGTAATATTTTTCTTGGACTATAAGATTTGAAAGTAAAATAAAGGCATTATAAATTATATATTACCTTACTTTTATGCCTAATATAATTTTTACATGAAGAAAAAAATCATTATCAATTTTTAGTTGGTACAGAATGAAATAAAAGTCCTTAAGCAGAAGGCATGTAAGCTGACTTTATCACTCAAAATATGTTTGTTTTGTTTTGTTTCATTGAATTCCTTCAAGTGATACATGTATGTATGTGTGTGAACATTATGTGAGCATCATGTGAACATCAACTTTCAGTTAATAGGCTGTACTATTTCTTTTTAGTAGACATGTTATCCAAGTATAGCATGAAGTGCACAAATATTAAGTGTACAGCTCAGTGAATTTTTTACTAGGTAAACACATCCATGTAACCACCATCTAGATTAAGAGAGAGAATATTACAAGCACCCTAAAAGACTCTTTTATGTTCCTTCCTAGTGCTTACTGCCCTCAAAGGCAACCACTAATCTGACTTCTATCTCCAAAAATCAATCTGCCTATTGTTGCAGTTTATAGAATGTGAAATAACAGGATACACTTATTTGCATCTGACTTGTCTTGCTCAAAATTACATTAGATCCATCTATGTCTATGTGGCTTGTTAGTGGTCTCTTCTTTTTTTATTGCAGGTACTATTTCCTTGAATAAACCTAACAGTGTATACATCCAGTTTACTGTAGGTGGGTATTTGGCTTGTTTCTGATTGGGGTTATTATAACTCATGCTACCATTAATTTTCTTATAAATGTTTTTCGTCACAAGCTATACTCATTTCTATTGGGTATATTCCCAAGAATAGATGTGTTGGATTGTAGGGTTATACATATATTTATGTAGCTACTACCAAGTTATTTTTGAAAGTGATTATGCCAACTTACACTTCAACCAGCATCATATGTTAGAGTTGTTCCACATCACTATCAACATCTAATATTGTAAGGGGATGGGGTTTCTTTAATTTTAGGCATTCTGGTGGGAATGTACCAATATCTCTTCTTAGTTTTAATTTGAATTTGTTGCATTTTGAGCAACTTGTTATATGTTTATTGACCATTTTGATTATCTTCCTTGAACATTTTTTACTTGGATTTTTATTTATCTCATTGATTTGCAGGATTTTTTTTCTGGATACATATCCTTTGTCTATGTACTAACTTTCATGAAATATGTCACTTAGTAAACATTCTTAAAATCTCAGTGGCTTAGAACTACAAATATATATTCCATACTCACTTAATCTGTTGCTTGCAGGTCTGTTCAGTTCTTCTGGACTCTGTTAGGCCAAGCTGGGTTCAGCTTGGCTTGGCTCACTTGGCTTTGTCCATCTTTCATTCTAATAAAGGAGTGATAATTGGATCCACTACTTGGGATACCCTGTTCTCTCATATTTGAAGGTTAGAGCAAGAGGTGGTGCTGGCATAAACTATTAATGACTCTAAAAACAACTATTGTGAGGGCTCTTGGGATGCTCAGTTGGTTGAGCACTCCACTCTTGGTTTGGGCTTAGATCATAATCTCAGGGTCCTGGGATGGAGCCTTGCAGTGGGCTCTGCACTCAGCTGGGAGTCTGCTTGAGATTTTCTCCCTGTTCCTCTGCCCCTCCTCCCACTAGTGTTCACTCACTCTCTCTTTCTCTCTCAAATAAATAAACAAATAAATACAAAACACCTATCAGTCATGGAAAACATCATGTCCCTTTAGACACCATTGGCCAGAACAAATCACAAGATCAAGCCCAAAGTCACTGGGACAGGGAAGTACCCTCTCCCTAGAAGAGAGGATTAAGGGGACCAGGGAAAGCAGGATGAAAACAGTGAACAAATAATAAAGTGTACCACAGTTGGAAGTGTATTACAAAGACTTCTCAATCTTCCTTAATAATGTCTTCCAATAAACATAAATTTTTAATTATAAGGAAGTGTAATTTAACAAATTTTTATTTCTGATTTGTACTTTTTGTATTTAATTAAGAAATTTAATCTCATAAGAACATTATGAGAACAGTATTCTTCTATGTCAAGGACTGGCACCATTTCTGTAAAGGACCAAATAGTAAATATTTCTGCTTTGTAAGCATATGCTGTCTCACAACCATTCAATCCTGTCACTGTAGCACAAAAGCAGTTAGAGACAATATACAATTGAATGGGTGTGGATGTATTCCAGTAAAACTTTATTTACCAAAATAGGTGGCAAGCTGGATTTGCTGAACCGTGTTCTAAGATATCCTCTAGATGTTTTATTGCATTCACAATTAATATGTCTGGAATTGGTTTTTTGTGTTTGATATGAAATAAGGGAACAGTCATATTTTAGATATGTACATCCAATTGACCTAGTATCATTAATGGCAAAGACACTTTTTCTAATGTGTGAGAGAAATGTCTTTGTCATTAATCAAGTGATTATATGTGCAAGTAAATTTAACAATTTTGATCTTTTTCAAATATTTATCTTCTCTCGTTGACCCTCTAGATTTCTATATGAATTTTAACAGCCTTTTTATTTGCAAATACACACATACACACACACCTGCTAGAATTTTTATTGGTATTGGATTTTTTTTAAATACACATGCATTGGAAGGGATTGAAAACTTCTCAGTAGTTTTCCAACATATGGATATATATATTTAGTTAGTTTTTTAAATTTCTCCCAGTAATAATTTGTAATTTTCTGTGGAAGATATGCATATTTACCAGAAGAGAACATTTTGTAATGTGAAACAGTCAATACAACCGGAAGGTATAATAACCCTAAATATATATGCAGCTTAGAATATAGCTTCTAAGTATATAAAGGAAAATGTAATAGAATCAAAAGGAAAACCAGACCCATAATCATAGCTGGAAATTTTAGATCTCTCTGTAAAAATAAAAGAGTTGAATAACGAGATTATCAAACACATCATAAACATATACTGGATCATAAAACAATTCTCAAGTGTGTCCTGACTAGCTACTGAGTGTTCTGTGTGTTCTGACTAGAGTGCAATACATTGAAAAATTAATAGAACAAACTTAACTATGTTTATCTAATCTTAGTAGAAGAACTATATCAACTTTGTTTTGGTTAGTACTGGGATGGTAAACCCATTTCATCCTTCTACTTTGAACTTTTCTATAGTTTTATGCTTAAGACATGCCTTATTGTGGCAGGCTATGGTTGATTTTTGCTTGTTTAAAATCCAGCCTGGCAATCACAGATTTTTTAAGCTAATGTAGTCTAATTAAAAGTATGTAGTCTGTTTCTTTTTAATGTAATTACTGATATTAAATTACCAACCCATTTTCTTTCTTTTTTTTAAATTAGTTTCAACAGTAGAATTTAATGATTCATCAGTTGCATACAACACCCAGTGCTCATTACATCAAGTGCCCTCCTTAATGTCCATCACCCTGTTACTCCATCCCCTCACCCTCTTCTCCTCCAGCAACCCTCAGTTTGTTCCCTATAATTAAGAGTCTCTTATAGTTTCACCTCCCTCTCTGTTTTTTTTTCAATTTTTCCTTCCCTTCCCCTATCTTCATTTGTTTTATTTCTTAAGTTCCACATGTGAGTGAAATCATATGGTATTTGTCTTTCTCTGACTTACTTCATTTAGCATAACACCATCTAGTTCCATCCACATCATTGCAAATGTCATTCTTTTGATGGCTGTGTAATATTCCATTGTGTATATATACCACATCTTCTTTATCCATTCATTTGTCGATTACCAACCCATTTCCTATCTCATCTTCTTTTTTTCTTTCTTTTTTGCTCTCCTTTGGATTATTTAAGTATTTTTATTATTTTAAATTAACAGTATGTGTATTGACTCTCTGCCCTTTTTATGCTACTATGATTACTTATCATAATTCTACCTAAATTTTAAAGACCACTTTAAATACATCATTATTATTATTGCTTATAAAAGTCAATATACATATAGTTCGTTGTTTATCTTTTCTGGTGCTCTTCCTTGCATTTTTATTCATCTATCTGCTATCCTTTTTCCTTTACTCAGAAAGCTCCCTTAAGCATGGCTTTCAAGTGTGGACCTTCTGGCTATGAATGCTTTCCATTCTTATTTGTGTGAAAGTATCTTTATTTTGCTTTAATTTTTGAAGAATATTTTCTCTGAGGGTGCCTGAGTGGCTCAGTTGGTTAAGCATCCAGCTGTTGCTTTTGACTCAGGTCATGATCTCAGGGTTGTCAGATCAAGCCCCACATCAGGTTCTATGTTCAGCAGAGAGTCAGCTTGGGATTCTCCCTCCCCCTCCCTCTGTTCCTCCTCTAACCTCTCTTTAAAAATATACATTATTTTCCCCTCTGGATATAGCATTTGAGATTGATAATTATTTTCTTTCAGCACCTTGAAGATATCATCTTTTCTGATTTTCCTGATTTCTCTTCAATTCAGCTGTTGCTCCTTTAAGGGTTACAACTCTTTGGGAGGAGGGGCCTGCTTTTAAAATTATATTTCTGTCTCTAGTTTTCATGTTTACTATCATATATATAGGTATTGGCTTCTTTATATTATCCTGTTGGGGGTTTGCAGAACTTCTTAAATCTATAGCTCAATGGAACCAGCACTTCTGGAAACTTTGAGTGAATATATCTTCAAATATCTTGCTTCATTTTGAGATCCCAATTACATATGCATTAGGACTCTTCACTATGTCCCATTTGTCTCTAATTTTTTTGTTTTTTTTTTAAATCCTTGTTGCATTTCACGTTTCAATCTGGGTATTTTTGAATTTTGCTCTTTCATCCTTATAAACTATGTTAAACCCAAGGAATGAATTTCTAATTTTAATCATTATATTTTTCAATTCTAGAATTTTTTCTTGATTCTTTTTCTTTTTTAAAAAGTCCAGTTCTCTGGTAAATTTTCCATCTTTATTTTCTTGAACATATTAATCTTAGTTACTTTAATGTCAACCTGATAACTCCACAATTTCTGGGTATTCTATTGTTCTGGTTCTATTGAATGTATTTATTTATGATTTTTGGTCATTTGGTTTTATTTCCTAGGATGTCTGATAATTTTGATTGAATGTCAAACATTGTCTGGGAAAAGATACAAAGGATCTGGATGAGATTATCTTTTACGAAAAATTTAATTTTCTTCTGGCAGAAACTGTCTGGGAGGATTACTCTGACCCACTCAGGGCTATATAATTTCTGTTTGCTCTCATTTCTAGGGCATAGACATTCAGGAGATCTCAACTGAAGTCCTGGGCGTGTCATAGTCGGCCCTCCATAGTTGACCTGAAACCAAATTGTGTCTCTCCAGAATCCTGAGACTGCCAAGTCTTTGCTTTGTGCTTTAGCAATGGTTTTCTATTTTGTTTCCTGGTCTCTTGCTTTTGGCTTCACTCAATATAGTTTCGTAGTTATGCACATCTCAAGGGGAAATTCCGTGTAGTTCATTGGGCTTGCTTCTTTGCAGTGTCTTTTATCCAGAATCTTGGCCCCTTCAGTCCTGGCTATCCTAGTAACCCTAAACTTCAACTTCTGGCTGCCCAGCCTGCTGAAACTGATGTAAGCTCTAAACTAATGCTTTCAGTTCAGCCTTTATGCACAATGCTTGGAATCAACACTCTCTAACCCTAAACAACTGTAACACTAATCCTAACAAATGGAATAAAAGCAGATAAGGTGTGGCTTATCTAGGCGTGTTTCCCTTTTTTCTGGCTGCTTTAGTTGCTCTAATACCTTCAAGCAGTTGTTTTCCGTGTGTGTGTGTGTGTGTGTGTGTGTGTGTGTGATCATGCTGTTTTTAAATTTACCATTTATATTTGTTCTGTAGATGGGCTAGTCTGTCATGGACACAAGCAAATATCTCTGCTATTTCCTTTCATTTTATACCTGGCCAAATGTATGCATTCATGTTTTATCCCTATACCCTAAAAGAACTTAGGTTGTTGATCCCTGTTCTTTTTGAGCTGTGCGATGAATGAGTACTGAGTTGGAATTGTGTCTCTCTCCATATGGAAGTGTCAAGCATTCTGCCCTTTGGACATATCAACATGATTACTTTCATACTCACCAAAAGTTGTATCCTAAAATCTGTTGAAGTACAGATTTTCTAGCAAAATCTGTTTTCTTTATATTTCTATTGATTTAAATGCCTTTACTATTGTAATGAGCCTTTGAGTTCAATTAGGAAAGTTAAAAAGTAATAATTATAGCCTGAAACCCAGGGCATGGGTTATGGGGTGGTAAGAATTAAGGACATTAATTATTGTTGATACATAGACTAAACACTGAAATAGCTCGGTTTTATGTCACTTATGTGTCTTACCCTTTATATATCCAATCAGGATGTATCTTTATCCCCTGACCAGTCTGACCCAATTCCTCATCTCTCTCCTCTTTTTCCTATGCTGCCATGGCAGGCTTTCTCCGTCCCTTGTCGACTTAATGTGTGTGAGGGCTGTAAAAAGAAGCTAAGTAGTTCTGGCACAGTAAAAAAGTGTGGAGGCAGTGCTGAACAGCCAGAGGACACAAGAGCTCTACCATATTATACTGTTTGTCACTCTGATGTGAACAATGGCTGTGAGGTTATTAAACAGATTTTCCTGGGTTTTTCTTCTCATTAGGATTTTGGCATTCTCTCCCCATGCCTTTGTCCCAGGTTTCTTTCCATTGTAACCTCTTAATTATAATGCAGGCTTGAGAAGAGGAAGCACCCACTGGAAACCAAGCAGTGGTTCAATTGTTCAAAGCCACTTGGGTATTCATTTGTTTATTTGTTCCTAGGTTTACAATTCAGCCCTGTTAACTCATGGAAACTGCTCTGGGACAGATTTAAATCAAAACAGACAGTTTCCATTTTTGCTCTGAAAATCAAATGGGAAGATTTGTTTTAAATAGATGGTTAGTGGCTTGCCCCAACACACTTGGAATGTGTGTTTACTTTTTAGATACAGGATAATGTATTTTTTTACAAGTCCAAACGCTTCTGACAAAATAAACAAAAAAAAAAACACACCTTATGTGTTGAATGAACTATAGTGAAAAATTGAAAGGACAACGCCTTTCTGCACAAATACAAGTTTCTTAGCTGGAACAATAAAGTTTCCTTGAAAATTTATGATAAATAAAACTTTTTATATAGGACCTTCTGTCAAAAAAAGAAAAAAAAATCTTATTCTTTAAGCAGGTCATTCTACTTACTGGTATGAATATTTCAATATGTAAAAATAATTCTAATTTAAAATTATATTTGGGTTTTAGTTTTAAGTCTATAAACTGTGTTTCTAAGTGATGTTCAAATTCTTAGCATTCTATTGACTAAAATCTACTTAGTAGCCATAATATGCCTTGATAATAGCACATGAGGTTTATTCTGACAAATTCCTCTTTAAAAAATAGTTAACATGCCTTTAGGTTTTTTGGGGATTTTTTTTCATGTTTGTGTTGAAAGAGTACCAGAATTGAATTTGAAATAGCTCACTACTCAAAAGGATTGGAATAAGCATTGGTAACAACCAGTGTAAAGGTTTAACTTTATCCTATAATCAGTGAATTATTTCATCTCTATTGACAATGTGTTTGTCAATATGTTTCTATTAGAGACAGAATCTTATCTTAAAAGAGCATACCAGGAAGCGGGGTGGGGGGGGAGGGATAACTTGCAGGAATATGTTTTTAAAACAGATCTTTATTATTGAGATTAAAACAATTTAAAGCTGTGCAAAGTATTCTATAGAAGTTAAACAAAATTTATGGCACAATTTTCAACCTCAACAACTTAAAGTCTACACAAGTTTTGTCTGTATGGGACTCCAAAGGACCTGCTCACATCCATGGATTTCTTTATTGCTTCTCTCTGTACAATCCCACCTTCTCCAGGGAGCTCCTATGATCAAGTCAGAAATGAAGCAGCATAAAGAATTAGCATTTTTCAAGTCTCAAATTCAATCCACAGAAGCTTCCCTTTCTAGAATCCAGGGCTGTTTAAGCAAATACCACTTTGTCACCCCAATTTTCTTGGTATCAGACTGTTCCATACTGTTTGAAGTCTGCAGGCATAGATACAGAAGTGGTTTGAACAACTTGATTACATATAGCAGTTTGAATGTAGGTACCAAAACAATATTTGAAATATGAGTGTGAGGGGCACCTGGGTGGTTCAGTCAGTTGAGAATTCAACTCTTGATTTTGGCAAAATTCATGATCTTGAGGTCTCTGCATTCAGCAGGGAGTCTGCTTGAGATATTCTTTATCTCCCTCTCCCCCACCTGGTCCTTTTTTCTCTCTCTAAAAATAAATAAAAATAAAATCTTAAAAAAGAAATATGTGTGTGTATTTGGTTATTATATTTTTTAAAGGTTTGCATGGTTGTTTTGTTTTTTGCTCCTAAATACCTGACTAATCTTTGATATATTCCAATGGGCTGTTATGATCAGATTGCTCACCTTTGCCCATGTGGCCACTCCAAAAAAAGGAGGCTCCATGGAAATAGGACTCACATCCAACCTGTGGCATCCTGTTGATCTACTTTGACCCTTGTAGGAAATGTTTTCTTTTCTCTGGGCTAACAAAAAATGATCCATCTTTTTGAGGACTTATAGGATGACAACCCTCCTCCCTTTCTCCAAAAGTGGTAGAAAAGTGATCGATCATCTTCCTTTGATCAGGATGCTCCTTTTTCTTTCTTGCCAGGCCTCAGAGGTACATAGCTTTATCCAAACCCTGTGTCTCTGTGTCTGCCCATCTGAAATTAGAGAAAGAATCAACTATAATTCTGGAACTAAAAAAAAAATTGATTTTAACCAAACTAATAGAAAAGATAAACAAGACAGATATTTCCTTTCTTTGAGTTGGATACTAATAAATACTGCAGCACCTGTATCCCTAGAACTTGGGACTCTGGGGAAACAAGTTTTATTGCAGAATTCCAGATTTCATCCAACAGGTGAATTAAAATTTTGGATGTTGATGAGCCTATCCATTATCACAGAAATCGTACTGCATGAGGGTGATAATCTGTGTAACTCTGAATAAAGCTTCTCTTCCAGCATGTAGCACTGTAAAAAACAATCTAGTGTGAAAATCAATATCAATCTAAGAGATATGAGCCATGTTCGTTACTGAGAATGTATCATTGAATGCCACTATTCTGTTTTCCCTCAGCCATGCTCCCTAGGCTGCATGCCTGTCTGTTTTAAAGCTAGTTTATAAATATAGATTCCTTTTAGAAAAGAAGAGGATTCATTTACTTTAGTTCAGGTGCCCTATTTGGAGCCACTCTTTATAGGTAGGGTTTCAGCTGCTGGGGGATTTCTCTTAAGTTCTATGACCATTGTCACAAGAAGAAGCAGCACTTGGTGATGGCCACTTGTCATTCAGCTACTTTATCAAAATTCCAGGGGTATGGCTACCTCTTGATAAATACAAGGCTTTTTCATTCCTTTCACCCTCTCCTTCTCTCTCTACATTAATTGTGGTTTTCTTTGCATTTGACAAATGCTTGTGCAACATTCTTTACTGTATTTTTTCCTTGTTGGTATTTAAATCAAAAGTTGATGATTCTTAAAGTGACACCTTTTGCCCATATAATATTTCTTATTTATATTTATTATTATATGGGCAAAAATATAAATATTTAAGAGGTTAAATATTTAGAATAAAAGATTACATCAATAATGTTAACACTTGCTCCTTAGGAACAAAAAAACTAAAACTGCTTCAATCCCTTAAATGTAAACTTTCTGAACTTGCATTCTTCTTTAGCCCCCCACTCTTTAAGGTCATGTCAGAATGGAAAGCCCGAGACCAAAATAAGATTTTATTTATTTATTCATGAAAGACACAGAGAGAGAGAGAGAGAAGCAGAGACACAGGCAGAGGGAGAAGCAGGCTCCATGCAAGGAGCCCAACGGGGGACTCGATCCTGGGTCTCCAGGACCAGGCCCTGGGCTGAAGGTGGCGCTAAACCACTGAGCCACCCGGGCTGCTAAGACAAAAATATATGTTGATATTACTTGGTGAGGAGAGAAAAGTTCTAGAACCTAAGTATTTTAGCTCTGTAGATGATCAGAGCCAGTTTCCTAGGCATATGACCTGGGCAGTCACACAAGATCCCATAGTCGGATCCATGCTTGTTGAAATGCTCTCCTGTCACCATTTGAAATTCCTCATAATTTTTGAACAAGGAATCTTACACTTTTATTTTGCACTAGGCCCCACAAATTATGTAGCCAACCATGGTTATAATTTTCCTTGTGCCTGGCAAATAGAGTAACAGTATGCCCCAATTTGCTCTGGGCAATCATAGGTTATACCTGTTGTCTGTAATAGTGATTTCGTGGCATCTTCCCTTCACTCCTAGAAATACTCTCTAGTTCAGAAAATAAAATATATGGTCATCTATAAAAGAAAAAAAATGAATGGCTGAATAAAAACTGAAAATGAGCTGTGATTAGAAGTCTGTGCATAGGGGCGCCTGGGTGGCTCAGTGGTTGAGCATATGCCTTTGGCTCAGGTCGTGATCTCTGGGTCTTGGGATTGAGTCCCGCATCAGGCTCGCCGCTTCTTCTTCTGCCTGTGTCTCTGCCTCTCTCTCTGTACCTTTCATGAATAAGTAAATAAAAGATTTTTTAAAAGAAAGTTTGTGCATATATATATATATATATATGGGCCAAAAAGAGTTGGCCAATTGTTTAGTTTTACCTAGAACCCTATTAATGTAATTCTTCATGAAAAATGGTTGCAGAGTACCTATGACATGATATATGCTGCACCAGGATCATACTTATAAAATTTGAAAGTTCTATATTCACATCATTCTAAGATGTTATTATTTAAAGGTTGGAATTATCAGATCAATATATAGTGTGATCAAATACACAAACACAACAATCTGCTAAAAGGACACACAAGGTAGAGGAAAGCACTGGATTGCTTGAAGTTTGGTAGTTCAAATGGAGTTCATAATTGAGGAAGGCCTTGTAAATACCTTTCTGTAGATGTAAAATATGTGTCCTTGTTTACAAGACTGCTTTGGTCTCTTGATATAGACTCCATAAGAGAGACTTTTCCAACCTAGAAATTAGCAGGATATTTTGCAGGGGTGACAAAAGGAGAAAGGAATTTTTGCATATGGTAAACCGAAGAGAACACAGATCTTTTTGCTCAGTACTAAAAGAACTTTATTTTTCTGCTCCTCTGCCTCCCTTCTTTTTTTCCCATCACGTTGAAGAACCAACTCAGAAGGATACCTTTCTATCTTACCTTCTTTCCCCCACTCCTCTTACATTACCTTCATTGGAAATAAAGTACATTTTGATTGATTAGAGTGAAGAAAAGTAGTTCATAGAAATCATTGGAGATTTTTTTTTAAAGACCACTTATTTTAATAAATGTCTATTTCAACTTTTTTACAGTAGAATAAATGTCTTGATGACTGTAGATATGTAAGGCTGTTTGTTAGCATCCAGAACCACAACAATGATGGTCTTCCTGACGGGTGTGTAGTCTTCAGTAATTATAAGGGATTACTTGTCTGAAACCGCTGTTAAACCAGCAGGACTGCATTTATGCATCCATCATTTTCAGGATTGTTGGTAACCTGGGCATATTTTCCCCAAATAACTTTGTCTCCTTGTGTCACAAGGCCCAACTCACTCACGTTCACTTCAATGACAGTACCTTTGGTAATAACACCCAAAGTTGTATATAGTGGGGATGAGGGATTCTTTTTTACACCAAGTATTGACAGGCAAAAGGTGGCTTTCAATTCAGGATGTGTTACATGGGCCTTTTTGAAACATAAGCCCATTGGCCTAATGAATCTCTCGTATTTAGGTGGTTTTCTAGTAAAGCCGCCTCCAACAAAGCAGACTTTAGTGACCATCCTCTTCCATGCTTTCTTTTTTCTCTTTCCTGTTCGAATGACTTTAATACTTCTGTTTCTCCCTGAGCACGAACTTTGGGTAAAGGAGCTTCCCACTTTCCCGCTTTCTCTTTTCGCTTTTGTTTAATCATATTGGAAAGTACTTTAGCTCGGGACTGCCCCTCCCTGTCCAGTAGATATGCAGGTACTGCTCCCTGCGGAGTCTTTTCATCATGCTTTTGTTTGGTGTTTCTCTTTTCATGCATCTTGATAGTCTTTTTCATTTGTATTTTCTCAGCATGGCGCTGTTTATGGTAGAGCTTAGCTTTCAGACCAATCATCTTTTTTGCTTTTTTTGAACGTTCATGAGCCTCTCGACCTTCTTTCTTTCTCTTTTTCTCATGGTAATCCAAACGATAGCCATAGCCTTCCAGTGTAACTCAATATATTCATTTTGTGGCCTGGTGACTGCTGCCTGGCGCCTAGAGGCTCTCTAGCTTCGGGCTCCTGGCCCGCGAGCTCCGAAATCATTGGAGATTTTGTAACCAAACTAGTTTGTTTTGAGAGCCTTATTATTTTGTTATTCTTTTTATTCTTTTTTAATAGATTATATCTCACAATTTGCAATACAAAGCATTGTCTTCTCAAAGTGGTATTAAAATATATATAGTACACGCTATAAAGCTGAGATAGATTTCTACTGATAAATAGGAAAGGAAAATGGGATATTGAAAGGATGTCTGCACTCCTATGTGTATTGCATCATTATTTACAGTAGTCAAGATATGGAAATATTGTAAATGTCCATCAACAGATGAATAGATAAAGAAATTGTGGTATGCATACAATGGCATATTATTCAGCCATGAGAAAGAAGGAAATCTTGCCATTTGTGACGACCTGGATAGAACCTGATAACTTTATGCTAATAAGTTCTGTAAAAACAGAGAATAGAATGGTGATTAACAGGGGCTAAAGGGTAGGAGAAGAACTGGGGTGATGTTATTTTAAGGGTATAAACTTGCAACAAGTGGATAAGTAAGTCCCAGAGATTTAATCCAAAGCATAGTGATTATATTAACAATACTGCAGTCTAAACTTCAAAGTCGCTAAGAGAGTAGATCTTAATTGGTCTCACCAAAAAAAAAAAAAAAAGAAACAATAATTGTGTGACGTAATAGAGATGTTAGCTAAGGCTGTGGGAGGTAATCATATTGCAGTATATAAATGTATCAAATTAACATGTACATCTTAATGTTACATGTTCACTATATAGTTAAGAAAAGAAAGATTTTTTAAAAGGTCATTTTAAGATGTATTCTCTTGAGCGTAAGTTTGCCATTTCAGAAAAACTTTTCAATCAACTCTTCTGCCTTTGGCTCAGGGCGTGATCCCAGGATCTGGGATCAAGTCCCACATTCGGCTCTCTGCAAGGAGCCTGCTTCTCCTTCTGCTTGTGTCTCTGCCTGTCTCTCTGTGTCTCTCATGAATAAATAAATAAATAAATATATTTTTTAAAAAAATGGTAAAATGCTAAAGTGCCCATTCCTTTCACCTAATAATTCACCACATCCTTCAAACATAATCCAAAATGTGGGAAATGCTATGCACAAAAATGTTCATCACAGTAGAATTTTAATTCGTGAATAATGAAAAAGCACGTATGTCTGTCACAGTAGGGAAACAGGTAAATTATAGTATATGCTGTATATATAATATATACAATTTTCTATCCTTTTTTCCAGTTAATATTATAACACAAGCATTTTTCCAACATAATTCAAAGATCATAAAATGCATTTAGTGGCTGCATTGTATTTTCCTAATTATCTACACCATGAACATATATAATTTTTATAGCTGGAAATAAAACCTTTAAAAAAAGATAAAATATCCTGCAAGTGGCTTTGTATTCAAATAAAAAGCTGGTCTTGCTCTAAGATACAAGAATGATGAACACTCAACTTTTTTGTTGTTATGCAGGAATTTTGGTTCTAACTATAGGGACCAAAGTAAAATATTTTTAGAAATATTACGAGGAATAAATCACTTCATTTTATTCTCCAGTAAGAAATCAAAATGTTACAGAGCCAGTTCTCTGAGTAATGTTTTTAGGTTGAGTGAATCTGCATGATAATTTTCTACATAGTCTTTCTCTGTATCATATTGGAGAAGCATGTCAAAAATGTGGTGATGCAACCCGATTGATTACCAGCAGAGAATGCCGCCCTTGGGATGCTTTTCATCTTCTTTCATTTTCATCCAGCCTATGCCTACATCTAACTAAAATTTCATATGAAAATCTTATACTAGAATGTGAAGAAAGCTCAAGGAATAAAGTCTGACTTACACGTTTGCACTGGAGGAAATCCGTGAACTCCATCCTATGGTCCTTGCTCTAGCAGAGCACATAGGAACTTCACGAGGAATTCTGCCAAGAGCAAGATGGTGAGGTAGGCCTCGGTGGTGTCAAATCGGATTAGTTCTGTCTGCCTTGGCCTGGCTGAGTGTTACAGAGGATGGCACTCTTTTATTGTGTTTAACCACTTGTGCTTCAATATATTTTTATCTTCACAGACAGCTAAGTAGGCAAAATTTGGAGCAGCTGTCTTTTATGGAGGTGGTAAATTTATAGCATATATGTAATATGTGTTTTGTAAAAAAAACAAAACAAAACAAACATATTGATCAAACCAGCTTCCTTTATTATACTTAATATGCAGAGAAAAATGCAACATTTCTTAGCAGAGAAAATGCAACATTTCTTAGCATTCTCATATGTTGTCTCACTCAAACAAAATGGAAGGAAAGCATTTAATAATACTCTGAGTTTTAGAGTGGTCCTTAAAAGACCTTCAGTAACTTATGACAGTATTCTCATAGAAGAGTTTATGCTCAGTGTGCCCTTCCAGAACATTAGCCAGTCAAATCAGTGAAGAGAAGTGAATGGTTAAACAGCTTGTTTTATTAAATGATCTAGCTCATTCTATCAAAAATTTTTACTCTGGGGGTCCCATGATTCTGCAGGTCATGTTCCTCAAAAGCAGACCTGAAACAGAGGCAGGTGCTATGACGAATTGTTCTCCAGCACCATACTTGCAAGAGAGTGAAGTAAGAAGAGGGAGATGTGTGTGCTTAGACTGCAACAGAGGCCCACTAGAATGCTGAATCTGGAAAAGCCCTTCAAAGATGCCTGAGTCAGAAGAGCCAGACCTCCATATCCCTGCATTGACCAATCATTCATTGGGTGGGAACTGCCTCCAGGTAGAGAGTAGAGCCTGCAACAAGGTGGTTGCCTTCGGCATAAAACAACCCTGGATTGAAATCAGCTGTGAATCATCTAGTTTCCAGCACCATACCTGGAAACTAGAGAAAGTGTGTCTTTTGTCCTAAAGGAGGAATCTGGGCAGCACACTCCAGCATCCACTACAGTCGACTTCTTTGACCATTCAGATTCACTTGCTTCGGATAGTAAGTTGCCACGTCTGGGAGTAGAATCCTCCAGGATTCTAGTTCATCTTTTCTCCTAAAGGAACTATTAAGAGGAACTTTTGTGAGATGAGCTACACTCTACTCTATAGCTAGTCTCACAGCCACGATTAATACTTACCATCTCCCTCCCTCCTTGATGACCCACTTTTTACTTATCCTATGCAGAGTTATCATACCTATTGGTCACTAGTTTACCAGTGGGAATGGGAGAGAAAGTGACCCAGATCAGATCCCCATTGTGGGGGGTAGGAGGGTTGGAAAGCAAGAAAACCTGCAGGTGGAACTTACCGCAGGCAGCCCAGGTGGCTCAGCGGTTTAGTGTCATCTTCAGCCCAGGGTGTGATCCTGGAGACCCAGGATCAAGTCCCACGAGCCTGTTTCTCCCTCCGCCTGTGTCTCTGTGCCCCTCTCTCTCTCTCTCAATGTCTCATGAATGGATAAATAAAATCTTTAAAAAAAAAAGTGAAGGTGGAACTTATTGCAATTCTTACTGTAAATTAATTCCTTCCCATGATTGTCATCTGTGAATATGTTTATTAGCATATGAATGCCTATATAATTTTTTCCAATTTTATTGAGATGTAATTGACATCACTTATGAGTTTCAGGTATATATAGCATAAAATTTTGACTTAAATATATTATGAAATGATGACCACAACAAGTTCAGTTAACATCCGTCATCTTCTATAGCTATAATAAAAAAAGATGGGGGAAAAAAGGAAAAATAATTTCTCCATGTGATGAGAACTCTTAAGATTTACTCTCTTGACACCTTTCCTGGATATCATATAGCAGATCTCACCATAGTTGTCATGTTATATATTACATCCCTAGAACTTATTTATCTTATAACTTAAAGTTTCTACCTTTTGACCACTTTCAATTGTCTCCCAGTTTGCCCTCCACATCCCACTCCCACCTCTGGTAACCACAAGTCTGATCTCTTTTTCTATGTGTCTGGGGTTTTCTTTTCAAAAGAAAAGAAATCTAAAAAAATTTAGATTCCACATATAAATGAGATCCTACAGTATTTGCCTTTCTTTGTCTGATGTATCTCAGTTAGTATACTCCTCAGGGGGTGCCCTTCATATTGTTGCAAATGGCAGGATTTCCTAATTTTTATGACTAAATAATATTCCATTCTGTATATATACCACAACTTATTTAGCCATTGTCGGTCCATGGACACTTAGGGTGGCATCCATGTCTTGGCTACTGTAAATAGTGCTGCTGTGAACATGGGAGTACAGATGTCTATTTGAGTTTTTGTTTTCTTTTCCTTTGATAGAGCCCCATCTTTGAGTCCCCAATCACTATACTCTTCTCAGACTACTTTTTTTTAAGATTTTATTTATTTATTCATAGAGACAGAGAGAGAGAGGCAGAGACACAGGCAGAGGGAGAAGCAGGCATCATACAGAGAGCCTGATGTGGGACTCGATCCAGGGTCTCCAGGATCACGCCCTGGGCTGCAGGCGGTGCTAAACCGCTGTGCCACCAGGGCTGCCCTCTTCTCAGACTGTTGATGCACTTGTCCATTTACTGTCAACATTGGGCAGGAGAGTACCAAAAAGAGTGCTGAATGTATGTTTCCTGTAATGGAATTTCAGAAATTTCCTGTGCCAGGGTATGTGAGGTAACCAGGAGGCAATCATACCTTCAAGTTTAATGGGTCTCTTAACCATTTACCCTGGTAGGAGTGTCCCCCCTTGGGGAACTAGGACCTCAAGACCTACAGAGTTCTGGGGACAAGAAACACAAATCTGCAAGTAGGTCACTGCACTGATGGTTTAAAACAAAACAAAAAACAACCCACTCCTACTTTTATTCTTGGTTTCTAGGCCTGTGTACTCTACCTTTTTGGTATGTAGCCTTGCATCATAAAATGGCCATTAATTAGGGTGATTGGTTTCTACTGCCTCATGGAGGATGGTGACTCATCTTCTCAGGGTATCATCTCCAACCTGATGCCTTAGGCATATATTCCAGAAGCTGTTTCATTGCTTTATGGGCCAGCATCTTCTGGATAGTATGAGATAGGGCCAGTGAATCCCCCGGTCATGTGTCCACCGCACATAATTCTGACCTGAGACAGTATGATGTGGCATCCTGTGTCAGAACATTAAATACTCTTAGAGCTACAGATAGTGGCACTGATTGTAAATGGATCTTTCCCTCATTAAGCCACTGATGAGACCAGAGCCCTGGTTATTTGCAGTGCAGCCTGGTAAGGCATTGAAGGAGAAAACCCAGTTAATTTATACCTAGACTTTTGACCTACAGAAACTGTGTGTTCTTTTAAGCCACTAAATTTGCTGTTAATTTGCAATGCAACTTGAAAAACTGATGGGGGGGTGGTGGGGCAGCCTGGGTGGCTCAGCGGTTTAGCGCCACCTTCAGTCCAGGGCCTGATCCTGGAGACCCAGGATCGAATCCCACATCGGGCTCCCTGCATGGAGCCTGCTTCTCCCTGCCTATGTCTCTGCCTATCTCTCTGTGTGTCTCTCATGAATAAATAAATAAAATCTTTAAAAAGAATAAAAAACTGATACAGGCCCTGTGGACAAAAAAAAAAAAAATCCAAATCTGCAACATTGCTTATTCTAGTCAAGATGAATTGTTGCCTTTCTAGGGTAAAAGGGATCCATTGTTATCCATTGCTAACAAGTGGATGATTGATCTTAAGGAATGGTTCTATTTTGAGGGCTTAGTATTAAGTGGTCTCTTGTCATGAACACACTATGAAGGCACACACGAGAGTTGTGTCTTCCTACAATGTCAGCTTTATTCATTCATAAAGCAAAGCTAAATCACAATTAAAAAGCAGGTTCAGGGTTCCAAACTCGATGACATTTCACCATGTGATTAGACCTGGCTTCTTACACAGCACACAGAGCAGGACAGAAGACAAACCACACGACAAACCAGATAGCAGAAGAGTGCAGTAAGCTAAGGAATCAAACGCAAAGTCATTCTGTGGGCACACAGTTGAGATAAGGCCTCGTCTGCTCTGGGTCAGCTCTCAGCACTTACTGCTTCTTCTGTTCCAGCAGTGAAGGATCTCGGTTCTGTTCAGAGATCAATCGGGCAGAGCCTTTGGCGGCAGTTGCCTTTTTTAAGTGGTCAAACCTGTCTGACAGAAGAGTCTTGACAGCTTGCTGCCAAAATTCTTCACTTTTTAAAGAGATTTAATCAGTTTTGGGTCCCTGCAGACCTCCTCTGGTTCTGCTCATTATCAGCTCTGGGGTGTCAGCTGACATCAGTCCTGGCGATATCTCCTAGTTGCAGCACCTTAACTGCTTGCATCGCTGCTTAACACAGGCTTCTGCTTGACATGAGAGACTCCGTTTGGCTCTCTCCATCCCTGTTGTCTGCAGATTTGACATTTGGCGGTGGTAGTTGCCGTATCAGCCTCAGTGAGCGGGATCTGTGCTGCTGGGCCCAGGCACAGTTCCCATTCTCACCACATAAACATTGTGCCAGCACTTGGGTCACTAATAACAGAGGTTGGCTGATGTCCACTGGCTTGTTCCATTTATTTGGTCATTTAGTACATCTTCCATGGTAGATGCTCTCTGGTAAGAATCACTATGTAATATAAAGGTCTTCACACTGTGTGCCCATACCAATATATCCATGAAATGCCTGCTCTCCAACACTTTTGAGCCCATCCTTCCAGTCTCTCCCCTTCTAGGACCTTGGCCAAACATTCAAGCATTTTGCCACTGTCCGTGAATCCATATATATTCCAAACTAGGGCTTGTTCTCTTTCCACACAAAGTGAATGACCAGGTACACAATTGAAAGCTCTGTCTCCTGGGAGCGTTTCCTCTTACCACAGGCTCTAAGGGCAAGCCCCCTGCAGCTCTAGTACCGCAGCAGTCTATTTTTAGCATGCACTCACATATTGAGCTATAAACCAACCAAAAGAGTCCTCTTCCTTCTTGATCAGCTAATCAAAAGTGTTGTTTCCTCGTAGGCTTCCACGTGAGCTAAAAAAGAGGCACTGATATAACAGTGGTGGGTGGGTTCATGGGAATATGGTCCATCTGCTCAAGACATTTGATCATCCTCTGGTTCTGCCAGTTCTTGACCAAAAATGTAGTACTTCCATCTCACAGTAGATTATCTGGAGCTCAGATCATGATGGGCAGATACTTCTGGCCCCTTGATCACGTGGTGTCCTATGGTCGGTATCAGGCCCAGTAGAACTCAAGAAGCAATTTTTCAAATGATGTGAAATTTTCTACTGTGGAGCATATAGTCCTTCTTCAGAACTCATGAGTTTAATGGTATGATTTTCCTATTGTGATTCACCATAAACTCTGCATGACATTTTTTCCCACCACTGTTAGATAATTCTAATATCTGGTCATATGGCCCAAAGAAAAGGGCTGGTTGCACTGCAGTCCAGATGTGCTGTGCAGTCCATTCAGGGTTCTACTCATATCTGGACATCTTCAGTGTTCCCTGGTAAGTGGGTTAGAGCAATACTCACATGTATAGAACATGCTATCTCCAGAACCCAAAGGGACCTACTAGGGACTGTGAGATATGCAAGGTATAATTGTCCATTTGCTTTGAAGGAAATGTTCTGACATCTCCAGATGATACAGTGGACCCCTAAATCTTCACAAAGTGTGTATCTCCCACTCTCTGGAGCACATATGTCTTTTCATGTTTTCCAACATACTTGCCATTTCTTGTTTATCTGGTTTAATGACCATAATGTCATTGATATAGTGGGCCACAGTGATGCTCTGCATCATTTTCTGACAGTCCAGGTCCTTTTAGACTATGTTATGACATAAGACTAAAGAACTGATGTGGCTTTAGGAAAGATTGTAAATGTACATTGTTGTCCAGCCCACATGAATCCAACTGCTCTGTTGTACCTTCCAGATAGGTATTAAAGCACATTCACCAGTTAATAAATTCTTGGATCTATTCTTGATCTACCCTATACTTGAGGTCAGGGAAATATGGTCTAGCAAAGATAGCACAATTAGTACAACATTACAATTGCATCTACTTGGCTGAGTTTGTAATAGTCCAATGTCATCCTCCGGCATCAGTCTAGTGTTTGTTAGGGTCAGAATGCTGAAATAAATAAAGATATGATAGAGCCCCCCATCCCTCGTCCTTTAGGTCTTCAATGGTGGCACTAATTTTTGCCATTCACTCTGGTATATAACTGTTTTAGTTGCTAATTGTCTGAGGGGAAGCAATCCCAAAGGTTTCCACTTGACATTCCCTGCTATAATGGGTCTAATCCCACAGACCAAGGAACAGATGTGGGAATACCACCAAATATGAATAAATGTCTATTCTAAGTATATATGCTGAAACTGAGAAAATTGGACCCAGTGGACCAATTTTGAGCCCACACCTGAGCCAGGACTTTATTTCCTAGCTTTAGATATCCTCATGCTAATGGGTCATAAACGATGCTTTGGATTTGGGTCAACAGCCATCAAAATGTCTAGGTAGTAGCCTTCTCCAGTGAGCAGATACTCAAGTAAATAACCCTAAAGTCCCTTTGGGAAGGGACTAAGAAAATCATTACTGTATGTAGTTTTTTTTTTTTTAATTTATTTTTTTTTTTAATTTTTATTTATTTATGATAGTCACAGAGAGATAGAGAGAGGCGGAGACATAGGCAGAGGGAGAAGCAGGCTCCATGCACCGGGAGCCTGACGTGGGATTTGATCCCGGGTCTCCAGGATCGCACCCTGGGCCAAAGGCAGGCGCCAAACCGCTGCGCCACCCAGGGATCCCTGTATGTAGTTTTTATGGTCCTCTCTCAGGAATTTGGGCTCTGAAAACTGGCTCAGAAACTGGGCAAGAGATCATGACTTACTATTGGAGGAGTTGCTCTCATTGTGGTTACCCACTCCTGTATTCCTCTAATTTTATAGATTGAGCAGTTTCCTCATCAATTACCCAGCTGTCTTGTCCCTAGTGATATGGATTCTGTTACCATCTCTGTAGCTCTCTACTAGTGAGGACTCCCTGGCTGCTACTCCAAACTTGTCATTCATTATGACAATTGTACATACCTTGCTGCTGGTGATCAAATGCTACTCTCTGGCTTCTATTATATCTGTATCTTACCATCCCTATTACTATCACGGAAACTGTGTCTATAGTAGAATCTCCTATGATGAGCCCTGGCTTAAAGTAGATAGCCACTGAACACTTCAATGATACTCTTGTCCCTTCCACTAGTTAACACCTTATTTTGGAAAACAGAGTTTCATTTAGGCCCTCCCATGGAACACATTCAGATGGTGGGCTTTGGCCTTGCTTATATCTACCATAGGATTCCCACATTTCTGGCTCTTACCATCATCCATGGCACTTTACTTCACTTGGTATGGGCCATTGCTTTCTTTAAACTGCAAAGCGCGGGATGCCTGGGTGGCTCAGTGGTTGAGCATCTGCCTTCAACTCAGGGCATGATCCCAGAGTTCCAGGATCGGTCCCACATCAGGCTCCCTGTGAGGAGCCTGATTCTCCCTCTGCCTGTGTTTCTGCCTTTTCTCTCATGAATAAATAAATAAAATCTTTTTTAAAAGTAAATAAACTGCAAAGCACCATCACAGAAGCATATTAGCTTCTTTTCTTGGAGTCTTTGACAGAGGGTTACATCCTTATCACAGAATAGTGTTCTCTTATCAATAAATTCTCCTTTCCAACTTTATGTTCTGCCCCCTTAATTCAACATCTTTGGGATCCAGTTTCTAAACATACTCTCCTGGGTCTCATAAGTACATATTGACTGGATCCTTTAGCACATCAAGGCCACCACTTTCCCAGCTGGAATGTGCTGTGCTTTAATCCTCATTATGGTTTTGGTAACCAGGAGGGGAGGTGAATATAGCTTCTGAGGGAAGGGCCACATGCTATCTTACTGGTCAGAAGCCTCTGCATTTCTTCAGATAAGGGAGGAACACTAGCTTTTGACAGGGAAAAGTGGGCCACTTCTGCAGGCTCAAAGGGTCAGGGAAATTGGGGGGCATTCAGTATTTTGAAGGATATTGGCTCAGGGTCCTACTCCTTCCCAATCAGGACCCCAAACTTGATAGAGACAACTCAGACTCAAAATTCAACCATCTCTTGAGATAATCTACTCCTATTAAGTTTTGAGTCAGATCCTCAGCTTTTTCACTTTGCAGCTGCAAGAGATGGGAGTCTCTTTATATGCTGCCAAGGGGGCCCTCTGGCTTTTATACTTCACCTTAATTTGGTGATTAATCACCCTCAGCCTTTCATGTCTTCTCCAATGCCTGGGTAACTTGCAGCAAAAATTATCCAATTCTATAGTCCTTTAATTACTATTTACTCCGAAGCTCTCAAGCACCTAAGATATTACACTTTGCAATGCCTTCTCTTCCGTGAATATCCCATCACAATTCAACATCAAGAAAAGTTTTAACAAATGCACCATGGCTACATCCCAGAGCTATCGATACCATATCTACTACCAGTGATGGAGTCCTAATTACCAGCCAGCCAGCAGATAACTCAATTCCAAAATCCCGTTTTAGAGCCTGCCTCCTAGGATCATCCCCAGTATCAACTTCCATTCATTGAATTTCCTGTGAAAAGAAACTCTGAGCCTGAGATTTGCATACAGGTGGTTTATTGGGGAATGCTCTCAGATATGATGTTTGTAAGGGAAAGGTAAAAAAAAAAAAAAAAAAAAAAAAGACTTGTTGAGAGATGCTGAACTGTGATACAATCACAGCAGAGGCCTGAGGCTCAGCCTCAGTCATTGGGTACCCTGAAGCTGGGATGACCCACCAGAAATCTTGCCAGGTTTAGTCCCTGGATCAGGCTGGACCCGAGGCAGGACTGAAACTTTGGAGAAGATAGCCTCTCTTGGCCAAGGGCAAGTTTTAGGTAAGTGCTTGACTGTAAACAACGGCAAGGAGCACTCTGGCCCCTGGGAAATGAGTGCCTCCATCTCGAAGATCTCGTAGGTCCAGCTACATCCACCACACTCTACAAGGGTAGATGGGTATTAGGTAATCAACTCTTGGTCAGCCATTCTGACGGACAGGATGTAAGCTCAGATAAACGCAGAACAACAAAGGATTCTAAACTCTACTGGCCTCCAACATCAGAAAGTGATACATGACCTACCTTCAAAGACAGAGAACACTCATGCAGATTCACCTTTGTTGATCCTTGATGCAGCATTTTGATCCTTTTAGTCACCTCCCTGCTGGGCAAAAGAGTCAGGAAGACTGAGATCCCAGACAAGTGGCCACAAAAATGGCTTTCACTTACAAATAATCAGGTCAGCTATTTTGCACACATGTACATATCTGTTTCTTAGCACTTTTATTCATCCTATAAAACTTCATTCAGCACTGCAAGCAGAATTTTAAAAACAAAACATTTAAAATAATCCATGAAGCTCTAAAACGTAAGAGGAAGATATGAAAACACCTAGCGTAACCCATGAGATTCACAGTCATATTTCCCTGTAATAAACTCTTACTAATCAGTTCAGAGCTTTATAAAACAATAGGAGTGGAATGACAATGCTGTCATTTGTATATTCTCCCTCAGTTCTCTAATGGAAAGCTTTTTTTTCTCTGCCAAGTCATTCCTGACAATGTTAATGATTCACTATAAAGCAGTTTCTGGGCTATGATTTGTGACATTCAGACTGGTTAGATGGGAGGGCTCGGCAGGTTTCTGGGGAGTGTTTTGGATGCAGAAATGCCTTGAAGATAGCACTTTATTATATTTAGGACAAGTATGACATCCCACTTCAAGGAAGAGGCCCCTATACATATTGAGAAGGGATTTCTATGGTTTAAGTGGGGAGGAGAAGGTGGGTTTAAAAGAATGCCTCTGTGTGTTTTTTGAGGCGACATAAAGATAGGAAGCAGAGAAATGGAGGCAGGAGGCAGAAGGATTATGGATAATGGAAGAATTTTGCCTGAGGGTATATGCCTGCTTTGCCTATTCCTGTATAACTAGAATATTTATAATTCAAATACTTATCTTTAATAATTAAAAACCAAGGAATATTAAAGACAAAAGGTAGAGAATATTATGTACACATGTGTAGGCATCATGCATTAAATCCCCACCCTTGCAAAATACAGCAAGAGGGAGCTTTAAAAGGAGGTTAAAAAGTGAATATTTTAAAACGTCTTGAAAACAGAATTTCTAATTCACTCCAATTCTGCCAGGAGTGATACCCTTACTTCTGATTTCTACACACACTATCAGTCATGGGGATAGGCACTAAAAATACCCAGCGTGGTGGTTTGACATCAGCACATCAACAATTAAAAAGTGGATACAAAATATTTCAGGTTTTCAAGACCATAAGATTTTTCCTCTAGATTTCTGAAAACATAGGATGTGCACCGGAAAAGGAAAAGTCATTTTTGATTGTTTTCACAGAACATTTAGTTGCACAGTCTATGTAAACTACTAGTTACAATGGAATGTAATACTCTACCTCCGCCAGAAACTCTCTCTGATCTTTTGCCTCTTCTCAGACAGCAAAGAAACAAAGGAAAACAGCCCTGGCTGTGGATGGAGAGGAGTGTTTGAAAAGAGAAAGAGACCTCAACCATGCCCCCCGGTATTATAAAGCTGTCAATTATAACCATGATTACAATGAAAATACTGAAATAAAAAAATTATTTATTTAAGGGAGGAAAAAAGGCCAACTGCATTTAAAAAGAAAAGAAAAGAAAAAAAAAGAACAACTGAAAAACACATTGTTCAATTTCAACCTTAGAGATTCTAAAGTTAATGAAAAATAATACAAACTAATGGAGCTTGGTTGTTTCCATTACAGTAGCAGGGAAGTGGAATGCTTAGCAGCCAAAATATGAACAAATGAAGACACTGGGTGAAATGGTCAGGTGTCACTGTTTTTTGAAGAATGTGGTCTCTGTGGCAACGAGTTTATGAATAATAGTTTCAATTCATATCTAGATCAGAGGCGTTAATATTTACACCTTTGCTAATTGTGGCAAGGAGGAGATTAATGAAAAAGTAAATGTCTCTATCTTATTGCCTCCCCATCACACCAAGCAATTTCTGGTTGAACATTAACTCAAGCTGACAATAATATGCTGGGGTGAAAAAGTAAGAAGGGGTACCCACAGATCCTTATATGCATAAAAAGAATGGTGATAATGGCTAAGCATTGATTATAGTTACCAATAAAACTAAAAATGACACTTAAGACTTATTTTGTAAAATTGCACATGTTTAGAGCTGAGACTCGGCCTGGCAGCTGCAGTACGTGATATACTGATATACTGATGATCTTAGGTGGGGGATCTTTTTTTGTCCACCTGTAATGCTGCCCCTCCTGGGCTATGAAACACAAGGTATTGTAAGGCAAGGTATTGTAGACCAGCAGCAGCAGCAGCAGCAGCAGCAGCAGCAAACCCAGTATTCCCCAAAAGGCATGTTTGTGGGGTTCCAGCTGGGATTAACAGAGCAGGAAAAAAGGACTTGCTAAATATTGAATTTGGGAAAGTGGAGAAATTAAAAATCTTCAAGTTTATCATGTCAGTTGAAAGAAATTTTAATTTCCCAAGAATTATTGCATGTCATCGTGCCGAAGATGGGAAGTTTGAAAGAAAACTTCTCCAGGTACAGCCTACCCACGTCTCCGCAAGATTTTGAAACTCGGCGGTTGTCTGTATCATCTGATAGTTTTCTCGCGTTCAGTATGTTTGTGGGCTCACGGAGAGGGGCCTCTTATCTACTTCCACTCTTGCTGTTTGTCTTACATCTTTATTAGCTTTCCACAAAGTGCAATCATAATTAAATTCTAAAGCAAAGGATGAAGTCACCCGAATCATCATCCAACTAACTGCAAATGACGGTGGCAAGAATGACAATGATACTCCGCACTTCTTCATTTCTGGTTCGGCAGCATTTAGCTCCCTGACCTCCTGCTGTTGTCAGTGCCATGGGCTGCTTAAATGCTGTGCAAAAGCATTTCTGCTTTATTTGTTCTAAATTTACTGGTTATTAATTTCACAGTGTGACCTCCTATTCGCCTATTAGTTGGCAGATTTCACCATAGCCTTCAAAAAGCTAAAGATTTCCATCAAGCTACTTTCTATTTCTGTTTTGTTTTTGGTTTTTTTTTTCTGGCCATCTTCCACAAGATATAAAATTTCCTGTTTCCTTAACCATCCTCGTGACCCTTTTCTGAGACTCATGCTGTGTATCCATAGGACTTAGAAATTTCTCATTCTTTCCTTTTAATAAAGATTTGCATTTTCTCAACCCCTTTCTCACAGATCTCAAGAGAAACTGCTTTTTTGTTGCAAAGGTTGGATGTTGAATTGTTTGCATGTCTTTGAGTAATTTAAAGCTTTTACTTGGCATTTTTCTCATTCACACAGAGTAGGGGTAGGGAATAACTTCTATTACACGAGGAATAGAAAGACAGTGGCAGCGTAAATTCACGTAGCCTGAAGGTCACTATGATTTCCTCCATCTTTCTCTTGGAGTCGTAAACCTCCCACTCCAGGGCCAGATCTTAGAGCTTAGAGGGAAAACAGTCCATTTACTGCTGATGCTCAGAACTAAGTGAATTTTTTGGCTATTGTATCAGAAAGTGTATATCTCACCTCAGGGTCTTAACAGTTTGCTGTATGTGAATGTATGAATCTACAAACTGGACTTGCTTTGGGTCATTTCGGGTTCTGGAAATTTTGTGGCATCTGGTGTCTTTTCCAGGAGCTGCACCTACCTGACCGTCTCCAAAAAAAAAAAAAAAAAAAAAAAAAAAAAACCACCCCTCGGTACTGACAGCCTAATTCTTAAAAGAGTGTACCATTCCATGTGGCTTTGCAAAAGCTCAACTCCATCATATTGACCTCCTCACATGTCATCTACAAAGGCCATAAGGGATTTATATATGAGAGCTATTGTGTAAGAATGGTAAAACCTAGAAAACAGATAAAAGAGTGCAAAAGGAAAAAAATTATAACACTGGTTCCAGGTCAGATACTCAGAATTTTAAATACTGCAAATAGGGAAGGTAAGTCACCACTTCACCAAGATAGAAAAAGCCTTTATTGGTGAACTATCCTGGGAATTGAGACAGAGGAAGAGGGGGAATTGAAGGTACTAAAGAGCTGTAGGATAAAAGAGGGACTGTGTGCCTGCAGAGCACGAGCACTTGCACTCCTTTCTAGAAGAGCCTACCTTTGTTCTGGTAACTTCTCTAAGATATCTTGGAACTCTGCACTATGAAACTTAATGTATGACATAGCAGTGAATTTTCTATTAAACTATTTATTCAGGGGAACCTCGGTATCTCAGTCAGTTAAGCATCTGCCTTCAGCTCAAGTTATGATCCCAGGGTCCTGGGATCCAGCCTCACATTGGGCTCCCTGCTCAGTGGGAGGTTTACTTCTCCCTCTCCGTCTGCCCCCTCCTCCCCACTCATTCTCTCTCAAATAAATACATAAAATCTTTAAAAATAAAACATTTCAGATATTTTATTTTACAAATGAGACATGCCTATGCCATGCATTCCATATACACATGTGCCGTTAACATTGTAAGAAGCAGGCAAAACAGTAAAAAGTATCTGTGCCCCCCATAATGCATATTCTTCAAAGAATGCATCAGCAAAGTCCTCTTTTTATAAAAGAATTATATGTAAATTATTTTGATTTCCAAAATCATTTATATCTGTAATTTCATATCATTCTCACTACATCATAGAAATGAGTTATTGTTTTCCCCCAACTTCTACAAAGTTGGATGGCAAGTAAGGTGGCCTGGAGGCAACTAAGGCAAGAAAAAGCTTCAGGTAATAAAGATGGCACTGGGTTCCGCAAACTAGGAGTCCCAGTCCTCCCCTCCTCTGTGCACTAGATGATTGCTTATCTTGAAAGCTTCATTCCAAGTGGCATAATTTTACACTAAAGCAAATTACAATGGCAAAAACATGCCATCCTCTTTCCAGGATATACCATGAAGACTATTTAATAGATTGCTAGAAGCAGCTCCTTCAAGTTCCCAGGATTTCTGTTGGAAACAAAAAAATGAATAGAGACATTGGCAAGATTCTGTCACATTAGGATTATTCTCAAATTGACTAATAATAAGCAACTTTTAGCGATGTGTCGTTAAACTGGGGACAGTGGGGTTCTATAGGGATAGGGTTGAGACCAGTGCTAAATGAAAGGTCCAAATTGATGCCCTGATGGAAAAAGCGAATAGCTGTGAGCATATCAAACTAGGAAAAACTTGGGAGGATCCCTGGGTGGCTCAGCGGTTTAGCGCCTGCCTTTGGCCCGGGGCCTGATCCTGGAGACCCGGGATCGAGTCCCATGGCAGGCTCTCTGCATGGAGCCTGCTTCTCCCTCTGCCTCTGTCTCTGTGTGTGTGTGTCTCTCATGAATAAATAAATAAAATCTTTAAAATAAAAAACAAAAAACAAAATAGAATAAACTCCAAACAATGGAAGATCTTGGGAGGAAAAATTTATTTTTTTTAGATTTTATTTAAATACTGCAAAATTATTTAAAATTACTTTATTTAAATACTGCAAAAATAATTAAAATTATTTAAATTACTTAAATAATTACTACCTGGATATCCATATCCATGACTTCAAATCATCTGATCAATAGTTCTACCTCTATTTGATGTCTGGAGTTCAGAAACAAATGATCCTAAAGGTTGATAAGATCAAATCTTTCAAAAGTCCAAACAAACCCATCACACCTAAATTCCTCCCTTCAAGACAGAAAGCAAAGAACAGTAAACTGGTTCCAACAGGGTGGAGTCTAGTTTCAGCTCTGGTAGCATCAATCCCCAATAAATGGCAAATGAAAGATCGTAAACTTGGAAGCAATTGGTATTTTTTAAGCAATACATTTCACAAAAGATACTCCATAATTAATGTAGTCAAAATTAAGAAAATTCGACCTGATTATTTTGCAATTTTGAAAAAATGAAAATGAAATTTTAGCAGCATGCCATGAAACATATGCCAACAAACTCATTTCTTTCTTCCTTGCACATAGAGCCATTTACTGGATATTATGCCAGCATGGCCTTGGTTTCCACCCAGGGTGGAGGCACAAACATGAAAATTGAACAGCAACTAATATTGGCAATAAAGTTATAAATTAGGTTAATACATTCTTAAAAATGACCCACTTGCCAAATTTCAGGTTATTTTATTGTATAGTAGACATGACTATGTATACCAACAGGTTTGAAGACTTTCACTTCTTCCTATGCATTAACTAAAAATACATTAAGTACTACCACTGTGTGATAAGTATGAAACTCCCCAGAATAGAGAAGAGCCATGTCTCTAAACCAAGGTTGCAGTGAGTGATTTTGAAGCATGCACAATGGGGATCAGCACTATAGGGCAGAGAGCTTTAATCAGTGAATAATCCATAGAATGAGCTGTTATGGAACAAGGTGTAACAATTTATAGCTGTGCTTGTTTAAAGTTTTCACTCTTGGCACAAAATTTGGAAAATGAAAAAAAGTGAATATTTACATTTTTAAGTAATGTACTTATGTAAATAAATCTTTTTTTCCGGTGTTCAAAGCTCCAAAAAGTACTGGGGTTGAAATGTATCATTTGAAATTTAAAAAAAAAAATTAAGATTTTATTTATTAAAAAAAATATTTTATTTATTTATCTTAGAGAGAGAAAGTGTGAGAGAGCATGGGTAGGGGGTGGGCAAAGGGAAAGGGAGAGAGAATCCCCAGCAGATTCTCTGCTAAGCATGGAGACCAACACTGGACTTGATCTGAAACTCTGAGATCATGACCTGAGCCCAACAAAGAATCAGACATTTAGCCAACTGAGCCACCCAGGTGCCCCATATCATTTGAAATTTTTATGAAAAACTGGATACTGATATTTAATTTAATAACTGTTCATTGTACTCTCCAATGCCAGTCCTCTTTCTCACGTCAGTGAACAAATATCCTGTTATCCAACTTCTCAGAATTTTCCTGGGTGAAAAAACAACTTTAAGAAGTTGAATATGGTGCTATAGTGACATCATTTTGGATGTCTTTAGTTTACTGCATTGAAACTGGACACTTGAACAAAATTCATTGATCCACTTCAGCCCAAATTCTTGGTATCTAAGTTGTCTTTGATAATTACTCATGGCTGATGCTTCTGGCTATAAAACCATGTGAATGTCTGGATTAAATCTTTCCATCCAGAGAGTTAGAAGTTTATTAAACCCATTATAACTTTGTGGAGGTACCCCTCAGAAAAAGAAAGTCTTGCGGAAAATGTTCTTATACAATAGGTTTCTAAAAATTATTTTCTTCTTTAAATTCCATTTGTAATGTCAGAAATACACTCTGCTGTTGAGATATGACATTTATTTCAAGGTAAATATTTAACATGGCTGTTTATTTGCTTTTGAGGACACTTAAACTACCTTGAGGTAATAATCACTAGGTACCAGTTCTGTGTCAGGCACCATCTGAGAGAATGCTATGAGGATGGCACCCCTGGTTGAAGCAGGCACATCACTGTCCAGCCTGCAATTTATCTTCACACCATGCACAATAGATTCCTTACGTTGAAGGCAACAGAAGCCTCCAAAGAAACAAAAATGACCAGATCCAAGTATCTACAAATTGCAGGCTCCTCATCTTTAAACTTTTCTCACCTGTTTGTAAGTTCAACTCAAAATGGCTTGCATTTGGAGCTCACCTATGATTCTATTTACATATGTATCATTTACATTAAGTTCTATTTATTTAAAAAAAATAGCATGGCATGAGAGCCTTTGATAATACTTGAAGCTAATTTCCAAAAAGAAAGAGAATGTTATAACGAGGTCATCAAACAAAATTTGAAAGTAACTAGCCCACAAAATCAAAAACACAATTTCAAGACCTGTTCCAAAGAAGCCACATTAGGAAGTAGTGACATGGAGTATAGGCAGGGGGTGATATAATTCATATCTTCTGTTATGTAAACTATTATATGCTCTTATACAGTATAGATACAAAATAAAAAACATATGGAAGAGACACTTGCAGAATCAGACATATCTCCTCAAAGTTCTTGTTGGGAGCTCCTTCACACTCAAGATGGCACTGAACCACTGAACAGATAGACCATATAGCCCAGTCAGTCACTGGAGGTAAACATCACAAAACAATAGTACTGATCCAGGGTATAAATATAATTTTGAACACCCCTGGAAAACATGTTTCCTTGAATCCTAAGAAATCTAGTTGGCAGTTTTTAAAAAATCATTATGTAGCTCCCAGTGTTCGATGCTAAATTCGGGAAAACATGAAAAAAATTTCAAGAAACATGAACCAGAACTCTTGACTCACAATGTTATGATTATTGAAATATGTATTCCTAAATCTAAATTAAGTTGCTTTCTTAAATGAATAGGAAGAGAATTGCTTTTTGCAAACCTGGATCATGCATCTTACAGCACAGTGGCTGACTACACATCTTGGGGTTGGTGGGTGATATTTCCCCAGAGCAGAAAGTATTTATACTCTCAAGAAAAATCTCTCTATACTGTCACTCAATATAATGGGTGATTTTTTTTCATGATCCAAATATCTGAACTTTCTCAGTGTGATTCCAAAGACCTCTTTCTTTACTCTCTTTCTCTGCTGGATTATGAGGAAGTCATAAAATCAGGCAATAAGAATGTACATCATAGATATTTCTTTATATATTACAGACATTTGAAGATTCATTAACTAAGATAATCATGTGAGAGTGAGTAACACAACACCTGACAGAGTCAGGCCCTCAATAAAATGTTCATTTCTTTCCTTCACCTCTTCCCACACTCCTTCACTCAGTGTTTCTCTCTCTTGCTCGCCATCATCTTGTTTCTGCATCACAACACTGTAGGAGGCAGTCTAATCTTTCAGCAGTGGCAATGAACCTGATCATCAGCCTCAGTTGTGGAATTTGGGATAGATAATATAGTATCTGTCTAGGCTTTAGGTCTCTAGTTGCTCATTGTCTGATCCACTGTTTGCAAAGGAAGTTACAAGAATCAATAGCATAATAAGTAGGTTTTCCCTCTACATATGCTTTAGAGTTTTGTGACCTTTAAATATTTCATATATTAAATAAATATATGCTTCCCCAGAATCCACAGTGAGGCCTGTGAAGGAATACAGTACAGCCCAAGGATGAGTCCACATCTTATACCTGACACATATACAATTTGAGAAGCTACATGTAAGAAAAATTTACAATGCTAACTTAGGTCTAACTGCATATTTCTGCAGAATAAGAAAGAAATCATGACAAATTACAAAGCCTAAAGGATACAAGTACCACAAATACACAAAACTCAGAAAAATAATATAATGTTTCTATGTATTAACTGTCTGACACCTCCTCTAACATACTCCTTTTTGGCTGTAGACTTCTTCATATGACAATAATTTTATAATAAAAGAGAACAATAATCCATTCTTTCATATAGCATGGTTATCAAAAATTGTTTTTTTATTAATAGTTTAGAAAAGTTTTGGTCCATTTTGCTCTGTCCATGGCATTTTTGATGGGTTGCATCATCTGGAACCAGGAGAAGGCATGTTGAATGGGCCAAAACAAAACCCTATATATTGGGATGCAAAAACAGATGACTTACCATGGTCATAGTCATTGTTTGGAGTCTTATATCTACAAACACAGAAATTCTTAAATTCTCTTTTGCATGATTCACATTAACATAGAAAACAAATGTGCCTTATATAATTATATAAGCTGCTTAATCAAGTATATTCTTAACCAGATTTCAATGAGTCTTGAATTTTCCACTTATTATTTTACACATCTCAGGATTGGAAGAATATCCCACAAACTAGTTCTGGCTCTTTCTATTTAAAACTTTTCTTTTTTTCTTCCATGACCTATCTCCTCCTAGTATTATAAGGCAAGGTAAAATTACAATTTGACCACTGGCTCTTGTTCAAGATCGCAGATGGGCTGCTGGAGTGAAAATAAGAATGCTCAGGGTAGCCATTCTTACCCTGAGATAACTAGAAAAAACTATATGCAAAACAACTTTGAAATACAAAATAGCCAACTAAACTGAAACCAAGCGTACAGCCATCTGAAACTTCTTTTTAGCTAGATCCATCAAAATGCCAATGCAAAACCACCTGACATGAAGGAAGGTTTGACCCAGCTGAGATCTCACCTGTTCTTTTCAGTTTTTCAGATTTTTCAGCACTTGCTGTTGGTCTGTTCTTTAAAGAGTATAGTGGCTGTCCAACAGAAATAAATGTGGGCCACATCTGCAATTTTAAGTTTTGTACAGCTAGGCTAAAAAATTAAAAATAATTAAAACCAGGTGAGATTAATTTTAATAGTATTTTTACTTAACCCAACATATCCAAAATAGTATTTCAATATGTAACTAATATTCTAAAATTATTAATGAGATAGTTTACATTCTCCTTGTCATATTATGTTTTTAAAATCCAGTGTATATTTTACATTCATAACATTTTCAATTCACAATAACCACATTTCAAGTACCTGATAGCCATATGTGTCTAATAGCTGCCATGTTGGATTGCACATGTCTATAGTAGGAAAAGTTTGTACCATTCTATTTAATATGTCATTATAGAATGCCTGTATGTTTGCTGGTGTTTCCTATGTATCAGTCCTTTACCAGCTAGTTGCTAGGTTCTTTGAAGAATGGTAGAGTTCTTTATCTCTGGGATGCAGTGCTCAAACATGGTAGTCATTGAGTAAAGGTTTGCTGTTGAGCAATTTGGATGCATTTAGAAATTATAGGTGGAAAAATGCAATAGACAGTGTGATTTCCTTCTACTTGTGCTACTTTTATCACTCTGTGTTGTGTATACCAGGATGTAAATTCTCAGAGTATGTGGAATAATTATATTTGCAGACTAGTATTAATAAATCTGCCCTGGCACTAGTGTGAATAATGCAAGAGGTAAAAACAATAGGGAATATTCCACATGGTAATACTTTTCTTATGGAATAAACAATCAGATTAAAGTGATGCAAGGTATGAATGAAGAGCAACGTCATCTCACCACCACACTCAAAAATGTGTACTTACCACTAAACAAAAAATAGTTCAGGGGCACTGGGGTGGCTCAGTTGTTAAGCGTCTGACTCCTGGTTTCAGCTCAGGTCATGGTCTCAAGGTTGTGAGATGGAGCCCCATGTCAGGCTCCGCACCCAGCATGGAGTCTGTTTGAGATTCTCTTTCCCTTACCCTCTGCTCCTTCCCCTACTCACACTCTCTCTTGCTCTCCCTAAAATAAATAAACAAAATCTTTAAAAAAATAGTAGTTCACTTTCGATTTGCAACTGTGCTATGGAAATAGAGGTTGCTTTCAAGATACAACCAGGGAATTTACACCCAGTGGCGCACCACATCTAGTGTGCTACATGATCCTCAGCTCTTTGTATAGAGCTTTGAGATGATGACATGGTAAAGAATTTGTCACATCTCTGGCCTAGACATTTTTACAAATTTGGATGAGAATCAAATTACACAGCACAAATAGAGAAGACTTTCAGACCACATAAACCCACATTGCCATAGTACTGTAGATTCAAGTGGAAGGTGGATTTCCAAACACAGTCTGTTTCTTACAGGGATGTAAGGAAGTACATTTTATAATATGGAAAAGTTTTCCAAGTTACAGTGAAAGAAGCAGAGATTTTAAAAGATACAACTCAGTGAACCATCGAAAATCCTGGAAAACAGTATTTTGTCATTTTATAGTTATATTATCTAAAAACAATAACAACCAAAACCATTAAAATATATCCTGATCATCAGGTTGACAATATCAGTACTTTTCATATTATATTACATTACTTGACTAAAAATGTGTTTTGTCATATTTCTTTTTCTGTATATAATAAAGGTAAAGCAAAGTAGAACATTCCAAAAAATTTGCATCCACTTTCATGCTGAAAAGCTGCCTCTCAAACATATCCTACAAAATATGTTCACAGATACAACTAAAGACCACTTTAATTACTTCTCCACATTAGCGCATTTCCTTTAATTTTCAGCTCTCCTGTCAAAATTCTATCAAAAGGTTTGCACAGATTTTATTTTTTTCATTAATTCTTTCTGAACAGAGATACCTCTCCTTTCTCTGAATTCCCTTAGCAAGTTCTGTGTGGACACAAACTTGGTACTTACCATAATCTTCTATTCATTATGGCTCTTTCTCCGTATGCCTATATCTGAGCTCTACAATACAATTATAAGCTTCTTGAAGTCATAGGCCACGTCTTATTCATCTCCTGAAGCTCTCAGGAGAGTCTTGGACAGGAGAAACATTCAATAAATGTGCTAGAAATCATGATGATTTTGCTCATGATTTACAGGAATGTCACAGCAGACCAATGACATGTTACAGCGATGTCGGCCATTATGAAGGCACACTAACATTTTTATATTCCATTTCCATTCCTTGGCTATCTTTTTTTTTTTTTCCCTTGGCTATCTTTCTAAATAAATGTGCTTAGTGTTTCATCAGCATTTTCATTCCAAAAACTCAAGTTGAATGTATTTTTAAAAATTAAAATAAAAACTCTAAAAGTCTAATTCTAGCATCAAAGCCTTTTCTCCCTTACAGTTATATTTTAAATGTATTTCAGTGTTTTTAGTGTCTAGCCATAGTTAAGATTCCAGTTTACAAATACATATCTACTGCGGGTTTTTTCCAAATTTAATAATATCCTGAAACCTAATTTTGTGTATTGGATTCATTTAAAATGTGGTTGCTACTCAACAATTTTGGAGGAAAGTAAATTACATCAGACGTAACATTTAAACTAAACCCAGAAGTTAAAATTCTCTATAAATAAGAAAAACAGAAAGATTTCAAATAAAAGGCATGAAAGCCAAAGGAAGCTAATGCACAGCACAAAGTCATTTGGCCTCATGCATACCCCGCCCAATGGATTCAGCTGTAAGAAAATGAAGCATGTGAAATGCACAAGGGGCAATGCAAGTATATGGGCTTACTGATGCCAGACTACAGAGTGGCTCAAGAGTAAGAGGCCATGGATGAGAAGAAGGTTTGGATTAACTGTGGCCTTGAAGTTACCCCTGGAAAGTGAGTAACACTCCGTTGTGAGAGGTGCATTAACCTCTTCAGACCACTAGGGTTCAAAGTGTTGCATAAGGGGTAATTTATTAAATGGGTCCTAATTGCTTGGTAATGTACCTTCCAAAAGTCACTTCTCTATGCTATGATTAGGCCTGGGATTTGCCAAGTGCTGTCATTCTCTTTGTAACTCCATAATGGAACTCTAGGATGTGGGAAGTAGATCCATTGAACAGCTATATGTCTAATTGGGGTTCAGAGTCCTACCAACAGAGCCAGGCAAACTTTCATTTAATCGTCCATTGTGTAAACACAGAGATACAGAATTAATACACCTTGTAATAAAATATGCTTTCTACTAAATACATATACATTTTCATAGAATAAGAATAACTTTGTTTTATTTGAAAAGACTGACACATTTGTAAAGATTTGTAAATTTATCCATTTTGTTAGATTCTTTCTTAAATGTGTAAAAACAAACACGGTTTTTGTTTTCATCATCTACAAACTTCTTCTGGCCCATTTGTTTCAGATGAAGGCCAATCAACACAACTTTGCTTTTTGGGTTCCAACACAAAACTGTTGGTTTTATCAGCCCATCCACAGGTATCACAAATAACACACCAGGACTACTTCGGCCCTGGTATTGTTAATTAGCTAGGCCAGCAGAGGGAGTGCAAGAGCATTGTTATAAAAACAAAATAAAAAGTGTTTTATATGATCATGATAACTAGAAGTAGAAAATATGACATTTATCTGATGTTTAACTACAGAGGATTCTATAGCAGGATCTGAATGTGGAAGCAGTCTTGGTACTATCACAAAGGTAATATGCTAGAACCGAAGAGACAAGACTGTTAGTCACTGTCCTAGTCTTACGGTAATTTGTGAACTCACCAAATGTAACTGTGCCTCACTCTTCCTGTATTGAAAATGGCTGTCACAGTAGCTTCTGCTAAGATAAGCCTTTTATTTTCCTTAGGAAAGAGTGATTACTTGAATATTGGGAATTAATTGTTCCAAGAAAGAAGCTTATGTCTGTTCTGTCTTTCAGAGCTCTGGGTCACTACTTAGTTTTGTCCATGAGTGAGAAACACCTTAGAGGCATCCCCTAATGCCCTGAGAACAGGATTTGATTAAATCATGGAGGTAAACACATTTTTTTATACATGAGGAAACAGAAGCGATTAGGCTTCAAAGTAGCATGGGGATGCCTTTACATCGGAGAGAAGTTATAAATTCGAATCCCAAACGTGGTTTTATCATAACTCCTATTCCAGACCGTTTAAAGAAATGACACGCTCTCCAAACATGTTTCCAGACTATGACAAAAGACTTCTGTTCAAATCCACCACTCACTGGTTTGTAGTGACTTAGAACCTCAATTTCACCCTGAAGAAAATGTGCTAGAGTTGTGTTTTCCAGAAGTCCTTGGTAGTGTTTCTTTCGAGATCATTTATGTAGCCCTCATAACACTTTTTCCCAGAGGGCATCTCTGACAAAATGATAACCAAAACAAGCCAGCCTTTATACCACAATAAGCTAAATAAAATCTTTCTTTATTCTAAAAGTTTGAGATAATCTCGAGGATAGTGCAACTTGCCTGGAAGTTTACCAGGAAAATAGTTTGGAAAGTAAATATTCAGTTCTGCTTTCTCCAGTAGATGTCACTTTCTGTACATAGGATATCAAGATATATAAGATGAACAGTATTCCTTACAATGATGTCAAAAAGGAACTTTGAGTTCCAGCCATACGTAACAATTTTTTAAGCTTTTATCGATATTTTCTAGTGTTAGAAAACTTAAGGAATGGTAAAGGCAAAATGAATGGTATTAATTAACTGTCTTACCATATTTCTGTCTAGCTTTAGCAATGGCCATTAAGCATAGCACGTGACACAATATTGCTAGTGCATTTTCAACAGTTATAGAAAGCTAAGTATTATTCCACATCACAGCATAAAATTAATTTGCCAAAAACAAACACAGTTGCTAAGTAAATAAGCAGTCATTAATAATATACTGCATACTTACCAAGAATCTATTTAAATATGAGTTCACGTAAACTACTATGATTTCAAGAGTCATTCTTCTGGGTCCTCTATATCATTTTGGTATTCACATTGGCCTCTTAGGTCTGAGAAAAAAATTTTAGTTCTCCAAAATGCTTCACTATGTAGCAAGAGATATCAGCCCTGAAATGAGAGACAGAGAGAAAGGAAAGGAAAAGAGGAAAGGAAAGGAAAAGAGAAAGAAATAATTATAAACCTTAAAAATAGCATTTTTATGGCATCCAAATGTACAAGAATGAAAATCAAATGATGGAAGAATATTAATAGTTAGAATTATATTAATTCTTCCTAAAATACTCCCAAAATGCTCTTTGCATTTCTAAACATAAGCCTCATTATGCTGTTCTATTTGTATTCCAGTGCAGTTGAATTTTATATTTGAGCTGTTTTAATAGATGACTTTGAAATGACAGAGAAGAGTACATTTTTGTTTCTTATTGATCGAAGCAAGATTTTTGCTTGTAGCTACTATAACTTTGAAATAATAGGAAAGGCTAGAGAGGCTTTTTAAAATGTTGATGTCTGGGTTACATCTGATGCAGTCGTTGTATTGACAAATGTGATTTGATAATTGCCAAATTAAGCTCAAGAGAAAATTAGTTAAACAACTACTTTTATTTTTAGATGCTTTGAACAAAAGATATGAAGTTTGGTAGCAACTAATGATAGGGTGCTAGCGCAAAAATTTCCTAAGAAAACAAAATGGGCATGTGGCTTTTACAAAACAAAGGAATCTATCTGGCCATCAGAATAAACAACATCCAAAACAGTCTCTTGTGGTGTTAAATATTTTGTGCAGAGAGCAAACCCAAAGAGCTCGATTCTTATCTGAGGTTGAGATTTCTTGACTTGTTACCTGAGAAGTTCTATCATTCTTATGTAGCCTTGGTTAAAACAAAGAGATTATAGGCTTTGAGTAATAAAGGGATTTAGAGGCTTTAACCTTTAGGCTACTGATTCAACTCCATTTCAGGATGAGGAGATCTAAATCCTGAATGTACCCAGGCCATGTAGTTTACTTTTATTAGGATCCCATTTCCTAATAAAGCCTAGGACATTTTTTTTTTCAGCGATTCAGAGCAAATATGGTTGCCAAAAGAAAAATAAAAATTGAACAGGAAGACCAGAAAAAACACATAGCAACGACTAAGGTGAATTTCTGAGGAAACAGACCCCACTGAGATTTCTGCTGAATGGTGTCAGCATTCCACCACTCTCAGTCTTATACTAGTTTTAATCAGTAAACATTAATCTGGAATTTTGAAAACAAATGACGCCGTGGTAATTAATCATCCTGAAAATGAGGACAACTCGTTGATATCATGCGACCAAATTACATGCTTTGATTTGAACTCCAGGAAGAGCTATGCAAAACCCACACCCTCACTGCCAGTTGCCAGTGGTCTTTTCCTGTGTGAAACAGAGGTCGATGTTTCCCATAGCCTGTTTGCACAGCCAGTATCACTCAGGCAGGAAGTCTCTGGAAGAGTTGGAATTCCTTAGCACCAGGCTTAAGTCTTTTTCCGTTTTTATACGTCCCTTTTCCCTATAGTACTTAATACCCTATTTACATAATAGATTGGAACAGAAAACCCAGGACACTTCGAGAAACAGTCCATTAGTTGGTTAAACCTCTCCAACTCTTGGTTTTGGCTCAGGTCATGATCTCAGGGTCCTGGGATCCAGCCACACGGTGGCTCTGTGCTCAGCTTGGAGCCTGCTTGAGATTCTTTCCGTCTCTCTCTCCTCCTCCCCCTGCTTGTGCTCTCTCTCACTCTTGCTCTCTCTCTCCTAAATAAATAAATAAAAATCTTAAAAAAAAAAAAAAAAGTCCATTGCTTAATTCCACAGCCCTAAACATTTTTTAAAAACATGATTTTATTACCATTATTTGAATCATGTCTTGTAATTCTCTCCTTTAAATAATTTTATCAAATATTCAGTGAATTCAAAACCATATTTATAGCATACATACAAAATATACAAATAAGTAAGTAGGATGGACATGTTTATTCTGTACCCAACTTAGGAAATGAAATGTACCAGTACTTTTGTAACCTTGAGCCTCTCCCCAAACCCTTTCTTTCCCTATAGATCACATCATCTTGAACTTTGTGTTAATCATCCCTTGTTTGTCTCTCTCTCTTTTTAAAAATAATATAAGTGGAGATTTAGCTATTAACTATTTGTTTAGAAAAATGCAATAAAACATTTGAGAAAGTTGATGCATATAAGCAATTTTGATCAGTTAGAAATATTTATTCAATCAAAATGGCCTATATTTGCATTCAATGACAAAATATCGAAATTTTGTAAGAATGCTTTTACCTGCATAAATCACTAAAATACTTTATAGTGTTCTGCACATAAATTGCACCCTTAATAAATGATGCTTTCATTTATTAAAATAAATAAATAAAAATAAAATAAGTGATGCTTTCAAATCATATAGTAAAAGATTGGATTCCAGAAAGGATTTCTAAGGGAATGTGTTATATATTTTTTAAGATTTTTTTTTAACCTATAAGGTTTATATGATTTCCCTACCCAAAGATAAGATCAGGGTCTAGATAGACTGATAATTAAATGTCTGAGTTTATTATTAAGTTAAAGATTCCTCCAATTACCTGGCCACCCTACCAGCCCTGTCTTGAGAAATGAAGAAGAGCAAGTCCCAGAGGAGGAGTGGAGGATGCCCCTAATCCTCTGTGAGAAGGAACAGGAGAATAAGAGAGGATGAGACCAGAGGATCCCTGAGGCATCTGCCCTGTCATCTTCCTTTTCTCCTGCGCTCCAACGTGGACTCCACACCCAGTTTACAACCAGTATATAGCAGAATCCCATTTGTTGTTACTCAGCAGCACAGTAACTCCAAATATACACCTGCTTCTTTTTTCTTCTCCAGACCGTCTTCCCCGGGCATCTGGGCACATCTGATCTTAGGGTCTCCTATCAATGCCACTAACCCTTGAGTTACCTTTTTACAACTTAATATGGGACATCCATTTAGTATTTAGGAGAGTCCAAGTCAAAATTCACTAATAAGATACAGTGTATTACTATTTTAAAGAAAACATTAGGTGATAACTTAGTTTTATATACTAAAGTTAGAGTATCCTAAATTTGTATATGTTATCAACATGGGTATTTTTGCATTCTGTTTAAAGTTATTAAGAGGTATTCTAGGCCTGAACTCTAAAATAGGAAAATGAGACATTTAAGGCATCAGTTGTTACAATTTTAAGACCCTTGATAGATTGATTACTTAATGGCAAGAGTGACAAGTGTGACAGTAGATTGAAGAATAGAATTACCACCTCAGTAAAAAATAAACATTAATATTATTAACGATTAATTTCTTTAATATTATAAATAACTTTGAAGGCATCGAAGATGTTGAAAACTAATATTAGTGGATTGAAGGCTTGTGTAATAATCTTTGTCATACCACTTATATATCAATTGAAAATATTTTAAAATTATTTAACATTCTCATCCTTTACTTTATCTTGTTGCCATTCATTCCCTCCTTTTTGTTTTCCACAGCCATGTTACAAGGTCCTCAGGCTGTCTTTTGCTTGAACTCCTTTCTACGTCTTCAAAGTTTGCTCCTCGAATCATTTTACATGGCATTATCCAGACTGAACTTTGTAAACCAGAGTTTTTCTGCTTTTGTTCTCCTTTGATCAGTTCTAATTTTCCATGGAAATAATTTTAAACTCCTTAGTATGGTATTTAAGTAAGTCTTCTACTGTTGCACCTTATGGCAGTTGGTTAAGTGTCTAACTCCTGATTTCAGCTCAGGTCATGATCTCAGGGTTGTGGTATTGAGCCCCAAGTCCCACTCCACACTCAGTGCAATCTGCTCTAGATTCTTTCTCCCCCTCCCCACCTGCTCATATGCTCTCACTCTCTTAAAAAAAAAAAATTAAGCCTTCTACCTAATTTTCCAGCCTTTTCCCCAACCACTACAAAATCTGTTTAACTTCTGTATCTAATATATAATCATTTTTGCATGCCATGAAATCCCCTTCGCCTACAATGCTCTACCTTGCCTTCTCCCACTCTATGTTTTTGTCTGAAATCCTACTGCTCTCCCAAACCAAAGTATTGATTCTATGTAAAATCCTTCAATTAATCCCAAATCCTTAGAGCTTCTAAAGCATTTTGGTCATGCTCACAATATAGCATTAATTGTGTGCTATTTCATATTTTAATTATGAAGGGAAATAGGTCTTATTTCTCCCTGGATGACGTTTATGCATGACACCTCCTTAAATGTGCAATCCACACAATCAGCATAGTATATGTTGCACTGGATTGAACAGTTGAATATATAAGGCAAAATAGAGCTACTATCATCTTTTATCAAGGCCTTGAAAGAAATTACTTGAGTGGAATTATATGAGTAATCTGTTATAAGTTTACTACTCTTTATAGATTTTCAAAGTACATTCATTCTGAGTATTTCAAAATTCCAAGATGAGTACTGGATTGAGAATTCAAAAACAATTAATATCTAGCCCCTGCCTTCTAAAAGCTCAAGACCTAAAAACAAAGATGGACACCCAAATGCAATTAGCTATAATACAATGCTCTAAGTATCCCAGAAAAGGTTAGAAACAAAATTACTTAAGCATAGAGCAGTTAATTCTTGAAGACAGGAGGTAGTAACAGAGTGGGGGCCACCTTAATTAAGATCTATGATGTAGGCCGTAAAACAGAAGCAGCTATTGGATAGATGGAGAAGCCAAGCCTGGAACAGCCATGTAGGTGGTGCATTACTCAACCTCTAGGGTATTATTCGGTTAAACTACAATGTATTGGTGCCCTCCGAAGGTGTGCAGGAAAAGAGCAGAACCACCCAAGAGGTGTGAAAGCCCATGTTAGGTAATTGTCTCGACATCACACCTAAGTTCAGTTGAAATTTTATTAACATTTCACGTTCCATTTTGTCTTCTCTAGGCCTCCCTTCCATAAGGTTTTAGGACTTTTTTTTTTTCTTTACAACCTCTATTTTAAAGGAAATGCCAAGAACATCACAATTCTTGCTACTACAATATTCATTAGAATAAGAGAAGAAGTCAAATCATGAGAGACTCAACTCTGGAGAACAAACTGAGGGCTGCTGAAAGGGAGGTAGATGAGGGAATGGGGTAACTGGGTGATGGACATTAATGAGGGCACATGATGTGATGAGCACTGGGTGTTATACTCTATGTTGGAAAACTGAAAATAAATGTCAGGGATGCCTGGGTGGCTCAATGACTGAGCATCTGCTTTTGGCTCAGAGCGTGATCCTGGGGGTCCTGGGATCGAGTCCCATGTCAGGATCCCTACATGGACACTGCTTCTCCCTCTGCCTGTGTCTCTGCCTCTCTCTCTCTCTCTCTCTCTCTCTTTCTGTGTGTGTGTTAACTAAATCTTAAAAAAAAAAAAAAAAAAAAAAAAAAGAGGGCAGCCCCGGTGGCGCAGCGGTTTAGCGCCGCCTGCAGCCCAGGGCATGATCCTGGAGACCTGGGATCAAGTCCCACGTCAGGCTCTCTGTATGATGCCTGCTTCTCCTTCTGCCTGTGTCTCTGCCTCTCTCTCTCTCTCTCTCTGTCTCTATGAATAAATAAATAAAATCTTTAAAAAAAAGAAAAGAAAGAAAGAAAAAATAAATTTAAAAAAATAAAATATCCACTGGAATAGTTTGAAAACAAAATAGGTTGCAGATCAGAATCAGCAAAACACAAGAAATCTTAGCAATCATTATCTTTTAAATTCAATGTTTTCAAACTTTTAAGTCCCTTTACCCAAAGCAAATGCTGCTAAGATCAGTGTACAAACAAGGAAAAAAGCGATAGTCTTTGCCCTGAGTTCCACCAGCTAATCTTTCCTCCCCAACCAAGACTTGCGGGTTTCTCGTGTCCTCTGGATTCAGAAGCACTGTTTAAAAATGATTGCTTCTAGACCCACCTCTTCTTTTATAATTGAGGAAACAGATTCAGAGAATTTGAAGTACTTTGTATAAGTTCATAGCAGCATTTAGTGGCAGAATAGGAAACAGAAGTTCCTCAACTGCCACTCTTTCAAGATAAAATTAATTCTATTTACATAGCAAAATGAGCAGGAGGTACAAGGGTCTCCCAAAGTGACATTTGGGATAGAGAGAGACTGTTTCTTTTCTGTGATAAGACTTCATTGGAATTCAGTAAGTCAGTGTTAAGTAACTCAGAATCGATGCTAAGTCTTTTATTTTATTCTATCTTTCCTTCATTTTGATATTGAATTACCAGAAATGACAGCCACCAGGCCCTCTAACTTCTTGATCCTAGACAAGGGAGATGGCTAAGGAAATTCATCTTGTTGATGGCATTGGCTGGTCAGACACTTTCCTGCTGTAGAAATCAAAAATTTAAAAAAAATTTTCAATTCCCCCAGTTTAAAAAGGCAGGAAAAACCCCAAATGATTTTTCTCTCATCTCAAATTGCAAGGAAGGAGAACCAAATGTCTAAATTCCTTTGCTGGTCCAACATATTATGTTTTGATTTAGAGACTGATTTTTAAAACTCTCAATACACACATGTATATGAAGAAGAACTTAATCAAAATAATCAAAATAATCACATATTGTAAATTATCCTCGTTGTCAAGAAAGTTTAGTAACTATGAATAAATGGAACTAAAATGATTTGGGAACTAAATAGAGGAATGAAATAAATGGAGCCGAAACAGAGGGGAAAAAATGGTATTCAAAGTCTATGTAGAAAGCTGCTACTGGTAATCATTAAATCAAATATTATAGCTAAATTATTTCAATGAAATTGGATCTTCTAAATGGTCTCATACCATGTCATGACAAAACATCTGCTGAAAGGAGTAATAGAAATACTTGCTTATTGAAATCAAATGAGTTAATAACACCTGAGAACCAAAATAACAAGGTATGGTTACAAATATAATGCCAAAGTTGAGCTGAATCAATATTGACAAATTATAATTGCAGGCTTCACATTAAAACCTTCCAAATTACCAAGGTCATTGCTTTTGGAAGTTATGGATATTCTTGATTATTAATAGCATACAAGTCATCTTAGCTTCTTTCTTAACAGAGCAAGGAAGTAGAGACAATGCAAAGTTCTCTTTCTAATTATACCACATCTGGATTTCACCTGCCAAATCTAACTGTCTGCCTTAAAGCATGGTCCAGCAAGTAGATATAGATTAATTTTCTAAACAGACCACAATGCCCAGCCTCTTCCAAAATTAGTGCTGTCATGTGCCACGATTTTCACGTGATGTCACCAACTTCATCAATCATCCTAGAAAGCAGACAGAACACAGTAAAGAGGATAGCAGAAGAAAACATCTTGGAGAAATACTTCATAACTTCCAGATAGTAACCCAAGGAGACACTTCTGAAAAAAAATTAATTGGAAACATTTCTGCTGTAAGTCCCTAAACAGATCTTTAATTTGTAAGCCCTACCATTTCAAATATCTCTCCATACACATGCAAGCGTGTGCACACGCGCCCACACCAAAAGCCACAAGTACAAAAGAACCAACAATAGACTGAAGACTAGTTATTTGCTGGACAAAATGAAAACATTGTATTTACATTGCAAAGCTGCCTATATTTTATTTCTCAAATTATTTGAAAGTATTCTTACAAATTGTTCCTATACTTTGAATTTATCCTTCTATAGGAAAGTAGTCAGTCATTAAAACTATATGTTCACCCGTGGAAGTTATTTTGTCATGAAGGGATTTAAGAGTTGAGTCATTCTCTAGTCTTGTGTGTTAGTTGATAACCTTTATTTTAGAAAGCAACTCCTCTAAAAGAATTGTTGTATATTGAATTCTGTTTAGTCGAACAAGCAAGGACACTTCAGACATAGCCTAAAACTCTGTCTCTGAAAAGGAAACTTTGTCTTGGGGGGAAATAGGATGTCCAACCACTCTCTACCTGGCCGGTATCCAAGTATATGATGAATCAGAAAAGTATAACATACAAAAGGAATATTTATGTGTCTTCCTCTTTCATCAGATACACAGTATTTTTTCTCCCATGTCACAAAAACTGTAACCGCAATTTACAAGTATATATGCACAATCAAATTGCTATTGATTTAGCAATGCATTTCTTTGATGTCCCTTGCCTTAACCTCATTTATAAAGCTGTTTTGCATTATTTCAAACTGTCAATGATTTGTGACTCATGAATATTCAAATCTAATTTGCACTTACTTTTTGGTATGCAAGCTTACTTTCAATATGCCCCTACAGTTGCCCTTTTGTTTTGTATTTATTTGTGGATTGTTTTACTGAAATAATACTTCTTTAAAAGCCTAGTAAGTCTATATCATATAAAAACAACAGAGTGGTTGATAATTGACTCTTCTTGATCTCGGTACACTGTCTTTATGTTTTGCTACTTAGCAAGTTTAGTCATTCTGCAAACATGTCTCTAGTACTAAAATAACCATGTTTTTGCTAGTAGATGTCATTTTCAGTGAAATGGGTTTAATTTTGAGGATCCCTGGGTGGCTCAGCAGTTGAGCACCTGCCTTTGGCCCAGGGCGTGACCCTGGAGTCCCAGGAGTCCCTCATCAGGCTCTCTGCATTAGAGCCTGCTTCTCCCTCTGCCTCTCTCTCTCTCTCTCTCTCTCTGTGTGTGTGTGTGTGTGTGTCTCATGAATAAAAAAAAGAAAAGCTTAAAAAAAAAAAGAAGAAATGGGTTTAGTTTTGCTGGGCAATGTATCTCCAGGAAAGAGTCAACAATTTTTAAATTAATTGAGCCTTACCAAAAAGGAAGGAAGGTGGGCCACCTGGGTGCCTCCATAGGTTGGGCATCCAGCTCTTGGTTTCAGGTGGGATCAAGCCCCATTTCAGGCTCTACACTCAGTGCACACTCTGTGTGAGATTCTTTCTCTGCCTTTCCCTCTGCCCCTTCTCTCTCTCTCTCTCAAATAGATAAATAAATCTTAAAAAAAAAATAGGAAGAAGGAAGGAATGACGAAAGGAAGGGAGGATTGTTTCTGATAGAAAAACAAAAAGTTCATGCAGAAGTGAGCCTTCCATGTCCATGTGGATCAACTTTTCCTCTTACGTCGTGGAATGCAAGAAATGAAACCTAATGCTCTCAAGCACTATAAAACCCTTTTAGATGTCTTTCAGATGATGATAGCTAGAAGAGACACCCAGACTTTCTGGACTGCAGGCATGTCACTCATGATTGAAAGTCCAAAACAGCACAGCAAGGAGCCACTTGTATCGGAATGGGCAGAGTTTCTGCTTATAAAACCTGTTCAGGACCAAATGGAAAATGCCACATTAAAAAAAATGGAGTCAAGAACATCTCTTTTGTAATTGATTTCTGGACTCAAGTGTGATTTCTAAGAACATCCAAACAATTAAATGCCCTACTTTGCCAAAAAAAAAAAAAAAAAAAAAGGAAAGAAGAAAGAAAGAAAGAAAGAAAGAAAGAAAGAAAGAAAGAAAGAAAGAAAGAAAGAAAAAGAAAGAAAGAAAGAAAAAGAAAGAAAGAAAGAAAGATTTTCAAATATTTATGCCAGGACCTAAAATAGAAAAATAATTAATAACATTTACAATGCATCATATTCAATCTCTAAACTACCTTTTAAGCTATAAAGAAATCATTGGTTACCTTTTGCCTTCCATCACAAAATCAAGACATTCCCACATTTACTGAGTGATTCTGTACGAAAGATGGATGGTAGGCGTCAGTGCATCTCATCCAGCCCACAACATGTTTTCCTTTTTGCGAACTTCTCATTATCCCTCAATTGGACATATTCCCTCAGGTAATATGATCTCCTTCCAAAAGCTACTAAATTGATAACTAATCTCTTTTTTAGTCTTTTTTTTTTCACTTAGAAATCAATTTTTTAATTACTGAGAAAATATTCCACTGCCATGATATTTTGTTGCTTATGTGTGTTGAAGCAAATGTCCTTTGTCTAAAAGAGTTCATAATGTTTTCCCAACATTACCATTTAATTTACGATACTGGTATCACTATCATTCCCTCCATTCTGAAAACGAGACATCACAGATTCACTGGACCCAACATGCTACCGAAAGCTGTCTCTAAAGGAAACCCCTCAACGGGATGCTATTGTTGTCCATTTAACTAAGGGGTTTATTACATCCTAATCTCTGACCCATGAATCAGAGGACTTAGCTCTAGACAAAGTCTGGGATATAGAAAATTGTTAACAATGAGGATTCTAGCATTATACTCCTTGCTTATACACCTAACTGTGTAGATTACAGCAAGTTGCCTAATCTCTGAAAGGCTTAATCTCCTCATCTGGGAAATGAGGGCAATCATAGTACCTATCTTAGGTGGTTATGGGGATTAAACGAGAGTATTCAAATGCAATGCTCAGCACCCCTGTCAGTGCTCGTTATGGAACAGCTATTTCTAAAGCCCGGTGTTTGCCAGAAGTTGAACCCAGTTTCTAGTCAGTTGTATTTTAAACTGAGAAAAGATTGTATTCTCATCTATCCCATGTTTCCCCTGTTTTGTATCAGTAACACAGTCAAAGTGTCTGCTCCCAACTCCAGGACTGTGTCCTCTTTTAACCAGTGGCTATTTCAGGACCCCTGGTTAAGCCTTCTGCAAAGACATACAAATGGGATGTGAAGGGAAGTTTTCTGGAGCCTTCTCAAATTATTTTTTGCACATGTCTTCCCACAACAATATCCAAAGAAAGAGAAACAGGCTCTCTTCTTCTGTGTTGTTGTGGGAAGATAGGAGGCTCAGAACTGCTGAGGACATCTGGCTACCAGCCTGAGGATAAAGTTGATGCACATAAGAGGGCAGAGCCAAGAAAATTGAAGGGAAAGAGAGATGCCCCACCTCTTGCCAATGGCAGCGCTTTATTCCCTTATTGCTTAAGCCAGTCTGAATTAGGTTTTCTGTTACTTGCAGCCAAAAACATTCTAACTGATTCAGAGAGGCAGCCAAAAACAATGTTTTTTACATATTAACTCATAGCACAACACTCATTCACAGGAGCAGAGCAGTCCAGTGCCCGAGTTTACACAGGCATATAAACATGTTGTAACTGCTCCTGCCTTTTCTAAGTCAGTATCCCAGCCACATATCCACAATGTGTCTGTCTCTCTGAAAACAGAAAAAAGATTCAGAGTGAATCTTCCAAGATTTTTCCAGTCTCCTAAATAACCAGCAGAACCCACAAAATGCTCTTTTTGCTTTTATAGGAATTAGAATTCGAGGCAAGAGTGCCACCTCTGGCTTGCTGCTGTAACCTCATCTCAGATCCGTAGGCCTCACACTTTCACTGCTCAGAAACGTACTCTGAATTTTACATTCTTTGCATCCCAGGAAATCACAACCCACAGTAGAATGGCACCACATGAATCTAATCCAATGACATGAAACCTAAGTGAAAATTATCTGATGATTTGTGATAGGGTTTGATGTACCTACTTCAAGGTGACCAACTTAACCTGGTACATGTGACCTAAAAATAAGTGAATGCCTTTAAGCCTCATTTTGCATCTTTGTCACAAGAGTAATTCCAGTTTGCTTGGGCTCTAAGGAAACTAGATTGTGAGTTGTATGATCAAAATGAGGAGTTCCCAACTAAAAATCAAGAATGAACTATTTATGGTACCAAATTAGTTTAGTCCTTCTCTCCACCCCCCTCCCCACCCCATCTGCCACAAGCTATCCATGATTTAATCTTATCAGGAGCGCTCAGGATTATAGTTCCAGTACCCCTTTAAATAGGCAGTAAGAGGAGAGGTCAGGTAATTCTCTGTTGCCCTAGATTATATAGAACCATAGATCTGGAGACATCCCGAGATATTATCTGAAGGGCCAGCCACAGATAATGCCAGAGGCGTGCTGAGGGTCACAATGCTGGAAGCAGGTCTTTCGACTCTTCAGCCAGCATCATATCCATCAACCCCACTATGCCTTTCATATAAAGTGGCTTTTAAAAGATGTATGAGTGAATACATTACTCATTTTAATCTTGAGGCAGCCCTTTGTTGCTTAATTTATCTCCATGAAATCTAAGTATAGTTTATCTTTAGGGTTATTTAAAAATACTACTTTTTAAGTCAATCGGAGAAGGGCAAACATTATATGGTCCCATTCATTTGAGGAATATAAAAAATAGTGAAAGGGATTAAAGGGGAAAGGAGAAAAAATGAGTGGGAAATATCAGTGTGGGTGACAGAACATGAGAGACTCCTAACTCTGGGAAACGAATAAAGGGTAGTGGAAAGGGAGGTGGGTGGGGGGATGGGGTGACTGGGTGATGGGCACTGAGGGGGTCACTTGACGGGATGAGCACTGGGTGTTATGCTATACGTTGGCAAATTGAATTCCAAAAAAACTGTTTTAAAAAATTAAATAAATAAATAAATAAAAATACTACTTTTTATATTTTAAGATACAGAAAGTCAAGCCAATGGCCTTTCTTGCTGTAGGTTTCTTTATAGCGTATAAGAATATCTCATTTCTTGTATCCCTGAAAACTAGAATAGAAGTAGTACAGAGAGTAGTTCTAAAATTTATTTCTTTTAATTTCAGTACATTCAACAGTGTTATATTAGTTTCTGTTGTACAATATAGTGATTCAACAGTTCTATACAGTACTGTTGATCCCAATAAGTACGTTCTTAATCCTCTTCACCTATTTCACCCATCCCCCCACCAGCCTCTTCTTTGGCAACCACCAGTTTTTTCTCTACAGTTAAGAGTCTATTTTTTTAGTTTGTCGTTTTTCTTTGATCATTTGTCTTGTTTTTAAAATTCTACATATAACTGAAATCATATGCTATTTGTCTTTCCCTGACTGACTTATTTCACTTAGCATAATACCCTGTAGTTCCATCCATCTTGTTACAAATGGCAAGATGTCTTTCTTTTTTATGGCTAATATTCCATTGTATGTGTGTATGTGTGTGTGTGTGTGTGTGTGTGTGCATACCACTTATGCATATATTTATCGGTGGATACTTGGGCTGTTTTTATAATTTGGCTGTTGTGAATAAGGCTGCAGTAAACATAGGGGTGCACATGTCTTTTCAAATTCATGTTTTTGTATTCTTTGAGTAGATACCTAGTATTGGAATTACTGAATCATATAGTAGTTCTATTTTTAATTTTTTCCACGTGGTCACACCAGTTTGCATTCCCACCAATAATGCACAAGGGTTCCTTTTTCTCCACATCCTCACCAATGCTTGTTCTTTCTTACATTTTTTATTTTAGCCTCTCTGATAGATGTGAGGTGATACCTCATTGTGGTTTTGATTTGCATTTCTATGATGAGTGATGTTGAGAATCTTTTCATAATGTCTGTTGGCCATCTGTATGTCTTTGGAGAAATGTCTGTTCATGTCTTTTTTTTTTTAAAGATTTATTTATGTGAGAGAGGGAGACAAAGAGCACGAAAGTGGCAGGAGAGGCAGAGGGAGAGAATCTTCTAGCAGACTCCCTGTTGATTCAAGGCTCAATCTCACGACCCATGAGATCATGACTGAGCTGAAACCAAGAGTCCGAAGTTTAACCTATGAGCCACCCAGGCACCTCTTCTGCCCATTTTTAAATTGGATTGTTTCGGGGGGTTTTGGTGTTAAGTTGTATTAGTTCTTTATATATTTTGCATACTGACTTCTCACCAGATGTGTCATTTGCAAGTATCTTTTCCCATTCAGTGGGTTATCTTTTTGTTTTGTTCATTGTTTCCTTTGCTGTGCAGAGCTTTTTATTTTGATATAGTTTAGTTTTGCTTTCATTTCCCCTGCCTCAGGAGACATATCTAGAAAAATGTCGCTATAGCTGATGTCACAAAGATTAGTGCCTATGTTCTTTTCCAAGACTTTTATAGTTTCAGGTTTCTCACATAGGCTTTTAATCCATTTTGAGTTTATTTTTGTGTTTGGTGTAAGAAAATGGTCAGTTTTGGTTTCTTGCATGTAGCTGTCCAGTTTTCCCGACACCATACATTAAAAGACTATCTTTTTCCCATTGCATATTCTTGCTTCCTTTGTTGTAAATTAATTGACTATGTAATTATGGGTTTATTTCTGGGCTTTCTATTCTGTCCCAGTAATATATGCATCTATTTTTGTTCTAGTGCCATACTGTGTTAATTATTACAGCTTTGAAGTATATCTTGAAACTTGAGATTGTGACACCTCCAGTTTTGTTCTTTTTCAAGACTGTTTTGGCTACTTGAGGTCTTTTGCGGTTCCATACAAATTTTAGGACCATTTGTTCTAGTTCTGTGAAAAATAATTTTGGCACTTTAATAGGGATTGCATTAAACTTAAGTTATTAGATTATTATAAAGCTATTATAAAAATTTAGATTGCTTTGAGTAGTATGGACAGTTTAACGATATTTGCTCTCCCAATCCATGAGCATGGAACATCTTTTCATTTGTTTGTGTCATCTTCAATTTCTTTCATCAATGTTTTACAGTTTTCAGAGTACAAGTCTTTCATCTCATTGGCTTAGTTTATTCCTAGGTACTTTATTATTTTCGGTGCAATTGTAAACGTGATTGTTTTCTTGATTTCTCTTTCGGCTGCTTCATGATTAGTCTGTAGAAATGCAACTGATTTCTGTATATTGATTTGTCTCCTGTGATAATACTTAATTCATTGATCAGTTCTTGTAGTTTTTTGATAGAGTCTTTGAGGTTTTCTTTCTTCTTTTTTTCTTTTTTTTTTTTTGAGGTTTTCTGTACAAAGCATCATCTCATCTGCAAATACTGGGAGTTTTACTTCTTCCTGATTGGAAGCCTTTTAATTTTTTTTCTTGTCTGATTGCTGTGACTAGGATTTCCAGTACAATTTTGAACAGAAGTGGGTGAGAGAGAACATCTTTGTCTTGCTCATTATCTTAGGGGAAAAGTTTTCAATTTTTCACCATTGAGTATGACGTTAGCTGTGGGTTTTTCACATATGGTCTTTATTACGTTGATATATGTTCCCTCAAAGCTCTCTGTTGAAGATTTTTATCATGAATGGATATTGTGCTTTGTCAAATACGTTTCCTGCATCTATTGAAATTATCATGATTTTTAATCCTTTCTTTTGTTGATGTGATGTATCATGTTGATTCATTTGTGAATACTGAACCACCCTTGCATCCCAGGAATAAAATCCCACGTCATTGTAGTGAATTTTTTTTTAATATATTGTTGGATTTGGTTTGGATTTCTTTTTAAATTTCACTTATTTATTCATGAGAGACAGAAAGAGAGAGAGGGAGAGAGAGAGAGAGAGAGAGAGAGAGAGAGGTAGAGACACAGGCAGAGGTAGAAGCAGGCTCCATGCAGGGAGCCTGACGTGGGACTCGATCCCAGGCCTCCAGGACCACGAACTGGGCCAAAGGCAGCGCTAAACTGCTGAGCTATTGGGCTGCTCTGGTTTGGATTTTATTGAGGAATTTTGCATTTATGTTTATCTGAGGTATTGGTCTGTAGTTCTCTTTCTTTTGTAGTGTCTTTATCTGGGTTTAGTATCAGGGTAATGCTGGCCTCATAGAAAGAATTTGGAATACTTCTTTCTCTTATTTTTTGGAATACTTTGGAAAGAAGAGGTATTAACTCTTCTTTAAATGTATAGAATTCAGCTGTGAAACTATCTGGTGCTGAACTTCTGTCGGGAGTTTTTGATCATTGATTCAATTTCATTGTGGGTAATCAGTCTGTTCAAATTTTCTATTTCTTCTTGATTCAGCTTGGAAAGATATGTTCTAATAATTTACTCATTTCTTCTAGGTCATACAATTTTTGGTATACAATTTTTCATAATATTTTCATATAACCCTTTGTATTTCTTAGGTGTCACTTGTTATTTTTCCTCTCATTTCTGATTTTATTTTCATACTCTCTGTTTTTCTCTCTTTCTTTTTTTTTTTTTTTTATGAGTCTGGCTAATGGTTTATCAATTTTGTTGATCTTTTCAAAGAACCAGTTCTTGGTTTCATTGCTCTTTTCTATTGTTCTTTTAGTTTCTATTTCATTTATTTCTGCTCTAATCTTTATTATTTCCTTCCTTCTCTTGGTTTTAGATTTTGTTGGTTCTTCTTTTTCTAGTTCCTTTAGGTGTAAGGTTATTTGCTTATTTGAGATTTTCTTACTTCTTGCAGTAGGCCTGTATTGCTATAAACTTCCCCTTAAAACAGCTTTTGCCTCATCCCAAAGATTTTAGACCACTGTGTTTTCATTTTCATTTGTTTCCATGTAATTTTGACTTCCTCTTTGATTTCTTGGTTGACCTATTCATTGGTTAGTAGTATCTTATTAACCCTCCATATGTTTGTGATCTTTCCAGATTTTTGTTTTGTGGTTGATCTCTAGTTTCATAAAGATGCATGTTATGACTTCAGCCTTTTTTAATCTGTTGAGACTTGTTTTGCAGTTAACATGGTGTCTGTTCTGGTGAATATTTCATGTGCACTTGAAAAAAATGTGTATTCTGCTGTTTTAGGATAGAATATTTTGAATAGATCTGTTAGGTCTATCAGTCCACTGTTTGCTTGTTCATTATCTATTTGGATGATCTATCCATTGATATAAATAGGGTACTAAAATCCCCTACTATTATTGTATTACTATCAATTACTTCCTTTGTTTGTTAATAGGTGCTTTATATATTTGGGTGCTTCCCTGTTGAGTACATAAATATTTACTATTGTTATATCTTTTTGTTGGATTGTTCCCTTTATGATTACATAGTGTCCTTCTGTTTCTTGTTACAGTTTCTTTTGAAGTCTATTTTGTTTTCATCACTTCGCTTTCAACCTACAGGTGTCCTTAAACCTGAAATGAATCCCTTGTATGCAGCATATAGATAAGTCTTGCTTTTTTAAAATCTGTTCCCTCTCCCTTTGTCTTTTGATTGGACCATTTAGTCCATTTACATTCAAAGTAGTTATTGATAGGTATGTGCTTAAAGCCATTTTATTTCTTGTTTTATGGTTGTTCTTGTAGTTCTTCTCTATTCCTTTCTTCTCTTGCTCTCTTCTCTTGTGGTTTGCTGGCTTTCTTTAGTGAAATACTTAGATTCCTTTCTCTTTATTTTTTGCTCACTTATTTCCAGATTGTGTGTGTGTGTGTGGTTACCATTAGGTTTATATAACATATTGTGTTATATATAACAGACTCTTTTTTTATTTCTTTGTGTAGGGTCTCACTGAGGTCCTGCACTTTTTCTCAAGTCCAGTGAGTATCTTTATGACTATTACTTTAAATTTTCCATCAGGCATATTACTTATCTCCATTTCATTGAGAGCTCCTGTTGTGATTTTTGTTCTATTCTTCAACTTGGGGCATATTCATCTGTCTCCTCATTTTATCTAACTCTGTGTCCATTTCTACAAACTAGGAAAGTCAGCTACATCTCTACTCTTGCAAGTAGGTGCCTTATGAAGAAGTTCTGCGGTTCTCTGTAGTGTAACACCACCTGTTTACTAGAACCTGGCACTTAAAGGATATCTCCAATGTGTGTTGCATGCACCCTGCTGTTGTGACTGAGCCACATTTACCTTCAGTCCAGTCACCTGCATTGGCTCCTTTTGCCTGTTGTGGGCAAGATTTGGTCCCTGTGTCACTAATGGGCCAATCTAGGGCTACCTTGAACTCGATTTGGGTCAGACCACGCTTTTGTCAGAGCCACTATTGCACCAAACTGGAGGGCATGCTCCCTGTGTAGGAGGCTTTCACTGGTGGTCAGGGCCTGTAGTCAGACTAGATTTCTGCCCCCAGACCACTGCTGGAGCTATAGTTTTCACTTGTGGTTATCTTTCCCTCTCTCTAGGGTAGAAGTCACTTTGGATTGGTGCTGGCCCCTGTCAGGATTTCTTGCACAATGCCATGCCTGTGGCACCACTTAGATGTACTCCTGCTAAGGCACGGATGGGGGGGATCAAGTTCACAGGAGAACATGAAGGTATGGCACACTGTTAGCAAGTTAAGTGGAGAAGAACCACACTGCACTGGTTCCTACAGGTATCCATGCATCTAGGTCAGGAGTTGAGGGAGAGAAATGACATCCACAAGCCCTATTGTTCTTGGAGCAGTCTCCCAAAGATCCCTGGCCCTCCAGCACACCATCTGTGATTAGTAAACAAATATCTCTCTCATACACCAGGCATTTTTCAAACTGCTGCTTCTATCCTATATCTCAGTGGGGCTGTTTGTTGCACTATTTAAGGCTGCTTGTTGTACTCAGTTTTCTGTCACCCTCTTTCAGAGCAAATCCACCAATTTTTATCCAGGTGTTAAGCCCCACTGATTGTAAGAACTCAAGGTAAGCCCTTCTGATTTTCAAAGCCAAACGTTCTGGGCATTTATCTTCCCTGTGTGGGTTCCCCATGCCTAGAGTGGGGTCTTCTCTATGTTTGTAGTGGCACTCCCTCCCTCACATGGCCTCACAGGTTAGTTTGGTTCCTGCCTGTGTCTCTGCCCTTCTTATTGTTTTTGATGTGGCCTCTTCTCCATGTTTAGTCATGGACAACCTATTCTGCCAGTCTTCAGGTCATTTTCCAGGTTATTTACACTGATGTGAGTATTATCTAGTTGTATCTATGAGACAAGGTGAGTTTAGAATCCTTCCACCCTGCAATCTTACCTAGAAGTCACTAGAGATACATGTTTTTAAATGTGATTTTCTTATTGGTCCTCCTATGATGGGACTTGATCAGCTGACATTGACCATTGTGACTGTGCACTTTGCCCTAGTCACATGGAGTGTACTTACAGCCCTCAAGGAGAAGCTCTTTGTCCATATGACAAATATCAATCCTAGAAACCTTCAGTGGAGACACCTTGGCTAGTAATAAATATATGATGTTTTTATAGAAAATTTCAAAACTCAAGATTAGGAACACTTCAGTAAATTCATTCAGATTCTTACCTTAATTTGTTGAGGTAGCTTAAAAATTATTTTCAAAGTCCCCATGTTTCTAACTCTGAAGTAAGAATAATTATATTGGTCATATATTTGCACATACTGCTGCAAGAACGAGTAAGACCATAAAGCACAAACTTTCATAGATTAATTTTTGTTGATCTTACATACATATGTGAATTTCATAAATCATTGTGACAAAATAATTATACACATTCATACAGTTTTTTAAATGGTTTTAAGAAATCAAGTGATTCAAAGTAAAAATTCTGATCTTTTCACAGTGGGTGGGTGTCTCTAGTTTAAAAGCTTTTGTTTAATTCAAAGTTGAAATGGAATCCCTAAAGAGAACTATTTGATTTCTTTTTTTAAAGAAATATTTCAAAACCAGCTGCAAATCAATCATAACTGAATCAACATCTAGGAATCTTGAGATTAGTGGTTAATAAAAAAGACAAGATGAGATTTTATCCAACCTTCCATGATGCCTTCTCTTCTGTACTGATCGTCATTAGGACCATTCAAGCAACCAATTTAAGAAATATAGAAAAGAACAACAGAACTCTAATAGTCATAAAATATTAGCAATAAAAAAGTGAATATGTATACAGTTTGAAAATTTAGATGATGTAGATAAATTCGTGTGAAATTTTAACTTAACAAATCTGACTCAGAAAGGAGTGGATTTGAATATTGCATAATAATTATTAAAGAAATGTAATAATAAATTAAGAATATTTTTTAAAAAGAAAGCCAATATTATTTTAGAGTAAATTCTTCCAGTTTTTTAAAACAGAAAATTTCAATCATATACCAATATATCTAGAGACTAAAAATGAGGAAACTCTCCCTAATTTTAATTCATTTTACAGTATGATCTGGCTAGAAGAATAGGCAAAAATGATAAATCTATGAGGAAAAAAAAGGAAAGAAAAAAGGGGAAATTACTGGTCACTCTCTTGCATCAATAGACATTCAAAAATCCTAAGCAAAATTATTAAATTAAACCTAGTTGCGTATAATATAGTGTCTTAATCAACTTGAATGTAATCCAGAAACAAAGAGTTAGTTTAACAGTAGAAAAACTATACATTAAATTTCCCATAGTAACTGAGTAAAGGGGGGAAAATGATCATCTTATTACATATAAAAATATCATTTTGGGCTTAGTCAGAAAAGTATGCAACTCTTGAACTTGGGGTTGTGAGTTCAAGCCTGATGTTAGGTGTAGAGATTACTTAAATAAATACATAAACTTTAAAAAAAATAATTTAACAAAATGTAATGGTCATTTATTTAAAGAAAAAAAGAAGCTCCTAAGGGACTAGGCAAGGAGGGGGAGAAACTTCTTTCATCTGATGAAGATTATTATCAATTCACTACATTAAACAGCTTTCTTAATGGAAAAATGCTAGAAACACTTGTTTAAATTGGGAATGAGTTAATGATGGCCACTATTTAGGAATGCTTCATTTCAAAATTGTCCTGAAGTTCTAGTGCTAGAAAAGGCAGTAGGACCAAAAGAAGAAGAAAAGTGAAGGAGGAGGAGGAGAAAAAGAGAAAGGAGGGAGGAAAGGAGAGAGAAAGAAACAATTAAAGTTATAGGACTGGAAAGGAAGAACTAAAACTGTCATTTTATGAAGACTATATTATTATCTACATTGAAGTTCCAAAGAATTTATAGACAACTGATAATGAGAGAGATGGACTGAAGATCACTAGGGAAGCAATCGGGTTGGGATGAAAGTTATCCATACAGAGAAAATGAAAATGGATTCTTACCTCAGTTCTACACACAAAAATCAATTCCCTGTTGTTTAAAGAAAAGTGCAAGAAGAAAAAAAATCAAATTTCTTAAATAATTCTACAGAAAAACATCTTCATAACTTTAGGATTTGAAAGAATCTTTTATATCAGACACAAAAAGCACAAGCCATAAGAGAAAATATTGATACATTAAACTACAATAAAATTAAAAACTTCTGTTCATCAAAACACATCTCAAATAAAATGGAAAAACAAGCCACAAATTGGAAAGAGATATTTGCAATACAGAACTCATAAACCAATAATAAAAAGGCAAAGAAAAACCTCAATAGAAAAATGGGAGAAATATTCACTGCTATTTCACAAAAGATGAAATGAGTAAAGAATATGTATATAAGATGGTTGGCCTCATTAGCGATTAAGAAAATGTATGTTAAATATATGTTAACTGTAGTGAGATCCCTTTTTATGCGCATCAGATTGGAAAGAAGGAGAAGAGGAAGAAGGGGAGGAGGGAGAGGAGGAGGATAAGAAGAGGAGGAAGAGGAAGAGAAAGAAGCAGAAGAAAAAGAGGAAGAGGAAGAACAGTGCCAAAGTCACCAACTGTTAGAAAGGATGTGGATCAATGGGATAATTTATATACAACTAGCAGGAGTGTAGATTAAAACAATCATTAAAAAGTAATTCATGTTATCTTGGAGTGTTGAATATTTGAATACCAAAAAATTTGGTATTCACTCCTAGATCTATACTCTAAATCTAGAAAATTCTTTGCACATAAAGATCAAGAGACACATATCAGAATGGTTATGGCAGAACTCTTTATAATAGTAACATAATAAATAAGGTAACTCAAAAAGGAAAAGATAAATTGAGTTATATTTGCAATGGAATATCAAGCAGACATAAAAAGGAATGAACTGCTGCCACACTAAAAAATATTAATCTTAAAAATGCAATGTTAGGGGTGCCTGGGTGGCTCAGTTGGTTGAGTGTCCAACCCTGGATTTTGGCTCAGGTCATGATCTCAAGGTTGGGAGATCAAAACCCGTGTCATAAAAAAATAAAACAAAAAAAACCCGTGTCATGCTCTGTGTTGGACAGACACATGACATTCTCTCTGAGAGAGAATGCTTAAGATGCTCTCTCTCCCAACAAACCATGAGAGACTCCTAACTCTGGGAAACAAACAAAGGGGAGGGGAGGTGGGGGGTTGGGGTGACTGGGTGATGGGCACTGAGGTGGGCACTTGATGGGATGAGCACTGGGTGTTATACTATATGTTGGCAAATCGAACTTCAATTTAAAAATAATAATAATAAATAAATAATAAAATGAAAAATTTAAAAATTAAAATTGTAAAAATATTTTAAAAAGATAAAAGAAAGAAAAAAAATATTCTCTCCCTCTGCCTTACCCCCCTGAAAAAAAAGATACAATGTTGAATAAAAAAAGAATCCAGGGATCCCTGGGTGGCGCAGCAGTTTGGCGCCTGCCTTTGGCCCGGGGCTGATCCTGGAGACCCGGGATCGAATCCCACATCGGGCTCCCGGTGCATGGAGCCTGCTTCTCCCTCTGCTTGTGTCTCTGCCTCTCTGTCTCTCTCTGTGTGACTATCATGAATAAATAAATAAAATCTTTAAAAAAAAAAAAAAAAAAAAAAAAGAATCCAGAAAGACTACATTAAGTGTAATGCTATTTTTACTTTTTTAAAGGCAAATGGAACAGGGGATTGTTTAAGAATATAATAACATATAATACAAAGAAAGAGTTTGTAGAGAGAGGTTAAGATGATATATATTAATATATAGGTTATATTTTACATAAATATATATATCATATATATATGAGAGAGAAAGAGAGAGTGAGTTCAGGAATACATGCATATTTTTAAAAATTCAAGATGGTAGTTACCCCTGGAAGAAGCAGCAGAGGGTTAAAAGAAAAGAACACATGCTGATATAAGATGTTCCCTTTCCTAAGTAGGGTGGGACATTCACAAATGTTCCTTTTATTATTATGCTTTGTAACAGCCAAATATGCTACTTGTATGTTTTTGTATGTAACAAATATTTTGCTAAACATAAAATTAAGAAGATAATAAGTGTCCATTCTTAAAATCAGAGTAATGTTATGACTGAGAGAAGGGAATAACAGAAAAGAATGTTAGAAAGCTCAGGCCAGGGCAGCCCGGGGGGGTCAGCGGTTTAGCGCAACCTTCAGTCCAGGGCATGATCCTGGAGACTCAGGGTCGAGGCCCATGTCAGGCTCCCTGCATGAAGCCTGCTTCTCCCTCTGCCTGTGTCTCTGTCTGTGTGTGTGTGTGTGTGTGTGTGTGAGGAATAAATAAATAAAATCTTTAAAAAAAAAAAGAAAGAAAGAAAGAAAGAAAGCAAGCAAGCAAGCTCAGGACAAGAATCCTTGGTTTCAGTGAGGGGAGAAATAGTTATTTGAAAAGGAGAGGGGTGAGAGTAGGGAGGGGCTTCTGAGTGGTCTGTAAAGAAAGAATAAAATGAGGAAAGGAAAGAGAAAGGATGAGAAGAGAGAGGGATAGAGGATTAGAGGAGAGAGTTATTACCAAAGGAAGGAGTAACCACAGAAAATGGATAAAGAGTAACCTTAGCATCAGGAGTAACCAACTGAAGTTCGGAACATAAATATGAAGTGTATGCATTCAAGACTTCTCCTCCTCAAAAATAGACTATTCAATCAGAGGAACAGAAAATAATTAAGGATTAAAATGAAGATTATCATGGAGGTTGTGACAAAAAGTTTAAAAAGTGGTGTGCCTCACCACTCACCAGCTCAGTTGGGAGAGCCTGGGACTCTTGATCTTGGGGTTGTGAGTTCAAGCCCCATGTTGTGTGTAGAGATTACTTAAAAATAAAGTTTTTTTAAAAAAAGTTCAAAAAGCAAGAGAGGCTTTAGATGTTGACTTAAATACATTCATATCCTTCATACTAGGTCCAGGAATCCATTCTGAGAAATAATCCTGAGTTTTGAAAAACTTTATGCACAAAAAGAATGTTCACTATAGAATTGTATATATAAAGAAAAAAATTAGTGCCCAATAATAGTGTAATGGAAAAGTGAATTATGATACTTAATGTAACTGATGATATCTGGATGGATGGTCATAAAAAATTTACATGCTTAACTAGGATGCAAATTTTATACCAAGTACAATCATAACTACATCAAAGGCACTATGCATACAAAAAAATGCAAAGAAATACACTAAAATGTTGACAGCAACTGTTTTTAGATACTTCGTGGGTGATTTTTTTTTCATTTGTCTACTTTTCCACATTGTCAAATTGTCTTTAATGAGTATATATCACTTTCAAAACAGAAAATAAATTTAGAAGATACATTTAATGCTTTAAATTGGGTGGAGTATCAGGTAAATCATGATGTGACTAATGGATTGGCAGAAAATGATAAACAAACCAGAAGTCACAATGAGGGTCATAACGAGGACAAGATAATTTGTTTTAATAGAAAATAAGAGGATAAGAAAGTGGTAGATTAAAACAAAAGAACAAAAAAACCCTCTACATTTGAAATCTTGAAAGTACTTTTAAGTTCCAAGGATAGCTGTAATTGTGGATGGTTAAAATGGAAATATGTGCATACACTTTCTCTCTCTTTCTCTTTCTTTCTCTAAATGTAAATAGGGATGGATTTTGATAGGGGGTAAAAGAGAATGAACCAAGTGAGGATGCTCGGGGTCAGTGGACAAGAGCAATTTGAATGAGAATAAGCCAGGGTTATAGAATTTTTCAGTTTGGACTTCAAAAAACAGACACAAATATTTAGCAGCTTTACCATGGCAAAGTAAATTATATACTTAGGCAGCAATTAGCAATTACAATTGAGATGCAAATGACCACCACAAATTTATTTTGTGATGAATATGTAGAAATAACCTCTTTAAGTTGTGTTATATTTATTAATAGGTCTAGTTGTATATGAATGCACCCTGGATTCGGAAATAAATGGGCCTACCTCTATGGGGTTTTCTCCTCCATGCATAGATCCCAACTCATTTTTCAAAGTATCTGTTTATATCTCCAATAAGCTTGGTCTAACTCATTATATAAATAAGGCCTTGCTGGTAAAGCACATTAAGCAATCTTCTTTGAAGGGAACATTTTCCAAGGAGTCTGTGTAAAATATCTTTTAAATGTATCCCACTTTTCCTGTGATACACTCTAGTCACTGAGAGAAACACTATTTAAATGTTTCTAAATTTCCACATATGCCTTGGCCAACCTACCACAGGAAAGTGTAATACATTAATGCATGTGTGGGGTTTTTTTGTTTTGTTTTGTTTTACTACTAATATTTACATTAATAAGAGCTACATAAATTGATAATCATCAATAATTTGGAAGGATCTGGAAGGCTGAAATATAACTGGGTTGAGACAGACTTCTCTTTGCTAAGACTTGGTTCTGACTCAGGAAAGCCTCTTCTTGGAGTGCTCCCTAACCCACACAGCCTCTCCAAGGATCACATAGTATAGCCATATATCTACTTCCATTCATACAAAATCTGTTGATACACCTACTTTGTCATTCTGTGAACCTGTTGAAGTAGGGAATATATTTAGTTAATTTTTATATGTTAGCACCCATAAGAATTCCTGGAGAATGTTACAAGCTCAGTGAATATTTGCTTGAACGAGTGAATGAAAATAAGAATTAATGATTGAATGATTTCCATCATGCTATTTGTATTATGGAATTACAGAAGGCATGTAGGTTAGAATTAGTTGTTCTGGTCTACATGAATCTATAGCACAGTACTATATTCTACAGAATTATAAAGTTCTTATTTAATCTGTACTGCTAACCCAAAAGTCAGCCTCTATTTGAAAATTAATTCTGGTATACCCTAGATGTCTTAGGAACATTATGATGCCTCCTGGTAAAGCTTCCAATTATGTGTTCATAAATTTGTTTTTAACCTGTCAAGCACACATTGCTCCTTCTGTATCATACCTATTCTATTCTTAGTGAAATCACTGGATTCCAAATCGCAACAGCATGCTTTATTTCAGCAATAATTTAGCAGAGACAAATCCAGTGCTACATGGAAAGATGCTTATTATCTCCTGCACCTCTGCCTCTCACTCATCTAGCCCTTTTCCCAACATCTATGACAAAAGGATCTCCCTCCTCCCTTGTCTGTTGTGCTCAACAAGCTGCTGTAGAAAAAGCAGTGAACTGAGAACTGCCAGTCCAGAGACTCGGCCCCAGGGTTGTTGCTATCTTGAGTTAATTAGACTTTGAATTTGTACCTTAACTGCTTTGGGGCCTCCATTTCCTCATATGTAAAATGAGCGGGTTGCAACAAATGATAATTGTATGTATATATATATATATACAACTACAAGTTTTTATTAAGCTTTTACCATATACAAGGAACTATGCTTTGTGCTTTATATACATTATCTCATTTAATTTTAATCCTCCAAACAAGTTTATAAGGTGTATCAGTCAGGGTCCAGCAGGAAACAGATGGTACATACCAAATTGAGTAATTTGAGCAGTGCTTCATTAAGGAACTGTATTAAAAAGGTGTGAGGGCAGCCTGGGTGGCTCAGCGGTTTAGCGCCACCTTCAGCCCAGGGTGTGATCCTGGAAACCCAGGATCCAGTCCCATGTCCAGCTCTCTGCATGGAGCCTGCTTCTCCCTCTGCTTGTGTCTCTGCCTCTCTCTCTGCATCTCTCTGTGTCTCTCATGGATAAATAAATAAAATCTTTAAAAATAAAAAAAAATAAATTAAAAGGTGAGAGCAGGGTGTTAGGAAACCGCAAGGGATGGTGCAGTGCTCAAGGCTGGCAAGGGAGAGGGAAGTGACTACCTGAATCCAGAGAGAGAGCTCTGTGGAAAGGGCTGCTGGGGCTACGGCTGGGATGTAGCCAGCCCACAGGCACCCTGGAATCCACACTCAGACCGCACTCTACCATTCTGGGCAAACCCAACAGGAATTAAGGGCCAAAGTAGCCTTCTAAAAATGTCCATACCAGCCTCCAGGACCACAGAGGAGGATGGAGAGAATGAAGAGTAGATGTGGAGAGACCAACAGAAAATAGCCAGTAGTATTCAGTATAGATATTCTGATTTATACATGAGATTACTAAGGGTCAAAGAGGTCAGTGACTTACTTAAAGTTACACAATTGACAAGGAAAAGAACCAGGATTCAACCCCTGTCAGTCTCCAGAGCCTGGGCTCCTGACACCTCCTCAGCCTGGGAGTCCCTTTTTGTACCTTCAGGGTTAGAAACAGCCTCTGAAGTGATCTAATTTAGCCATCTCCCTTAGAGATGCTGGAACGAGATGTCTTTCCATTTAGGGTTTGAGCCTTGAAGAGACTTCAAGTCACCTTTGAAAAGCTAGTAGTCTTCCTATTCCTATTCTTATTGTTTATATTCTGACTTGTAATTTTTAGATTTTTTTAAAAGACTTTATTTATTCATTCATGAGAGACACAGAGAGAGAGGGGCAGAGACACAGGCCAGAGGGAGAAGCAGGCTCCATGCAGGGAGCCCGATGTGGGACTTGATCCCCAGACTCCAGGATCACGACCTGGGCCGAAGGCAGACGCTCAACCGTTGAGCCACCCAGGCGTCCCCTGACTTGTAACTTTGGTTTAGAACTCAGATGAGGGCACCTGGGTGACTCAGTTGAGTGGTTGCCTTCAGCTCGGGTCATGATCTCAGGGTCCTGGGATGGAGCCTGGCCAGCGTTGGGCTCCCTGCTCAGAGGGGAGCTTGCTTCTCCCTCTACCTCTGCAACTCCCCTCATTTGTGCTCTCTTTCCCTCTCTCAAATACATATAATGAAATCTTTAAAAAAAAAAATGAGACACTGGTATGGACAAAGTTGTTAGACAGTCAAAGAGTATAGCACTTTTTATTATATACATGAAAAAATTTCTTTCTTCTGACATGCTGTTGAAAATAAGCATAATTAAAAGATTCTCCTTTTCCAAAGAATAATGGACTGTATAGTATGGGGAATGGAGAGGGAAATAAACGAATGATTGGATTTTCCTATTTCTCATGCTGGAATTAGAATACAGCCCAAGATCAGGCCTCTTAGATGGCTCAGTTGGTTTAAGCATCTGCCTTCAGCTCAGGTCATGATCCCAGACCCACGTTGGGCTCCCTGCTCAGTGAGCGGGAAGCCTGCTTCTTCCTCTCCCTCTGCCTTCCCTTTGCTTGTGCTGGCTCTCTCTCTCTCAAATAAATAAATTAAATCTTAAACACACACACACACACACACACACACACACATACAGCCCAAGATTATGCTAAGTGTTCCAGAAGACCATGGAAAAAGTGAGCAGAATGGAAGATTTTTAAATGAAGTGAAACCAAAAACTAGCATTAAGCATATTAGTCAGTATCCCTGTGAGGGCCCTTAAGATAAGGAAAGGAAAGGAAATTCTCATACAGTGAATAGTCAGATTGTTAGTTACTCCTTGCATGAGAATTAAATTTGCTTAAGAGGGAAGACTAGTAATTATCTGAGGTCAAGGGGCCCATCCCCAATCTGTCTGCTCCCTTGTCAAATAGAGATAAAAGTCCCACTCAGGACTCAGTACTGGGGAACTCTTCCTGCACAAGCATTTCCTGACCTACAAACAGGTTATTGTCTCAGAAAGTCAGTAACTCAGTTGTTGGGAATATGAAACAAATCTTCTAGAAGCCAGGATGTTATAAAGGGTGACTCAGGGCTAGACCAGTCCTCAACACCCATTTAAACCCAGAATCTAATTCAACTAGCATTGCAAATGCACTTCCTGGTATGAGTCAAGAAGGCAAGTGACAATACTGGGAACTCGGCTTGACCTCATCCCAGGTCAAGTCCTTTACCTGGCCTGTTCTCAGTGCCTCTCAGAGGTCACCATAAGCCCAAGCAAGAATGGAAGCTTCAGTTTCACACAGGCTGGAGTGGTAGATGGGTCAGCTGTCTCTTCCTATTCATGGATTGAGAAGGCTGCTGTGGGTGAACACTAGTGTTTCAGTCTGGATAGGCCTCACCTTGAACTCAAATGTCTTTTTCTTTTCCTATTTTTCTTTAAAAAAAAAAAAAGAAGATTGTATTTATTGAGAGAGAGAGAGAGAGAGAGAGACAGAGACACAGGCAGAGGGAGAAGCAGGCTCCATGCAGGGAGCCTGACGTGGGACTTGATCCCAGGTGTCCAGGATCACACCCCGGGTGCTAAAAAACTGCACCACCAGGGAAGCCCTCTATTTTTCTTTTAACACCAGAGTAGGTGATCTATCCTTTATTCCACCTTTGAAAGTAGTAGAATATTTACATTTTTATTTTGCTCACTTGACAAACTTCCCAATTTTAGCAGACCATCTGCCCACAAGTAATGAGGTGCTGTGAGTGAAGAAAAAGGTGGCATTTTAGTTACTTTTCAAAAGCCATCACTGTGGCCTTGAAAGAATACTCTGAGGAGAAAAAGTTCAGTTTAGGACCCAGTTTTAAGTAGCTGGTTAGTCATAAGAAATCTCCCCCAAAACCCAGATATAGGACATATTTTCCATGAAAAGTGATTTTCCTGCCGCCTGAACCCTGGGTATGCAGGTTACTGGATTGTTAGATAATCAGCAGCAGCTTCATCAGGACTCAGTAGTGAGTGGAGATGGGGTTAGGACAAAATGAGGGAAAAGAGAATCCAGTGGGTCCTGCGAAGAGATCCCTCTTTCCAAGCAAGCCCGGGTGTGGAAAAGTCAAAGTTGACTTTATGAGAGTTGGGGGAGGAGGGGCGGTGAAACAGGCTCATCTGTAGGCCTTCCAAAGATGAAGAATTGTGAACTTACCCTAAATTCCCTTTTAAATTAACTTTGATTTAGCAAATCTCCCGGTAACTCCCCCAGGCTGGGGAGATAGAAATAGGCACAAAGTGGTATCTAATAAACCTATCTTTCAGGATAAATGAGTGTTGGGGGAGGTGGAGAAGGAAGAAGGTAAGAGGTAAGGGAGGAAAAATAAGAGAAGGAAGAAAGGAAAGGAGGTAAGAAAGAGCGAGCATTCTGCCAGTTGACTTTATTTCCACACGAATCCACCCACTCTGAGCTTCTGTTGTTGCTTTGTTTATGCAAAGTTAGCGAGGCTAAGACAGAGCGAAGGGCTGAGAGATGCACGCTGCAGAAGATAATGTTTTTAATGTAAATGAAACACACACACGCACACGCGCGCGCACACGCACGCACGCTTGGACCCAGGCAATCCCAGCCTGCAGACCTTGAAAACCGGCCGAGGAGGGCTGGGTGGGAGGCCCAGCGGCGGCGAGCGTGGCCGGGGACCGGCGAGCTCTGGGGAATCTCAGGTTCGGATTAGTGACAACCCAGAAGTCACGCGGGCGGCTGGGGGAGGGAGGCTGGCCGAGGGCTCCGGACTCCCCCGAAGGCAGAGCAGCTTCCCTCGAGGCGCCGGGCGGAGCTGGGCGGACCCGGAGAGGCCTCCGTCCCGGCCCGAGCGCTCGCACCCTGCCCCGAGATGGAGTTTGTCAGCGATCATAAAATGGGGATTGATTATTCCAGCCACCATTGATTAGGGAAGAATGCTTACTGCAGCAGCGGGGGAAAGGTTAAGAGGAAATTGACCTTCTTCTTAGGTGACATAAAGTCATTAGGTAAATGAGATATTCACACCGGAGTTTTAAAAGGTCAAGCGCAATTTTTATGTGCGGCCCCGAGGATCAACCTGGCGCGCGGTCAGGGCAGGACCCCGGGCCTTGCGGGGGCGCGGACCCGCAGGACGCCGACTCCCGCCGCCGGGCCCGGGGTGGGGAGCGGGCGACTGCGTCGCGAGGGTCGTGTGGGCGGCGGCGCGGGCCTGGGAGGCCGCGGGCTCTGCACCTGCCGCGGGACCCGCGGGCGCTTCTGCTAGGCGTGTGCGTGCGGCCCCGAGGTGCGAGGTGCGAGCTGCGCCGCCCGCCGCCGGCCGGGAGGGCTGTCGGGCCGGGACCCGCCGTCAAAACCCTGACCCGCCCGCCCGCCCGCGTCTCACAGAGCGAAAGTGTGCGTGTGCGAGTGCGTGTGCGTGTGCGTGTCGAGAGAGAGAGACACGTACTTATGCACGTGTTGGTCCCTCTAATGATAGGAATTAATCCTCTTACTTAGGACTAAAAGGTAACGTCGAAGGACGTCCCTTTGATGCGGAAAAGCATCATCTGTGACTCACATTCAGACTGATTAAGGAATCATTGTTACACGCTTTACAAGAAGAGAGTGTTTAATTGAGGGGCATCCGTAATTTTACGGCTTAGCACAAAATTAAACGTCATTAAAAACTCAGAAATTCCAACTGATTTTCCAATTATTTTTATTGTCTGAGCTAATTGTTACACAAGGGTATCGCTTCCCCCAAAGGCATTTAGAAAAAGAAAAGGAACAAAAGGCGGCAGTACCTTTTCCGAATTTTCGCCCCGGAGATTGGGAGCTGTGGGCAGGTACCGGCCAGGTGAGCCCCCTCCCTCCCCGCTGCGTCGGCGCCCGCGCCCCTCCCTCCCCCACGGCAATTCAGCCCTCCCGCCGCCCCCCGCTCGCCCGGAGTCCCTGCCACACCTTGGGACGTGGGAGAGCGGTGGCAGCTCTCCTCTGCAAACCATTACAGCAAGACTGGAAGTATCTGTAGAAGGTTGATGAATTTCTGGAAGTAACACTTGTCATACAAGGCGGAGAGATTAAAAAAGCCTAAGTAAACACAGCTCTCCGGGGGCGATCCCTCGAAGCCTCTGCCTCCGAGTGCGTGGCAGGAGGGGGGTAACACGCAGACACGGACTGGGGCATGTTTATAAACGTGCACATGAAGACACAGATGCACACAGCAAACTTTCTTTCGCTTCTTATCTGTTTGTTTTGAGGAAAAGATGGGTATGGAAAAGCTTCTCAGGTGGATTCTGGATTTTTCCCCCCTAAGGCTGAGATTGACGGCACAAAGCCAAGCTATCTTTGTAGGAGTGGCTTCTCTTGATGTCCCTGTATATTTATTTAAATATAACACAAGGTTTATAAAAAGTGCTTCAATGTGATGGAAATGAAAATGCATCCTTACAGCTCATCCAGAAGTGGCCCTGTCTTTCCTATCAGACTTGGAGGGAATCCTAGAAAATAAAAGCACAAAATTAGGCAAAATGTGAATTTTTAAATTTCAGTTAGTTTAGAGTGAGTGTGGAGCGATGGGACGTTTGCCTTTCAATGGGTGTCTTAATTTCTCTGTGATTTTTAGGTTAGAGACTTCAGTGGACTCCAACTTTCTATCTGGCTTTCCCATCATCCACCACCACCACCACCACCACCACCACCACCCCATAAAATAAATGATTGCCTCTGATCTGACATGCCAGGTGAAAATGGGTAGAATTAAAACTGTCAATTCTCCTTCCAACTTGTGTCTTTTGATTGAGTTCAAAAGCTTTTAAAGGTAAAACGTGCCGATCATTTATATGTATTATTTCTTTTTCTCCTATCACAGCTTCTAAGAAAGAAAACGTATTTATGTTTTCAAATTCATTTTCCCTGGAAGATTTCAGTCTTCCAGGTAATTTGATGATGGACTCTGACACGTGGGAGAACGCCTGCCCGCAAAGCAACAGCCCGGTTTACACAAGTGCACTAAGGAGATACATTGAAGTCCGGTTTTTCCATTTTTCGACCTAACTGGTTTATCTGGAGCTGAGATGTGGATATTTAAACCCGAAGCTTTCCAAATACTACCATACTATTTCGGAGAAAAGGCCAGAGTAGGCACAGTTGAGAAGAAAGGAAGAAGGCTCCCTTTGAAAGTTAGAAATGGTGAAAAAGACATGTAATCCGATGTGGAAAATTGAGTAAAAGAGGCAGTGCACACTTTAGCTTAGGCAAAGATTGCTGAGTCCTTTGAAGAAACTGACACAGATTTTCCAGAGATGGGAGGAAAGAGAGAGATGGGGTGGGGGTTGGGGAATCCTAGGGTGGGCATTTTATGTAAATGAGTAAATTTGAAATGTAGTACAAATCCAGTATAGTAAAGCTGACAGTTCTGACAGTATTGACAACATAAATATATGTTTGAACACTGCACTTTCAGACATTTAACCGATGAAGCAATAAAAAAATTCGACTACAATATTTCAAATAATCGACATTGATGTTTTGATACATCATTTTTATACTCCAAATCAATCTATCACTCTGGGGCTGGTCAATTTTGAGTAAAAATGGGCTGCAATTATTAGCACCTTGGCTAATGATGACCTAATAACAGTCCTCAATTAATTACACCCATACTGTGCTTTCTTCCTTTGGTGTTGGGGAGCTTGGGGGGAGGCAATCCTTGAGCAACAAGACCTATGATTGTTTCATCCCCCTCCTTTCTGTTCCAGGTTTGAGATTAAGGGGAGGGGGGGCAGAATTTCAGATTTAGGAAGGGGTCTTCGGTGATCACAGACACTGCAGGATGAGGTCCCCTCATTTCAAGTGGCCACCAGGTCTGTATTGGAATATTGTTCTCACTTCTACTTTGCCAGGTCAAAACTAAATTTCAGAAAATGCCATTAGAAAGTTGAGTGACTCTAAATCTCCCCCAGGCTTCATAGTCTATCCTCTGTTTCAAGGAGTAGATGGAAGAGAATAGCTCAAAGGGAGAACTGGAGATTTCCCTAGGGTTCAGAGTGTGGTGTGTGTGTCTGCGGGGGGAGGGGGGGAGATAAGAATTCTAAGAGAGTATCTAAAGCACCCAGTTGGAGTTGAATCTTTCCTTCCTCCCCTACTGCCGGGAACCGTTCTCCACACCCCCGCTGAGGGTTTACAGGCCACCGTTTCAAAGCAAACAACAAAAAAGCCACAATCTGAGAGAAGACTGAGCTCTTCGGGGAGGGCAGGGGGACGTCGGAGAGTCCTGCATCCTCAAGCCTGCCGGCCGCAGTTCCCAAGCGCTGGCCTTCCCCTCTCTGCCCGGTGCGCTCTCCAGTGCATTCTCTCACTCCCACTTTTCTTTCCCACTCCTCTCCAGATTTGGTGGGTGGCGGGGGCGGGGGGAGGATAGAGCTAGCTGGGTTTGAAAAAGAAATCCTCGACAGGCCCGGGATCCGAAGAAGGCTCGCTGCGCGTGGTGGGGCAGCCCCCGCAGGCGGGGAGCGCGTGGGAGCGCGTGGGTGGAGAGCACGCGCCCAGCTGCCTCCCAAAGGCCAGGCGCCAGCTGCGGCTCCCACCTCTGCGGAGCTCCGACCCTTCCTTAAACTCGCACTGAGCCTCGGCCTCCTGACCCGAAACTTCGCCGGTCTCCACTAGTCGGGATTCCAGTGTCTGATTTCCTTCCTTCAAACTTCACAAATGCAGTTTTAATCCCCTCCAAACCACCGCCAGCTGAGACGCCGGGACTGGAGCAACGTGTCGAACAACATTAAGGTGCCGAACAAAGACACAGGTGGCGAGTGACCCAAGTTGGGTGAAGGTGGGAGCCTCAGGAGGGCTCCTTCGCCAGAGCATCACCTCGCTCCGAGGGTATCAGCCCCTGGCCCGGTCGCTTCCAAAGCCATCTGCGCTGGAAGTGGCGATGGGAGGTGGAAGAGGAGCCGCAGGAGGAAGGAAGAGGGATGGGATCGGGATAGCAGACTGAAGAACCCAGAGAAAGAAAAGGAGAGGGGAAGGACGGGAGGCAGGAAGGGAGCGCGGGAAGGAGCCAGAGATCTGCGAGAGCAAGCGCACGTCGTGTTTGGAGCCCCGCCAGATAGCGCTAGAGGGCTATTTATTGAAATACTTTTCCTTCTGCGAGATGGTGAAGCAGCTAAAATTGGGAGAAATAAGACATAAGAGAGAGTAAAAGGAAAGAAAGTACGATGATCCCACCGCATCTTAGTTAAGAGAATAAACTGCTGGGTACTTTATTAATGGGGCGGGTGGGGGGGGGATACAGGAGAGAAAACCTAAGTGAGGAAAGGACCAATCAACAAACAAACAAACAAACAAACAAACAAACAAGGTCCCCTCCTATCTCTTGATCCCAACTAGAAAGAGAGTGAGCAAAGTGAACAGGTAAGAAAGGAAGTGTAATTCTTCCTAGTTCAACTCTCAGAGCTGCTGGTACGGGGCTGGGAAGGTCAAGAACAGTTCACAAGGATGAGCTGAGGTTTATAGAGAAGAGATATTTTTAAAGTAATAGATGGCTGCAAGGGGCTGGGGAGGGAGAAGCAAACACATTATTGGAACCGCCAAATAAAATATATATCAAAAATTCCAACTGTCAGCCAGCAGGTCTGGAGCAGAAGAGAGTCCCTCTGCCTTTGTCCCAGTGATGCCGGGCTCAAGGCTGTTTCTGCAGGGCTGCAATCAAACTCCTTGAATAACAATTTATAAATACTCTGGGAAGCTTGGAGAAAAGACCTAGACTACAAAAATTCACTGTTGCATTCACAACTCAAAGAACAGTGAAACAGATGGAAAGAGAAGACCTAGTGACAGAGGTGGAGTCCAGAGAAGAGTGAGGAAGGATAAAACATTTTGATCCTCTTTACTTGCTCAGGTCAGTAGTGCAAGAAAGAAAAAGTTATTTCAAATAATACTTCAAAGTACTGATTTTGTTTTATTCTAAAAACTCTAGTATCTCACACATCCAGCTTCTCATTTAAAATTGCACTTTCCTTCTACCTGAAACATTTTTTTTGAATCAAAGTAACAATATCTTTCTTTGAAATCAGCAAACAGAACCTCCACAAATAAAAATTAACCTTACAGAGAAAAAAAAAATCTGCTTAACCCAAAATACTCCAGTTCAAAACATTAACTAAAGTTACAAATAAGATTAAGGTTGGATTTATTTGCTCCTCTAGCAAGCCGTCAATTATTCTAACTATTGTAAGAAGACAAAAAGGATTTAAACCCGGCAATTTTAATACACAGATTAACACTTCACAGTTCTGAGGAATTTGAAGTTATCTGTGCTGAGGACCTATAACTTTCCGGGGGGGGGGGGAGATGAAATAGGCACACAGGCTTCTTAAAGAAGGTGGGCAAATTCACCTAAAACAGAGTCTAGGTTCATAAATGCTCATTTCAAATTAAGTACGCCCTCTAAAGCCAATGCCCTTTAAATTGAGTAACGGTAGTGGGACTCATTTATTCTTTTTAAATTTTAAATGTTACCTCTAATAGCATTCCGTGTTGAAACAAAAAAGAAAAGGAAAAATAGAAAAGAAGCAGTTCTCAGAAGTCTTAGGGATGCTTCAATAAGAAGTGATTAAAAACAGACTAGACTCTTAAATTTGAGAGGCCCCATCCCCCCTCCTATTCACCCCCACCCCATCAGGTCCCCTCCCTTTCACCTCTTTTTTATGCAGTGCCCCACCCCCACTCCAGAGCTAAGTAGCAGATTTGGGATTCTGAAGAAATAGGTTTCAGCATCCATATTTGTTCTGGGGCACTTGTAAAATGCGATTTGTAGAGGGTCTTTAGCCTTCTGATTGTCTTTGAATTGTTTTTACTGAAACAGATCTTTTGCAGTTAATGAGTCCCCACGCAGCTGGACAGCTCCTCTTGGACACTGAGAACTCTAACCCCAAAATGACCCCAATTTGACACCGCAAGATGAAATTTTACCGCCTGTTAAAACCATTTCCAGCCTGGGCAAAAGGAGCTGACTGTTGACGGAGGTGTGTGCCGCCTCCTGCGACCCCCATCTCGTGCCAGTCTCCTGGGCCTGCCCCACCTACTTTTCCTTCACCCCAAATGTGGAAGAACAGAGGAGCCTCGCAGCCTGGATTGGGGGTGCAGAGGCTGAGACTGGAGCATCAGTAATCAGGCTAGAAATCAGAAAGTGTGTGCACCTCCCTGCTTTGGAATCGCTACTGTTGGACTGGCACAATTGGACGAGGTAGGGGAAGATCAGGAAGTTCTTAAATGTTGTTCAGCTTTGTTAATAAAACATCAGCAAGTTGGTGATTAAAAGTAATAGCTTTTTAATTCATCAGATTGGCCAAGACCCGACACCCTGAATCACCTCCAACTTGATCTTGTGTGTAATCTACTGCACTGCGATGCTATTTTACACTTATAGTTTCACAAATGACATGCAACTAGGTAAGTGAAATCTCTTTAGTCGCATGAAATTTGGGGTTCTCCCCTTGAGCAACTGGTGAATTTTTAAATGATGCAGATTTTCCTCCATTAGGGCTTCATTTTTAACACTCTCACACTTTCTTACCTGAGGTCTTTGGAGTTAAAAATGATTGCGGGTTTTTTTTTTTTTTCCTTTGACTCTATCTTAAAATGTCCTATTTCTCTCTCCCTCCTACATCAACCAGACCATCCCTGTAGTCTGCTTTAATGTAGCCAGTACAATGCAAAAGAAGTTACAGAATATTAGAAAGTAAGGAAGAAAGGAGTTCAGGTTAAACTGACTTCTGCATCGACCGAATGATTAAAACACATGAAAACCGAGTTTAAGCTTTTTTTCTTTTGTAAAACCCAAGATTATTAAGGAATTATCAACCCATTATGAGTTTAACAACTGTTTGAAAACAATACAAAAATCATCAATCGCTCTGCACTGTTTTTACTCGGATGCACTGCCACGTAAGAAATGTTTGTATTTCTTTTAGATGCTAGTGAAGTTTTTCTAGATAAAGGCTGTGGGGGATGCTAACTCACTTCACAGTATCACTAGGGAGAAAAAAAAAACGGTGGTAGAAGCAGCAGAAGGTAGCAACGTTGAATGTTTAAACTCTGCAACGTAGATGTTTGCTTCGAAGTTGATCTTTACAAAAGCAGCATTTATTAAGGAAACTGAGTTTCTTTTTTTTAAGGGAGAAGTAATTGGCACTCACTATACAGGCTATTTAAAACAACAATAACCCTATTGACGACAATACATACACAATATTGAAAATACGAACAACTGGAAGAATAAAAACTAAAAATCACTATAAACTTCTCAGCTAGTGGCGCTGCACGGGGAACTCGGCTCCAGCAATTTCAAGATCTCTAGCAGACAACGCTCCGCAGGCGAGACCAGATTGTTATTTTTCTCTCATCCTTCCCGAAACCCCAGCTAAACTGAATTCACGTAACTGCCGCTTGAAATAAAATTCTGCAAGACAACTTTTTTCGTGTCCTCTTTCCTTTACTACTCACCTTTTCTTACATGTCGACGAACAACTCAGCAACAAATAAGGAGGATGCTTTTAATCTTGGAGTCCTTCTAGGGAAAAAAATATTGAGGAGGGGTATGTATGGACCCTGCCCACAACCTGCAGGTTTCATACCCGTTGGCTCATACAGGCTTGAAGCCCAGCGTAAAAGTGCTGGAAATCTCGTCTAGACACTCGTCTCCGAAGCTCCAGGCGACCGGCGGTCCCTATATTCTGGTCAACGGGGCCAACACCTCGCGGTCCGCAGCCCCGCTCCCCGGCGTCGCACTAGCCTCGCCTCCGCCAGCCTCTCCGCACTATCTTTATATGTGAGGGCCGACTTCCCGCAGACATCATTGTTATGATGGCTCATTTAATCAAACTGTTTAATTGCTCTGGTAATCACTATCATCATCACAGGTGCTCAATCATTCATTATTTTTGGAGGGCTTTATTGACCTCCGGAGCTCATTCCCCAGCCCTATTAAAACGGGGCCAAATTTTTCCGACTTAGCTTGGAGTCTCAGCAGGCTGATGTCTAAGCTCAGTTGAGTGTTGCCTGAACGCTTACCGTGAGGCAGAGAAGATGGAAAGCCACGCACCCCCTCCCCAAGCTCATCTGGGCGTCTCTCTCTCTCTCTCTCTCTCTCTCTCTCTCTCTCACACACACACACACACACACGCACACACACACACAACTTTATTTTCCCTGTGCTTCCTTTCCCCCGGGAAGTCGGGTCAAAGTAGCGCGCGGAGAATACCCTACTTTCTACTCTGCAGAATGAATTCAAAGTTGGAGAGGGAATCTGCTGTTGAGGAACAGTCTGTTTTCGATCCTCTGGGCCAGGGCCCGTGCGCCGGGCCAGAGCCGGGAGCTGGGCAGAGGGTGCGCCGGGAGCTCGCCGCGCCGGACCGCGGGGCGGGCTGGAGCCGGGGGGCGGCGGGGGCAGCTGCGCCGCGCGCGCCCGGGGACCGTGACTCCGCCCCCAGCTCGAGGCTCCGAGTGATTGACGCAAGGCCACCGGGAAACCCTCGGCGTCGAGGTGAGGCTGGGTGCAGCTCCAGCCAGGGATTGGGGGAGACGCCGGCCAGAACTACTTTCTTCGCAACCCCTGTGGGATATTTACCTTCCTCCTCCCTCACTCTCCTCCTTTCCCTTTTTGGAAAAGTTCCTTCGGAGTCTTCCCCAAGCGGCTGAATCGCCCAGGACCATTAACACGACCATTAGCTGCAGTTACGGCGCTCCGGCCCCTGCACCCCGGGCGACAGCAAAGCTGGGCAGGGAGTACGGGTCAGTTCTCCTCCTTGCAAGGCGTCTTATCCCTCTCCCTCCCTCCCTCTCCCGTGCTTCTAAGCTCTAAGGGAGCTCTACTTCGGAGGCGCACAGTAGTGGCGCGCGCGCGCGCACACACACACACACACACACACACACACACACACACTCCTCCTGGCGACTGCAGACAACATCAAACATCCACACGACTCCTCCCCACTTCCTCCCTCCCAATTCCACCGCGGCCCCCAGAGAGTCTCCAGGGTGGCCCTCGTCCACACCGCTGGGAGAGAGCGCTCTCTGATTTAAGCTTAGCTCTTCTCGTCCTGGAAAAAATAAATGTTGACAACAAGGGTGCTGGACGTGCACAGGGAAGAAAGTACCACTAAAAAAAAAAAAAAAAAAAAAAGAAAAAGAAAGAAAGAAACCACCAAAACCAAAAACCCTCTAGCTCCGGAGTGAGACGGTGTGCAGAGCCTGCTGCCCCTGGATGTGAGCAGAAAGCCTTCAGGGACGCCGGAATCGCCTGGCAGAGGAGTGGGGGCCCGCGAAATTAAAAGGAACAAAAGCAAGAGCGCCATGCCAAACGTCCCCGACGCGACCCCATTAGGCTTGAGCCCGGTGTGATGGGAAAATGAACTAGAAGGAAGTTTGAAAAAAAAATTATATATATATATATATATAAGATCTGAGGCGGTACCGTACTTTCCCTGTGGTTTTCTGCAGTTTTCCTCTCTGCGCTCTCCCTGGCCTCTTCATTCTCTCCCTCTTTCCTGGCTCGCGCGCGCACGCCCGCATGCGCGCGCTCCCGTTCACGCGCGCGCACACACACACACACACGCGCGCGCGCGCGCGCTCCTCTCCCTCCGGCTCCCCCGCCCCCCCCCCCCCCCCCGGCCGTCCCCGCGGAGGAGCAGGCTCGCTGATTTGCTCGGGTCCGCCGGGCTCCTGCCTCCCCTCCCCCCGCCCCCCGGCCGGGGCCGTCCGATCGCACTCGCTGCACATCAGAGGCTCGGCGCGGCGCGCTCCTCCTCGCTCCCGCTCCCGCTCCCGCTCCCCACTCCCGGGATGTGTCTCCGCCGCACGACGGGCTATGGCCACCACGACTTCCGGGTTCCGTCATTTCGTTCTCCCGCCGCCGACCCGCGCCGCCAAACTGAGGCTCTTCTATAAGCCAGGCAGCAGCCAACCTGCCAACACCTACTGACACTCACTCATCTCCCAGAGAGAAAGAGAGCGCGAGAGAGCGAGCGCGAGAGAGCGAGCGCGAGTGAGAGCGAGCGAGCGAGAAAGAGAGAGAGGGAGAGACAAAATACCTACCAGGAAAGGGGGGGAGGAAGTCCAGTTTTTGCAAACTATTCGTTTTTTTTCTTGATTTTTCCCCTCTGCTTTCTTTGAACGATACTTTAAAGAGAGAGGATCACATTAGAGATACCGCGGGGGCCGAGCTAAAGGAGGGGGGGAGGGGGGAGGAAAAAATTCAAGAAGCAGAAACCCCTCGCGGAGTTTTACTGGAAGAAAAAAAACGGGTCTGAAAGATTCCTCCTCTTCATCATCATCAACCATCATTCATTCACTACCTTGACATTCCGGGCTTTGATTGACAGCTGGAGTGGCAAAAAGCCATGAAACACGACAGTTCGGTTACATGTGGGCTGCTGACGGGCCGCTCGTAACCTTCAGTTCGGGGGCTTGACAATTTTTTTTTTCTTCTTTTTCTTCTTTTTCTTTTCTTTCTTTTTTTTTTTTTTTTCAACTGAGGGGAAGAGAAGAGAAAGAGGGGGAAAGGAGGACCGAAAAGGAGGAGGAGGGGAGGGGGGAGGAGGAGGAGGTGGAGGAGGAGGAGGAGGAAGATCAGGAGGAGGAGGAAGAAGAGGAAAAAAGAGAAAAAGAAGAAATATCACAGAAAAAAAAAAAAACTCTTCGTTGTCTTGCCTGGGCTTTTTTTCTCCCCCTAAAAAATAACATATTGGAGAATTGGGAGAAGTCTTTTTGGTTTGGAAAAAAAAAAAAAGGAATCTTCAGCCTAGATCACTTTCTTATCCGGACTGGGATATTAAATATACGACACATCCAGGAGTTTATTGGAGCGCAGACTGATGGCGCAAAGGGTAGGTTTAAATCTCCAACACTTACCTAGATATAAATCCTCTCCTAAGAGGGGCCTGTCCCGATGCCTCCTCTCCCTTCAACGCTGCTGCTGCTCGCTGCTTGATGATGGCGGCCAGTATTTAAGAAAATAGCAGCAAAATTATTCATCGGCTTTTCCCCCCCGTGCCTCTGCGTGTGTGCGAGTGTGTGTGTGCGTGCGTGTGTGCGTGTCTGGGCGCGCGTGTTCCAGCGCTGTGCGAGCGGGCGGGCGGCGAGTGCGTGTGAGTGGTGTGTGTGTGCGTGTGCAATTGTTACACGCTTTCGCCTCGCTCCAGCTTTTACCCCAGCAGCGCGATTCCCCCGGTTCTCCTGCTGCCGCCGCTGCCGCTGCTGCGCCGCTGCCGCCGCTGCTCCCGCGGCTCGGGGCGGGCACGGGCTGCGTAGGAGCCGCCGCCGCCGCCGGGGCCGCCGCTGGGGCCGCGCTGCCGCAGCCGCTGCGCCGCCGCCTAGACTAGCCTGGGCTGCTTGTTTTGTCTCTGAAATTGACAAGGACGCAGGGAATCCGCTGCTAAATAATGTTTCTGGTAACTTTCACGTTATTCCCCCCTCCCCTCCGCTCCCTGCCCCCGGGGAGGCACTGGCCCCAGCCTTCCCTCGTCCTCGGCGTTCTCCGCCTGATTATTAGCGTTTTTCTCCTCTTTATTTTGTTTCATTTCGCCTTTTGATTTATTGGATCCTCGGGAGGAGGCGAAGGGGGGTTGGGGGTGGGATCCGGGGCTTCCTCCTCCGCTAACTCCACTTCTCCCTCGGTTGGCTCGCTCCGGTTCTGCTGCCTCCGGCCCGAGCGGGACCTCCCGGCGCCCCCTCCGCCCCTGGCCTCGCCGCTCCCCTCTCCCTCCTCTAAACGCTGCTCTCGGTTCAGACTTTTTCATTTTAAAATTTAAGAACATCCCCCGCCCCCCCGCCCCGCAACTTTCAACTCGTTGTTTCGGCTGGTTTGGTTTCTGTGTGTTCAACTCGTGCTCGATACTTTTCTCCTTTCTGACTTTGTTTTTATTTCTCCCTCCCTCCCTCCCTCCCTCCCTCTCTCCTGCCTGCCTGCCCCCTCTTCCCTTCCCCTTTCCCTTCCCACCCCCTCCCCATTCCTCTCCCACTTCTCTCCGGCTTCCTTCTCCCGGCTTCTCTTTCTGTTCCCGCTCGGCTCTCCCTCACCTCCCGCGCCCCCTCCCCTGGCCGGGCGCGACAGTACGATGAGCTGCCCCATTACGGCGGGATGGACGGAGTAGGGGTGCCTGCTTCCATGTACGGAGACCCTCACGCGCCGCGGCCGATCCCCCCGGTTCACCACCTGAACCACGGGCCGCCGCTCCACGCCACGCAGCACTACGGCGCGCACGCCCCGCACCCCAATGTCATGCCGGCCAGCATGGGATCCGCTGTCAACGACGCCTTGAAGCGGGACAAGGACGCGATCTATGGGTAAACCAACCCCCCTCCTCCCGACCCAGCGTGCCGTTTGTGAGTGCGAGTGTGTGTTCGTCTCTGTGGGAGTTGAGGGGATGGTCGACCGAGTGGGGAGTTATTTCTGCAGGGGAGGGGGGTGGGAACCGCTTGCCTTCCCTTCAGAAAGGACAGAGACGGGGGCCTGCTCTTCGTCGCCTAAGTGTAAGTCCCCGAAAGATGAGGCTTCCTCCGCCCCCACGACCCTGTCACTCCGGACCCCACCGCCCAGAGTGACTTGAGTCCTGAGAATTTTGCCAGGGCCTTCTCCCCAAGGACGGGATTCCTGGCCAAAGGACGCAGCACTGGTCCTTCCCGGCCCCCTAACAGAGGCCTTGACGAAGGAGAAAGTTTCCTACCGATAAGGAGCAACTTTGGGGTTTTGTTTTGGGTTTTGTTTTGTTTTGTTTTTGGCTTGTTTGTTTGTTTGGGTTTTTGGTTTGGTTTGGGTTTTTTTTTTTTTTCTTTCTTTCTTTCTTTCTTTTTTTTCCTCCTCTGTTTCCTACCGGGAGTCTGGGAGTCACTAAATGCAGCCTGAGCTGGGATCAGAGCTGCTTCTGTCGGCCAGGAAGTCCTAATCACCCACTTCTTAATTCTCTGTAAATAAAGGGGGTAGACCTTGACGTGCCCCCGGGTGGAAGGGACTTGGTGCTTGCATAGAGCTGCTCTAAGGAGGAGTGAGGAAGATGGCTAGAAATTACGTATTTTATATTCTGAGAGAACTCGGAGAGGCGTGGAGGTGCACGGTCCCAGAGTGGACCACTGGTGCTATAGAGTAGGTGGGGAAGGCGGCGGTTTGCGAGGGGAGGGGACGCTCGGTAAACGGCCACTGAGCCTGAAGCCGGAGGCCGCAAGCATCCCGAAGGGTAGCTAAACCGCCCCGAGGAACACAAAGGGCAGACGCGCACGCACACTTCCAAGTTTTAACACTCGATGTATTTATTTTTGCCTGCTGGAGAAATGTGGTCTTTGGAAGGAAGCTCCTCCGCGTTTCACATTCCTATTATTTTGCCCCCCCCCCCCCCCACACACAAGGGCTTTACTAGAAGTAGAGCAAACAAGTTTATAAGGCAAGAGGGTGAAGAGGTTGGAAGAGCACTCTCTCCGATTTAGATGTAGGAAATAACGCTTCGGGTGTATATATAGGTGAAGCCTTCGGCCTCCTTCGAAATAACCATTAATTTGCAGAGTTAAAGCAATTCTTTAAAAAAAATTTTTTTTTTCCACAAAGTGTGCCTTTCTTGAGAGGCCAGGGCTGGGGATGAGGGGGTTGGTTCGGCGGTCTCCGTAGTGTGGGGATTGGGTCTGGATCAGCCCGAGCCCCAGACCGCCTAAGCTGCTTGGATGTTTCATTACCTCCAACGGAGGCTTTTCTTACTTGGCGGGCTGAAGTGGCCAGGGGCTTCTCCGTCTCGATCTGAGGGGCTCCTGAGCTCAGGGGGAGGGCCAGGCCGTTTTTCCTTTCTGTTTCTGGCCCAGGCTCGGCTGGCTAAGGAAGGGTTGTAAAGTGTGATGCGTGCCTGTTTTATTAAAGAAGGAATCCGAACCCTCCAAACTTGTTGATTACAGTTCTTGCTCCTTCCCCTCTGCACCCCGTCTCCGTGTGTGTGTCTCTGCGTGGCGCTGCCCGTTAGGCACCCGTTGTTTCCTCTGTTAGCTCTGGTCTTTGAGAAGTGCGAGCTGGCGACCTGCACTCCCCGGGAACCCGGAGTGGCCGGCGGAGACGTCTGCTCCTCCGACTCCTTCAACGAGGACATCGCGGTCTTCGCCAAGCAGGTCCAACCTTCTTGACCCACTCACCCTCCTGCAGACCCTCACTCCCCCTCCCCTTTCCTCGGAGCAGTACATGAAAGAGGAGGAAAAGGCAGGGACACCCGATCTGTTCCTCTGGCCCAGCCTGTGCTCTTCGCCTCCTCCCCATCCCTGAGCCTGGAGGCGAATTGGAAGCGGAGATAAATATGGGTGTTTGTTTTTCCCCCCAGCCAGGAATACAGGGGCTCGACCCTCGAATTAAAGTTGACCTGCTCCTAATCTGGGGCTTGGCCTTTTCCCCCGCCTGCAGCTACTTGAACAAGTATTGGGGATAGGGCCTGGGAGGGTAGGAAGCTGGGCGCCTCATGGGGCGGTGCGCGCCGGGCGCTAAGGTGAGGGAGGCTGAGAGCCACGGCCCCTTAGACGGCTGCAGAAGGGGGTGCTCGGCCCAGAGAACGGCCCAGAGTTCCCAGCTACGGCATAGCAGTTCCAGGCACCCCGTAGTAGGGCGAGGAGTAGAAGGCCCCAGAACTTTTTCAAGCGAACCCACTAATTTAGGGCACTGGTTTGTTTCCTGTATTTTCCCAAAGCCCCTCCACTCTTCCCGGCCACTGCTCTTCCGCCATAGACCCGCGCACACAGTGTAGTCCGTGGCGGCGTTTCTCCTCTTTTAGGTTGGGGTGGTAGTTCACTTTGGGTTTCCCTGCTTCTTACAGGTTCGCGCCGAAAAGCCACTTTTTTCCTCGAATCCAGAGCTGGACAACTTGGTAAGGCTGGCCGTTTCTTGCCTTTCCCCAGCCTGCCCGCCCCCCGCCCTTGCCTGGAAGCACCCACCGTCCCCCCGGAACTCCGGGCAGTTGGAGCAGAGCCCTCTTTCTGCAGCTCGGGAGCGACAGGGAGGAAGGGAACAGCTTAGAGCCCCCCGCAAGGGAGATGGGAGGTGAGAGGTGGGGATGGACCTCCGGAACAGCGGAGGCCGGGGAGCAGCAAGCGGGGACACAGCGCCCCGATTGCGAGCAGGGGATGAGTCCCAGATCTCGGCTGCGAGAAGTGAGTGATTTCCACCGTTTGCCAGGGTAGGCAGCCGAGCCCCCGGCAGCTCACCCGAAGGAAGTCACCGCTGGCGCAGCGGCGGAGGGCGGGCGGGGAGATGGGGGAGGGACGCAGGGGGCATGCGGGCGCGGGCCACTTTTAGGTGCGATTCTTTTGCTAATTTGCACAATTTCAATATTAAAAGTACTTAAATCCGTTTTCAAAGGCCTTGCTTCACCATTCATCTTGAGTATTTCCTTCTTTAGTAAGGACGGATTTCGCAGGGTGTGCTGTTCTAAAAAGCTTTCTCTGAAGAAGCGGATTTTTTTTTTTTTTTTAATTTGGCCTGAGGTCGAGAGAGGGGACGGTTAAAGACTGGCGGAGAAAGAAGGCCTGGCCTTGGAAAGCAGTCCTTACAAATAGCTCAGTGAACACAGGGGGCAAAGATACTAGATGCTTCGGCTCAGGTTGAGTCTGATTCCTACCCCGTGGCCAATGAAGCAGAGATGATCAGTAATCATTTGTTTTTTCTGACGATTTTTCAATGTGTGGGTTTTGCGTGGCCACTTGCCTGTTTCTTCTCCCCAGTTCAATAACCTCAGCACCCCACCCCACCCCCACTCAGGACTTCTGAGTCACAGAGCCTTAACTCCACACTCTAAACTTTTCTTTCAGATGATACAAGCAATACAAGTACTAAGGTTTCATCTTTTGGAGTTAGAAAAGGTAAGCAGGAAACGACACTCCCCATTTTGATTTAGCCACTCTCCTTTCTTAGTTGACTTGGGATGTCTTTGAGCACCTGGAGGTTTTGAGCAACTTTGTTACCACGTCTGTCCTTCGGATTGCTCCTTAAGGAGGGTCTCAGAGGAAGGGTGAATTAGAACAGCCCTGCCTGCTTCCCCCTCCCGCCTTTTTCCCCAGGCATTCAGGATTATTTTGAAATGCAGCAAACCATTTGTGTTACTGGACATTCAGCCTGCTTGCATCTCTATTAGCTTAGCTCACCCTCAGACCAGACCAAGTGTTAGGTGCAAGTAGAGGGAATCATCCTCGCTGGGGTGTCTTTACATTGCTCTGCAGCTCAATCACTTTCCCCTGGAAACATACAAAACTCTTAGCTTATTGAATCGCAAATGCCAATGCTATTCCCAGTTCCAGTGTTTTAACATTTTGATGTTATCATCAAATGGGATTTTCCCCCTTGGACTCCCAGTCTGAACCCAGTTATTTCCAGTCCAGTTTTTTTCTCTCTTTATTGTAACTTGTTGCTCAGGGAAGTCTCTGGAGAATAATATCTGCTGCAACAATTGCTCTATTGTTTCCTTGCCTTCAAGTATTACACCCATTAATTAGAGTTAGTTTGGAAGACATTGCACTGTTGCCCTTTCCACATGTAACCTTGCAACCTGATTTTTCCCCCTTTAAAAATGTAACAAAACAATAACAAGAACAATACAAGCTAAACCCTCCACCATGAATCCTCCTTTTTTAGGTCCACGAACTGTGTGATAACTTCTGCCATCGGTACATTAGCTGTTTGAAGGGGAAAATGCCCATCGACCTTGTCATCGATGAAAGAGACGGCAGCTCCAAGTCAGATCACGAAGAACTTTCAGGCTCCTCTACAAATCTCGCTGACCATGTAAGTCTGAGAGCCCTTTGGCGTTCTTTTGAGACCCCTGGCTAAAGCATTAAAAAAAAAAAAAAAAAAACCAAAGAAACAAAAAAAACTTGTAACAATTAGCTGAGCTCAAACTTAGTTTTCTTTTTAAATGATCTGGTCTCTTGGGGGGGGGGTGTCTTTTCTCCCTTTCACACTACCTCTGCCCTACCTTTCCTCTTCGTTTTGCCCTTTCCTGGCCCCCTTTCTTATTTATATGGCGAACCAAAGAGACCAGGGAGTTGATAGAGTGATTTGTGCTCTTCATGTGTAAAGTTTCCTGCATTTGGTGGCTTGAGTGTTAGCAAATTGTCTGTTTGATATGGTGCCTGCTGCCTTCTCTGCCTTCTCAACTCTGTGTAATCAGTGCAGCAGGGACAGAGAGGCAAGTCAGCTAGCTTGGGAGCTTGGTGGGGGGGGTGTGTGTGGAACTGAACGATGAGAGGAACTGGGGAGGGGGGCTGCTGACTTCCAGGGTCTCATAGAGTGACAATCCTGAGAATTATTGGCAACCTTGCATTGCATTCGAAATAAAAGGAGTGAACACATTATGATTCTCTGAGCTTTTGCTCTGTAGAAACTTATTGTCAGTATATGGACTTATTGCCAAGTGCCCGAAGCATCTTCATAATAAAAGACAGTAACTTTGATGAAACAATTATTCACAATGTAATACACAAAGCTGAAGGGAACTGCGATTGAGTAACCATAGGTTAGTGGTTGAATTTTAACACTTAAACAGTTGGTGAATGAAGACAGAGTAGTAAGGAATGACTGTGTATGTCAGGCCAGGATGGGAGATTTCTTTCTATTCCCTGTTTAATCCTATTTTGGAACTGATCTAGGGACTCTGATGCAAAAAAAAAAAAAAAAAAAAAAAAAAAAAAAGAAAGAAAGAAAAGAAGAAAGAAAGAAAAAAAGCATATGTAGTGAGACTGAAAATTTGAAAAAGAAGCAAAGAGAAGAAAGATTGCAGCTGGTAGGAAAGGCAAGAGTGGCAAGGTTAAAGAGTGGGTGTGAACAGCAGTTTATTTATAGGAACTCAAGCTGGGGGTGGGGGACAGGGCGTCTATAGATTATATTCAATTGAGCTTACAACCTAAGCGATATAGGCTATAGTCTAATAATTTGCTGGCTGAAATATTAATTTAACACTTTGTGGAGTTAAACAGGCTTCGAAGCTTGAAGGCAGTTTGCATCCCCGCCCCCCCCCAATTCCTGGGTGTTAACAGGAATGGATTGAGATGCCTTGAGAATAAACCTTCTATGAGGTTCTTTATCTCCCCCCACCTCCAAAAAAAAAGTTTTGAAATACACAATCATATATTTTAATTATTAGCCTTTGTACTGTATAGAAAGCCAGCCTAAGAACAAAAGTTAAAAAAAAAAAAAACACAAAAAACCTCAATCCTGGTTGTCTAGTTCTGAGACAGAATAAATACTATGGCGTTGAAAGCTCCTGTGCCCACCTTTATTCTTGGCTTTTTCCATCATGATGGGGGGAACTTCGAGGGGCTCTTTTGTATTTCAGTGTATTAATAACTAAAATCAAAAGGGTGCAGCAAGCAGCTATGAAAGTTTACTTGCTGCTGTGTGGCTATATGATGAGGATTGTTGTCTACAAGGCATGACACCACCTTAGAAATATGTGTTGTTGTTGTAATTTATTTGTTTATTTTCATCACTTCCTGTTTCTCAATTCAAATACATTCTGCAATGTTGGAGGAATGGGAAGGCGTCTAGTTACATGGTTTATAGAATGAGAGGTTCACAGTTATCTGCAGAAACATTTCTTGTGACATTTCTAGGGGTCTTGACTACTTGGTTTTCTAGGATAGTTTCTTGGCAATTGTTTTTCAAGTGGATATGTGTAACTAGAACATGTAGATGTTTACATAGAAGAGATGAGATAAACTAGGCTGTTTAGGGTATTGGATGATAGTGCCAATTTATGAAACTATCGTAATATTTAAATTACACTCAGAAAGGAAGTGGCACCTAAGAGGATAGCGCTTTAATAATTTAACAATCATCATCTTTGGATAAAAGAGTCAACTGTAACATTTGTTGCTCCACTTTCAGGCCCCCAATCAAGTAAAGATGACAACTGATTTATTTTGAACCCATGAGGGCTTGCCACCTCATTGGGCATCATAATTTAAAGCCTTTTATTTCCTGGAGATCTGAACTATAACATTTTTACTTTAGCCCCCTGCTATTTGTTTTGAAAGGAAGCAAGAATTTGTTCCGCCAGGCACACCGAGGGGGAAATGACGAGATTTGCTGCAGACTTGAATTTGATGCAGGAGGGGAAAGAAGACCTTGTGGGGCTTTCACCATTTTTTATCTTTTTGTACCAGAGGTGCATGGGTTATATGTTCATTTTCAAGGCATCTCCCTCCAAAGTGAATTTGCTTATGTTTCTGCCTCTCCTGCAAATGTACCCTCCCTTCACCACCACCACCACCCACCAGAAAGGGGAAAATACTGCAGCACTACTACCTGAAAGGTGGTATGAGTGGACACTTTCAGCATGTAAATGTGTCCAATTTGAATCTCCAGGTTTATTTTTTCATTTGCTTTGATATGCATATTTAATACATTGCCCCAGGCTAGATCTCATTTGGTGCACGCTGGGGCAGGGGTGATGATGAGCCACTTCAGAAGGACAGAGACAGCGTGTTGTTTTCTCTGTGTTATCTGTTGGCCCACCATTCTGATCTGCTGCGCTTCCTCGTGGTTTTATTTGCACATGAAATGCCGAGAGCATTTCAACTTATTGGCTATGAATAATGACAGCTAAAAAAGAAGTGTAGTTTAATTTGTTGTGTGCCAAGGTTTCTCTTGTGGAGGTGACAGTTTGTGACAGCTGTTTGACACCCCCAAAACACATACACCTCTATACTTATTAAGTGGTATCAAGCTGCATTGTGTGTGTGTGTGTGTGTGTGTGTGTGTGTTCAAGGAAGGAATGGGCAAGGAAAGAGAGAGAGTGAAATAAAAGAATAAATGTGTAATTTTGTGTAGTGGAAAGCAGAGAGAAAAGTGTCAGGAACAAGATATTAGGTGCCGAAATAGACTTCTATTTTCATATTGAAAAATTTGCAAAGAAAATCAAATGAAAGTAATTGCTACAAATATCTTGAAAGCAAGTATTTTTGGCAGGCTTTTAAGAATGAGTTTTATATACTATTACATGGTAAATCAGGCTGTTGTCATGCTGATTTCACATTCTGTAATTTTATGTAAATAATCTGATGTAACACTGATAAAAATACAACCAGAGTGTCCTAACCTTTCATATGTTACATTCATTAGATATACTGAACCCGTTCATTTATTATCGGCATTTACATGATGGGCATGATGATAAAAAAAAAGTTTGGAATTAAATAGAAAATGAAATTTGCCACATTGGCTCCTAGTTTGTTTTTAGTAAATCCATGATGAATACTTATGTTTTTATATTATAATATAGTTTATTTTATATTCTTATTCTACATGAGAGTAATTGTTATTGGTAGAAAACAACTATTACAGTATTCTTTGGAATATTGGGAAGAAGAAAATAAGACGGTTAAAGGAAATAGAACTCTGTTTTCCAGCTGCAAGTCATGTTAGGTTTCCCAGACATCCAAATTTATTATGTTTAAAATAAACATGTCAAGAAACCAATTCTTTAAAAAAAAAAACTTTCCAACTTGAAAACTATTGTGGAATATTCATATTTCTCCTAGTCTGTAGTATTTCTAAATAATAGGTGATATCCACATTTTCTACTTTACGTAGATCTAGCCTTTAAATCTAGTGCAGCCAAATAAAATATATCTTTACATTTTCATTCAAAGATCTCACATATCTCTAGAACAGTGTTAGATAAATGAAATATATCTGTTTGAAATATATTCTCTGAGCCAAGCTCTATTTGCCTGAAGTGCATACAGCTCTATCATTATTTGTAATTAATGTTCATAAGGACCTCGTCTTATTTATTTATTTCTTTTCGGATGAATTAAAGATAGGAAAGAAAATACAACTTTATCTGTTAATAGTTCATGACAGGTGCCTTAAAATTGTCTAACTCTGATAATACGATTAATAAAAAAATGTTAATTTCTATGTTGAAAGCTCTATAAATGAAGATGTGCTGTTTTTTTTTTTTTTTTGCTTCTCTGAATATGTCAAGTTTATTGATCTATATACAGCTTTTAAAAATGGGTTAAGTTGAGGGGAGAATCCCCAGAACCTTGTCGCTGATGGAATACAGGCCAACGTCTAGCAGGGATTAGGCAGCAAGGTGAGGGGTAGTAGCCTTAGGTGATTATAAAATATCAAGGCGAAAATAATGGGATTTGATAATAATATTAATAATATTAATAATACAGATGATTTATTTTATCAGATAGTCTCTTAAATTCTGAGATTAGACCTTGTGGTGTGTTATCCAAGGTCTCCAGGGACCCATTCCAGGAAAGTTCTGTCTCTGAGTTCTGTCCACCAGCGCAACATGGCGGGGTCATGAGTTCTCTGTTGTTATTGTTATGTAGCTTCTAAAGGTTGGTTGTTGTGTAGCTTCTGAAGGTTGGTTGTTGTGTAGTTTCTGAAGGTTGATAGCTCTTCTGTCAGTTTTCCATTCAAAAGAATTATATTATTTAAATTACTTCGGTTGTGCAGTTGAAGTATGTTTGCAGGGTAACTGTGATGAGATGAGATTAAACAAACACTTGACAACCACTGACATTCACTATCAGATGAAAATTTTGATATTTTAAAAATTGATTTCCTATTTTTTTCAGACTGAACATTTTATGGAATTTCCCAACGCAATTCAGAATTATTGGAAACATTTTATAATGCGATGGTATACCAACAAAACAAGAAATTTCTCTTTTTTCTAAAAGTTGCTCCATTAAATAGAGGGATTCATTTTTTTTTTAATTTTGGTATTTGTTTTTGGAATTTGCAAAGAGTACTTGCCACTTCTTTGAGAGTTACTCACATATTAATTCCCGAAGCTTAATAAAGGTGGAAGCAGGGAGATGAGGGAAAGACCCCAGCTCTATTTACATTTTTAAAGAGTGAGTCCATGTTATGAAAGCATACATGGTTCTCTTGAGTTCTTATGTCAACTTTAGAATAATGAAGTTGAAATTTCAACATTTTTTCAAACCATATGATTAACGTTTTTAACTTCTGTAGGCTTGACTAGCTCATGATAGGAATCCTCATCTTATTCAAAAAAATTATTTTTTGCACAATGTTAATTAGGTACTAAAACATCATAAAGTCATAGGGAATGTGTTCCATATTAATTACGTGCGGTGATGCAAGCATATCTTTTGCCTTTGTTGTTTAAGCATATTGAGTCAAATTAGTTTTGTGTGCTTCATTTGCTGGTTAAAATATCTTTATATATGTTTACTATTGCTTTCTACCTACAAGCATATATTCTGAATTACTACTCTATTGTCTAAGTTCATATATATATTCTGACTTGGTGTTATAGATCATGTTTTAGAAGTGTAGATTTTAGCAAATCAAATACTTATTTTAAAGTATTTTTTTGATAATAGAAATAAGAAGTAGCAGTGACCTTAGGGATTATCTGGCCTAACTTCTTAATTTTAAAGAGATAAAGGAAACCAGTCCCAGGGAAATGAAGTGCATCACTTGCTTAAGGCTGCCCATTCAGTTAGAGGTGGCACCCTAGTGTCATAATTCGAATCTAATGCTCTCTTTCTCCTGTATCACATCCACTGAATCACCTTTTCATTTGGGGTCTAAGATGAGTTTTGGATTATTTTAGATAGAACCCGTATGTAGTGTGGCTTTTTTTTTTTCTTTTTGAAGCCTAATACATTTTACTTCCCCAGTCAGTTTTGTATTTATTTAGAAACACTCATACATTTTACTCCATTGTCTTTTTGCAACGGGAGAACCATGAGCATTGTGGGATCGTTTAAACAGGGCAATACCGCCAGTTCACGAGGACTTATTAAGTATTTTCCTATGGGCAGGTCCCCACTGCAATGCCATAGTGGTATAAAATGTTACAATTCCCACCATATCTGCAATCTCAACAAAAGAGGCACGTGCATGTTTTGCTTCCTATACCCAGAGACTCCTGTCCTATCCATGCTCTTTCCCAGATTTAGCAAAAACCAGTGATGGTGCTGTTTCGTTTCGTTTCTTTTCTTTTCTTTTCTTTTCTTTTCTTTTCTTTTCTTTTCTTTTCTTTTCTTTTCTTTTCTTTTCTTTCTTTTCTTTTCTTTTCTTTTCTTTCTTTCTTTCTTTCTTTCTTTCTTTCTTTTTCTTATTTCTTTTTTTTTTTAATTTCAAGGGAGAAAACACTGGCAGAATTGTGTTTTCTAGGGAAAGCTGTGTGTAAATGAGAAACAGAGAAGAGCAGCAGAGTGATCTCCTGTGGCCCCGCTACTACAAGCACTCCCCATCTTGTCTCATGCTTTTATATTAATTACAACTTGCATTATCAGCTGTGAGTCTGTAGCCCAGCAAATAGAAAATACTGCCCCTGGAGACCTAGCTTCTTATATCTATTTTCCATCTCCTTCTATTGTGTTCCACTCAGTATTCACTGCTTTTCTCCTGCTAACACTGCTCTTTAACACAATTACGTCAGAGCAAGAAGAGAACCATATTTGACTCCCAATTATTAAAGCCACTGGGAATAGAAACATGTTCACTCCTTGCCCTCGGGTGTCTTCATGATACTTCGGTTGGAGAACAGGACGCATGTAGTGGAATGCATGTACCTGAGTGCTCACCCACACTCAGAGAGCATTTCTCTGTATTTTGTACATACATCATGTGTTTCACCTGCTTTCATCCGCCACTTTGGTTTCAAAATTCACTAAACTTCTGCATATAATTTGGCAGAAAGCCAGGCAGTTATTCTTGAAGGATGTAAATTTGGAGAGCATCTAGGGAGGAAGAAAGAGGTTGTGATACAAATAAATATTTCAGTCTAGGGGGAAAAAAAACAGTGTTATGGGTAAAGGGTTATATTTTATCTGTCCATGTAGGTTGTGGTTTTTTTTATGACCAGGAAGGTAACAGTTTTTTATGGACCAGATTATCAGCGTTTGTCTTTGGATATGATCAAGTCACCATGGTGTAGCTGGATATGGACAACTTTGGGGTAACTCCGCAGCCCTGAAGCCCCAGGGAAATCCATCTGTTTTTTTTCTACTTTCAAATGAGATGAATGCCATAGTACTCCTGAGTTTGTGTCAGTCTCTCAAATGGGTCATGATACTCGAGACACTCTATGGAAATAAACATCCTCTGACACTTGTTGGGGACAGCATTTTTGAGGATGTGAGGGAGGAAAGAGGAGAGACAGGGGCATGGTATGTTAAATAGTAAACAGGAGCAAATTTTAGGACCTGGCAGAAAAACCAAAGACCCAAGTCGCTCAGAGGCATCAGCTGCCTTTAAAGTAATATTTGCTTATATGGGTAATTTTTCACCCCTTCGCTTTAGAAAGCACCCCCTCCAAAAACCATTGAAGGAAGTTACAGTGAATCGTACATTATAAGGTCTGTCTTTAAAAACTCGGCACAGGTTTGACTGTTCAGGACAAACCAGTATTTTCAGTTGCAGGAAGTCCTTTTGAGCAGCAGCTTCAAGTCACTGTAGTGCCCAAATCAAAAGATTTGCCCCAGCTTCATTTGAATGATGATATAATAGTTGTTGGATGACATTTACCTTAAAACATGGTTGAGATGTTAGTGGTTAATTATTGTAATTTTCATGAGGGATAAGGAGCTTTTATAGCAGCTGCTTAATAAAAAGCCTGCAGTGCATAAAATTAACATCACTTACTGTATACACTGAGAAGTTTAGCCTAGGCCAAGGTGATTCAGTTATTTCATTTTCTGATAGAAGGCTCTAGCCAGTGTTCTTGTAGGACCAACTCATGCCATGCTTTTCTCTTCTTTCTTTCTTTCTTTCTTTCTTTCTTTCTTTCTTTCTTTCTTTCCTTCCTTCCTTCCTTCCTTCCTTCCTTCCTTCCTTCCTTCCTTCCTTCTTTCTTTCTTTCTCTTTCTTTCTTTCTTTCTTTCTTTCTTTCTTTCTTTCTTTCTTTCTTTCTCTTTCTTTCTTCTTTCTTCTTTTCTCTCTTTCTTTCTTTTTCTTCCCTCTCTCTTTCTTTTTTTCACGTAATTCTTCTAGCTCTTTATCTGATTACCATCCAGCGAACAGCTGACATGAAGAGGCTGCAAAGCTTGAAGAGCCCCTGTATTTTTTTTTTAAAGATTTTATTTATTTATTCATGAGAGACACAGAGAGAAGGCAGAGGTACAGGTAGAGGGAGAAGCAGGCTCCGTGCAGGGAGCCCGATCTGGGACTCGATCCTGGAAATCCGGGATCACACCCCGAGCCAAAGGCAGAGGCTCAACCTCTGAGCCACCCAGGCATCCTGAGCCCCTGTATTCTATTTGCCTTTAAAACTATGGGAGTGGTTTCTAACTTAAATAAAAAGAAGAATCACAGGCATGACTTTGTCCCAACACAGACAACACAGAACCTTGATTTTCATTTTGTTCTACTCTATTCTCTGATCTGCTTTCTAAAACATACCTTTAGATATCCAAGCCTGTGCTGTATTAATGGCCATAAGATTTCTGCTTAGGATTTTCACTTTGAATCAGTTGCTTGTCTGGTAGCAGTGCCAGTACCATTAATTGATATGGATATTTCTGATCTATAGAGTTTGGGGTCATTTCATCATCTTTCAAAAATGCTGAATGTGAATTTGCAGTCAGTTTGTAGACCTGTAGAGGGAAGAAAAGGGGGCTTTGTTGTTGTTGTCCCAATTAAGAATAGTCCCTTATTTTTGTCTCACAATGGTTTCTTGATTTTATTTTGATATAATTTTATATTCTATATATACATTAGAGTTGATGTAGAAGAAAATGATGGACGGAATTTCTTTTTCTGGATAAACTATATATAATGACACCATGGCAAGATTGCTTTCAGATGGTCAAGATGTTTGCATGTTGCCTATAGGCATGTCTGAATCCTTATTTACCAATTCTTATGAGAAGGAATTGCATAGTCTGAGAGACTGATGTTGTTTTATTTTGTTCCCAAAGAATCTCCCTGCACCCCACCCCCACCCCCACATAAGAATTTGCTCCCAGGAGATCTTTGGGCTTAGTTGAAGTCATCACATGCAGGTGACAAGTGTACAGCTCTGGCCTTAAGGCTGGTCTGTTTCATGTACTGTTCCTACTCTCAGTTTCTGCCAGAGGAAATTCCATCTCTTGCCTGCCTTCATGTGGTGCTGATAAAGTCCTTCCTGTACATTAGAATTCCTGTTTTCCTTTAAGCAACAGCAGGGGATTGGGAATGATCAGGAAAGGGGAGGAGGAACAGGAGAAGAATACACTCAGCAAAGTAGCATGAGCTATAATTTCTGTTTGCCTCGCATGTCCTTTGAAATCAGTCATGCTTCCAGGAAAAAAAGCACTGCCCTGTGAATGTAAAGCTTCCATGGAGCTCACGTGAAAGTCCTGTCCAGTTTGTCAGATGGCTGACAGTTCATAGTTGTTTCATTTTGTTCATGAGTATCACTGTATCTGCTGGTTGTATAGTCAGTTGATAATTTTCAGAGTTCATTCAGGTTGGTTTAGGTCAATGCATCCAAAAGATTCAAAGGCTACCCTAGACTTGGATCTGTGGTTTTTTGTTTTTGTTTTTGTTTTTTAAGGGAGTCATTGGGTTTTGAAGATGTTCTGTAATTAGTATCCAAGAGTACTGGCCTCTTTCTTGGAAGAGTGTGCCCCAATTAAGACAGCAAGAGTAGACCTGACTTCTAGATTTGTAAAAAGCTCTTTTTTCCTGACTTTAAAAATTAACTTTATTGAGGTATAATTTGTGTGAAGGAATAGCACCCCTATTAAGTGTCTGTTTCAATTAGTTTAAACACATGTAATGTATACACCGATGTAACTAACCATCACCTCATCAAGATTCTAGAGACTCTCTTTGTACTTTTGCTACCTATCGCTGAAAAGACAACATGCCATAAGTGTGGGATCGATACATGCATAGTTCTGCAAATACTAACATGCATACATTTTTTTTTTTTTGTCTCCACTTCTACACCTTTCCTGTTGGTTTTTCACTTATGGCCGAAATGGTAACTGTGGAAAAATCTCTTGGCATCCTGACATCAGAATCCTGCATCCTGGCGAGATCACGATGATGCAACCTCAACCCACTCAGCAGGCACCCCAGGGCCCTCCAGTGGGGGCCATGCTTCCCAGAGTGGAGACAACAGCAGTGAACAAGGTAAAAGGTCAAGGATTTTCCTTGTACAAAGTAGATGTAACTAAAATAACTTCAGTATTTTGTGATATCGGCACATCTACCTCCCTGTAAACAGGAGAGGGGCAGGGTAGAGAGCTGGTACGTATTTCCTCTCAACTTATATTACTTAAAAAAAAAAAGTCAAAGTGAGATGTCTAATCTTTAAGTAGACATTACAATAACAATTGATTAGTTCTGCCAATTCTTTTATAAATTTGGTTATCTACACTTTACTTCTGTGTGTGAGTAAATAGAATGACAGGCTTACTTTGCTGCTATTATGCACTAGTTGGAATTACTCTATAAGCAGGAGATTTTGTTTGCAATATTGACTATAGGACTTCTCTGTAATCAAGCAATGATGCCTCTAACGCACATAAAATGCCAAAATATGTTCCTATGAGCTCTAGAAGTACTGTGTGAATTTTATATGGAATTTTATCTTGGGAAGATGGATTTTTGAAGTTCTTAGATCATTTGTCTCCATTTCCATCAGCTGACATGGTGACTTTTGTCACAGATCCTAAAAGTTAGAATAATCAGAGGGCAAGGGGGATGTCAACTGCAGATGACAAGGAAGCTGAGCGTGATTTAGAATAAATTTTACCATTTAAAACTCATCTATTGCACAGAGAGCAATTATATATTGGTAGGGATGACTCTTCTATAACTAAAATGATAATTTAAAGGAGGATGCATTATTGAATGTGGGCCAGGAAAGTATATAGATTTTACTTTTTAATATTTTACATTAGATGGTGTCTGATCTCCTAGGTCTATTTCATCTCTATTATGACTGTGTTTATGGCCACAATATTTAAGCATTAGATAGTCTTCCAAGTGGAGGACAGTTTAACAGCTTGAGCTGTAGTCATATATGCCATTTGAAAGAGGGTGGTTGATGTAGGGTGAGTGCCTTGATTCCTCCAAGTTTCTGGCCACAGATGTTGGATTCCTAGTATTCAAGAAGAGTATAGAAAGAAACTTCTCTTCTAGGATGTCATTAACTGTGAATAGGTCCAAATTAGAATCTGAGTTGTTTACAACTGATAAAGAAATGAAAATCCTCAGGTGGTAAATTGTGGAAAAACTTGGGAATTAGATCTATTTAGGCTTACCTACTGTCTTTATTAGGCCAGTTAGATTGCACATGAGAAAATCAAACTGGAAGGTGTGTTGGAGATGGGGTGTACATAAATTCTTTGGATCTGCAGAGCAATGGCTTAATTGTGGTTTCATGTCATGGTGATGGACTTCTCTGTGCGGTTAAATCTGGGAAGCTTTGAACGACTCCACCTTCCCTACCACCTTTAACTGCTGTAGCACAAAGGGTGAAATGTATCTATTAATAAAAACAAAACACCCTAAACACTGGACAAAAGAGGGGGAAAAGAGAAGCAGACTTAATGGTCTAATGAGGCTATCTTCCAAAGACTTGTTGTGTGTGAGGCTCGCTTTGACCTTTCACTTTGCTCAGGAGCCCAGCGCTTCATTTTTCACATTCTTGCAATTACGTTAACGCTTCAAGCATTTCTGACTCCAAGTCAGCTAGCAACACCAGGCATAACTCAACACTGTGAGTTTTTCTCCTCTCTGTAGATTCATTAACAGGTCACGAAGGTCCCAACTGAAATTTAAAACTGACTGGTTCTGTTGGGTTGGTTGAGTTATGGCAGGGGAGATAGCAGGAAAGGACCAGAGAGAAGGGGAGGGGGAGAGAGAAGACCCTGGGGTTTGGAGCTTGGGAAGAGTTACAGCAACAGGCAAGGCATGGAATTATAGTATTCTGGTTAGTTTTGTTTTGTTGTTTTTGGCCAGAAAAGGGAAAAGTTCTGAGCCGGATACCCTGGGTTAAAGCGAGGTACACAAACCTCTCTGTTGTGGGTAGCTGCACCCACTTATCCCATGTTGAAGGATTTGATCCCTGTAGGATTTTGTTCCTTTTATCCTATCTCCGTGGGATTAAAGAATGGACATGGTAGCTTATGTGTCCTGAGTATAGTGGGAAGTCAGTCATGTTACTGTATTAAAGTGTGAGGGACAAAAAAAAGTTACGATTCCTGTGAAATGGGGAATGTTCTGGCATGGAGAATTTCCTACCTGGCTTACCACATTAGTGGTTCCCAAACACATGTTTTAGGGTATTCTGTTTGTTACAAGCAGACTAAATTTTCAAGGCCTGGCTTGGATGTATTTTGTCACACTCAGGCCTATATTATTAGTCTTCGAAACATGTATTTAAGGTATTTTGAAATTGGGCCCACTGAATTGTCCGGAGTAGCTTTCTGTGGGAAAGATTAATTATCTGCTTGAGGCAAAGTCAACAGAGTTATTGACTAAAATCACATATGCTTATCCTAGGTTAAATCTTAGGGTTGATGTAGGATGGAAAACCTAGGACGGAAATTTATGTTTCTGGTATTAAATATATTATAACGTTTCACTGGAAACCAAGTTCGTAGTTTAGAAAAGAGTTTTCTTGCGTATTCAGAATTTATTAGCACAACAGGCATATGGAAAACTGTAAAACGACTCAGTTTCAAAACAAATTATGATAAACAGAAAAAATAGGGATGAATTGTACTAAATACAGTGTTTTCATACACATTTTAAATTAAACTTTAATAGCCATATGCTATAAAACAATACATGCATTTATGTTACTTTATATTTTTTGTGAATATTTTTACTAACATGATTCATACACATCTTTACTTTGGAACCTAAAAATACCACATTTTATGACTTGATAGTGAAAGAGCTATAGTTACACAGGTGAAAGGTCATCTTTTCCTCTCTAGTGTTTGTGCAACGAACCAAATAGAGGGGAAGAAAATCAAATTTTAAAAATATTGTAAGAAACAAACTTGGTAAAATGTAAAACCTGACTTTACTATATCTTTCAAACAGCACATGCCTAGCAGTAAACTATACAAATATGAACCAGATTTTCATTCACTCTGATTTCTTTTGCTAAAAGCAGCCAAAGGGAGGGAGTTTGTCTTGTTAGTCACATTAGAATGAAGAAGAAATCTGTTTTTTCAGGGATAGAATTAAGGTACAGACTGGGGACTCTGGGGCAGTAACTGGCCTTCTTTGTGTCTGGCTTCCCATCAGTAAAATGGGGTTTGATAATAAGGCTTGGGGTCCCTAATTCTGTACCTGCTGAGTCAAAAGCTGCTTTGTATTTCATTGTGTATTTTGCCAGAGTAAAGACTAGGAAGCAGCCCCCTTGTTCATAGAGCACTTTGAGAGCCTTAGATGAAAGGCACAATATATGTACAAAGTATTATTATTATTGATGGGTTTGTGTAACTCCCATTAACGCTGATGGGAGTTACGCATGTGAATTGGCAAGAGAATAGACCCCTCAGTGTTTAGAGCACATGAAATTTACATTTTTTCCAGTGCTGTAATTGAGATGTTGACAAATTGGAGAATATTGATGAGCCTTTGTTTTAAGTATTTCGTGCCAAGTTTGTTTTATTTTTCCGGGTTTGAACAATGGTATGGGTTCAGCAGCAATGAATAAAAAGGGTAGAGTAAAGATAACTTTGTATTTCAATATTTTGATGTGCCAATATGAAATAAATTGTCTTAGGCAAATGGAATATGCTGTTTTAATCATTAGCTATGCATGAAAGAAAAATTGATGTTGACATCTTTGCTGTAAAATCGTTGTAATGGGGCCTTCCTTACAATTCATTTTTGTAAAATTCATTTTGTACATTTTGCAGCAATTGAACAATCCCTGCACTGTGAATAGGCAGGATTCCCAGAAATACCGAGACAGTTGGCCCAGTAACTGCTGAGCTCACACTGAACACCACACGCACGTTAACCATACTGTTGCCAGACCAGTTTAACCTAAATACATTAGCATACTAGCATCTATATGTCTCTAATCCTTCAGGGCATGGGGCTCTACAAACCAGCATAATTCCCCGGCCCTCTGTCACTGACCAAACCCTCCCACTGACGTCCTCAACGATGAACCAGACCAATAGGACTATTATTCTATAGCTAGATATTTATTTATGTATTATGCAGTTCTTCACCAGTCATGGTGTTGAAATCTAAAAATAGCCCTTTATGTTGAACGTGTTTATAGGGAAGCAGGCATCTAAGAGAGTATTACGCTTTAATGAGTTTATAATGCATACTCTAGGTATGAAATAGGTTTCTCCCCCACCAGAATCTTCCAGTTAGACATTTAAACGAGGGAGGAAAAACCTCCAACCGACCTACGGTGGGTCCTGATTCTGCTCTACTGGGATTTCTTATTCAGTCTAGGAAAACTCTGTCAATGGAATGTTTTCATAGTGGCGGCAATTTCTTTAAAATAACCCTAAATACAATATGACAGATGCCATCTGGCATAATCTTTTGCGAGTTGCTTTTAACTTTTATTTTTCCTAGAGCTAAGTTCATCCAAAACTGGTCACTCACTGCTATGATAAGTAAATGACATTTCTTTTCCTTCCTGTCTTCCTAATTGTATCAAAGAAAAAAAAAATCTCTGAGAATGTAATTGATAATTGAACATTCCCATAGAAGAAGCTGTTGTATATAGAATATGTTGCATTTTTTTACTCTGCTGCCCGCTTCCCTCCACCCCCCCTCCCCCACCCCGGCCATAAAGTCAAAAGAATACCATCCTTTAACCATCAGCAAACATCCAAATGATTTCTGTTGATTTTCTCACGACTTTTTAGAATAGTAACCATTAGATATAAAATTAAACTCTTCTAATAAATAAACGCTCTAGGAGCATGTAATAGTGCCCATAAATGTTTAAAAGCTTTCTATAATTGCTGTTAATTTTGAGTAATTTCTTCCTATATGTATCAACTTACTTGAAAAACCCAGAGTTGAGATTTCTAGTTTTTTTTTTAACTTAGTCATGTAAAGGGATGTCTCGTGATGCCAGTTAGAGTTTAATTTAGAGTAGTAATTAAACTTGAATACTGCCTCATAAACAAAAGATAAACAATAAACCAGCCACGTTCCCTGCTGTTTCATAGCTTTCTTTCCCAGATGTTTTAGCCTGATAATTTTTACACAGTGAACTACCTAACATGGAGTTTTGTGGACAGAGGTCGAAGATGAGTTTTCTTTCTTTCTCTTTCTTTCTTTCCTTCCTTCCTTCCTCCCTCCCTTCCTTCCTTCCTTCCTTCCTTCCTTCCTTCCTCCCTTCCTCCCTTCCTCCCTTCCTCTCTCTCCTCCCCCCTCCCTTTTTTTTTTTGGTAATCCATCTTCCCTCCAAAAAAGCAAAATGCAGAGGATTTTCCACTATATAGGCTTTACACAATTCTGATAAAATAAAAACTTAACGCAGATGTGCTTTAAAAGATACCTCGAGTTCTTCTTGTATATTGGTTTTGCTGTTGTTTTTTTCTTCAAAACTTGTCGTGAACATCTTTTACACTTAGTGGTGTAAAGAGGAACTTTATTTTTAATCAGAAGTCCAGTCTTGGTAGTAAGTAAGGGAACGCAGAGCTCGACAATGGCAATGTGTCTTCTCGCCCTTTCCCCTGTCCTCCTCCCCCGTGGCCCGGGTTCCCGGATGGGCTCTGCTCCTCCTTGGGCCACAGGGCTTTGTGTGTCCAGTTCTGGACCCTTCCACTGCCAGCCATGCTCCTCCGGATTGTCAGGTACTAGTCTGCCGTTCAGTGCAGAAGCCATGTTATTTTCACTGGGTGGGGTAATTACTGAAAGCTGAGAATAGCTGCTCTAAAGACACAGGGATACTTTCATGATCCCATTAGCATAAGAGTGGGTAAATTATTCATGCCAAGTGAGGATTCTATGGGGAAAAGTATAGTTAATGCACATAGTTTTTAAATGTATCCCTTTCTGCTCTGAGACTAAATTCTTGTTGGAATCAGTTCTCAGACATTTACGGGAAAGCTCTGGTGGCGTGTTAGATGCAGTTCATCTCTCTCTGTTTGCGGCGCTCTCAATAGAGACCATCTGGCAGAGATCCAGAAGGTGATTAAACAAAATGATCAGCTCTTGTTGCTGTGTTACATGTCCAATACTACGGATTAAAAAACATGACCCACGACAGTCACGCTAACGTCATGCCGCTCCCCCCTCCCCCTCCCCGCTCCGTAGAAGAATTCAGATGGTCCACAAATGTGTGTGCCATCTTTGTGTCCTTATGGCCCATAATCATGAACAGGTTGTGCAAATGGCTCTTTCTGTAGCACTGTCTGTTCCAGCAGCAAAGAAGAATTTCATATTAATTGGGTCAGTCTAATATTCATATTGACATGGGGAAAATTACTAAAATTTATTCTTATAGCAGACAATGAATATGTGTGCTTTCTGCCATGAGGGAAGTGAAATCTGACAACTGGCTTGTGCAACTGATTAATTTTTCGTGAAACTGGAGAAAATCAAAGCATGAAAACCTGTCATTCCCTGAAAACAGTGCACAACCCTTTGTAACTACACAAAATGGATTGGGTGGGGGGCTTGAGGGGAGCTCGTGGAAATGAACTCTGGTTTTAATGCCATAATCAGGGATGAATTTACAGTGCCATTCAGAGGAGTCCTCCCTCCCCATAAACAAGCTGATAATCACAAGGAAGCTGACTTCCAATTAGCTTTTCCTTCCCTCACACGGAGTCAGGGTGTTTATATGTCCTCCTTAAGCCTTGGTATGTCACTACCGAGTTGGTACATCTTGTGTCACATTCAGAAGTTTGGCAATAAAATATTTTATTATGAGGAAATCCTGTTAATAAGCAAGGTAATATTCAACCAATCATTTTACGATTGAGTTAAGGTAAAAATGCCAAGATTTGTGACTAAGGGACAGATGTATCTTATCTTTGGGGGTTTGCACCAAATGCCAAGTAGAAATATAAATTGAACAAACCAGACATTGTGAGGAAGTGATTGAAGAAATATTGAGATGAAATCTTGGAATGAACTGTATATGTATATTTATAACAATGCTGTGAATTGCTTACATGCCACATTTGCATAAGCCTGAACTCTGATTTTATTAAGGGGCAGTTTCATGTCTGTAGGTGAAGGCATTTAAAAAAACAGTATTATTATGAGGGGATTCGGAGATTATGCCTGACCATATAATATTGTGGGAATAGTCCTGTGACTAATACCGTCGGCTGAATTCGAGTGCACATAGCAAGAAAAGATAAAGAATAAGGCAGAAAGGAAAAAAATCTTTAAAAAACCACTTTAAATCATCATTGGTCCTTGGCAGCTCCACTTTCTAAGGGAGGGCAAAACAGTAGGTTAGAAAGACAGTGAGGCATAGTTCTCAGGGAGGGGAAGTGAGGTTCCCCTTGAGTCAGTGCACTATGGCAGATGAAAGGGACTTGTATAGCCTTGGGGGTCTTAAGGCTATTATAGGGCAACTCATGCTCTGTTATCATGCTGATTTTTCAATTGATTTTTGGCTGAACAGTACTTGTCGAAGCCCTCCAGAGCCTCAAACACAGCCGTATGGTGCTATACATTGTAATACACGTGTTCTATTTTTCCCTTCATTGTCTTTACTTTGCTTCAGAAGAGTAGTCTATAATGATGCCATGTGGTTTTTTTCCCTTCCTCTTTCTTTCTTATTTCTACCCTCAGAGAGTTTCTTGAAATTCTTATTGTTTTTTTTTGTTGTTGTTTTTTCTTTTTTTTTTTTTTTGTGGGGGGTGGGAAGAGGGGAGGTGGGGTAGGCATGATTAGTGGGAGGATTCATCTTCCTATGTTGACATTTGTTTTTAATTTGGCCTTTAAAAATATTTTGATGTCACAGCAGACAATAATATAAAACATTTTCATCTACCAAATTTGTCCCTCTGTAGTTTTGAACCATTCACTCCCTTTCTGATGACCAGCAAGAAAACAACTATGAGACATCACTAAAATCCAGTTCCTCATTAGAATGAAAGGGAACCATTTTAGTATCCCTTCTATATGCGGCACTAATGTCCCTTAGCTGGCTGGAAGGTGAGGTCTTGGAAACATAGAGAAAGTGTGTCCCTGCCTCTCCTCTGCCTAGGGAATTCTTACCTAGGAAAATCCAATTCTAATATCAGCTTCTCCAGGAAGCCTTCCTGATTGCCCGGGTGTGGGCCAATGTCCCCTTCTCTGCACTCCAGTAGCACTTTCTACTTCCATCACAGCATCTTTCACAGTTTGTGTTATACTTAGCTGGTTCCTGGTTTCCTCTCCCTGCTTTTCCATTTTAAGGATTATCATTTATACAACCACCTAACAGTTGGACCTAGTAGGTCCACTTTTCAATCAATAAACAAATCCGCAGATTTGGTGTTTTTTTTCTTTTTTTTTTAAGGTGGAGATATTAATCAAAACCTTGTTCTAATTGACTCTGTGATGTGCACTTGAAGATAAATGAGCTATTTTGAATATATTGATACATTTGATCAAACCCTTTTACATCCTTAAGAGATAGTAAAAATTGTTTTCTTTTACTGACATTTAGTTGTATACAACATTGACTTAGGTAAGTCAGTGGACCCTCGACTCAAACTTAGAATTCTTTTGGTTATTGGTAGGTTCTTAAATTTTTAGATTCTTATTCTAGGTAGTATTTTAAGATAATACTTAAAATAGAATTTGTCATATTCTTAATGTTATCTTCAGTTACGCACATAGCATCAGAATTTGGAGATGGCATTTCCTCTCATTATGTTATTTATCTTTACAAAATAAGTGTATACGTAGGTCTTTCAACGAATGGCAAACCTAATAAGGGAAATTACTTAATGTGGTGAATAGTTTCCCATGATTAAATCAGGGTCCATTTTGCTTGTACTCCTTGTTTAGGATGAGATTGACCTTGGGGGAAGTCACTGGTCTTCACACACAGGTAAAGAGTCTGGAAGTAATTCTTATATTTTAGGCCCCACATGCTTTTGTTGATTTTCTACATATGTCGCCCAGTTTTTTCATAGTTTGCTTTTGAGCAAGTATAATTATATTGGATGATTCAAGGAAAACCTTGTCGTGAGTGCTTGTTTTCTGCTTGAGATTCTGTCTAGAATCTTGGACTGTGAGTCAAGAGGCCTGTGCACTAAGGTCGGGGTTATACTGAAAAGGGCAGTTTGGAGGTGGAGAGACATGGGCTCAAGTCCCAGTTTTACTCAGTATCTACTAGATTCAGTTTCTGCTTCTGCAAAGTGAGAGAAAAACTACTTCGCCTCAAGGTTGTCCTGGAGATTATATGAAGTGAGGTTCCATGCGTTAAGTGTATAACATTGGCTGGAAACTGTTATTGTTAGTTTCTTTATCCTTCTTGTCCCCCTGTCTCATGCTAACACTAATTAGCTCTGTGGCCTTGGATGAGTCTCTTAATGTTTTTGGACTTGTGCTCATCTGTAAAATAGGACTGAATTAAATGATCTTTTATTTCATTTTTTAATAGAAGTATAGTTGACATGCAATGTTAATTTAATTTCAGGTATACAACACAGTGAATGGTCAGTTCTATACATTATATGATACTCACTTCAAGCTCCAGGAATCTAATGTTTACATTCATGGATCTTATTTTATATTTGTGTATCTTATCTTTAAACAGAGAGAGAGGCTGCAAAGTTTTGTTTGTAATTGGGGTGTAATGTGAGTATTTTTATTTCCTTGACTTTACAGGCTAGGCGTGATATGTAGTGAGATAATATTTTTTGTTTCTTGCTTTTGTTTACCAGGAGAGCTTTTTTCTTCTCAGTTAGTCAAAAAAATAACTAGGCTTTAGAATTTATTTTCAGAGGTTGGTGGAATGTTACAATTTAGAAGTAAGACACCTAAGATGTGGTATATATTAGATGACTATTCAGTCAGCTGTGAAGGAGGTGTATTTTGTAAACACAAAGCAACTTCTCCATCATCCAATCAATTAGAACTACTCTGTTGGATTTTTTGTACTTCACAAATAGAATGATAAATGATAATCAGTACAGGGACCAAGACTGAACCCTCTCCTGAAATGTATTTCAGATCATTCCAAAAAGTCTAAATAATTTTTGGGAGAATTTTAAAGTTAAGTACATTCTACTGGGTTCTAATGATGTTTAGACTGATAATTTATACGAGATGTAGCTGATTGCCCTCTAGTCAGAATATTTGCTGAAGCAAAACACTGATTCCCTCACCCTCACTACCAGTAAGAGATGTTATGTTGTCTCAGAACCAAACATTCATTTTTTTTTTAAGATTGAAGATTTACAAAAGTAGACTAGGAGTGTAAAATTTCATATTTCTTCTTCCAACTCACATTTGTAATAAATGCCATCCACTAAAATAAAACCTCCAAAATTTCTGTGTACAAAATGTGAATGATGAAGAAAAGTTGTTAAGTCAGAGATTATTGAAAGTCAAATCTACCTCACTGGTATCCTCCTGTGAGAGAGTGTTGTGCACAGGGGCTACTGTGTAGGTACACACACCTGTCTGGAGGCAGGAAGCTCTTGCACTCTCAAGACAGACCTCTTCTGAATGTATGCTGCTTAAATTCACTGTACAGAGCTCTTCATTGAGCTAGGCCCTCTGGGAATGAAAATATGAGAATTACAAGGATCCCTGGGCTGTTGGCAGGGAGGCAGTGCGTGGTGTAGAGAGAATGTCAGCTCTGGAAAGAGGTAGCTCTGAAGGTCGTCTCTGCCCTGCCACTTCTAAGCAGCTCTCTTCATCCAAGTGACTTTCTTCACCTGTGAAATGGGAATAATGATGAGCTCACACGGTAGTTGCGAGTACTAAATGCACATTGGCTCTTTAAAAGTCGAAGTTGGTGAACCCAAAATTCACTCTCCTCCTTTCACATTTATTGCCTGTACAGTTAGTGCCAACTGCTGTCCTAGCTGCTGGAGATACAAAGCAAGTAAGATGTGGCTCCTCTTCTCTTTATCCTCATTGGCAACTCAGAAATGTAAACAGATGAATGTCTATCCGTGTTCCCAGCATTGCATGAACGTGGAAGTTGTAAGGCATTTCAGAAGAGGGAGTAATTAATTCTGTTGGAAGGACCTGTGGAAGGCCTCACAGAAATGGGGAGGTTTTAAAAGGGTTTGATGGCCTTCAGTGGGTGTTTCAGGAGAGCAAGGTAGGGAGGTTATGGGAACAGATGGAGTGGCCAGTTCTAAGTCCTGAAATGAGGAGCAACAGGGCCTGTTCAGACTGACTGTTGCTGTTTTGTGTGAGTGAATGCATGGTGACAAGGTGGCTGCAGAGGCCAGTAGGGGTGGTTAAGTGAAGATCCTTGTTTACCACACTAAGAAGTTTATACTTAATCCTGTGGAGCACTGTTTACAAAACTTTCCTAGCCTAAGTAGCTCCTGAGGGGCATGTAAATACACATTCCCAGACAGACCTCAGCTGTACAGAATTTAGGATCTCCACTGGGGGTCCTGGGAATCTGAATATTTAATCCACGCCCCAGGGTAACTGTGCTCTGGGAAGTGGGGAACCCATTAAAATAACTTCAGCAAAACAGAATTGCTTGCTGGTGAGATTTTCGTTTCTAAAGAACTCGTTTAGAATGAAGAGAATATGTTGGAGGGAAACAAGACTAAATATGGAGTAAGGGCACATGAGGGCTGAATTAAGGCAGTGGCAGTAGGAGATGGAAGGGAGAGGACGGATAGAGAGATGACATGTAGGACGGAGAGAAAGGGACAGAGTCCAAAATAAGGTGCAGGCCTCTCCAGTGGTGGAGGCATCACAGTCTAGAGAGTCTTCTTTTTCCCTGCCATGAGTTTCAAAGTATGGCCATCTATCAGCTGGTGAAGAAAAGGAGGAAGAATATTCCACATGTAAAGTTGTTGAAGTAGAAATTTGTGATGCATGTTAGGTGAATAATGATGCTTTGGGCACAAGGTACTTCCAGGCAGTATAGCATCGTGGCTAAACATGTGGCCTCTGGCATTGCCTGCCTTTAAATCCTCAGATCTGTGACCTGTCTTGGGTGAGTCTCTAGTCTTCCACTTTGTATCCATGAAATGGGAATAATAAATAATATCTAAGAGATTTTGGTGGGGATACAGATGAAATGATACGATTTATGTAAAATGACAGTAATTTTATGCTTGGTTCATAGTTAAAAAAAACATTATATTTTTTATTTAGAAGTTGCTTTTAAAGTAGCTTTTTTTTTTTTTTTAACTCCTGGAATAAATAACCAAATAATTAAATAATCAAATAAAAGCTGTGAACTGACCCTGTGCTATTGCCATCATGACAAGGAACCTAAAAGTGAAATCCTGCATTCAGACCTAGGAAGCAGAAATTATGGATATAAAGCTAAAGAACAGCTACTTGCCTGAAGCCGTCCTCCAGCCCCAGACTCCTCTAGTTGGAAGTAATTTCTTTCTTTTGAAGTCCCATTGCACGGTTTTTTCTGAGTCTCTCTTCTGACAATCAGGTTTTCTCTGTGCGGTAGTAATTGGTTGCATGACTGATTTATTATCCTGTTTGACTGTAAGATTGTTGAGGACAGTTTTCATGTCTTAGGCATCTTCCCCTTCAGTTCCCACCCACCCTGCCCCCCACCCTGTCCCATTGTGCTATGATAACATAGGAGGCCTTCAATAATTGTTATTATTATTATTATTTTTTGAAAGGAGGATTGGGTCCATATTGTGAAGGACATTGAATAGCTGGCTGGGGAGTTTGTGCTTGATCTGGTAGGTAATAGGGACCTATTGAAGATTTTTGAATGGGGGTAGTGACATAATCGCCTTCCTTTTGAATGCCAATGACGAATTCTCCACTATGTCTTCCATAGTCAAAATAGCAGACCCAGATACTTGCCTGCAGTACTGTCTGTTTGAAAAAGTGGATATTCTTTGAAGAAGCAAATTTCAAATAGCTTTGAAAAAAAAAAAAGCTTTGACACTCTAAAGTAATTTAATCACTTAAATTATTGTGATTTATAAGGTCTCATGTATATAACATCATTCTGGCAATGTATGCAGGGATGTATTTTTGTAAATTTTTTATAGCATTGTTACAATTATTAACAACAGGATTGAGTAAATCTACCTTCAATATTTGGAAAAACATCTCCAAGGATATTTAAATAGACATTACTAAAATAAAAAAGAGAGAGAGGACTTTGCGGCTAGATACATTGAAAGCTGGAATAGAGCAGGGTTTCCTTTAGTATAGGAATTTCAGATCCTCTAATTTGCTAATGTGCATTTAAGTCCACATGGGGTAGAACACAGAGCTTCTCAGACTCACTTACCCACTGAAACCCTTCTGTGCATCGTCTCTGGAGATCAATCTTACTTGGATCACACTCTGGAAAACAGTCTTCAACTGCTTCTTTCATTGAAGTACTTCCAGATAGGGTTTAATATCCTAGGGAGTCTTCCTGTATCTTGTATTTAAGAAGTAGATCAACATGGGCTCAGGATCAATTTTCAGTTGTCAAAGGCAGTTTCCTCTATGGTCAGCAGTATTGTGAGGTTCAGCTATACCTGCACAAATGTTCTGTTAACCCAGCCATCATTGTAGTTACACTGCATTGTATTAACCAAAAGCAATGTGCCGGTAAATATCTTCTGAGTATGTGATTCAGTGCAAGCGCTTTTGGTTACACCCTCAAAAATTTATAAATGGGGATCCCAACAGAATCCTTTTATGAATTATTTTAATACTTAGTTTGATAATTAGCATATGACATACTTTTCTTCCTCAAAAGTAAACTTTTTTTTTTTCTTTTTTAAAGTGGCCACCGAGTTGGAGGCTGGATGGTAAATCCATGGAGGGGGGAGGAGAGGAGGAGAGAAAACCATCTTTCCTCATTTGGGAGTGAATGGCTTGGGCCCTGCTTGCTTCAGATGGTGAACCGTGGACCGAATACACTGTCCATTGGGAAATTTCTGGGACTCAGAGCTGCAAAACCCAACCTGCCTGCCTCTCATTGTTCTCAGATTTCTAGTTTAGCACACTGTTAGAACTAGTTGCCACTAGGCAGGTGTTGGATCTACTCAATACGTTTTTCCCCATCTCTTCATTATTGTTGGAGGATGCTGGCAGACGTTTCATGTTCGGATCATTCAGGAGATCCAGAATTTTTATTCTTTTTTGGCACTCAAATGAAAGAAAGCTTTTGCCTTCATACAGTCTACTCCTGAGCATTGTGGCAAGATTAGCCACATGAATATGTCAGCCCCGTTGGGGCTGCAGGAGAGAGAATTAGGTTAGGTCACACCTTGGCTCTCCACCTTTGAAGTGATCAAGAAGAAGCTAGTAGTACAACTAAGACTATCATTGCGGTGCGATGAGAAAAAGCCTGATTTTGTTTTGTTGGTAAAGGAGTTTTTCTACAAGATTTTGAACTTTTTTATAGCAATTAACTCAGAAAATTGCAACATTTCTAAAGGATGTCCTCTTTTTTTATGGAAAGAAACATGGACATATTTGGAGAGCCAATGATCTTTAATATCATTAGTCAGCTTACAAACCTGAGTAAAAATAAAGGTTTGCTCCTCCTTATCCCTCCAGATTTTGATGCTTCTACATACATAAGCTATGCATCCTAGCATATCAGCCACTTAATGGAGTTTTCTCCATGTTTCTTATTCTAAATGGAATTCTAGCTGCTTATTTTCTGCCAGTATGAGTTGCTTTCAGCTGGCAAAAAAAGAAAAAAAAAAAAGGACCCTGGCTGAAAGAAAATGACACTGAAAAGTAACATGTCAGACTTTTTAAAAATTAGAGAAAAAAAAATGGTATTCTTACACTTTGCTGTATTACTCCATATGCTGGACATTTAAGTGCGAAATACCAGGGAAGCTTCCCATTGAATGTTGTCAGGGACTCTTTGAAACCTGCTGGTTTGTAGGTGGGTAGTGAAAGCCCTGAGTTCATGGACATCTTCTTGCTCCCCGCCACCCCCACCCCCGGCATCACTCTAGAGACAATATTCTGTGAGTCTGGGATGTTTTAACTTTTTCATTTGCATGGATATTCTTTTTTCTTTTAAAGATTTTTATTTAGGGGCACCTGGGTGGCTCAGTTGATTAAGCTTTTGCCTTCGGCTCAGGTCATGATTCCAGGGTCCCAGGATCGAGCCCCACATTGGGTTTCCTGCTCAGAAAGGAGCCTGCTTCTCATTCTCCCTCTGTGCTCCCTGCCCCCCTGCCCCACTTGTGCTGTCTCTGTGAAATAAATAAATAAATAAATAAATAAATAAATAAATAATAAAATATTTAAATAGTAAAGATTTTATTTATCTATTTGACAGAGAGAGAGAGAGAGAGCACAAGCAAGGGGAGTAGCAGGCAAAGGACCCAGGACTCTGGGATCATGACCTGAGCCAAAGGCAGCCGCTTAACTGACTGAGCCACCCAGGTGCCCCGATATACTTCTTTTTTAAATTTTTAAACTTTTTACTTGTTTAAACCCTTTGGCCTCTTTTTTAGTCATGTCATCTGATAACATTTGCTGAGTTTTTATAGTACCCTTGACTGCAGGAGGTCAGGAAAACAAAAGCTGAGAAATCAGTCTTGATTATGGAGGGTTGCTTGCCTACTGCTTGTTCGGTAGACCAGCTCTTGCTATTGCCCTCATCCTAGCTGCGTACTGTGTACCCAGTGCCATGTACATAGTTTGTGATAAGTAGACATTGGTTGATAAATCATTGTTTCAATTTGACACCTGGTTAATAACTAATAATAGGTAGCAACTTAGTAGATGTTATTAGCATGGACTTAAGATTTAATTCCTCATTAGGAATAATAGCACCAAAAATTGTTGTATTTGTCAAAGTGTCTGTCACCAAATCTGTGACACATTTCATTAGAATTGAGTAGGAGTTCAAGAAACCAGGTACAAGGTTATGACTGGAAATCCTGCCAGTGAGAAATGATAACCCAGAATTCAAAAGTTTATAACTTTGTAAGAGCATGGGATTAGACCTCGGTCTGAATCCTGCCTCCCACACACGGAGGGATCTTAGGTCTGAGCTTAATTTCCTCATTTGTAGAATGAGGATTGTCACACCTGAATAGAAATAATGTGAGAATTAAGATGAGTAATGTATTTGAAGCTCTGGGTGGTAGGCCAGATGGGAATCATAATAATAATAACAATAATAATGATTTTTAAAAAAGATTTTATTTATTTATTCATGAGAGACACACAGAGAGAGAGGGGCAGAGACACAGGCAGAGGGAGAAGCAGGCTCCATGCAGGAGCCTGATGTTAAGACTCAATCCCAGGACCCCAGTATCACACCCTGGGCTGAAGGTGGGCGCTAAACATCTGAGCCACCCAGTCATCCCAATAATGATTATTATTATTGTTAAGAGAAGAAGAAGGAGTATATGATCAATGACTCTTTATTACTTTGAGTCCATAACTTGAAATTTAAGCCTGTATCACTTTCTGTGAATTCTTACTTCAGGATACAGTACAATTTGATTTCTAAAATAAGTGAATAATAGCTTCAGATACTTTGCTTCTCTATCTTCCCCTTGTACTGTCACACAGACATACAGAGACAGGGTTTACAGGCAGAGGAGCCTGAGGAAAGGGTAAAAAATCTAGGAGGATCATGAGGCCAAAATTCTCAGGTTCTTGTGTACCTTGGGGCTAAGCCAGATGTTGTCCCACTCTCCTTTTTCGCACTTTCAAATTTTTATTGTCAACCTAAAGGCCAGAATGGGGTGAGCTCAGCCTCCTGGAATCTAATTGTAGCTCTTCCAATTAGCTCCTCAAAAGCACAGAATGGGGGTGGTGTGGTAAAGGCCCGAGGCTTCAGGCTCAGAATCCAGAGCAGGAGGCCTGAACAAGGTTCTGATCCTACTTACCTGTAACCCAGATCCTTACCTCAAAAGCGAGTTTGGTGGAATGCATGAGGTGATAACATATACCTGGCATGTAATAACCATCCGTTTCAATGTTAGTCATTGATAATATTATCACCTCTTGAGGTTCTCATGGATTTAGCTCCCATCTCTGTGTGATAAGGATGTTAAGGGACTCCCGGGCCTCTTTTTGCTCTACCGTGCTCTATTAATTTTTAAATAATATATCATTCAAAATCCAAATTGTATCTGCAGAGTGGTACCTTACATTTAGTGTTGTATTTCTGTTTGTTGATAGGTTCTTACATAAACTATCCTTTGATTCCCCCAGAATTTCTCAAGTTTACTTCCATTTTCTGAACAAGGTAACTTGGTCTAGGACAGGTTCAGTTACTTGCCTGTCACCAGGGCTAAAGGAAGCAGAAGAACTAAGGCCATTTAATTTTTTTCATGTTCTTTACCTGCAAAGTGTGTTTTGCATGAAAAGGACCTTGGTTCATAAATGGTATAAAATTTAATGAAGGCACCTGACTGTCCTGAGAAAGTCATTAAACCCCCCATGTCATCTCTCTAATCAAAAGGATACCACCCTTCTATTATTTCTTTATTACAACATTTTATTTTTATTTCCTCAACTTAAACTGGAACCTGAGCTCTCATATGCCACTTGTTAAAGATTTTAAATCAGTGATTTATGCTTTGAAAGAGTAACTTCTTTTCCATCTCCCCCCCCCCCATGTATGCTGGTCAGATCTATAGGAACACTCTTTGAATAGAAAAGAGAGAGGTCAGAAATTAAATTGGCACATTCTAAAAGCTTTGTCCTCTTCTTCTGCTTAGAAATGGCAAAGAAGACACGAGGTACTGAACCATAAAATGAGACCCCTATTCTTCTAAGACTTGCCAAAATTCTTATTTCATAATCACCAACCTCATATCTAAGTAAATAATACTTGTTTGCATTTTACTGTTTGCTCTTTGCACCAAACATTATGGGGATAATAAGATTCCTACAACCTAAAGAAAATCTACCAGTTCCATCAGTAACATATTCAACTGGATCAAAAAATTGGAGAGTTAGTGAATATTTCATAGTGTGGGTTTTTAAAAGATACTTTTGTGTGTATAAAAAAGGCTTTCTTGAAGCTGTTCAATTTCCTTTTTAATTTGCTCACCAACACCACTTAATTACCCCTGCTACCTACTACAAGTGCTTACTAGATGGACTTAAAAAAAATTGAGTCAAAGTGATTTTGTCTTAGCTCTAAGTGGGCTTAGCATCTTGTTTTTATCTGGCTTTGGCTTTTAAATATTGAAGCAGTAAAATAAAACCACCCCCTTTCATTGAAAGGTCCTTCTGCAATATTCAAACCATAGTATCAGTCACATGATTCTTTATTCTTTGCTTTTATTGTTCAAATTCTTCAGAACTCCTGAATTACTTGAAAGTATCCTCAGCATTCTGAGAAAGTTATCTTCTCCCCACTGCAGAATAAAAAAGAACCAATCAGGGCTTCCTCTTCTCTTTGGCAGTATTTTTTTCTCTAAAGGATTTCTTGACACTCTCTTTAGTTCTCGACTTCCAGGGATATTCCTGACAAATCTCCAGAGACATATTTCAACGCCTATGGTAGTGTCAAAAGCATGAAGCCACCTGCCCAGGTGCTATGACTTCATGTGTGATTGCCTGAAGTACACTCCATAAAGTGTTTTAACTGTAGCTTGCCTAGGGGCTTCCAGAACTTATATTACGCATCTTCGAAAGGGTATACTTTGAATTGGGACCGTGTAAGTAGTTCTAATCTAGAGTTAACCAACTCTTGAAGACTTCTGAGCAACACGGTGTCATGAGTGATCATAGGAATAAGAATATTAAAGCATAATTTCAAAATCATGCAGTATCTCCTACCTTCTGTTCAGTGTTTTGTTTTTTATGCTTTTGTAAAGATCTAAAAAAGTACATTGTAAATATCTACTTATCTTTGCATTTAACGTTTCAGTGGGAATTAGTTGCCTAAGAAATGATAGAAGACAATAGATAATTTATTCCCTCCTTAGAAATGTTGTACTTGTTTGTTGATTTTTACTCTGGATTGAGTTTGTGGTTTAAAAAGAAGTTAATCCCGACTTTCTTAAACCTATAGAGTTTCAGGATTTCTTAAAGGCAATAGCCTTTGATACTCCAATCCAATAAAAATTTTCCATGCGTAAGTAATTTCCTGTACCCTCTCTTGCTCAAGTTCTGGGACAATGCTGATGGTGTCTACCCAGTTAACATTGAGAATCGAGTAATTATTCAATGGTTTTAACTAATGATAATAAAAATCTTTATTTCCCATACCAGTGAGAAATGAGAAAGAAATGAGCCTAAATTTTTTTTTTAAGATTTTATGTATTTATTCATGAGAGACAGAGAGAGAAAGGCAGAGACACAGACAGAGGGAGAAGCAGGCTCCATGCAGGGAGCCTGATGTGGGACTCGATCCTGGGTCTCCAGGATCACACCCTGGGCCCAAGGCAGGCGCTAAACTGCTGAGCCATCCGGGGATTCCCATGAGCCTAAATTTGTTTTAATTTCTCGATTCACATAGCCTTTGTAAATGTGTCTTATTATATCATTTGCTGTGAGGATCCCTAATATGGCTTATAATGTCTCTTCTAAATTTTTATGTACATGATATAGATTTTATGTGTTTACAATTGTGGGTATTTACAGTATTACAAATTTATGATATATTTTCACACAATTACACAGATTTTTTATCCATATTACATGCTAAATATAGTATCTCTGTATTGGCAGTTTGTTTTCAGCCCTGAGAATAAGTAGATATGTACAAAGTCCTTAATTTCCTAGTCTTCACTTTATTTTGGTATACTATATGGAGATACAGATGGAGCATTTTTTCTCTCTTGATGTCTTATGTTTAGAAAAAATATTTTATTTTGGTTGAGATGCCATAACAAGTTATCACTGGACCTTAATGTCTTTATTCTTTGCTTTTATAGACTAAATATTCTCCTCAGAAATCATTGATTAACTCACCCTGGAGTCCCTTTGATCAAGTATTTCATATGTTGGATATTAACGAATTGTTTTGTTTCTTACCTTGACTGGTCCTAGTCTAAGAACTCTTTGAGTCAAGCAAGAGTTTTAACTCCATTCTTGCAACTCAACACTCACTGGCTGAAGACAACTCTTTACAGTAATTCATTTTTCATGGCCTCTTTAAAATGTGTCATGTGTTTACTAGGGAAGAGAAAAACTAATGTGATATGTAAGCTAATTTCTTGTTTAAGAATTTTAAAGAGAGCTGTCTGGGATCTGATCATTATCTTTCCAGATGCCAGCTTTGCTTAGTAATACTAAATCTTTATTGTAGCCTGAAACTCAGTTCTTCTATTCGATTATTACCATTTTTGGACAACAAAAGAACTAGATCAAGGAAAAATACCTATGATACATCTATTCAAATATGGCAGTAGTAGCAGAATCGTCATCATTATAAGCTAATGTTTGACAACTACTTTATACCAGATACTGTGCTATTTACTGTAATTTAATACTCATTACCTTGTGTAGGTTTTTCAGTTGGGGAAACAGGTTTAGAGAGGCTAAATAACTTTTCCTTTCCTTGAACATCTAAAAAGTGTGTCCATGCCAAGATTCTTTTTTTTTTTTTTAAAGATTTTATTTATTTATTCATGAGAGACACACACACACAGAGGCAGAGGGAGAAAGCAGGCTCCACGCAGGGAGCCCAACGTGGGACTCGACCCTGGGTCTCCAGGACCACACCTTAGGCCGAAGGCAGCACTAACCGCTGAGCGACCCAGGGATCCCTATGCCAACCAAGATTCTAACTGAAGTCTCTCTGACCCCAAAACCAGGCACTTAATTACGTGGCCACAACCTGTCTACCAGAAGAGGTGTCAATTGTATCAGATACCTGTTATCAGCCCAGAAATTAGGGCTGGAGGTGTTTTATCCCATTCTGAAAATAGCAGAAATTTTCAAAATTTCAAATTGATATTTTCTGTCATATACCTAGATCTTTCCCTAATGTTGTTTGATGTATCATAGTGTGTAGTCATGTTGGAGATTAAGTTCACTTCTATACATCTGTCCTATAAATTCTGATTTGGTGGCAGGTTCCTAGTGCCATGTGTAATCTTGGAAAATTATAGATTGTTTATAAAATTGGCATCTTACCACATTTTCTGAAGGCTCCTCAGGGCCCTACAACCTTTTCCTGATATTATTTAAAGAGCCAGGTGACCAACCAAAGTTTTAGAAGTCATTATCTTGAATAGGGTAATGATGAAAGTACAGAAATCACCAGTTCCAAAATGTCTCATATATTCTGATAAACATATGGTTAGATCAGTTAAATTGAAACCTAGTGTTTAGTAGAAAATCAGTACAGCACATGATAGAATTAAATGGAAGAGCGTATATTTGTATAATTTCTTCAAGGGCCCTTCTATGTGGATTTCATACCACATAGCTGTTTTTACCTTGATAAAAGTAGACTTTGTGAAGGATCTGATTGGAATGTCTTCCACATAGTTGCAGAACACAGGTATTTGTTTTGATTTTAAATATTGCCCTATTCAGTTTTTATGCCCATGGGACAAAATCATAGACAAAATAAAAATGTTTGTCTTCCATCTGAAAAGTAACCCCCTCTGATTCTTTGGCCACAACCTTGGTGTCTACTTTCCCTTCTGTGGTCTTCTATTTTGACAACTAAAGCTCTTTATTGATTCTACTGCTCATTAATACAACTCTTGACATTGAAGAAGGGACATTGTCCCACAATTTTCCTGACCTACTTTAGCAATCCTACTTCTTCTCTAGGAAGATGAGTTAGATTATGTCCTATTGTAATGATACTTAGGTCCCTGCCATTCTTATGTGGAGTAGGCATCAGAATTACCACAAGGGCATCAGTGAGAGGCAAGACCAAGTTGTCAGGTTAGGGCCACATGAAAAGTGTGCTGAATTGGAGATCACACAGTTCTGAGTCATAGGTCACACTGGCTTTCCCTGAGCATATAGGTCTGTGGAAATTCTTTGTGCCTTTTATTTTAACTTGTCGCTTTTGAGGCAGAGTGAAAACCTCTTTTTGTAGGCTTCTGAGCCCAAGTTCAAGTCTCAGCTGCAATTTTCTCAATGATCTTAAGCCATTCACTTGGAGAAATAAAATGTCTTATTTTGAATATACAAAATTGTATTGAATTCTTTTATATCCTGCCTGCTTCTTTAAAGCAGTTTTAAATTTTTTTCAAAGTTCTTTTAAAATGCTTTATGACTGCTACTTTATTTATAGTGAGAGATCCAGGTTTCAAAAGCTAAGAGGAAATGCTACACTTTTGAAAGGGGTTTCAGAAAAACTGGTTTGGTGACTATAAATCGTAGTTTCTCCAGCCATCTCCCAAAAAGCCCAGAAATGCTGCCTCCTTGTATAGTTTATTTCAAAGAAATGATTTGGTTACTTTAGGAGTTTTAAAAATGTTAACTGCAAATACTGAAATGAGTCTCTAATGGGCAACTTGACAAGGTAGACGTGGTGACCAGCTACTTTAGAAATATTTTAAGTGTGGATACTTTTGAGACCAAAAACCCTAATATGTAGTAGTTTGGTAGTTTTACCTAAAGCCCTGTACAGATGCAAGTGCAGTCATTGATGTAGAATTTTCTGGATCATAGAGACTCCTCTGATCCTGGGCAAGATGTAAATTAGCCATCTCTGCCCTTGACCGCTTCCACTGTGGATTTGTGTGACCTCCTTCCTCTTAGGGCAGCTGGATATACTGTGATTCTGTAACATAGCTTCTTTTAAGGAGGCACCCCTGTCTCTTTGGCACCCCCATTTCCCAACTGTTTGATTCTTTGCTCGGTGTTACATTTAGAAAACTATTTGTGTACACCCAGCGGGAAGGTCTATTTTGACCTTAGAGACGGAGAGCCTGGAGCTGAAGTCCTGTGTTCAGGTACAAGAGTAACAGAAGTGAGAAGTGCAGATGTGGATACTCCTACCACCAAAGAGGCTCAGCTACATATACTCAAAAGGGTGGAACCATGCCCGTTTAAAATTATTAACTACATCATGTATTCTCTGTAGGTCATTCTTAACTCTCTGCCTAATTTCCTTTCTTGATTGATAGGACTGCAAACTGTGTGATGCTCTCAAAATAGATGGTAATTAATTTTATGCCATTCACTATGAGGTACCTATTTTCTTCCTGGGTTCCTTTGGCAGGTAAAACATGATTCTGGCCCCAAAGTTGGTATTTTTAGGGCCATTTGCTACAGTTCTTAGAATGGTCTGGAATCCTCGCATTCTGTGGCTGATGTCAAATGCTAAGTATCATATTCCCGGTACCAGAAGTGGTAATAAGCTTATAAGTCATTACAGGATCATAAACACGTTTGTTTTACTTTCCTTGTTTCATTGGATCCCACCCCAAGCTTCTATTGAAAGTTCAGATACCAACTTCTTCTCCTGTGTGATCAATTTTTTTTTTCTGTTTGAGTCTGTGTCATGATCATTTAATATATTCTGTTACCTTCCACACACACCCCAAGGAAAAAGCATAAAGCACGTGTTCGAGGGTTATAGATACTAAACTGGCAAATTTGGCACACAGTAACTTCCAGGAACTAAAATGTCAGTGTGGAACATGTGCTTAATTTAACAGCCCATTACACTGTTTTTAAAACACTGTGATACCTACCCAAAGGAAAGCTTATAAAACTCGGGTCTTTAAAGTTGGTAGAAGAGACTAAATGAAATGACACACATTCTCAAGAATATGCATTTTTTTTGTCACTTCCTGTTAATCCCAAGGCACCTGAAAGGAGACATGTGAAAGCCCCAAAGAGGAGTTTTGGAAAACTGTCCTTTTGGGAAGTTTGATCATTGAAAACAATAAAGGAGATAGTGCATTTAGGAAAATACTGTATATCTGTATATCTGCAGGCCTTAGTATCCGGAGACCTGTAAGAACTTGAATCCCACTTCTGAGGGTATTTAATTAAGCCTTTTGTGCACAAATTACCTTAGTTCTTACAAAAATGGTCCATGTCCTTAGATTTTATGGCGTAGGACCAAACCAAATAATTTGAAAGTATCTCTAATTCTTTATCTCCCATATGTAACATTTCAGCCATGACTTTATTTTACTCTTAAATATGTAATTTATAAATAGAAGCAATGTTGATAGACTTGTTTGACTCCCTTCTAGAAATAAATGACTCATTTTGGATTGCATGTGAGAGCTTCAAGCTGCTCTAAGTAACAATCATTGACAATGAGAAAATCGTTATATTATTCATCTAGGCAGCAGGAAATTAAAACGAAAAAGCAAAGCCTGCTCTCCTAGTAACTGGGACTTTTTAACTTATAATGTTGATGGCAAACTTTAGGCTCTCATGAGTTCTGAATGTTGAACAAAATGGATAGACTTCTCACCCCCACATTTTTGTTTTTGTGCCTTTTCATATACTACGTACACTGTTGGTCATTTAAATGCAGTTGAATATACATTGATCAAAAAAAGTCGTCTTAATTTTTAATACGAATTTACAAAAGTTTCTGATTTTTTTAGGTTGATCTTTCCATCGTTATTTCATATTTATTCAAAATAGATGTGTTTGCTTTAAAAATGGGATTTTCCTTTTGAAAGAAATCCCCTGGAAAAGGGACACCCTGTTTTCTCGTATGTACAGGAAATCTGTATCACCCCTGGCAGTCGTCTTTCCTCCTAATATGGCCCTGTCAAAGTGGTGGAATTTTGACCCAAGTGATTCATGGAAGCTTTGCTGATGAATCTGGTGCCCACTCCTGTCCTCACTGTTTTGAAAACCAAAGAGAAGAGCAGGGGTGGAGGGAGGAAAACACATTTTTTAAGTTGGAAATCATTTAGACATGCAAAGTTTGTTTCCCAATGAGGAAGGAGCTTTGTTAGCAGTGGCTTGCCCAGATCACATGATGCAACCTTTTGACAACCGAGTATCTGCTGGAGACGTCTGTGAGAGATGACCTTTTGACCTAGGAAGGAATGTTGTGAAGGTGGGGAATGTACTCTCAGCTCAGGCCCCGGGAGAGAACATGGAAAACAGTCCCAGCCACTCTGCTCACAGGATCCCAGCTGAGCTTTAGCTTTAGTCTTGAATTTGGTATTAGATGATAACAACGTGAGGGATTCTCCTGAAATTGTTCCAGACCTTCTGAAACAGCATGAAAAACAACAAACAGTATGAGTTCCCCTGTAAGTGTGTATTGCAAGTGTCTTGAGCAGTCAGCTATGTTCTTTCCACCAGCTCACAGGCTGGAACATGTGTCTTCGACGTGTCATTGGGCAGGGTCTGAAGCCTGTGCACGTTGGTGCGGGGAATCTGGACGAGTGTGTATGGGTGCAGGGGTTGTGGGGCAGGTAGAGAAGAAGCCCGCTCTAAAAGCTCTAAAAGCATTCTCAGTCACCATGAGCTTCATAGAAACAAAAATCCATTGTACAGGGCTGTAATCTGAGAACCTTTCTGTTATCACGCTTGTTCTGCTCACCAACATTGATCCCGGGACATGTGACCCTTGGAAAAGGAGCACTGTGAGTCCTCTTATTACTAAATACCATTGTATTCACTATGGCCATTTATATATGGTTACACCCCATGCCCGTATGGTTGGTGGGTGTTCCCGGACTCACCGATGCCACCTGAGCGGCGCAGCACGTAGGCCTCGGTCTCTCGATTCCGCTCTCTGCCCTGTCTTCTGACATTTCTTGATGTCCTCTCTGAAAACGGAACAGGGAGCTTAGTGTCGCTGCGAATGGGGTAGCACCAATTCTATGGAGTGGGTGGGGGGTGTGGGGGGTGGACAAGAAAGCCTGGCAGAGCCTTGAAGAAAATAGGTTCCTTGACTTTACCCCGCCCCCCGCCCCCCAGTTCCACAATATGTCTGCATGCTTCGGCACTGATTTCTCCGCTAGTTGGGTCCCAGGAGGCCCCATTGAGCCCTGTACTGCTTAGGGAGTTGCAGCTGTATAAAACGGGAGGGGAAGAAATGTAGTTTGTATGAATCGTTCTTTACCTTGGTTTGGGTTCAGAATGGCAGCTGCACGCCGACTTTGTGTGTGACAGCACAAAGGCCAGCAAAACTGAAAAGCAAGTCAGCAAGTGGAGAGACAAAAGCCGCGATCGGCTAATACAGCTCCACATGGCCTGACTAATTTATGAGAAAAAAACTGTTCTGTTCATTGGATCAGCACTCTGAGGAGGCAGGTGGAATTGTAGGAAGTTTTCATTGACTCTCCTGAGCAACTAAGGACGCCACGAGAGATTCTCCTCAGTTTGAACTTTATCAGGGTCTACGCTTAATCAATAGAGTATCGGAAAAAGAATTAATTACTAAAGCAGAATAAAACAGCTGCATTTTAAACTAAGGATCCATCAATGCGGTAATCTTCCAGTTACAGGCTTGGGGCCGTGAGGATTTGAGTGTGTGTAATGAGGAACCCGGGGAGTTTTCCTCATGAACAGGCTGGGAATTCACATTAACCTATTCCGGCTGTTTGTCACGAGTACAACTCATCTCTCCTCTCCTGCGTGACAGTCCATATTTTATGTTCTGTGGAACCCACGAAATCCCCACATTTGTCGGAGGGAGTGTGTGAAGGCGGAAGTCACTGGCGCCCTGACCGTCTTCACCTCGCTAGGCCTCTTTATTCTGGAAGCTGCGGCGGGAGCGCTTCTGAGGTGACCCCCTGCTCCACTGTGTTGGGGGCCGGCAGGGCTCTGCCTGTGGAAGACACTCCGGTTTGAACCTGGCCTGGAAAGGCTTCATCTCTAATTTCCATTAATGGTGGATTTCGAGGAGGGCTGAGGAGGGTTATGGGAGATGAATTAGGTTTTTAGTGAGCTCATTAGGAAGCCAAACAGAGTTGAGACAGCGAGGCAGTGAGCGGGGCAGTAATCAGTTCTGCTCGCTTTGTTCCTTGCCTTCGGGACATTTCTGGAAAACTTGGTGGTGGCGGGGGCTGCTGCGCCTGTGCTGAGCAGAGGCCGCCATCCTGGTGGCTGACTTGTTGATTTGTAAACCTCTTAATTCATTTTTTTTGTTCAATTTAATCTTTTCTTTCTGAAGGAAAATTAGTTGAATGTTAGCCCTCTTTGCACTATTCACCTCTTAAATTATGCTCATTTTGAAGAGCTTGTTATGCCTGAATAAACATGAAATGACTTGGCATTTCCCCATCAGAGGCACACCCATTTTAACACCATGTATTTACCATTCCTGGAAATGTCTCATTAACTTCTGAAAATCTGCGAGCATGATATTTTGGGCTACTGTAACACACCTCTTGGCAGTCACAGAAGGCAGTTTGGTTAATGCCTCATAATATCCATTTTTATTCTCAACATGAAGAAAGACTCTCTATAGAAAATTGATGCAGTTTGCTCTGCTAATTTTCATGCTCATTCCAATTAATTTAACATGACCCAGATTTTCTTCCTCGGGCTCATCCTGACTAATTAGTAAAGCAACACCTAGAACAAGTTATGTTTAATAACATTGAGGAACACTAGTTGTGAGTGATTTTGATGCTAATAAAGATATTCACTGATGGGACAGATATTTTATGTCAATTACGGTATGTAATTTAGAAATCCCAATGTGCTGGTTGGAGTATGGAAAGGCTAGCAAATCACTACGGGAGATAGCCGTGTTTTTATCTTGATTCCACAGCACCTGATAACTGCTGGGACCAATTACATCATCATCATCATCATTATTATTATTATTATTATTATTATTATTATTATTATTATTATTTATCTGTTTTTTTGTAGAAGTGGCAGGATTGTGAACTGATGTCATGGTAACAGAAGGGGTGGAGTTGTGGCATGACTAACCTGATCCATACTCACTGGGCCTGAGCTTTCTGTACTTACTGAACCTTGGTGAGAGAAGAAAAGCAATCATGAGCATCCTCCAAGCAGCATTTGTTCAAGGGGAAGGAGTGGTTTCTCCACCTCTGTGGTTGGGGTCCTTTTATCCCATTTTTGTCAGGGGGATGAATCAATTTTAGCACCTGCAGAAAGTTGAAGGTGGTGGCAGCAGTGCCACTGGTGGAAGGTTTCTAAAGTCAAGTAATGTCTAGAATGGGATTGGTTAGGAGCTCTCTACTTTCTCACGAGGAAGACAGGTCAAGATGTGAGGCGCTAGGAATGAAAAAAGCACAGAGAAAAATTATTATCTGTTATACTTTGAACAAACATTTCTTTAGTGCCTGTTCTGAGTCGGGCACTGTTCTGTGCATTGGGAGTCCAGGGTGATAGGATGGCCCTCGTGCCTGGCCTCATCACACTTACGGTCGCGGTAAAATATAAGTTTCCTATTATCTTAACTTGGGAGACTGCAGACATTTTAACTAACTGAATGGCTCAATGTTAGGAAGTTTTATGAGGATGCTGGATAGGTGGGCTCTGGAGTCTCAGGGATAGCTGTCATGGACGCAGTCTCTGGTAGTGTTTTAAGGGTATGGATGTGAATTGTCTCTGCCACTTATAACTCATATGACTGGACAAATTGCTCAGCCTCTCTAAGTAAGCCTCAGTTTCTTGACAATGTAAGAGGAAGATCAGCCTCGATAGGATGGGGAGAATTAAATGAGGTTATTCATGTAAAGCGCTTAGCAGACTGTCTGAAAGATGAGTGCTCAATAAATACTGTGTTTTATTACTGTTGCTGTTGTTATTATGGGATTCACTGAGTGAAATTTCTTCACCATCTATATATAGAATATACTCTAATCATTTCTCAATGCTATCTACTATTGTTGAAGTTTTAAATTAGAATGGACAAGAATAGTTCCTTTTTCTGAATAGTACTAACAATCCTTTGGTCACATCCCTATTTAAAAACTCCATCTCCTAATTGTTGGTGAGTTTTAATGTGTAGTAACTTCATTGGCCTCTTGTATGATAGGGCTTCCGTTGTATTTATCTCCACTTTACCTTTTTATCTACTGGATATGAAAAGAGAAAATAACTGAAGGGATTTGTAAGAGGGAGGTGAGAGGCATTGTTGCTAAAAACATTGAAAAGTAGGAAAAGCAAAAGAAACAACTGTGTTACAATTGATAGCAAAGCTGAGAATATTGCTTTATGAAATTGCCATTTTGGTAGGTTAAAAATGGCCAAATATTAGCAATTTCAGGTGGTTCAACCTAATACTCATAGACTTTAGGTAATGGAAAGTATTTCAGGCAAGGCAAGGAATTATCAAGATGTCAACCATACTTGCTTTATCTGGTAAATGGTAATAATAGTATAAGCCCCTTGTATTTTGTTGTGGTGATCAAAAGTTACAAGAAATCCTTTGAAAGCCAAAATATCACAATGTAACTATAAGATGGGTTTTTTTTTTTAAGATTTTATTTATTCATGAGAGAGAGAGAGAGAGAGACAGAGACACAGAGAGAGAAGCAGGTTCCATGCAGGGAGCCTGATGTGGGACTCGATCCCAGGACTCCAGGATCATGTCCTGGGCTGAAGGCAGGCACTAAACCGCTGAGCCACCCAGGGATCCCCCTGTAAGATGTTTTTATCCAAGATCACACATTTCAAAGTCTAAGGTGCAAGTCTCACAACCACTAGTAGGCATTTTAAAAATATTCTGTGGCTGATGCATAGAAGATGTCAGCTTCACTTTCAACCAGAATAATACATTAACTATAGAAAAACTAGGGATTTTAGAGGGAGTTACATAAGATATATTTTCAAGATGAAGTAATCCTGTAAGTTATAGAGTTCTTTCATATTTCTGGTCATTTAAATAATACAGCACTTTGGGGAATTTCTGATTTGCTTTAAAATCTTATAATTTTAACATAAAGTAAAACTCAGGATATAAATAGTTGAGAAGTCTTTACCAATTTTAGTAGATCTGCATGATGTAAATCGGACAGTTACCATTTAGCTGTCCTAAGATCCTCTGCTAGGAATAGTTTTACAATTATGAAATGAAGTTGGTCACCTCTTCGGTGATTACTGACTGGTGATAGAAATTGTGTTGTACTGGGTCAGCAGTGAATTCCTCACTCAAATGGTGTTGAGTCAGCTGGTTTTTAATTTGTTATCTTCTCAAGAGTGCATTCACCGACTTTATCACTGAGAAGAATGACTCCCTAGCCTAGTGTGATCAAGATCCGGAAATTCGCTGCATCAGCATATTAAGGTTGGATTGCTATTTGATTGGTGGCTCTGAGATCTGATCTTACAGCAAAGATGTCAGTTCTCTCATAGGCTGGTTTGCACAGGTACATGAATAAACCTACCAAGAGAGCAAACCCTTTCCTTTTTCTCCTGGGAAATGGTTGAACAACTTTTCCTCTTAGACAATGACCTTTACCACTCTCTTTTATCAGTTAAAATAATAAAGTTCACATTTGCCCCTCGAGTTGAGTTGTCTGTCCTAATGACTGAGCATGGGGGTGGTGTACAGTGGCGAACTAACAGAGCTGCGGAGCTTTCAGCTCCTGGTCTTTCTGGGATTAGATGGTGCCAATCAGGTGTGGTAATGTTTCCCATGTAGTGGCAAATGTGGCCTTTTGCTTTTGTGCCATTTTGAAGTATGAGTTCTGGAAGACTGAGGGAGAAATTATTATTTTTTAAAGATTTATTCATTCATGAGAGACATACACACACACACACAGAGGCAGAGACACAGGCAGAGGGAGAAGCAGGCTCCTCATGGGGAACCCAATGTGGGACTGGATCCCGGGTCCTGGGATTGTGCCCTGAGCCGAAAGCGGACACTCAACCAGTGAGCCACCCAGGTATCCCCAAGTTAATTTTTCTGAAGCACATGTGTTTTTCAGCCAGTGGTGACTCTACTTTCGTGTTGTATTGTCACGTGAATGAGTCATTAAAAAGAAATGAAAGAAGGAAGGAAAAACTAAGAATGAAATGAAACTAACTCTTACTGATTATCTGAGATGAACCAAATATCACACATCTCAAAATTCAAATGAGTCACTTGACCATTGTCAGCCATTAGTAAGTACCACTTATCCAGGGGCAAAGCCATAAGACATTATTTCCCCCCACATTCTACTATTTATTTATTTGTTTGTTTATTTATAGGTTTATTTATTTAAGCAATCTCTGTACTTAACATGGGGCTCGAACTCATGACCCCAAGATCAAGAGCCACATACTCTTCTGACTGAGCCAGCCAGGCACCCGCACCCCCAGCATATTCTACTTTTTAAAAACTAACTTCCATTCCACATGGGAATAGAGGCTATGAAAATATAGTTCATAGACTTGAGTTGAAGATCCAGCTCTGTGACGTGTAATTTTAGGCAGGTTTCTAAACCTGTCTGGCATCACTTTGGGAAGATATTAAATAATAATTAAAATAACGAACTTTGAACTGTCATGCGGATGAGCTACCTGTTGTACTTGGTACATACTAGGTGTTTCACAAGTGCTGGTTCCCATCTCTATTCATAGGAGGGATGCAGGGATTAACTGAAGGAATGGTGCTGTCTGGCAAAGGTTAATATTAAACCTATATTCCCCATTCATTTTTATTCTTAAGGGTGCTCAGAATCTTTCATGGGTGGTGTCCTTTTCCTTTGAGGTTGACTGAGATATCCAGTGTGAGGCCTTCTTATAATTAGGAAGAAAGGGTTAATGCTGAATTCTCCAAAAGAGTTTTTATTAAGAGTTATTTATTTATTTTTTATTAAGAGTTCTTATTAAAAGAAGGCAATTGATGGGATGAGCAGTGGGTTTTATAGTATATGTTGGCAAATTGAGTTTAAATTAAATAAGTGTAAAAAAATCACTAAAATAAAGAGTTCTTATTAAGAATTATTTTGCTATATTTTAGATTATTATTGGTACTTTTTTTTTTCAACCTGAGTAGTTCTTTAACAGTATTTCCCATAATGGGATCTGGCCAATGGAGAAAAATATTTTTGAATAAAATCTACAAAGTGCATTCTGACCATCCACTTTACGTCTTCATGAAGTTTTTAAAAAATTGTGTATGTCTACAGGTTTATAAATACCATGTTGGGCTTTCCTCAACAGGATCTTTCTAATGCTGCCCTAAATCATTTCATCCTTTCAGAATCTCATTGTAATAACTGGAAGGATCCCCTCCCACCTCTCTGTATTGCATGCTGTGCTTTCCACTAAAATCTCCTCTATGCCAAATAACAGGTTTGTAGAGATTTAACTATAATCTGCCTAACATTATTTTATCAACTTTATTGAGGTATAATTTTCATATAAAAACTTCACCCATTTAGAGTGTACAATTTAACAAGTTTTGACAGTTGTATGCACTCCTGAGACCAGCACTTGCTATAATCAAGACATTGAACATTTCCATCACCACCTGAAAGTTTACTTGTACTCCTTTTTCATCCATCCTTCTCTCTGTACCTGTCATCAGGCAACCACTGATCTGCTTTTAATCTATTAGTTTACATTTTCGAGAACTTAATACATTTGGAATCAAACAGTATGTAGTTTTTTGTTTGGCTTCTTCCCTTTAGCTTAATGACTTGTAATGCAATGAAGATGTTACATGTATCAGGAGTTTGTTCTTTTTTATTGCTGAGTAGTATTTCAGTGTATAGATGTATATACCACATTTTGTTTGTCCTTTCATATTAGTTCATTTTAAGAAATAACTAATCTTTATTGATGCACCTTTGTATAGGAGGTGCTATGTGAGGCTAGATGTTGTGTATAAAGTTTTAAGCTTTTCAATGAGTAAATTAGGTAGGGATTAAGATAGGGAGTTAATACATAATTATTATTATTGATTATTTCACTTAATTTTCACAGCCTATCGAATGTGTATAATTCTTTCCATTTCATTGATGAGGAAATTGAGGTTCAGAAGGTTGATCTCTTGACCAACCAAGGTCATGCTCAACCAGTCGGAATTAGATTGGGAACTTCAGTACAAGATCTGTGTTGTTATTAGTTTATGCTTCTTTCATCACATCATTTTTCCCCAAGGATATGTGTCTCTGTAGTTATACAGGTAGGGACGGAAGGACAGAGTAGAGGGACCGGAGTATGTCAGAAGTGAGCCTTCAGTGTGCAAACAAAATAACACAGCTGCCTGGAACACCTGGGTGCCTGGGTGGCTCAGAGATTGAGCATCTGTCTTTGGCTCAGGTCATGACCCTGGGGTCCTGGGATTGAGTCCCACATCAGGCTCTCCAGAGGGAGCCTAATTCTCCCTCTGCCTCTCTGTGTGTCTCTCATGAATAAATAAATAAATAAAACATTAAAGAAAAATAACACAGCTGCCCAAAGACATAGAATAAAGTTAGAAATTTAGAAAAAGAAAGGTGAATCAAGTGTGTAGGATACTTTTCCAAATGTAGGTTACCTCTTTTGTTAATTGTCTGTTTCAATAAAGTTGATTCTTACAGGCAACATTCATATAACATTACTTCAATAATGCTTCTTCTGGGTAGTATTTCTTGCAAGTTAGTGAAATTTATGAAATATCGGGGCATTTGGTTGGCTCAGTCTATAGAACGTGTGACTCTTGATCTCATGAGAGTTTGAGCCCCACATTGGATATAGAGGTGACTTAAAAATAACAACAAGAAGAAAATTTAAAAAAAAATTTTAATGTAATGTATAGAGGTAGCTGGGTGGCTCAGTTGGTTGGGCATCTGCCTTTAGCTCAGGTCATGATATCATGGAGCCCCATGTCCTGGGATTCTGGATAGTTTCTATTTCTAAGTTTTAGATGTAAATTTACAAAGAATACAGCATATTCCAAGGAATTGGAAAGGCATCCATTGATTCCTTCAGTAAAGGGTTAGGCACATACCATACTCCAAGTGTTATACAAAGTTCTAAGATGGGACACCTGAGTGTCTCAGGGGTTGAGTGTCTGCCTCTGGCTCAGGTGGTGATCCCGGGATTCTGGGATCAAGTCCCACATCGGGCTTCGTCGAGCAAGCCTGCTTCTCCCTCTGCCTGTGTCTCTGCCTCTCTATCTGTGTCTCTCATGAATAAATAAATAAAATATTTTTTTAAAAATTAAAACAAAAACAAAACCCCCAAAGTTCTAAGAATGATACGAAAAAACTAAAAGATATAGTTCCTGACTTGAAGAAGCTTATGTAGAAGAAATGTAGAAGTGGTGTGTGCGTGTAAGTCTTCTGGAGCTATTTTGGTAGTTAAAGTAAGCCTTGAAAGAGGTGAATAATTTGGGCTCGGGTTTTGCTATAATGCAATGGAATTGAGAATAGATAAAGTTAATTTCAGAGTTAAGATCAATCTAGTTCCCATTAAAGCATATCTTTGAAACGCAAACAGTATAAAATTCACCCCAAGTGTATTTGAGTACATATATTTGTTCATAGGCAAGGTGCAGAGATACAGTAGTAAGTGGCCTTGAAATCACAGTTTTGGGATGCCTGGATGATGCAGATCAGACTTTTGGTTACAATGACGTCAGGGTCCTGGGATCCAGCGTGCATCAAGCTCTGCGCTCACACAGAGTCTGCTATAATTCTCTCTCTCCCCTTCTGTTTGCCCCTCCCCCCACCCACTTTCTCTCTAAAATAAATAAATAAATCTTAAAAAAAGTAAATCACATTGTTTTGAGACAATTCAGAAAGGATTATGTACACTTTCAAAACTCTGCTACTTGGATTTTATATTTCTTCCAACATGCTTTCTTTTTTAGAAGGAGGGCAAAATGTGTTTTTTTAATGAAATATAATAGCTTTATTGAGATATACAATTCACCTATTTAAAGTTTGGTATTTTTTAGTATATTCATAGAGTGGTTCAACCATCACCATGACCAATTTTAGAACATTTTTATCACCCCTGAAGAAACCCCATATCCAGTAACAAGCATTCTCCATTCAAAGTACACTTAAAGGGCCCTGTGTCTGTAGTTCCTTAGTACTTTATATGAAAAATGATCAATTCACGGTATTTTAGATTTTTATTAAGCAGGCATATTATTTGTTTCCATTGGGGCTATTACATATGTGTTGTAGATCTCTGCATTACATTACAAAAATACAACTGCTTCTTCTGAAATCATAGTAATAGATTTATTTAAAGCAATCAATATAAGTGGGAATGCCTAAATGCACAGTAGCTACTTTTTTTTAAGTGTTAGTAACTTAGTTTATAAACTTCTTAAGCAAATATCCAAAGTAACATTAGGAGACTGTTCTGTGAAAATATTCTTTCTAAAAGTACAAGACAAAATGTTTAAATAATTAACAAATATTATCCAATTCCAATGTGTTAATAGTTTAAAAAGTATTCACCTTAAGCCAGTTGTCAACTTCATAAGTACTACTGTTCTTTTTCCCTATACATAGCTATGATTAGCTTCCTAAAACTATCCCAAAGGGAGTGTTGGTAGATATCTGAATCTAGTCCTCTTAGTGAGCGTTATTATTACTATTGCTGTTGTAATTATAAAGATGGCTACCTTTTCTCTTAAGATAAAGATTTTTTATTTATTTTGATTTTTTTGCATTAACAGTGTCAGTTGTGAGGCGCCCGGGTGGCTCAGGTGGTTGAGCCTCTACTTTTGGCTCAGATTGTGATCCCAGGGTCCTGGGATTGAGCCCCTCATGGAGCTCCCTGTTCAACAGGGACTCTGCTTCTCTCTCTTCCACTCCCCCTGCTTGATTTCTCTCATTAATAAATAAATAAATACATACATACATACATACATAAATACATAAATACATAAATAAAATATTTTTAAAAAACAATGTCATTTGCAAAGTTGGACTTTTATTAACATAGTCCATTGTTTTCAATTTATAATAAGGAAGTGCAGAAATAATCACTTTTCTGTCTTTGTTGTTCTACTATTTGAAAATCTGCTGTTATAAATTCACAGGGAGACATCATGTTAAGAATTCAGACTGGTCAAACTGCTGGACATTATAAAAATGAGTTATCACTATTTTTGTTTTGGATGGCAAATAAGATGAGGGAGTAAAAATCCTAAAAATTGGATGCAATAACTCTACCACATAGAATTGTTGTGCTTTTCTGTTATTCTCCCCAACAAATTTGTTACTGGTTGATTCTTAAATGTTTCATCCCATATTAAAAGTATGCTAAAAGAGAGAAGTAAGCATCTACCTTCAGCCCAGGTCATGGTCCTGGGCTCGAATCCCAAGTTGGGCTTCTGGCACCTCCCTCTGGAGCCTGCTCCTCCCTCTCCCTCTGCCCCTGCTCGTGCTTGCTCTCTGTTTCTCTCTCTCAAATAACTAAATAAAATCTTAAAAATAAAATAAAAAAAGAGAATTACATATAAAATCCCATTGTTAATGATAAATTGGAATATTAGCAGCATATACTGAAAATATAGGTTTGATGTAATACTCCATACCTCCATGGAAGCAGACTTATTATATTGTAGTTTAGTATAAAATGTTAAAAGTATATTTTATAAGAGGACTTTAGTAGGAGATTCTTTTTGCAAATATAAAGGCCATATCTTTCCTTGAAAGACCTGTTGATTCAGAGATGTTAGCCAGCTATCTTTACTAAAACACTTTACAATGCTAAAAATAGTTCACTTCAGTTAAATATGGATATTTTAAAAAAGAAAATCCCAGTTAGACTGCAACAGAAGGACATTTTGTGTGACAATATTTTGCATGATTAAAAATTTAAACAGAATAACAGCTATTTATATTTACAGTTACATGAGAGTAATTACTAAAGCAGACAAAATACTTAGAGCATAATTTAATAATGTTTTCCTCTAGCAAAGGTGCCAAAATAGTTATTTGCATAATTTTCGCAATTTGTACTGAAACATAGCTAAGTGAAATTGGGAAGACATCTCTCCCCAACCACCCTTTTTCTTTTGTAGGAGATGTGGGGAAGGGACTCCTCTATCATAACAACTCATTTTTATATAATTTCCCATAAAAATCATGACCCTTGTGTCAACCATTAGGCGAAAGAAATGTGTTCCATTCATACTTTCTCTTTTAAGGTCTTTCTTTCAATGGCCAGCCTCAGCCCAACTTCAAGTCTCCTAATTATAACATTTACTAGTTCAAAGATTAACCTTCTGAGAGGGGCATTCTGGGCTCTTGGTAACATGATCAGCTTGGTCTTCTCTTGGTCTCTCTCTCTCTCTCTCTCTCTCTCTGGTTCTTTGTATAGCAGGAGGGAGATGATGGTATCTGGCACATTCCTAGGATGACTTGAAGATAGCAGCCTTCTGTGTTTAGGGCTGAAAGATTGTGAACTCTGTTAGCTGAAATGCCACTCCAGGGAGGTGAACAGAACATTAAAAAAGCTTTAGATATAGGTAGTGTGGTGCAAGTAGAGTCAAATTTGAGAGCTGGGACTTGAGTGGACATTTGTCCCTGCTTTCTACCTTAATAAAATCTTGAGTGTTAACTGTGGAAAAGGGCATTTGAGAGATCACTAAAAATGAATCATTAGAGTGCCCAGAAGAGCTTTATTATGATGTATTGCGAATAACTTCCGAACCTGCTCCATGCTTTTATAAGTGCTTATCAGGTAACTGAGTAAAAAGTACATTCTTTCAAGGCCCTACCACAGAGATTAAGCAGTCTGCTGAATTATCATGGCAAAGGAAAATGCTTTTCTCCTGGGTTCAGTCAGCATCCTTTGGAGGATTCCATGGCAAGTGAGAATAAATGTCCTTTCTGGAAATACTGTAAAATTCTCAAGTGAAGTTGCATATTTCAAAAGAGAGCCACCAACTTAAGAGGAGCATAGGCAAAGAGTACTTACTGGAAGCTTTCGTTCACTCATGCTCTACAGGATTAGAGGGTTCCAGTCAATAAACAAAGCCATTTTATGGCTCCTGACGGGTACATGGAGGGGACTCATTTGGTCAAGGACCAGTATGAGGATGTTTCTGTTCAACAGTTAACAGGATTCAACATGATATGGAAAATACAGGCGTGCAAAACTATACTACGACACTCACGTTGCCAGCTAAAGCCTAAAACACAGCCACATTTACATATGTGTCCATCTGTCTGTTTTTACACTTTATTTTTCCAACCAGTGGGTGAAGTGGTTTTCATCCAAGCTGCAGTCTGAATTTTTTTTCACCCACCGCTTTGCATTATATCATATAGATGCATATTTTAAAAGTGTGTGTTATTTGTCCCTGGACACACGTTTGCGCAAGGCCTCAGCTAGGTCTTTGGTTCTCTGCCAGCAGGTGAGCTCATCTTCATAGAAGCCTCCACCTTGCAGGTCGTCTGGGAATCACCCAGTTAGGGAGCTGTATGTCGCTTTCTTATCCAGGTTACAGAAATCTGGGTGATGCTGCTGGCCTGGCCGGGGCCACAATTGGGGGAGAGCCGGTGAGAATGGAAGTGCTTTAGGTCTCTTCAGTGGAGAGCCTGCGTAAATCCTGTGTAAATAGAGGGAGGATAACAAAGAAGGAGCCCCTGCAGCTCTGAGCATTTGGAGCCATTTGGGGCTGAATTTGCTAAATGCTGCTTATACCGCCTGAAAAGTTGAAGAGAAAGGAGCATAAAATCCCCTCTGTTTTTCCCTTTCTGCTCCTACCCTGGGGGGAGGGTGTTCAGGACCAGGGAAGCCCGAGGTAAGCCGATGAAGACTTGTTTTTTCAGTGCTCTTTTGAGTGTGAAAAAGGTGGCCTGGGTCACTGTCCTCTCTTTAATGTTGGAAACCCGCACAGTTAGTAAATGTTGCATGTAAATGAAAGCATTTCATCTCTTCTGCTTCCCTCCATGCTAGTGGGCCATGGACTAGTCACTTGAAAAATCACAGAAAAATTTCACTTTAACGTGTCCAGACAGTTAAGCACAGCAGGAGAGTAAAAGAGATCAGTAATTAGCAGGTCTCACTGCTGGCCCCTCACCCCACCTCTTGCCCCTCACCCTCCCCGCATTTCTGCATCTTCAGCTCCCTCCTCCCCCAACCTGATCTGGTGTGAAAAAAAGGTAAATTGCATGTGCAAAAAGATTTACTTTGTGGATGGTTCTTGGAAAGCAAGTTTTGCAAGGCTACAGTTGAAAACAGAAAAAGGGAAAGTTGACTTCTTCCTCTTCTTCTTCCTTTTTTTTTTTTTTTTTTTTTGCATCTCATTTGAGACCCTGATGCAGGTTTCTCAGGGTTATGTACTAAATTAAACTCCTAGAAGGTCGTCCCTAAAAGAAAATATCTTTTGACTCTGTGTGTGTGTGTGTGTGTGTGTGTGTGTATGTGTATGCATTTTGGACTCTTTAGTATCGTTTAATCCTGTTTTCGAAGTATTAAGACAAAAAAAGATGAAGTGATGACAGAGAATGGGTTCACAAGGTACTGTGTGTTACAGTTCCATGGCTACATAATACTTCCTTTTTCACTGTAATGTTCTGAGTTATCTAAAAGGCCTGGGCCACGGGCAGTCCTCTCTCTCCCAGCATTCCTTTTTCTGCTTCGGAGTAGGGCAGGTTGGAGATGCAGTGCCGCTTTCATCAACAGTGTGTGACACATGTCTCAGACATGTAAGGAGCATCTCTGAGGAGGACCACACGCATATGTGTGAACAAAAGAACACTGGACATGACACCAGGATACCCAGTGCTCACAGAGCATGGAGAGAGGAGTGGGGCAGCCCAAGGCTTGGTGGCTACTAGAACAGGTTACCAGAGCCAAGGGGACTCCTTCATGGGCAGCTTCTCCAAAGCAGCTTGTATTGTAATCTGTCCGATGGGTCTTGCTTCTGGCCTGTCCATGCCACTTACATTTGAGTGTTGACTCTGTGTCAGGGTTTCGGGACCAGAAATGACACACTCCTACCTTGGAAAAGTTCACAGTGAAGCAAGACAGAGAAATTGGTCAACAGACAAATGGCAAAACAGAAAAGTAAATATAACAGAGGCAACAACAAACGGCTGAAGTCGAAAGCGTAGGATGCTAACTCTGTTTAATGGGAACTGGAGAAAGCTTCGCCAAGGAGGTGCCTTTTTCACTGGGTTGTGGAGGTAGAATAGGAGTTTGCCTTGACAAAGAAGAATGAGAAGGAGGGGAAGTAAAAGTGATGAGAAAGGGCATTCCAGGCTAAGAGGACAGGACTGAAGGCATGGAATCTGGAATGAACCCTTGGCTCAGAAAAGTCTTTGAAATACCACAGATGCTTCGTTTCAAAATCATATTTAATTTGAAATTGACATCCACAAGAAACAGTAATGATCTTGTCTCTAGATAATGGTGATACCTGTTGATGCATCTGCTTGTTTTCTTCGTTCACATTTACTTTTAAAGGTGCTGTCACTTGCTATCCCCTTGGAACCCGAGCATAAATATACAAGACCTCACTCTTGGGGTTCGTTTCTGGGGTGGTAAGGGCTTATCCAGCGTCTAGCTTCACTTGTCACATCCTCTCATCCTCTCATCCTCTGAGCAGGTTAAGGGAAAGCGTAGTGGATGTGAGCCTGGCCTTTGGAGGACTAGCACACTCTGCCACTTCCTAACTATGTGACCTTTGACAAGTTACTCAATTTCTTTGAGTCTACACTTTCTTATCTGTGAAATGGAATTGAAAAAAGTAAGTCATTTCGTTTGCTGTGAAGATTAAGTGAGGATTGGAACATTGCAAGTGTCCGCCGAAAGTTACTTGTGATAATGAAGATAATTACAGTGATGGCAGTGTGGATAAAGAGGAGGAGACTGTAGTCTCAAGACAGGGAAGTGGTGTGGAAAAGGGGCTACTCCATTTGCCACTCTCAGTACAGACATCTGCAGGGCTCTATAAATGTATGGATGGGTGTGCAGGTATGGTCACAGGCAAAAATCTGCAGTTCATCCAAAAACGCATTTGCATACTCGTGTTCAAATTGGTGAATAATTTGAAAAAGATACAATTTAATTTATGTACATACAGGTTTATGATCTCTGTATTCATCAGCATACCTAATTCCTGGAAATAGATTGTTGAGAAGATATGTATAGGCATGTGTATGAAATTAGTAGATTTACGTAGCTCACAATGAAAATGATAATGAATATGGTGAGTTTTTGTTTAGCAGAAAAGAGGGGAGGAAAGCCACGTTCTTTTGGATGAGATATCATTCTTTTTTACGGCATATATTTCATATGAATGTATTTAACTACTAAACCTGGTCCAAAACTTGTGGAACTGAGGATTGAATAATGGGCCACTGACTTACCCAAAATAAAAAACCAATGCTACCAACCCAAATACATATGTATCTGTCCTAATACAAGATTGAGAGGTCAGTGTTTGATGTTTGTTGTTTGACAGTGTGCCAGATGTCACAGAAACCTTATTCTAGCTTTAAAAAAGTGACTTGGAGGCCGGGGAATATATTGCTTTAATCACAGTTCTATGAAGTGTTTAATAGCACTGCACAGAGCTCACGAGGTCCTGACTGTATAGACAGCGGGTATGAGTTCTCAAATATTTGTAGTATCTCTATGCTCTGAAGGTCAGTCTGGTGTCTCCATTTGGACAATAATAAACCGATTATAAGAAATCCTGAGTCTCAAAGACTATTGCTGTACTGAGTATATCTAAAGCCCTTCAGGCGATGGCTTACTTTTGAGAGAAAATTTTGCACATATGTTTGATCCTGGACCAGTCCAGACCAGCTCTAACTCAGCTCCATCTCCTCGTCCCTAGATCTAATCCATCCTCTGCACTTAGACCTTCACTTGTGAGATCAAGCCTTGCTTATATCTGTCATGGATAGTAGGGTTCAGATGAGGTAATGCTTTGAAAATTAGAAGTTAGTTTACAACATTAATGTGAGAATACTAGTCCATAACACTGGACCTGAAGTTGCCTGGACTCTAGTTTTTTCTTGACCACATATAACTGGAGAACCTTGAACAACCACCGTACCTCCTGGCTTCATTTTTCTCACTACTAAATGTCTTAGTTTTGTTTCGTTTTGGTTTTGGAGGGCGGTGGAGAAGGTGTAGAAAGGAAGAAGAAGATGCATCTTCTTGATTGCTGCATTGTATTTCTGATAGAACAAGAAAGCCCATCAGAAATATTAAATCCCAGTGATATTGGGTTCATCATAGCACATCACCACTGTTTGTATCATTGCTTTATTCCAGACCAAGAAATTGATGTCTAAAATAGAGATAGATTTTTGGCTAACTGGAATAAGACAATATGCCAATGGAAGGAAGTGATGTCCTTTTGCCTAAGAAGTTTTTGTGGCCTAGAATTTTATGGATTGGGAACTTCTGCTTTAGAATTACCCGAGTATCCTCTCAAAATGTGTCCATATTCTTCTTTGATTCACTGGCTACACAGCTATGGATATGGATTCTGCATACACCTGGATACCCATGGTATCCCAGGATTTAATTCCTATAACTAAATTCTTTCAGTATTGGCCTTTTAGGTAAGTGTAGACTGGGGCTGCTTTTCAGAGCAATGCCCTGTTCTGAGCACAGTATGCTGAGCTATGGAAAGTATGCATGACTTCCTCCAGAGGCTGGGTGTAAATCTAGCCACTGATGCTCTCAAAATACTTCAGAGTCTTAAAACAGGAGGAAGACCCAGAGATTAGATTCAGGCCTTCATACCGTAACCACCAGGAGTAGCAGGTTAAGGGGATCTTGTAGGCGCCCTACAGCAGTGCTTCTGAAACTTGAAAGGTCATTAGCATCACTTGCAATGCTTAGTAACATTTAGATTATTAGGCTCCACCTCAGAGATTCAAATTCACTAGGTTTGAGAGGGTCCAAGAATTTCCATTCCTCACAATTTCTTCATCAGTGCTAAAGCTGCTGTTCCGTCTTTTGAGAGCCAATGTTCTAGAGCTTCCTTCTTCCTTTTTATCCCTTATCAGAAGATTAGGATGAGGCTGCATTCCGCTAGTTAGTACTTGTGACAGAGAACACTGTCACTCTTCTACAGCGAACAAGGCCCGGGCCACGTTGTGGTTGCTTACCATGACCACTGACCCCACGCGTGGGAATAGAATAGACTTATAACTTCCTACCTTTCCCTGAGGTTGCATCTTCTTTCAAATTAGAAGGTCATCTGTGAAGTTCAGTGGCTTCCAACAGCCAGTTTGAGAACCAGTGCTAGGTTGGTTGCGTAAGCAAAACCAAGGAATGTGTTAGAAATATAAATTCCTTGCCCCTGCCCTGGGATATTTTGATTCATTGAATCTGGGATAAGCCTAGAGACCTGTGTTTTTAACAATCTCCTGTGATGATTCAATCCACTTCAAAGTTGTCTGTCTATAGGCCTTGAATATTTCTTTCCATGGTCACCCATAGAATTATTATTCCAGTAATACACAGCTCTTTGGAATATCTTTGCCCCAAATTTAGATTGTACCCTTAGAGAAGGGATTGGCAACCTTTTAGAAGAAGCATTCCACTATTTTTTTCTTTAGTTTTTCATCATCAGAGATGGCAATCCTGGTGGAATGATCAGTGGCTCAGCCCCCCAAAAAGAACCTAATGGACACTGGGTTCTTCAGAGAAACATCATTCCTGGTATGTTTAGAAGTGATTGTGTAAACATAGGTACCCAGCCCCTTAGGCACTGTCACAAGCATGATTGCCCCCACTTGGGGTTATCAGAAAGAGGGAAGGGTCCTTGCATAAGTTCATGAATGAGTTCAGTGGTTCCCTTACCCAGTATACAATTGCTGGGTATCTGCTCCCAGGATAAACAGAAGTATGCTCTCAGGATAAACAGAGAAGCAAAAAACAGTTCTTGCCCTCAGGATTCCACACTTTTAAATCTTAACTTAAGATGCTGAGATGTAATAATGAGATGTTATTATCTCTTATGCCTCCTTTGGCACACACATCCATGCTGGTGTATATAGACACAGACACACAGACACACACGCACACCATCTTCAGCACAGAAATGCATTTGGCACAGGTGCCAAGGATTGCCAACAATCTTACATACACACAACCTTAGAACCAGAAAACAATGTCCACTTTGAGAGTTACTAACCCTAGCATCACCTGCACAATTTTATTTTAGGTAACAGATCACATAGTTTCCTTTCGAAAAGTTTTTATGGTGTTGTTATTCCTCTGTGCTGGAGTTGGTTCACAGTCCATTGAAGGAAAAAAAACAATGGTATTTATTTTGTTATTTGGAGAGGAAAATGCCTCTCTTTAAAGGAGGTATAGACACTAATATTAATTTAAAACTCTTATGTCTAATATCTACTTATTATAAAAACAGGCACATTTTTCTTTATAATTATCTGTTACACTGGATCCAAATTCAAACATTTTATAACACTTACATAAAATGAACTGCTTATATTAAAATTCATGTAATGCTCCTGCCTTCTCCAGTTTAAGTCAATCATCAAAGGACGCTCAATCTAGCTATATATGTATATTTTTTTTCTTGAGCTAAATAATTTGAAGGTGGTACCAGCCCTCTTTGCTTTTGAGCAAGAGAAAATGCACTGTGGAAAGAAATGCTCTCTCTTATTTTTAAGGTCATTCAGTGATTGGGTGATTGGGTTAAAAAGGCAAATGCCCCCTTTTCTTTTTTTTTTTTTTTTTTTTTTTTGGTTGAACTTCCTTCAATTAAGCAATTAACCTTTTAAAAAAAGTATATTCAAAAATCTATCAAAAAAAGCTAAATGAGATTTTAACAAAATCCTGACAATTTCAGCTTAAACATATACACAGAAACCATATGTGCTTAGGAAGAAATATATACACACAGGCATTGTTTACAGTGTGTGTTTTTATATTTGGAAGACATTGAAGGAAGAGCCATTCCATACATACATTATCTGCAGTGTACATCCAGATAGCCCACATAGATTTCACATTAAGAGACAAAGATATCTTTATCCATGGTAGGTGGACAGACAGACTGACTTCAAACTTGGACTTGCAGTGTGGATTTTCTTTTTTTTCCCTCATCTCCGGGTACTGCTTTTCAGAATTGCCTCGGGCTACAGAACAGCACCTCAGATCCCCAAGGCCCACTGCCTGGCTCCTAATAGCCACTCTCCATCTGTGTCACATGAACAGCTGATGAGATCTCTCCAGTGTCTGTATTTTGGAGAGCACATCTACCCAGGTTAAAATGCTAGGGTTGCCAAGGAGCAGTCAGAAGCCATTAGTGTGGGTGAGAATTTGCCTTGCAGCAGTTCCGTGGCATGGTGGAGAGCGTGTACGCGTGTCCCTGCTTGAGCTTGTGTGTGTGTGTGTGTGCGTGTCTCCTTATGCAAGCAACCCCTGGTATACACGGGTATGTAGGGAGGGTGGACAGATGAAGACTAGCCTCCATATATCCAGTATTCGAAAGCCAAATGCCTTTTGTTTCCCTGTTACTCTGATTAGTTCTTTGACTATTTGGGGTCCCTTTGACTCACTCTTTTTTCTTTTCTTTCTTTTTCTTTTTTTTTTTTTTTATCATAACAGACGGCAAAGAAAAAGAGAACAGCAACTTCGAGGTCGTGCTCTAGTGTTTGGGCAGATGGAAGGGAGCTGCTTTGCCTTGGGGCAGGGTGGTTGTAATGAAGTGGCCTGTCAGTCTGTAAATAGTGAGGGTCATCTCTTCCATGTGATGGAGGGTATCACATTGCAGTGAAAATGGAAATGTCAATAAAATTAATCTGCTAGCTCTTTGCTGTGGCTTCTCTGCTTCTCTGGTCAAAGAAGGTTGAGGGTTTTTTGGTGAGATAGGAAAAGAACAGGTATAGGGGAACCCACAGATTAGACACAGAAGTTAGAAGGCAAGGAGCCTGCTGGGCAGGACGTTTTGGTGTAGCCCAGCCCAGGAGGAAGGAATGGGTCTGGGACTGAGCTGGGAAGCTGCGGAGCGTCTAGCTCAGGCTACATTGAGCACAGAGTTTATTGTTTTAGGCTTTCTTGGACAAGGTTTTTACTTAGCATGGGATTTATGGCATTTACTGCTAATGAATGTCTATTCTTAAATTACAAAAACCCCCATCTCAGCGCAATTCCCAGATGTCCTTCCAGGACCCCAGCTTCTTAAACACCAGCAGGGAGCATAAACTCTCCACTTCTCTGTTTTCCTCTTTCGTGTGGCTCCAGGCTAATGATGTGCAAGGAAAACACAGCCATCTATAAAGCCCCAGTGCTGTCCCCGTATTCTTCATTTATTTTGCATTTGATTATGCCACAAGTCGGATCTTGTTTCTTTCCTTTTTTAAAGTTATTAGTTCAAATATTAATGTAGGGATATGGCATATATTGCTGCTCTTGATTGATGCCTTCCCAAAAACAGGAAGACGTGCTCGTATGAATTTTAAGAAAGTAGGGGTCCTGCAATGCCTTGCCAGAAGAGTTTTTCAGATACATAATTTAGATGCCCTCCAGGCAGGCTTTCAAGGCATTTTTGCTGGAGGGCAAGAAAAAATAACTATGACTGTTAAAAGTAAATGATTTTTGCTAATGCACAATTAATGCCAGAGAAAAGCACAGAAGAGAAAGATGTTGATGGAAACTTCTGATTAAGTGAGCACCCTACCTTCATGTATATCTTTTCTTTTCTTTTTTTTTTTTAATGATCATGATCATGATTAGTGGTGCAGAGAGCTAAAAGTTTCCATGTCATGCAAATGCTGAGTGTAGGGTCATCTGAGGAGTGTGTGAATGTGCGTGAGTAGGAGGTGACAGTCGTAGGAGGGGCTGAGCAGGCAGTGTGTTATGTGCAATGAACAGTGACACAGTTACTGTCACCTATGCAGGCAGCCTAGAATATATAGACTACAGAACATTTAACTTGATTACCCTACAGTATGTGTTCACGATGGGCATGGGGATGCATTTTCACCAAATGGGTTTTCTGATGGCGGTTTTCCCACATTGGATTCCATAATTGACAAAGAGCTACTGCACTGTGTCAAGCGCACAATTATAATTGAATTAATGATATGGGCGAGTGTGAGACACACAAAATTAACATTTGAAGAGGCCTGGTTTAATTTTGTCTTTTACATATTTGTGTCTCCAATTATACTTTAATGAAAGAGAATATACCTGCTTAATGGATTTCTTTCAACAAGCTTAGCTGAGCTCATCATTAGCCGCACATCGTTGTTGGCACCATTTCTGTGTTGTCTAATGTATTTTCATTTTTTTTTCCTACTAGGGGATGGTTTAGACAACAGTGTAGCTTCACCTGGCACAGGTGACGATGACGATCCAGACAAGGACAAAAAACGCCAGAAGAAGAGAGGCATTTTCCCCAAAGTAGCAACAAATATCATGAGAGCATGGCTCTTCCAACATCTCACAGTAAGTCAACACGAAAGAGAAAGTTGTGTTGTTTTGCCTTCTGCTAGCAAATTGTACAGATTGATACAGATTTTTAGGAATAAGGTGCCTCTTCTCCCTTTCTTGAAATCTGATGACTGATGGAGCAGTTAAGGTTTCGTCAACTGTGGCCACTCACAGAACACCCTCTAGAAAGGAGATTTTTGTTTTAATAGGCCAGGAATCGACCTTACTCAAGATGGTCTAGGGCCCTACACAGTATATGTAAGTAAATTTGTTATTGATGCTGAAAGTATGAGAGCAACTTCAGCTAATGCCACCGCGACCAAGCGAAATGGCTGCAAGGAGCTCATGAATCCATAAACACTGCTGATTACACTCTTAATGAAAGCCATCTCCTCTAGGAGGCAAAAAAAAAAAAAAAAAAAAAGGGAGGGGGTTCCTTGCCCCATGCGTGTCCCAGCGCATTGGTATCAGGTACAACTGGAATCACTGGAGCCACGTGCAAATGTGGCATGCGTTTATGTGACAAACACAGAAAGCTTATAGGTGCTGTAGTGCCTCCATCTGTAAGGTGGAGACTAAAGATTCCTTTGTAACTGTTCAAGTCCATTTTCTTAAAAGCCAACCCGGTTCACTTCTGGGCAAAGATCAACTATGCAACATCTTTAATGATTTCTCTTTCTCCTGCTCACAGTCGGTTTTATGCGGTGTATACCATTGACTCTAAGACCCTCATGACCGAAAAAAGTCACGGTATCTTCTTACAGAGGGACTGGGCACTCATATTTTACTGTTCGTCTGGAAATTCTGGGCAAGTGGTAGAGGTATCAGAGGCGGTTGCTTGCTATGATATTGTTTTCAGGCCATTCTGTTTAGGCTCATGCTGAAAAACAGAGTAGCCCGTTGAAAGCTGAAGGTCTTCTTTGATTATCCAACTTGTGGGTTGCCATGCTGAATGACATTAGTTACAGTGTCATGGGTCCAGGACAAGGTTCCACTTTTATTTATGGTGGTGGCTGTGGCTCTGCTCTTGCAGCAGACCTACAGAGGGCAAGGGGTGGAGCACTAGTGGGGAGGGCCGGGTGATAAATTCACATCCCTAAATCGGCCATTTTGATGTAAGGACATTAGTAGCAAACTAAGGTGTATCGATCTGGCCTGTGGTGTCAGGATTAGCCGGGGGAACCAGCGAGGCTGCCCTGGTAGTGGTTATTCTTGCCTTGCAGCTATGGCCATTTCAAAGGTCAGGGCCCTGCACTGACTTGGCTCAGAGGAATTAGACGGAACATGCGGTCTCTGGGCTGATTACTTAACCAAAGACAAAATAATGAGTCCTAAGCAAATACTGACTAATTGAAAGGGCTGTAAATCCATTACATATTGGTCAGGGATAATCAGGAGTATTTAATCACTTTTATCTATTCAGGAGCACTGAAGCTGCAACAGCAAAGCCCTGAACCTTGCCATGTGGCTATTATTCTCATCATTATCAAAATTACTTCACAGCTGTTCTTTGCTACATCACCTCAGCTGGAGATTTACTAACCTGTAAAATGTTTTTAATTTGGAAGTCGAGTGAGTGCAAGGGGAGGGGTTTCTCGTTTTTTTGTTTTGTTTTGTTTTTTTGTTTTGTTTTGTTTTAACTGAAGGTTTGTTTGGTTAGAGTAGCAAGTTAGCAAGGCAGGGTAGGGGCGCCTAGATGGTGGGCGGGTGGGTGGGCAGGCGGCTCCCAGGCCGCTCACCTGTTCCCGGTCCTCCCTCCGTCTCGTCTCCCTGGCTTGTTGCACAGCTCAGCCCTTCTTGGCGGAAAAGAAAGATCTCGACACTGGCTTCCCAAGCAAACATATCCATGTATCTGCAGACCCTCAGTAATCGAAGTCCACGCCCCAGGCCAGCAGAACCTGAGCGAGTTCAGTGGCTCTGTTTACGAAAGAGGAAACTGAGACCCAGGAAGGGAAGTGATTAACTCCAGGTCACGCTGCCACCAGGACCCAACCTGCCCTGTCCCCAGCCCTGTGCTTTTTGATTCTGATGACTTGGCTAGAATCATTCTCCCCTTTCCGGGTGGCAGATAAATCTCACACAACCCCTGCCAGCAATGCACTCCGCATCAAAGCAGGGGACAGACAGAGAAGCGAAGTGCCGTTCTCTGGATTTGTTGTTAAAGCTCCCCACTCCCCCCAGTCTCTGGGTGGAGAAGACTTCCTTCACCCCTTTCTCTTCAAGCTGCCCCCCCAGCCATGTCCCCTGCCTTGAGCCCCCAGATGGGTGTCTGGAGCCCTTGCTAGGCCCCCTGCCTTACCCTGTCGGTACTTACCTCCCACTGCCCTGCCCTGGGCCGAACCCACCATGTACTGTGGCCACTGGTGAAGAATTGTGCATGGCCAGTGACTGCCCACCTCTCCTTGTTACTTGGCCATGCAGGGTGCTGCCCACCACCCGCAGCACCTTGCCTCACCCCGAGGGTGCCTCCATCTGGGTAAATAAAAGTACCTCAGGACTTGGTGCAGAAGTCTATGGGCAGCTGAAGATTTTCATGAATGCCAGTCCGGTCCGTAGAGTGGGGAGAGAAGAATTCAAAGAGCATTTGGAGGCCGGCATGCCCCTGCCCCGGCTCGACCTCACGGAAACCCGTTGAGTTCCCTGGAACTTCCATTGGCCCAGTTTTCAAATGAGAGGGACACAGAGCAGGGTGTCCACACCGCAGGCTCCTTTCCTGCACCCACAGCACTGGGGTTGTCTCACGAGCACGCAGCCAGAGCCCTGTTCTGTCGCAGCCCTGGTCATCCTTGTCTCCCTGTCCCCCTTTCTTTTCCTCTCCTTCTAAGTGCTTTATTTTTCTCCTCCCCATGACCTTCCTTCACAACATGGCCCTTTCATTACTTTCTCCCACTGGCTTTGTCTCCCAGTCTTTCCCTCTGCTCCCTCCCTTGCCTTTTCTAAACCTCCCTTGTGTCCTAAGGAAATTCTCCTCAGCTTTCTCTTTGGAAAAAAAAAATTTCCCTCTTCATCCAGATTTTACCCCAACTGCAGAAGAGAGGTTCAGTAACTTTGATGAGGATGGTCCTGTAAAACTTTTACTTTCCAATCTTTAATGAGCTGAAAGATTTACTCAGCTATAATTCCGAGCTCAGAAACCAAGAATAGAGACCCCTAACTAGCGACATGTTAATTTAGACTTCTTTTCTTACATGCACTAACAGGCATGAGGAAGTCCTTGGAAATAGAGATGCCCACTATATTTTTCTGTCATTTAATTAATTTCAACTTTCAAAGTGAAATGTTGGCTCTAGCTCGCTGAAACTCGATGCAGTCTAAATTATTATTTCATGTAAATTTCTTCACAAGTGCATGATTCAGTGTGCATTCCTCCATTATTAGTCTCTTTAACATTATTTCAAACTGGTTTTTTTTCCCCCTTTTGTGCAGTATGACCTGTTCTTGTATTACAATAATCCCCGATGTACCCTTTTTTCTTTCTTTTTTTTAAAAAGAAGCTAATTGAATTATCTCATTATTTTAATTTGTTAAGCAAATGTATTTTGCATCTCAGGATGTGTTCTTAAAGAAGGGGGTTGCTGAGGCTTTGCCCCCTGAATGGGCCATTGGCCCATTTTGACATTCATGCATTCATTAACCAGCAGAACATAAAAGAACTCTGGTTGTATTTTTTTTTTTTTCCAAACACCCAACCAGCATGGAGCAACTTTTTCCAATAAGCCACAGGGGTCTCTCTACATATGTTCTCAACTGCAAGCTATTGTCACCTATTCTGAATACCTCAAAAGGCCCAGAGAAAAAAGAAGCCCACCTCAACAAAGGCCAACTGTAGCAATTGTTAAGTCTTAGTCTCAATATGACAAAAATCATTAACCTTCAGTTTTCTTGGAAGAACAAGTTCTACTACAACTGTAACAGTTAAAACAATCTCAGTACACCGCTAACTTTAGGGAGAAAGGTAATATGCTTGCAGCTGATTGATTATCTGAAGGAAATATTTGAACTAAATTCAAAGTGGCATTAAAAAAAAACACACAAATTGTTGGATGAATTGAGGAATTTCCATATTCAGAGTTAAGCACTTTGAATTTAAATTTCATCTGAGGCTAAATAATTAATTTCTGGTTTCCAACTACTAATTACCAAAGTCTCTTTTAAAAATCCCCTTTAAAAAACTCATAATAATTTTGAAAAGGTAAACCCATATATATGTGTGTGTATATATATATATTTCAAAATTATGTATATATTTAGAAATTCACCTGCTAGAAATGTTCTATATATGATTACCCCCCTCTTCTACTGGTTGATGGCTCTGCCTGGCTTCTCAGACTAAAAAATCTAGTGAAGATTGAAGAAAGAATCTGTTGGAAATGTATGTGCTTTTGCTGGAAAGTACCCAATGGCAAAAGAACTTAGGGAAATCCTAGGGAAGTATATTCCTTTCACTAACACATGGAGATTATGGTATCATAAAAGTAAGCCTGCCATTACAACTGTTTTTATTTGACTTCAAAGATAGTTAAAGAAAGAAACAGCAAGGAATAATGCCGGGGCTAGCGGTTTATTCATAACCGTGAAACACTCCTGCACGCCAAGAAGCCCTTAGTGTGCTCACTTAGGCTCTCAGGCACCTCCACTTGCCACCTTGGAGAGCTTTCTAGTTGTGCTGCAAAGAATATATTTGATCACGGAATGAAAACAGGAAGTGCTCATACACAAAGACACCACTTGCTCATAGCAGTCTCTAACTAAAGGTTTTCTTATTTGAAAACACAGGGCTAAAGCTCACACTTAGGGGATGTGGGGCTTCTTTCAAAGATATGTGTACAGAATCAGAAGCAAATTTACTTTAAAGTGATGTAATACCATGCAGCCTTCCTGAAACGGCAGGTTATAAAAATGGTGCCCTTTGTTCATGGCAAAATGTTTTTTCCCCCCACTCTATCTCTGATGGAGAGGGAGAGTGATGAAACCTGCTGTTCACATGTAAAGTCGTTTGGCTCCTTGTCTATTAGAGATTGTTTTATGGGATTTTTTGTAAGGGTCTCTGGTAATAAAAATGAGTTTTAAAGTTTATCGTCTTGCAGAGACAGTGTACCCAAGTTATGAGTAAATACAGCTCCACATTACATTAGAGGAACACATATCTCTTCCCCTGTGAGTTCATCAACTTGGTCATCTCAAAGTTTTTTTATTGTGCACACACATACACGTGAGAGACAGACCGAGAAAGACTCCAAAATAGACTATTTGCCTTTTAACTAGTTCTCTTTATCTTGTGTAGACCTAGATGGCGGCGGCTCCTTCTTCTTCTTCTTCTTCTTCTTCTTCTTCTTCTTCTTCTTCTTCTTCTTCTTCTTCTTCTTCTTTTCTCTTCTTCTTCTTCTTCTTCTTCTTCTTCTTCCTTCTTCTTCCTTCTTCTTCCTTCTTTTTCCTTCTTCTTTCTTCTTCTTTCTTCTTTCTTCTTTTTTAATGAGGTGATCCAGTGTCACAGTTAAGAGCATAGAGCCTGGCTGTCTGACTGTGGAAAGTTAGATGGGTCCTACCTGAATGGAAGGGGAACACTGAGTGTCCTTTCGTGGGGCTTTCCAGGCATAGGATTCAACCAGTGTCATGACTCTCAATTATTAATGACGGGGCAAAGCAGAACAAAACACAGGGCCTGGAGTCTGCAACAGAGTAGATTTTTGATCGTGAACAGCTACCCTCTCTAAGTTTCATCTTCCATATCTGTAGAATGGGGATGATTCTAGAACCAACTCAGTAGGGTTGTTGCAGGGATTGTATGAGATAACATAAAGCATTCAGCTCTATGCCTGGTTCTTATAATAAGGATATGGTGTAATTCTTATTTTAATCTAGCCGAATGGCTAGCAGGAGGCTTTGACCAATAGAACTGAGCAGCCAAAGTAATCACTTGATTTTGTGGTCTGTGTGAGCCGGCAAGATCAGGTTTTGCCAAACCGGTCCCAAATGCCCCTCAGCAGGAGAGACCATAATCTAAATTATGCCTTCCAGAACTGTAGAAACAGCTGATGGCTGCTAAGCTATGCTCAACGATACCATCCATGAGTGCTGGTGCTAATGGAAAGCCAGAGCATCCTGGTAAGGTGAGCCTTCCAGGATAAGGTGGGAGATGAAGAAGAAACTGGTTATGGGGGATCCCTGGGTGGCGCAGCGGTTTAGCGCCTGCCTTTGGCCCAGGGCCTGCCTTTGACCCAGGCGATGAAGCAGGCTCCATCCTGGAGACCCGGGATCGAATCCCACGTCAGGCTCCCGGTGCATGGAGCCTGCTTCTCCCTCTGCCTGTGTCTCTGCCTCTCTCTCTCTCTCTCTCTCTCTCTGTGTGTGACTATCATAAATAAGAAAAAAAAAAAAGGAAACTGGTTATGGAACAGCTCAGAATGCCTCAGCTGGGGACTACTTTTGATAGAAAATGCTCCCTTTTGCTCTAAGAGGTCCAATATGTGAGCAGAGTCTAGCATCTCCAGCTTCCTCAGAGCATTAAAGTCTAGAGTCCCTGCCAGACAGCATGGTATTTTTTTAAAGGGGTCACTGAATGTGATATTAGAAGACTGGGTTTGAGCTCTTGTAATCTCAGGTAAGCTAGTCAACCTCTGAATTTACTTTTTCATCTAAAAACTAAAATCGTACATTTGTGTCCTACTTAGCTGGTTGGTTGCTACATCAGATGAGGTAGTCAGTTTATGACTGTGATGTGCTGTACAGATGTTGAGTATTTGGGTTTTGTGGTTGTGTGCCTGGGTTTCCAACGGCCTAAGCTCTAGTAGTACCACATGAAATTAGCAAGGGTGAGAGAACCTGCCAGCCCCAGGTTCTCCACTTGTTCATTCCACATGGGTATCCATGGGGAGACTCTGATCATTCCTATCATTAGTTATCTTTCTAAGGGTCTTGGGTGGTTAAGTGCATCAGTACTCCATGACATTAGTTATTTCTACTTGAAAATTAGTGCCTTTCTGATTCTGAGATTGATCTACTTAATACCAATTGCTACAGGCCAAATGAATACCAACAATAAAATGTTGGACTGACTTATGCAGTGAGAGATGGCCTGTCTCACATTCAGAGATCTGGATGAGTCTAGGATAGAAGTGGGGCTCTTGGGCTCAGGAATCCTTATGTGGAGATGCAGATGCAGAACACACAGCTGAAAAGCACCAGCAGAGAGGGCTTCCCACAAACATGCAGTGGTGGGAGGCTGCCCCTAGCTGTAGCCTTTGCATTGTTTTTTTGCTTGCCAGGAGAAAACATCTGTGAATTATTTGAATGGAACCTTATACTGGAGATCGTCTGAATTGGTGTCATCTCTGTTTAATTTCAGGAAATGATGTCACAATGCATTAAATAACAATGCTGGGTGATTTATTTTCCCATGGACATGCTGTCCTAAGCATTCCTCTTCTCTCACAATGTTTCCAATTAACTGTAAGCTTGAGTGTTCTTCCTATTTCATAATGATTTTGAGGGGTGGGGGCGGGAGACGGGGGTGGGAAGAGTGGTAATTTCAGAGGTTGCTGAGGTTCAGAGCACATCCATCATGTCCTCATTGGGACAGGGAGGGTGCTGAACATTGGGACTGCGATCACCAGTGTCAATCTACAACAGGGTTGGTTGGTTTTATTTTTTTTTTAACTTTTTTAAAGGTTTAATTTATTTATTCATGAGAGACAGAGAGAGAGAGATAGAGAGGCAGAGACACAGGCAGAGGGAGAAGCAGGCTCCATGCAGGGAGTCTGGTGTGGGACTCTATCCCGGGTCCCCAGGATCACACCCTGGGTTGAAGGCAAACGCTAAACCGCTGAGCCACCCGGGCTGCCCTGTTGGTTGGTTTTAAAGAACATCTACAAAAGAAAGCTGGATGTTCTGATCTTAGCTGCCCAAAGAGCCACCAGATAATTTTACTAGCGACCTGCATACTGGAGCTTCTGTCTTTATCAAAGTTTCTATGCACTCCCTTCTTCAGTAAAGAATAGAGGACATAAGTCAATTCTGTGTGCCATCTGTCGTCGTTTTTACAATTTCTCAAATTAAAGAGACAGGCCAAAAATTTAATGTTGTGTTGAATCCTAGAAGCTCCTCTAGAAGAAATAAAATTGTGACTAAATTTACTTTGTCTCTCTTGAGGAAAAGAAAAAGTTGTGCCTTGTTGTGTCATAACCTTTCCCTTAGAGTCCCAGTTTGGTGTTTGGGATTAGAGTGTGAGGGGTTCTGCCCATGAAGGCTGATGCGTTTGGGATTCAGCAGGCCCCATTCACACTCTGAATGAGGTAAAGTCCCCAGGACAGTGGTGGTGGCAATGGCCTCCCGTGGGCGTGCTGAGGTGTGTGGTCTCCTCAGTGCAAAACATCTGGTGGAGATATTTCAAAAATATATCAAACAACCCCATGTGAAAAGAAGTTCAGCTGAGATAGATTAAGAAAATTAAGTCCCAGATTATGAGCGACTAGCTGACAGACACATTTTTAAAATGAGCAACTGGGTGAGAAGATTGAAGAATGAAATGCTTATTAAATCACCATCAAAAAGACACTAAAATAATTATTAGCTCAAAGTTTAACACCCAATTTCATAAAATATCACTCTAAGCATAATTGTTTAAAAATACGTTACAGAATTCAAAGAGATGGAGAATGGAGGACCCTTGAATAAAAGAAAAGGCATGTGCATATCTGAATATTCAGCTATTTAAAACCTCTAAGAATAGAGTGCCATTAAATGCTGTTTAGCAAAACCCGTGAATATTCATTCAGATCATAGAGAACATTTCCATTTCCTCCTTCCACCCGACCACAGTCTGCAAGGGTATCCTGCGGGGAGGGGCTGGGATTGCTGGGCGAGAAAGGCCAAGGTGGTGGGTAGTGAGAACACACACTGTTCCTCAGCTTTGCTGCGGCAGGACAGGGTCCTCCCCACCCTGCCCCGTAATCATGCTCAGGCTTAGTTTTGATTTTAGAGACCATCGCTGCACAGATTTCAGACAACTCCTGAAAATGCCCTGCCTCCTCTGTGCCGTGGTCTGTTTTTGCAGTTTGGAACAGATTACAAAGTGTAAAGGTGATATCCTGACCCCCTACCCCTGCTAAGAAGTAGTGACTGGGAGGAAGCATTAGGTTGGGGGAACGGAATGTGCTTTAGTGCGCTTCCACGCTGGGTACCACTTTCTAAATTGATTGGCAGCAGTTGTTTACAGTATGCAGAGTAATCACTGGCACCCTTTAAAGGTGTATTATCCTCTTAAAACATAATAGTAATGCCATTTTCATGCTTTTACATTTGCTATTCATATTTTGAACTGCCAAGTCCCAAATCTGCCAGAACTGATTTAAGTTGTTTTTATCTAATAGTGGATAAGTTGTCAAGTCACAATATAATGGCAGATAATTTTTTCTTAAACTATAGTTTTACTTCTTGGTTATAATAGATAAGATGAATATTTGTTGACTCTCCCTTGATTGTCCACAAAATGAAAAATTACAACTCAAGAGATTATTATTGTGGGATTCTGAGATGACAAGAAAGGAAGAGAATGTCATTCTCCAGTTACTCTGAGCATTATAGAAAATTAACATGAGCCACTAATCAGCTGTCTTCCAACCCCCCTGCCTCTCAGTCTGCTGATATCTGATTGGCCTAACACAGCCGGATAACTAAGATCCTGCCTTCATCCACCAGATCTTATTGCTGCTCTTGACTTAATTTTAATATCTCAGTTTTCACATTACAATATGTATATACATGTAGATAGATTTACTTCTTGAATAATCCCCCTACATTCACAAATATTCCAGAATTAATTTTGATTTAGAAATAGCTGACAACTCCATAACTAATAATTTAGAGAAGGATAATCTCATGACTGTGGTCATACTCCAGTTGTAAAATGGCTTATTTCTTACCCCGACACATGGTGTGACCCTGTCATAAGCTGATAATAAACAACCCAAGTGTACTGGGGGTGGTGTTAGTCTTTTAAAAAGAAAAAAAGATTTTATCAATAGAAGAGATGAATGCTGGATTATTCCCTGTAGGTTTGGTGACATGTTGGAACTCTGTAAAAGCAGCCTTATTTTTTTTCCCCGTGGTGAAAAGTTGCAGGTTCCATTTTAGTGTTCCAAGATACCTGTAGGCAGCTCATGAGTTGTTACACTTGTTTTAAACTTTGCCTCACAATGAATTAAAAAAAAAAAAGTGGTAAGAGGGCACCGGCAATAGGAAATCATTATTAGTCAATTATAGGCTCAGTTCAATTTTTGCATTAGTTTCTAGCAAGCCGTAAGTTTAGACCTATGTGGCAAATCCCACCGACCACTTGATGAAGACTTACTGCTTAATCCTGAAGCTTTTATGTTTGCTAGTGAACTGCTTCAGTGATAATCAAGTATGTCCAAGTGGAAGGCATCAGTTTTTAATAGGACCTCTGTCACCAGCCTGGGCATCCTTTCAAAAACAGTTTTAAAGTATGGATGTATGTACATATGTATATGTGTTTTTCTGTTTTTTTTTTTTGTTTTTTTTTTTTAATTTTGTGGAGCAAATTTAAAGAAAAGTGTTGTTTGGTTCTCTTTGGTTCTTACATGCTCGTGTTCTCTTGTCAGGGTCTATTCCAAGTACTACCCCCCACCCCTGCTTATTTAAACTGTATATGTGATTAGTTAAGTAAACAGGAGGTGCTTACATTCTCCTGAATCTGTGGTTGCACCTGATTGGGGTAGACAATAGTGGAAATGTTTGGAATTAATCAAAGAATCTGTGCTTTGCCTACCTTTGATTGTAAGGACAATCTGTTAATTTTTTTGTGCTTTACCAAAACAAACAAACATTTCAGGGTAGGGAAAAAGAAGTTCCCACTGTTTATAGGAACATGCACACACACCCATACACACACCAGAGGCAGCATCATTAGGATCAATGTGAAGTTATTTGAATAAGATCTTTGAATCTCTCTGCTCAACCCTTTTGTTCTCTGAGTTACCTTGGGCAAGTCATATAATTTTCTGAGTGCTGGGTTTTTTTTCTACCTTGTTGTTTTGAGTTACCTGGGATTAGGAATAACCCTTTGAAAAGGGCAGGATACGGTGAAAGCATAAAATGATATTCATTACTGTTTTCATATAATCCACCGAAATGATTAATTTGCTCTCTTAGCTCCATGAAACCTGAACTTGGATATGGGTGAAATACTTTTCAGAGGAAAATATTGTACTTGTTTCTTTTGACCTAAGTCTGTTTGGAATGAGGATCAAGTCCATGCAGTTAGCATGATATGTCCAAGGAAAGGGCAAAAGACTTACAGACCATTCATCCTGTGACATGGTTATAATGGCATCATGAGTGAAAATAATGAAATTTCATAAACTTGAAGTTAAGAGAAAGAATTGTGTGAATGATAGCAGAGAAACCTCTCGATGAACTTACTCCCACTTGTATTATTACAGCTTTGGAACAAGCTCCTTGGGGATTTGGAGATCTTTGTTCTTTGTCCATAAACTCTTCATCCTGAGAATTAACCGGTTCACCAGTCTGCCACGTTTCATGCTGGCCAATCTGGTGAGAATGAGCAGCTTTGCATCTCTAAATCCTAGGAGAGACAGAATCATCTCTTTTTAGCAAGACACTAGTGGGTTTTTTTTTTTATTTTTTTTTTCCTGAAGATAGTTTCGATCTGGATGCTAAATCAAGCTACTTTTGATCCTATATCCAGAGGTTTGTGAATGCTGTAGCTCATGAGACAGAATTCTGTTTGGCTAAAGCATAGAATATGTATGGGAGAACAGTGGGAAAAACTTAGAAATGTATATTGAGGCCCTAGGTTTAGACTCCACAACCCAGATATCCAGGTGGGGAACCTCTGTGGAAGTTAGAAGTGGTGACACTGTGGTTTGAGAGTTGAGGCAGTTCTTTGCAGAAGCAATGCTTAGAACCATGGCGTTAGAGAAAGTAAGCAAGGAAGAGAGCACAGGAAGAAGGAGTAAGTGGAGAAAATCTCTTTGAAAACTATGTTTAAAGCGAAGAAGAGAGGGGCGCCTGTGTGGCTCAGTTGGTTAGGCATCTGCCTTTAGGCTCGGATCGACATCCCAGAGTCCTGGGATCAAGCCCCGAATTGGGCTCTCTGCTCGGTGAGAAGTCTGCTTCTCCCTCTGCTGCACCCCTCTGCTTCTGCTTTCTCTCTCTCTCTCTCTCTCTCTCTCTCTCTCACAAATACTTAAAAAAGAAAGGGAAGAAGAGAGAAAGTAATGAGAAAAGATAAAGAAATCAGCTTAGTAGGAACATAATCACATGTGAAAAGAGAAGGAGTTTCAAAGCAGGGGAAGTAGATTCTGCAGAAAGGTCAAGGACAATGATGTAGAAAAATAAGCCTTTGGATTTAGCGCTTGGAAGTCCTGGTCTACCTTTGAGTTCTACAAACTGAAGAGTGAGCTGGCAAAGTTGGAAGGGAACAAAGGAGGAGCAGGACAGCGTGTGGGACAGCAGGGTTTCGCTGTGGGGCTCAGCAGGTGCATCAGGTGTTGCACTGGCAGCGGGAAGGGAGCCAGGCTGTGGGTGTGGAGGGGCGGAGAGGATGACAGTGCATAATGCAGGGTTCCAAAGGAGGAAGCCAGTGAAAGTGGAGCTCAAAGTGCAGGTAGAAAGGTAGGCAGGAATCTACCTTTTGTAGACGCCTTTTGTAAAGAAGAGGAAGAAAGTTGAGGGAATTCAGAAAAGAGCTTCTCAAAAAAATAAAAAATAAAAATAAATAAATAAATAAATAAATAAATAAATAAATAAATAAAAAAAAAAGAAAAGAGCTTCTCTCACTGGATGAGTAGGAAATGTGGAGAGTGATTGGGAGTGTGTTGGGAGGGCACAGCAGTGCAGCCTTGGATCAAGAGGGCCGGAGAAGGAATGCACCCCCGATCTGCACCATTTCGTCCTTCTTCAGGCAGAGCTCAGGCACCCAGGGGCAGAAGGGGGGAAAGCTGACAGCAGGAAAAACATATGCCCGAGAGGGAGAGTTTTTAGTTAGAGAATTCTTGAATGACTGACTAGTTAAGTCAGAATTCCGATGAGATATTCTTTTTCTGGATCATGACTGAAAAATGATTCTGCAGTTCATCTGAATAATGAAACAATTAAGAAAAGTCAAGATATTTTTGGAAAAGAAAAATGAGGGAGGTCTTGCACTGAGTATTCATAAAATAGATGATAAAGCTGCATGATATGCTCTGGCTAACACAGTAGGCAGAGTGATCCTTTGAATGATGTAAGAATACACAAATCAACCCAAATATATGGAGAAAGTTATTAGTTTTAAAGGCATCACTTTAACTCAAAGTTGAGGGGGGAAAAAGTAAGTCAGTAAGTGGTTTTTTTTTTTTTTTTGGTTAATTTTTTCAAAAATAGTTAAAACAATCAGTACTCTCCATCAAAATAAGTTTCACATTTAAGAGTTCTTTGAAGCAAATATAACTTTTTCTCAGTCCTTTATTTATCTAGTAAAATCCTTTCAGGGCTGGGATGCCTGGGTGGTTCAGTGGTTGAGCGTCTGGCTTCCGCTCAGGGTGGGCTCCCGGGGCCAGGGATCGAGTCCCACATTGGGCTCCCTGCCTGAAGCCTGCTTCTCTTATCTCTGCCTCTCTCTGTGTCTCTCATGAATAAATAAATAAAATCTTTAGAAAAAAAACCCTTTTAGGGCATAGAAGCAAAGGAATTATAAAGAAAAGTGGTGGAGGTGCCTAAGTGGCACAGTGAGTTGAGTGTCCAACTCTTGTTTTTAGCCCAGGTCATGATCTTGGGGTCCTGAGATCGAGCCCTGCATTGGGTTCCATGCTCAGCACAGAGTCTGCTTAAGGTTCTCTTACCCTCTCCCTTTGCCCCTCCCACTACTAAAGTACATAAATAAATCTTTTAAAATATGGTAGTAGGTTTAATTAAAAATAAAAATTTAGGGCTTTTGAATATCAAGAAAGCACCATAACATAAAGGCAGACATTAAAATGGCAAAAATACATGCAACATCATATAGGAGGCAAAAGATAAGTGTAAATACAGTATACAGATCAATAAGAAAAAAATGAATAGGTCCATTCACAAAAAAAGAAACACAAATGGGCAATAGACACTTGAAAAATGTTCAAGGTAATTAGTAACCAAATCAATGTAAAAATAAGCAACAAAATATTGTTTTTTCTATAAAATCAGGAAAAACTAAAAACAATTAATGTCCAGCTCTGTCCAGAGTGAGAGGAAACATCTGCCTTAATAATGACAATAAAAATTGGCTTAGCCTTTTTGGAATTTAAACTTGTAATTTGTATTATTAATCATATTCTTATCCTTTGATCCAGTAATTCAGTTTCTAGGAGTTTATCATAAAGTAATAATAAGAAACCTACACAAAATTATGCAAAATGATGTATGGAGATACTATTTATAACAATAAAGTTTTGAAAACCACCTATATTTCAAACTGTAGGAGACCATTATGGAATATTATGGACTATTATGTAATCATTAAAAATTACAGTTTCAAAAATATTTTGGGGTATGGAAAAATCTCTCAGTGTATTATTAGGTAAAATAAAACAGATACGGCAGGGTTTTTTAATTTTATTTTTTAAGATTTTATTTATTTGAGAGAGAAAGCACACTCACACATGAGCGGAGGGGTGGGGAGCAGAGGGAGAGGGAGAAGCAGATTCCCGCTGAGCAGGGAGCCTGATGCAGGACTTGATCCCAGGACCCCAAAGGCAGACTCTTAACTGACTGAGCCACCCAGGTGGATCAGGCGGTGTTTATGATATGATTCCACTTTTGTGAAAGAAAATACATATGAATATATGCATAGAAGAGCAAATGAAATGTTAACAGTGATTGTCTTTGGGTAGTGAAATATGGGTGACTTATTTTTAGTTTCCTCTTGATAATTATTTGTAGGTTGTAAATATTCTAGAAAATGTATACTGTGTTTTTAGTACAAGACAATGCATTTATTCTAATAAAGAACCATACTGGGCAGGGAGACTGCTAACCTTGGGAACACAGGAGCCCACTGAAAAGTTGCAAGTCCAGATCAAGATTAAGAGGGAGAACAGAGAAGCAGGGAAGGAGCATTTTAAGGTCTGTGATCTTGGAAATACAGTATCTCTACTTGATGAAATCCAGGACCAATGAAGTAAAGACACATGACATTGGAATTAAGAGAGGCAAGATGTTTGAAAGGTCTTTGCTGTATATATTGAAGCCTTCAAAAATAGAAGCCGTCTAGGTTGTACAGAAGCCACTGGAGAAGGTGGAGGTGTCTTAGAGGTCAACATTCTTCTGGCAACAGTGATGGCGAGGAATGACAGCAGATGCCATGGACTTCATGAGGAAAGTGGGTGGGAGGCTTTAGCTCAGGGGCTGAGAGCAGGAAGCGAGAGAGAAGGAGAGAGAGAAAAGTCTGGCCTCCCTTCCCAGATACCAGAGGGACTGGTAAGGAAGAAAAACAGGTGACTTCAGTGGGAGAGTATCTTAGTTCAGGCTGCCCTAACAAATACCAAGACTGGGGTGGAGATGGTGCTTAAACAGGAGGAATTTATTTTCTTGTAGTTACTGGAGGCTTGAAAGTTCAAGATCAAGGTGCTGGTTGCATCAGTGTCTAGGAAGAGCTTTCTCCTTGGGTTGCATATGGCCACTTTTTAAACGTGTCCTTGCATGGCCTTTCTTTGGAATGCATGTGTGTGTGGCTAGGGCAGATCTCTCTCTCTCTCTCTCTCTCTCTCTCTCTCTCTCTCCCCCCCCCCTCCTCTTCTCATAAGACCACCAATCTATGAAGTTAGGGTCCACCCTTATGTCCTCATTGAACCTTAATTACCACCTAAAATCTCTATCTTCAAACATAATTGCAATGGAGATTAGGGCTTCAGCCTGTAAGAATTTTGCAGGGACACAGCTCAGTCCAAAGGAGAGAGTTTTTAGGGCAGCATATTTCAGGACAAACTCAAGTTTCCAAAAGTCAAGGATATGAGAAGTTATGCTTGTGGAAAAGATCAAAGTTATTTTTGTTCCATGACACCGCAGGTAAGGGGGAGGACAAAGAGGCAAGCTGACCTAGGATGCAGAAGACAAAGCCAAAGGAGAATGCCGAGTGTCATGCCATTAGGATGTGCAGCCCTTTGCTACTGAAGCTCTCTAGGACACTGTCAGAGATTAGCATAGAAAAACCAAAATCAAGATTCCCTAATATGTTTCCCCAAGGCACCTGGATGGAAGAGGAAAGGAGGAGCAAAGAGTGCCTGGTGATGACAACTCAGTTGGCTAAAATAAACCACAAATAGAATTCTTATTTTGATCATGCTTAAGGTTTGTTTGATCTAGCTTTGTTTCTCTAGAGTTCACTTTCGCATGTTTTGGCACCCCAACCAGCTTGTGTATTTTCAAGTTTTTTTTTTTTTTTCTTTTTCTTGGTTTTTGTTGTTGTTGTTGTTTTCCTCTATTCATTCTCCTGAGTGTTTGGAGCGGGGAGGGGCAGGACCGCAGGACGGTGGTGGGCAGACAAGCTCCTTCCCTGGTTTGTCAGGCGGTGCTCTTGACCTTTCCCCAGGACCTGTGATTAATACACGCTTTGTAGAGGACACTTGGCAAACCCTGCGCTCCGCAGGACTCGATTCATAATTCACAGGAGCAGGAGGGGCAGGGGCTTTGTGGTGGCTGTTTGCTCTCCGCCGCACAAAAAGCAGCGCGTTGTGACCTTCACTGTTATCTAATCAGGAAGCAGACAGGCCTGGCGGGAGCGGAGTCCTCCGAGGGCCTCCACAACTGTAGATGATGTTCGGGCTCCCCGGATCTGGGGCAGCCACACTTTACATGACTATTGTGTATCTTAAAATAAACAGCATCGCAAGCTGTTTATTTTGGTGTTACTATGTATGCGATTTTAAAACAGTGGTTACTTAAACAAACGTCTCTGTTCCCACAGCACTTGAAAGCCAGTGTTTGCCCCTGTGGTTTTGGGTTTTGTCACTTCTGTTTGCATTATATCTGCAATCTGCACTGGGCCCTGGGACGGACCTGGGGTACCTTGGCCGGGACCTGCCGTCGGCGTCACCTTGACCGCGCAGGGCCCCGCCCACGCTCCCCCTGCCCAGGAGCGCCCCGGCCCCTGCGCAAACCTGACATTTGTGTCTGACTCAGAGCCCTCGGTTCATTTCCACCAGTCATCTGCAGGGCCCTCTGCTTTAAGTTCCTGGGGGCTGTAGGATTTGATGGAACAAGTGGCATCGTGATGCTTCTATCATGAAATGTGACCACCAAAGGGCATTTAAAGTGGTCCCTTGGCTGCTGCAGGGACCGCGCAGTGCGCCGACAGTTTGGGCGAGGTGAAAGGGCAGGCGTGGGGCGTACCGAAGGGGCCGACAGTAGCTGAAGATTTGACAGCGATTTGTCCAGGGCCCGAGGCTTCAGGCCTCCTCCGCGCTCAGGGTGAGGCGCAGGGTCCAAGGGACACTCGAGGCCCGGGGGCGGGGCTTCGGCGTAGGTCACAGGAGGCCACCTGCTGGCGCGGCTTCTTGGGGCAAGTTGTTTACCGTGGCTCAGTCTTCATCTGTGAAATGGGCAGGCCTGCCCCGGTGACTGTGTGAAGCAGCCTGGCGCAGGCTCGCTCGAGGGGGCGCTGAACCATTCGCCTTCCCTGTCCTCCCTCCCCCTCCCGCCGCCAGAGGCTGTGGTGAGCATAATGTGGGACCCTCAGCGCCTGACCTGCTCTGCTGGGTGATGTGGGGCAACAGCACTCCGATCCCCTTCTCCATTCCTTGGTTTATCTTTTTTTTTTAAGATTTTATTTATTTATTCATGAGAGACACACACACACACAGAGAGAGAGAGAGAGAGAGAGAGAGGCAGAGACACAGGCAGAGGGAGAAGCAGGCTCCATGCACCGGGAGCGCGACGTGGGACTCGATCCCGGGTCTCCAGGATGGCCCCTGGGCTGCAGGCGGCGCCCGGGGCTGCCCTCCTTGGTTTATCTTTAAGCAAAGAAGCAGAGACTGATCTGAAGTTCTGTATTATGTGTGCCCTACTCCCTCCCATTTAGTGGTGATATCTAAAAGCAGTGAGCATCTTTCCATCCCGATGACCGACATCTCCTCTCTTGCACTGGTACACCGGAAGGGAATTTTTGGGATAGATGTACTGGTGAATGAATGAATGAAAGAAAAGCCTGCTTGGATTCTTATTATGTCAAGAAGTCTAAGTTCTAGTGATACAATTTATTGCCTTTTATACTCAGATTAAAGATAGGGGATGCCGGGGTGGCTCAGTGGTTGAGCAGCTGCCTTCAGCTCAGGGCGTGATCCCAAGACCCAGGGATAGAGTCCCGCATCGAGCTCCTTGTGGGGCGCCTGTTTCTCCTTCTGCCTGTGTCTCTGCCTCTCTCTCTCTCTTTCATGAATAAATAAAACTTTAAAAAAATAAATAAAGCTTAGTCTACACAAAGTATGCATTTATTCTTATAACTCAGTTGTTAAGGAAATAAGATTTTTTGCATACATAGTTATTGTTTATACTTTCTGCAAAAATTACTACTACTTTGAAAAATGTAGAGGATAAGCCTATTAACTGAAATTGCATAACCTAAAATACTAATAAGTTGGTGTGCATCTTATTGGCTAGATAGCCACCCTTTCTCCTCTTCTAAAGCACATCTAAAGGATACTGTGTTGTGAAGAAGCGATAAAACATTCCTTGAAATCATTTAGATACAGACTAGATAGATGTAGTCCTTCACTTCTGTTGCTCTCTGATTTCATGAAGGTTACCATGCAAGATCTCTTGTGTGTGGATTTTTAACTCTAAATACTCAGAAAATACTCAGTGATCACAGGGTGATTGAAAGTGTGTTTTTTATTAGCTGAGTTGCCTTGGGCAATTTACTTTACCTTTTAATAGCCCCAGTTTCTTCCTTTGTCAAATAGGGATCATGATAATCATGCCTCCTCCCTGGGTTATCAGAGTGCAGGAGGGAGATAATGCATGAAGTACTGGGAAAAGTTAGCTCTCATCATTATGTTTGCCCTTTAAGGGGGGGGGGATGCGTTTTTTAATTTTCTTAATGATTTTGAAAGTGAATTAATTTGAAAATTCTTGGTATCATTAGCTCACCTCTGTCCTCAACACCATAGAATCCCATTTTCCCCGAAGGAACTAACCACAAATCTATAAGAGGGGTATGAGAGAGAAATACATAGGGACGGCAAAGAAAACTGGGTGGTAACTCAGTGCTTTCCATCTTCCCTCCTCAAAGCCAAGAGTACATCCTAGCATCCACTCTTTCTGTGGTTGGCCAACCTTATGACATGCCCTAGTTAGTGGCATTTTTCTTTTTGTCTGCTTACTATCCTTCTAATAATTAGACACAATCTGGCAAGCTTTCCACACCTGTTGATCTTTCTCCTGTTTCGGTCACCTCCAGCTCCCATGCTGGATGGAAGTGACTTTGGTTTGACTGCATTTCCAATTTTCTTCATTTCTTTAAAATCCTCGATGGCACCTGCATCTGGAGTTCAGAAAATTTTTTTATTATTTTCTCTTGGTTTGCCCCCAATGAAAACAACTCAAGATTCTTATTTACGAAGAGAGTGAAGGAGAATGTACTTTTTTGCCCCAATAACATTAGATGGCATAGTTACAACTGTGTGTTTGTTAAAAAGCAGTTAGCACAAATTAGAAATACTTCACAGCAGATGTGTTTTGTGAAAGGATATGCTAAAAAATTAAACAGAGAATACTTTCCGGTTATAATTTTAGAAAAATATTGTGCAATGAAGCAAATTTACAATTCATTTAAAATCAACCTTTTTATAGAGTGTGTGCCTTCACGATAAAATTTTGACAATTCTGCAATTTGTTTCAGTGTTTCATTGAGGGGGTGGAAATCCATCTGCTAGTTATTTTGGGGGACACCATTACATCAATAAAATGATTCCAAAGTTGTACATAGACTTCATTTTAAATTAATGTGTAGCTGTTTTAAGTATAAGTGACTTAAAGGTAAAAGTTATTATATGCATAGTAAGAATTTCTTTTTCTTTCTGTCAAACACAGTCCTAGGGTACTGTACTCCCCAAGAATATTTATGGGCCCTGGGTTCTTGAAGACCTTTCTTATTTTTACTTCACTGACCCCTTTTCAGCTGCTGGAAGGGCATCTTTTTTTTTTTTTTGTAAAGTTGCTACCATTGATACAGTTGCTATTAATCACTGTCTACCATGTTGTGACGTAGTTTCTAATAACATCCCATTGAGTGGCTTTTGCAAGCTGGCAGCTTACCAACAGCACTGGCCTTTGATATTCGACTCACACCAGGAAAAAGAAAATGCAGAGTAAAGTAAAAAAAAAAAAAACTGCAAATAGAGAAAAGAACAAAAACTAGAGAAAACAGAGTGAAATCAAAAACAGATAGCTTTCTGTGAGCAGCTTCGTTTGCCATGGGAGCAGCGAAGCTATAAATCTCAGCAGCGTTTGGAAACTGAACATGAGGCTGCTAAATTTATCATTCATTCTTTGTTGTCGCGGGGAGGGTAGTAGCTGGCTTGACTTGACCAACTTTGGTTTCTGCCCCTGTCGATACCATTTCATCTTCCTCAGAATGAAATCAAGGTTTGTCCTTTGCTGGATCAAAGGATACTGGGGATTTGACCCACTGTAGGCAAAGAAGGGGGATGAGGGACTTCTTAGGGTCATCTCTGTTCTGCCACTGTGTGGTTTCTTCCAACTCCTGACTGTGGAGCCGAGGTGCTTTTCTTTCTCAATAGAAGCAAAAGTGATGCACATCTCCTGCTCAATACTCTTAAAAATTTAAATCCATCTGTAGAATTTAAAAAGCATGGAGAAAGAAACTTCACCGCCATGAGCAAATCTGGAGCTTGATGAAGCTGCAAAATCCCCTCCTTTTGTTTGCACTAGTGTTCTCTGTTGCACTGCACAGGGGGGAAAAAAGGTAGCAAGCCTGCTACAGATGTGACTAGCTATGAATATTCATGAGTGGCATTGCTCCTCCTCTCCTATAGCATCCAGGCCTTTCTGATCTCCCACTTGCACAGCTCACAGATGCTCCCCCTTCGACCGCCTCCACTTCCCCCACCTCAAACCTGCCCTCCCTGCCCAACCCCGGAACAAGATTGCAGTTTATTTTGATCACAGCCTGGCATGATATAGTGATCAGTGGCCTTAGAGTGTGTGTGTGTGTGTGTGTGTGTGTGCGTGCACGTGTGTGCGAAGATAGTCTTGCATCAAAACAAAGGGGGGAGAAAAGAAAAAAAATGTAATTATCCACAGTTTTATGAATCCAACTCCCCTTAATGTTCATTATTTAAACCAGCAGCAATTACAAGTTCAAAGGGGTTTAGAGGGCCAGCAACCCGCATAATCACTGCCAAATTAAGCGGGACTCATTCGTCACAGGAGAGTACACCCTGAGCAGTGAATCATGCATGCCGTGACAGGCTCTGATTTACATAAAGCAGAAATCTGTGCCCTCTGGGGCTGTGCGTTGCTTCATCTTGGTAGCCCCTTGATACGTGGCTTTACTCTTGGTGTTAGGAAGCTGATACTACCTTATATGTGGCACAGCACCTCACTGACTGTTGACAATAGTCATGTTAGTGTGGGCTTGTGTTCACATAGCATGTCAGGCCATGTTACAAGTGAAAGTCTTGTTCTTGAAAATAATTTATTTCCTTAAAGTTTGCACATTAGGTAGTTTCATGATTGCAGAGAAGCAGGGTTTGGGAGCAGTTGTGTCTCTTTTTTACCCCAGTCTGTTCAGATCTACAGTTAAAATCTGTAATATAAGGAAGCAAAACCTCCTGGACCTGAGGCCTCAGTAGGCCTAAGTGAGCCATCTGCTCCTCATCCTGCAGGACTTGAGGAGTGCCCCCTAAGGCCCTGTCCTGTTTGGCGTTGCCTGTTACCTGGTGTCAGGTAGGGTCAGTCCTTGAAGGACCCTGTGCTCCAAAGCTGGGCTTCATATTACCAAACTTCAAAGGGCTTCCGATAGGGTAGTTTAGGAAACCCGCTTGCGAGCTGTCATCAGCCATTGAAATCTCTTGGGTCTAAATGACAAAAATTCCAAAATTGGGTTCAAATGGAAATGCATTAGGTTCAGAACAATGATGGAAGACACCCAAACAATATATGGACCTTTTTATCTCCTATTTTTAGATGTTCTTAAATGTTTTGTCTCATCCTTTAGGCAAAGCTTCATATTGAATTTATTGCTCGTTTCTCCTTTTTCAGAGAGAATTCATCTTTCCATTTGTGGCTAAATCATCTTGGTATTATGTCACCCCCGCCTCCCTCCCCTTCCTGTCATTATCTTTTCTTCGTTTCTCAGATACAGAGCTGCATCCACACTTAGGATTTGAAGTGCTTGGGATTTGAGAATTAGGTTGGCAATTTTGGAGATTACCTACACTTATGTTTTTTTGCTGACTTTGAAGTGCAGATAAAGGTCTTGTGGTTTTGTCTCTTGTAACTGGGTCTACACTACACATATATCAAAGCAGTGTGGTTTAAAAAGTTCTTTGAAGCAGATCACAGTAGTTTTTGAAGTGATGTGACAAAATGGACCCAAGGCACCCTCAGACGGGCTTCCTGGTGTTCTACGGTTGGTAACTTTCTACTACCACCATGCAAAGACTTCAGGGGTTTCACTTTACACTCAGTATCTGGAAAATTTGTTTTCCCTGGGTTCTTTCCTACATTTTCTCTTCCCTGTATGCGTCCGATAAGGGGAGATTTGGGGTATGTTAGTCTGCCCTGCGATAGGTGTACTGTAAGGTAACATGTTTATTTATACCAGAAAGAGGGGTAAATAAAGTCAGGAATCTCAGACCTGGGTTAGTCCAGGGAAGCAACCCACCATTTACCAGGTCAAATGGGCAACTCATTTAATCTCTCTGAGCTCCAAGTTTCCTCATCTGTAAAATGGAGAAACTCATTTCTCTCCTCACATGTAAGCTGTTATAAGGAGTGGTGGTTTTTGTTATTTTTATTCCATTGCCAAAGCTCTGAGCTCATCAGGCTGAGTTTCTTGTAAAACCATCTTTGGTCCTCAGAAGCAAGATCCTATCACCCCATTTCTTCAGGCCTTTTTCTCACGTGTTGGCTGAGCTTTGCTGGAAGTTGCCATCTGGTGTTCTGAGTGAAAGGACTCCTCTGGACTCACTGAAATCTTCCAAACCAGCTTTCTTTCTCCCCCGCACATGTCTAGGGCTCTCGTGAAGAGTCATCAACATTTTGACCTGTGTCCTCTTATCTGTCCTCCTCTTCTAGAACAAATCTTTCTTTTTTTCCTGCTTCCATAATTTCATGCCTTTGAAAAACCAAATGCTGCCAAGTTTCTAGGGTCACTGAGATTGAAATATCCATTTACAGAAGAAGAGGATTGGTAGGGAAGTTCATGGACCTCTGAAGTGCTCATGAAAGGTGGGTTGAAAGGTCATTACCTCTCTTAGGTCCATCTGAAAATGTGATCAGTAGTCTGCAAGTCCAAATAGGATTTATCAATAGACTACTTAAAGGTTTTCTAATGAACGACTTAATATCACTGAATTTGTGTACACACTCTTTTAGTTAGCATACTGACAGAGATAGGCATGTGATAGTAACTTGTGTGGCGTACCGATAGACTAGTGTATGTAGGGCAGCATGCATGCACGCACACACAGGCACATACAGTCAAATTATGGTAAGGAAGAGCTAGGTAAAGGTTTATGGCATTTTTCTCTGTGAAATTCACAGGACATTGCAGTGGGCACGCTTTACCTGTGGGGTACTTTGTAATTGGCCCATGAAGAGGATGTATGATGAGATTCTGTGGTTCACTTAGTGATAAAAATATAAGCATGCTTTCTTTGCAAACAAATTGCATCTGTTCACTCACATCTTTCTTAGCAGCCTATGGTTTCTAGCATGGCTATACCATTGGGAAAGGACTGAGGAAGAGGGAGAGGTTTTAATGATCAAATTCTACCTTTTTTTGGTCCAGCTTCCATAAAATCTTCCTGCTATATTGAGCCAAAGTACCCATCAATGTTCTTTTTATTGGACATGCTTCATATATTGTGATGAGATTATATGCATCCATAGAGGTTGTTAGGAAAAACTTAACATGCCACTGATGTGCAATGAAGGAAAGTTAATTGTGTAGATGCCACAAAACTGCATCAATGAGTAGAGCCCTCTGTCAGGAGTATTAATCTGCCTTGAATAAAACTGCTAAACAGGCTTGTAACCAATAGCCGGAGGTAAAACCTGGTATTAATAAATCCATGGCAATGAATCAAACCACAACTATCTTTATTCACATAGGGATCTATAGACTGTAAAACCACTGATAAATGCTGGTCTGTACACATATTCCTCTTTCATATTGCTCACAGAATTTAAGTCAAACACAGTTATTGAAAATGCACATGTCTCTTTTTGATCTCTATCATGTTATCAGTAACAAATAACTTTTATTCGCCAAGAAAACAAATTCTTTTGGGCTCTGTGTTTACGTAAATTTTTATATTTTAATAGAGAATTTTCTCTTTTTTTTCTATTTGAAATGTCCCATGGATAATTGCACTATCCTGGAAAATATCAAGTGTCATGGACTTGTATCCAAGCAACTGCTGTACGATTCAACTGCATCTGAAATTGGTCATTGTTGAAGGTGACAACTTGTAAATGTGTGAGGTTTGTGTGATCAAAGTATGAGTAGAGATGAGAGGTAACTACTTTTAAAAGTTATGCCTCTACATTTAATGTTAATGGTGACTATCTATGTGGTACGACAAATACCTCAACCTGCAAACAGACATACAGAGATACACTTTACACAAGTAGATCTATTTAGATATATTGTCATCTGGAGAAAGGTCTATAGACTACATGACATTGCAGATCCATTTCAGTCCAGTACATCTGTTTCCCTCTTGTCTTCACAAGGAACAACAGGCTATTGTTTCCTTTCATTTGTGGAACTGACTAAGCCTACCATCAAACACAGAGAGGTAGGCAGAGGGGAGAGAGCTATGATAAAATTGATGGCATTGGTGGGCTCAGACCAAGCTTATTATGTGTTCCCTTAATCATTTGCATGCAATTAATATCTCAAATTAGGTGTTTTTCTAGAGTGAGAGGAGTAGAGATGTAAGTGTGAATTTGAAAGGAGCTAGAGATAAAACTAGATCAACCATAAATCACCCTGTTCAATTAGAAACTTTTTTTTGTCCATTTTAATCAACTAATCTAAAGAGTTTCAGAGATTCACTTAAACCAGCACTTTCCAGGATTTTCCAGGCCATGAAATACATGGGTTAGGATATCCCAGATGCAGTCCACACACCTCCCTTGCTTCCATTTTTGGTAGGTCATTTCTTGTGTTAATTTTTAAAAATCTATTGATTTATTATTTAATTTTACTTAGCATGCAGTGCAATTTTGGTTTCTGGAGTAGAATTCAGTGATTCATCACTTACATACGACAGCTAGGGCTCATCACAAGTGCCCTTTTTAACACCCACCACCCATCTAGCCCATCCCCACCCACCTTGGTAGGTCATTAATCCAATGTTCATTAATTCTACTTTTCCTGAGCAGTTACCAAATATGTTAGGAGCTAGTTTAACTGGCTCAGTTATTTATCCCTATCCATACTTATTCTGTATCTATGTATATGTACACATACGTTGTACATATTCATAGATATTTTTATACCCAAATCAGTGTTTTCCAGAGCTTCATTTTCAGTCCCAGACCCTTATCAATAGCAAACTAAGGAGATGAAAAAAATCTTTGAGTTTCCCAAGGATAATTTTGTGAATCATCAAATGATTGGGAAGCAACTTTCTAGAATACTTTTTTCAAATTGCACGTCTTCATAATAAATAAAGTATAATCCTTCACTGCCATAAACCCACCCCAAAGAATATATTTTAAAACTCTTTCATTGTCTTAATAGATACAGTCTTTTGCGTAGATGTTTCTCCAGCCAGTATTTTCCCATTTACACAACACTTAGGTATCCTAGCAGTGCTAAAATAAACATTGGCTTCAGCTGAACAGGACAAATGTTTGCACTCTGGAATTGTTTGTTGATGAAATAAATATTTTCAACCCAAAACAAAACAAACCTGGCCTCTAAATTTATTAATGTGAAGGTGAGGCCAAATTTATGTTGGGTTTATGCTTCAGTTGATGTTTCATTTTAAATTAATTTTTGTGGTACCAGGTGTTCTACTTTCATGGGTTATCTTAAGGAACCCAATCAATAGGGAAAAAATAATAATTTAAGAGGTAGAGGATGTTTACTGGCTTAGGGTTCTGTTCTGCTTTATTTCTAGTGTGAAAATTCTCTTTTATGCCTAAATGTGTGCAGCACGGAATGTCATTTCTTATGTTTGTTCCTATAATGCGTTCTTGCACTTATGTGATGCTTCACTTAAAAATACTTTAGCTTTTTCCCCCCAAAATCAATAACTTTAATGCCTGCTCCAAATAAGCTAAAATAGTTTTTGATAATTTTCTAGCAAATGGCAAACTTTTGCCTTTTAGCAGTTAAAAACTTTCTGAAATATTTAAAAATCATTTTTGACAGTATATTAAAGTGAGTGGAAGTCTTTATCTAAAGATCCCACTCAACTTTTCATGTACTTAAAATATTACAGGCAAATTGAGGAGGTGACTTATTATAGAAATAAGTAGACTTAAATGAATAAATTTTCTGAAAGAAAAGTGACTCTTTTGTGAAGGAATTCAAATTGCATACTTCATTTTGTGTTTTATCTTACTGGCTTTTACTCACCTGCATGCATTTAAAAATCCATGTAAATGAGTCAAAAGTCACTGTGAAAATTTGAGAGGGGATGCAGAACTTCCAACTGTGGGAAATGGGTAAAAGTGGGTTGAAAAAAGTATTGAGTTAATTGGATTTTCATTGAGTTTATTTTATTACTAATTTACAAAGCAGTAAAAAATGTGAAATTAAAATTAATTGATTTAGAGATTATGTAAAAAAAAATTTATGTGTTAAATATAGAGAATGTGAGATTATATATAGAATTTCTATGCAATTGGTAATAAAACCAAAAAATAATCTGCGGGGAAAATTGAAGTGCTTTTACTGTAAGCATTCTTTAAATTGACTTGCTATTGGGACGCCTGGGTGGCTCAGTGGTTGAGTGTCCACCTTTGGCTTGGGTTGTGACCCCAGGGTCCTGAGATCGAGTCCCACATCGGGCTCCCTGCATGAAGCCTGCTTCTCCCTCTGCCTCTGTCTCTGCCTCTCTCTGTGTGTCCCTCATGAATAAACAAGTAAAATCTTTAAAAAAAAATTGACTTGCTATTTTGGTCATATATAAGTGAATACTTTTCTATGTTTGATTCTCTGTATTTAGTTTATCATTTGATAAAAGATACAGTTACCAATAGCAGATGACTTCTCATATACAATAGAGAATGTTGGGTCGTAAAATCATTGAGGTTTGCTGTGTAACAAAAAGTCATTTTCTAGGTGTGTGCAGGCATCTTGGAGGTGACATTGTGCTACGTGTTAGCATGCCGGTGGAACCTCAGAGATATTTCTCAAAAACACCTGTTGCATCTTTCCTTATACAGCAGAGGTTTATGGACCTTAATCTTGGATCTTTTTTTAATAAGTTGAAATTTTAAGGAACTAGAATGAAGACCCAGGAATTTTCTAAATCAGTGGTTTCCGAGAGTGTACTTGCAAAGAGATGCTGGGAAGCTGTATTGAGTTAGAGTGTTTTTGCCTCTAAGTAACAGAAAACTACTTTACAAACTGTTTCTTAAATGACAATGAGAAGGTTCCAAGGGATGTGGTATAGGGGGCTTTACGGGAAATGGAGTCAAGGGTTCCGTGATGTCTTCAGAGACCCAGAGTGTCTTTATGCTCCCATCCACATCTTGGCTCCACCCTCACATTGGGTTTCTTAGTAGTAATAACCTGGCTTCCAGGGCCATAGGCTTCCTCACTCAGATCTCCGGCTGAAAGCAGCTTCTTGTGGCTCTCCGGGCTTACCAGAAGCCTCTAGCATTCTCTTTTGTTTTGTTTTCCATGTTGGCAAGAAGTTAGTCACAATACCAAGGAAATAGGATTGCCCTTAGAAAAATTGACCCATCTTTCCAGTTAAAAGGATTCTCAGGAGAGATTCCAGTTCTGGCCCTCAGACTCATACATTATTATTACCCTGTTTCACATAGGAGACGAGAGAGCCCTGAAGCCTCAGTTACCATTTTAAGATACAGATTATTTAGTCGTTTATATATACTGAGCAATCTCTGATCTCTTCCTTTAAAAAAAAAATGTACATTCCAAAAACGGTCTCATCTGGAAACAGTACATGAAGTAGTCTGTGTTTTCAACTACGCTATGTCAGAATGGCTTTAGGAACGTGTAGCCAGCAGGAGTTTGTTTTTACTGTTATTCAGGGATTTAGCAATCTGAGGACATTGGCTTATCCATGAGGAAGTGGATGTCAGTTTTTCTCAGGTGAACAATTAACAGCTCTGTGTCTCTAGAGAGCTATGTCAGTTGTAAGAGGGAGAATTTTTTAGAAGAAAATCTCATTGGCACTAGCCTAAGTGATCAGGAGAGACAATATGATAGAGAAAGGGGACAAGGTGACTAAGGAAGGGGGATTTTTTAAAAAAGATTTTATTATCTATTCACGAGAGAGACAAGAGGGAGAGGCAGAGACACAGGCAGAGGGAGAAGCAGGGTCCCCGTGGGGAACCTGATACAGGACTCGATCCCAGGACCCTGGGATCACGACCTGAGCTGAAGGCAGATGCTCAACACTGAGCCACCTAGGTGCCCCCACGAAGAGGTGATTGAAGGTAGATTTGCGTACAATGAAAGTTAGTAGCATAGTTTATAAACCACAAATCAGGCTGTGAAAGAGAATATATAAGGTTACACCCTAGAAAAGCATTAGATAAGCGTCTCAAACTTCTCTAGACAATAGAAATTCTATCCATTTGCATAAAGTGAAATTCATTTATAATGGTCACAGTGACCAGGTATTTTGTGTCCTTCAGAAAAAAAAAAAGGGACTGCCAAGCCATGGCTTCATTTGATTCTTATTTATAGGTATCTTTATCCTTGTCAAAATTGTGATAACGTGACTGAGCTGTTTAGTATGATAATCAGTAGTAATGCTGAATCACTATCAAAAGTTGGTGTTTGAAAAAATTAAATGGAAAACATCAGTGGTCAAAATAAGAATGTAAAGAATAAAATAGGTACTAGGAACAGGCAAGATTTATTTATTTAAAAATTCATATGAAGAAATATTCAAAACAAGAGGAGGAGATTATAAGTAATTGTATAACAATAGTAATAATGCAGCTCTTTACCTCCCAAAGGATCTCTAAGTGCTTTACAGAGCCCCTCCATTTCTTTGAGAGATGTCTAATAGATTCATTCACTTATATACATAGAAATAAGTTGTCAAGACTTTGAAATCCCTCTCCTGCAGGGATCAAATTAGCGTTAGGAACTCATTTTCAAAAGTTATGTCATCATAGGTCGGGGTCCTTTGAAGCTGGTTTGCAGAATGCAGCGAATCAGTTAGTAACTAATGCCTGGGGGAAACCTGAGGGGAGTCAGTTGGTTGAATGTCTGCCTTCAGCTCAGGTCATGATTCCAGGGCCCTGGGATCGAGCCCCACATCGGGCTCCCTGTGCTCACTTTCTCTCTCTCTCTCTCTGTCTCTCGACCAATCAATCATATAAAAACAAAACAAAGCACCTGGAATGGTGGAATGTCAGCAGGAAGCCCATCATGACATGCCAGTCCCTGGAGCGGGAACAGGTTTTGCTGCCATCACACCAGGAGTCTGCAGGCTCCTCAGAGGACACCAAGCACTGGAGGCCTGATTTGTCTACTTGTGTTTTCAGTTCAGCCCACAGAGTCCCTTTTGAAGTCCTCTGGTTCACTTTTCTCACATTCATGTTTTAGCATTTTATTATTTCTCCTAAAAACGTCCTTTGACTTTTCACATCAGCTTCATATTTCATTTAGAACTTAAGCACCCCTGACCCAGGACTGGCTGGATCAAATCACAGTGACAACTTATGTTAATTAACAGGGACTTCTTTACCAGTGTTCTTATGTGACAGTGATGTTGAAATGGCAAATAAAAAACACTTTTGATGTAAGGTATTTCTTTTTAAAAAAATAAGATTTTATTTATTTACTCACAAGAGACACAGAGAGAGAGACAGAGACACAGGCAGAGTGAGGAGCAGGCTCCCTGAGGGAAGCCCGATGTGGGACTCGATTCCCGGATGTGGGACCAGGGCCTGAGCCAAAAGCAGACGCTCAACCACTGAGCCACCCAGGCATCCCTGTCTTAAGGCATTTCAATATGATTTTTACATATTCTTTTCTTGGGATTTTTGAGAACACAAATAAAATTAGCCAGAGGCCCTGCTGCCTCATAATCTTCAACTGATGTATTCCTGCAATAGAGGGTTTTTTTGGCCTCTGTCGCTCAAGGCCTACCAAGGCCCATTTTAGTGATATGCAAGGGGCCTTACTGGGCTTTTTCTGACTGAGTCCAGGTCTTGTTTTTGAATCTCCATGGGTATTCTGTCTGCGGTGTCAAGAGTGCTAGTGACAGGCCTTCAGGCAGAGGTGTGGACATGTATAAAGAACAAGCAGCTCAAGATGAAGCATGTGCGACACCAGGGACATGCCAGCATGTCCAAGGGAATCAACCATTGAGGCCATTTCCAGCTTTATTATTCTGTGAGTCTAGAAAGTTTCCTGACATCATAGCAGATTATTTTCATTTTCTTGTAGAGTTGTCTGATAATGCCTAGAGCAACAAAGGCCCTAACCTGCTCAGACTGAGTTTTGCACTTGAATATCACAGCTGAGACGCATTGCTAGAATTCTCATCGTGAGTACGAGTGTTCAAGATGGCAGCACATATTAGTGAAGAATGATGGAGTTTACATACCCTCTGAACAGAGAGCCCTTAGGTATCCTAAAGCATTGGTATAAATAATTATTTCTTTTGGGTGGAGACAGGGATATTTTATATATTTGTTTAAAAGTATTTTTCTCTAGCTTTATTTTTTGAATGGTAAGTAGAAACTGCTAGGCATGACCAACAATGTGGAGACCCATCAGCCAATTTGAAAATAGTTCATTTATACTTTATCATGGGGAACAATATTCTAGAAAGGAATTCAGAGGGAGGAAAAGACTCCAAAAGTCTCAACCACTTCTTTTTTTTTAAAAATATTTTATTTATTTATTCATGAGCAACACAGAGAGGTAGAGACACAGTGAGAAGCAGGCTCCATGCAGGGAGCCCGACGTGGGACTCAATCCCGGGTCTCTAGGATCAGGCCCTGGGCCAAAGGTGGCCCTAAACCTCTGAGCCACCCGGGCTGCCCCCATCGACCACTTCTTAATACATAAAGTGGCCTGTTGATGTTAGTAGGAAAAACTGATTCACTAGAGCATTTGTCTTAGGGAGTTCAGCATGTGTGTTGTTCTTGTCTCTAGATGACATGTCTTGCCTTTATTTTACATCTGCCTTCTTTCTCTCATTAATTAAAAAAAAAATCCACATAACCTGAAATTATTAACAATTCTAAGAATGTTTAGCATGAAATGTTTTTCCTTTCACCTGGAAAGCGTTGCTAGTATTACATTTGAGCAAAAGTGAGGGTTCTGACGCATGTAAAGCTTTCAGCTCTCTGACAGATATTTTCTGGAGTGTTACACAGAGCCTCTGGCCCAGGGAAACGTGAACACACACGGTTCACTTGAGGCTGGAGGGCGGGTCTCTGAGGAGAGGGGAAGAATCATCAGAGGGCCTTGCTATTCTGCTCACTACTCAGCAGCATGGTTTACTCCAGGCTCTCTGGGGTTGTCAGACTAAACTCCAGGGAGCTCCAGGCTCTCCTCCTGTGGTCAGCCATTCAAGGAAATCTCTTTCCGGAGGTGAATGAGCCCTCTAGGAGACATGGTTTCATACAATTTTCATATCAGATGCTGGGAGCAAGACTCTGGAAAAAACCTAGTACACTTGAAAAAAATAATCCTCCATTCAGCACTCTTTTCTCAGAAATATATCCACTAAAAACAAAACAAAATTAATCAGAATCTCAGTTGTCACCAAGACAACTTCTACAGTCTCATGACAATACTTGTTATATCTCTTTCGTTTGCCTTGTGTAAAAGCAAGTAAATTTAGGCAAAGTGAGACTAAGTTGTGACACACAAGAAACTTCTTCAGCCTTCACTGTCCTGCCACCACCAAAGTACAGATGTTGAGGAAAAAGTTATACTTGATGAGAACACAACTTTTTTTTTTTTTAATTTTTTTAAATTTATTTACGATAGTCACAGAGAGAGAGAGGCAGAGACATAGGCAGAGGGAGAAGCAGGCTTCATGCACCGGGAGCCAGACGTGGGATTCGATCCTGGGTCTCCAGGATCGCACCCTGGGCCAAAGGCCCGCGCCAAACCACTGCGCCACCCAGGGATCCCAATGAGAACACAACTTTAATCAATATTGACTCACAACAAAATGTTACCTGACTCCTCTATTCACGTATCCAACCTATATCTGATGGCTTTTGTCCTACCTCCCCCTTTGAGCAAGTACTTCACTAATTATCCAAGGAGCCAGAGCCTGCCCTCAAGTGATTTAAACAGATGTAGGAAAGATAAGGTAGAAATATATAACAAAAATTAAAAGTAGCAAGTGGAGAGTGTCAAAAGAGAAATGTGGGGGGAACCCTGGGTGGCGCAGTGGTGTAGCGCCTGCCTTTGGCCCAGGGCGCGATCCTGGAGACCCGGGATCGAGTCCCACGTCGGGCTCCCGGTGCATGGAGCCTGCTTCTCCCTCTGCCTGTGTCTCTGCCTCTCTCTCTCTCTGTGTGACTATCATAAATAAATAAAAATTAAAAAAAAAAAAAAAGAGAAATGTGGTATGGATGAAAGGATTGGTAAAAAATGTCAAAAGCCAAGTGTGGGGGTTGGAGGAAGGAGAGCTTACTCCCAGCTGAGGGGATTGGTGATGGAGTGGGTGGGGGTTGGGAGCGGGGACAGCAGGGACAGTGCAGGGAATGTAAGGCCAGCAGTGGTTAGCCGGGGTTGGTTCCATAAAGCCTGAGATAAGGCTTCCTCCAGCAACAGGAGATGATGCTGGGAAGGCAAGTCCGTTCAGACTGGAGACATCACTGGTGAAGGATTTGAAACCAGACTAGATGGTGACTGAATTTTTGTGCAAGAAACTGACAGAGTATGGTTGTAATTCTGAACTGTTAGTTTAGAAGAATGAAATCAAACGGATTGAAATGCCAGAACACTGGCATGGAAATACTGGTTGTAAGGCTTTTGTAGAACCAAAACAGATGTTTCCCAAAGAATGGAGAGGGTGTGATTTGTGGTATGTAAGGCAAATTTAAGTAATATTCAGATTTTAATAATAGCATAGCCTAAAGATGTATTAGAAAACATAATTTGCACTTTGAACCTCTAATTCCGTAGACTCTTGCCGTGGATGAATCTATTGCTGGAGGGAAGTAGGTCTGTTAAATTAAAAGTATTAAACCTGGGGCACCTGGGAGGCTCAGTGGTTGAGTGCCTGTGTCTGGCTCAGGTCATGATCCTGGGGTCGTGGGATCGAGTCCCACATCAGGATCCCCACAGGGAGCCTGCTTCTCTCTCTGCCTGTGTCTCTGCTTCTCTCTCTGTGTGTGTGTGTGTGTGTGTGTCTCATGAGTAAATAAATAAATTCTTAAACAAAAATTAAACCTATCCATATTGCTCAAACCTTGAAGGTCTTAGGGGATTGGCTAAAGGTTCATGAGTTCCTACCTTAGCGGAAGAGAAACGGAAGTGAAGAGATAAGTTTGAGAAACTGTCTGTTGTGGGGGGGGGGGGCGGATCTGCAGATTTTGGCACTTCCTAGTGATGAGCCAGAAAACAAGAGAGAGCATTCCAAGATGTGGCTAAGGTTTTGAGCCAGGCTCTATTAAAATGCCAAAACCATTAAAGGCATAAATGAGGAGTAGGTTTATGAGAAAGTAAGAGTTCAGCATGTGACCATAAAGAGTTTGAGAGACTTTTATCAGGCATTTGAAATGCAGAACTGAAGAGCCTGCTTTGGAAGAGAAATTTAGAATAGGCCTCAGAGGTAAGAGCTGAAGCTGTGAGATTGTGACTTGGGAATACAGAGAAGTGAAGAGCACCAAGGATGGCTTCTTGGGAGAGTGTAGTCAGAGGTGATAGGAGTTAAAGAAGCTCAGAAGATGTCAGAGAGCTAAGAGGAGAAGCAGGAACACAAGGATCTTGAAAGAGCATTCTGAGCCTGAGCCTGTAGCATGGCCCTTTGGTTGGCTTATATAAGGTAGTCAGAAAATAAATGCTAATGAAAAAGAAATTCATAATCAAGAGTTGAGGTCTACAGAGAGTTTGAGGGGCAAAAGAGAGAAAATGCTAGTGCATTTGGCCACGAGGAAGTCATTGGTGACCTTTGAGTCCATAGCGTCTCAGTGGAGTGACAAGGGCAGAAGCCAGAGTGCAAGGAGGGAAGGACAGAGTGAGGGGGTCCAGAGTGGACTCTCCTTTCAAGACGTGAACGTAGAGGGAGGATGCTAGCTTGAGGGATAGCAGGGTTGAGAAAGGATTTTTTTTTTTTTTTTTTTTTTTTAAGAAAAGGGTACGGTCAAGCATATTGGTAGGCAAAGAAAAAGGATCGGGAAAAAGTGAAGAGATTGAAAGTTCAAGAGGTGTTGGGAGAGGGCAGATTGGTAGAAAATTCAGTGAAGAAGGGAAGAAATGCAGAAGCCAGTGGACAGGTTGTCCACATGTGGACAGGTTGCATTGGCCATGTGCTCAGAAGTAAATACAGTTCATGATATGAAGAGGAGAGGATGGGAGGAAGCCTGTGGTAGGTGGCCTTGGTGATTTCATGGACATAGCGAGATCATTTTCAAGTAGAGGGTCCATCAAGACGTGGAAACATGGTGTTCTGGGTGCAGGGACTGTAGAGGGAAGCAGCAGGGATGAGTGCCAAGGCCACACAGACAGCTTCTCCGACAGATCTCTGCTGTCCAGAGTTGAAGGCTGTTTCAGTTAAAGCTACTTCAAGTAGAAGTAGAGAAGTAGAGGCTGGTAAGTAGAGGCTGGTGGTCAGGGGCCTTCTGTCCTAATGAGGACCTAAGGACCTCCTTTTCTATAGAATTTAAGTATCATCCAGCAGGTAATAGAGGAGGTTGTTCTAAACTTCTGTTCCTCCCAGTACCCCTGCACCCCCAAGCAGTCATTTTCAAAGCCATTGCTGTCGTGGGTCCTAGTAATGAAATGCAATCATTTGAGACACCAAGGCAGGAAGAAGTTATTGGTTCTGATAATGAGGTGACAGCCTTAGGTGCCACACCAACCCTCCTTCTCTGTGTCCTCCTGACATTTCAGGTGTTTCCTTGCTGGAATACAGAACAATTAGACAAAAAAGCAAAGGCTCACCTTATCTCCATGTGGGAAATAGGAAGAAAACTGCTTTTGGAGGCAGGTGGTCCTGGGTCTGATAACTCTGACTTACCAGCAACATGACACAATCTCTCCAGCCCTGTTTTTTTAGCTGTTTAAAAAAAAAAAAAAAGTGTTTTAGAAATTTAAACACAGTGTTTAAAAATTACATTCCCAGCAGGGTTACTGTGAGGACCGAATTAAGTAAAAGTGCACGAGACCATGCCAAGCACATAGTACTACTTTACTTGTTCAATAAATGGAATTGTTTTCCATGGTTACTTCTCAGCTTCTACTTTGATAGGTTTTCACAGGCTGTCTTTTGAATGGATCCTGGATGCGTTTGATTTTGGAAAGCGTATGTGTTGCAGGTGAATGGTGACAAGGAAAGGGACGTATTTCTCACATGGTTAGATGAATGAAAACCATGGCCCTGTTGTCTTAAAAATGAAAGTTCCCACGAGTTAGGTTAAATTTCGTATCCTAGGCTAGGGCCTGTGGTTCCCAGAGCAGCAGCATCCTCACTTGGTGATACCGTTCTCTGTTTTCTTTGCTTTGCTCATTTTGCTGGGCTCAAGACTGCCTCCTTTCCCAAGGGAGGCAAACTAAGTGTCTTGGGGACGGTTTTCCTCCAGTAGGAGAGGAAGCCATTGATCACTAAGAGTCAGCATGGTTTACTATGCATGAATCCAACCAGACCTGGCTTGGCCTCTGACGTGGTGCCACGTCTGTTTGTCTCTGCACACCCAGGGCCTGACACAGATCCTGGCACATGGTAGAAACTTTGCATGTATTAAATAAACAAATCAGTGAGGTCCTTTTGAACATGATGAAAAGTCATGTGCTGCCGAGAGTTTGGATAGGTGGCTTTGTTAAGAAAAGTCAACACCAGTAGACTTCTGGCGCCCAAGCGCTGCCGGCTTTGTCTTCATCCCAGTTGTGTGCAGTTATTTTAAAAATAATGAGTTGATTAAGGACATTGACAACTCTTTCTAATTTGCGCTGAATGAAGAGAGAGCCAGTATGTTCAATGGCAAGAGCAGAATTCCTAAGAATAGTACAGCAGATAGAACAGTCTGATCACCTAGGTTTGAATCTCGGTTGTACCATGTACTAGGGATGCAGCCATCAGTTGTTCATCTAACCTTTCAGCCTTTCTTTCATCAGCAAAGTTAGTGGGGAGGATGGATCACTACCTCCCAGGGCTTTTGCATGGGTGAAATACCTTGGTGCAATGTGGAAGCTGTCAGAGCAGTGCACTTGACACAGAGTAGGAATCACTTAGCTTATTTCCTACTGCCAAAAAGAATTTTGGATCTGTTGCAACAATGAGCCAGCTCTAACAAGAAATTGTAAAGAAGATAAATGTAAAGAATGCTGAAGTACCAAAATCCAATTACATAATATAACACTGGAGCTCTAGGACAGAAGGAGAGATTTCAGTTAACAGCAAGCAAAATATGATTTAGCCAAAAAGAATAAAAAAAAGCCTAGTATTAATACAACAAAATATCCAGAATGGTAGATGGTCCCACTGACCAGACTGGCTTTGGACTATGGTATACCAGTTACGGTCTCCACCCTTTAAGGGAGACACTGAGAACCTGTCGCCCATTGGGATGACATTGATAGGTGTGGCAATCTGCCTCAAAGGCCCGTGGTATGAGGAATGGCCAGATACAGCAGATAAAATGGAGATGAGAACATTGAGGGGGAGGATACATCTGCCTTTCTGTGTCAGGAGGATTGCCCTGTGAGAAAAGGTAACTAGGGTCGCCGTATGACTTGACCTTGGATGGGGCAGGGATCGATGGACGTGCAGGGCTGCATATTTCAGCTTGACCTCAGTCAGCACTTCCCTGGCACCCACTATCTCAATACAGAACGCACCACATGTCGAGATGGAAGTTTTCACCTTCCTGAACTTGCTTGAGACAGGTATGGTTTGTTCCTCGGCATGTTTGTTAGAGAGGAATTGAGAATTGGCTGTGGGACTGTGGACTATCACCCAAGGGCCCTTCCAACTCCATGGTACCTGGACTTCCCAAACCTTTCCTAAGTCAAAGTCAATACCCAGCAAAATGCTGGCTTTGCCTCGTAGGTGGAATATAGCTCAGTTTACAGGCAGACAATAAAAATTAACTGAGAAGGATAAAGAGCTTTTCAGCCCCCTGTGTTTGTTTTATAATGTTTTAAAAGAACCATTAGCTGAATTTCCTTCTTAGCCATAATCAGATTCTCTGATTAAGAATTCTTCAAGCGCTCCACAAAGTAAGCAGTCTTTCCTCTCACATCTGGCAATTCTTATGAAGAGAGCAACATGCTCAAGGCATAGCTCAAAATAGAACCTAAATTTCCCAACTTCTAAATCCCTAGGCTATCTCTGTACAGTGCTTCTTATCCTGAACTTTCTAGAGGCTGTTTGAATTTACCCTTCCAGCCCTTGGTGGGTTTTTCCTTGAGTGATCCCCACCTCTGTTTTCCTGTGCAGCTTCAGGAAGGTGAGAGGACGTGGCAAATGAAATCTCTGAGGGTAAATAGTAAAGGGAGGCCTGAATGCAAAGATGTGTTAGGAAGGGCCACTCCCATTTCTGGGTTGAGAAATGGTGATCCTTATTTTTAGCTGGGAAGACAATGGGATGAAATCATGCAGCTTAGAGGTCTTGGTCATTAATCACAAGACAGGTCGGCCCTCAGTCCCCAAGCCAGCAGGAAAGTCAGATCATCTGCAAGAGACTCGTTCCCTTTCCATCTGCCCCATGCCTCTTACTTACTGATTGCACTTTGCGGCACCATGCTTGACCTGCTTATAAACATGAAACACATCGTCTGCCTTCTTGGTGAGCACTTTGGTACAGTTTTGCAGGTTCTTTTCAATTCCCTGACTTCACCCTGAAAAAGACACATAATAAGGCTGAGCATCGCTATTGCTAGGCGGTACATAACAGCAGAAGTTAAGTGGTATTTACTTTCAAATCTAAGAACTCATTTGCATTATTAATATACTGACTTGTGACAAAAAGAAAAGGGGGGAGGGTGAAGAGTTCGATCAGGGGTAGTTCTGCAGATTGTCACCAAGAGCCATTGGTTCCTGAAGCTGATGACTGTTCTGCATTCTTCCACTGTGGACACCCAGAGCTGTTGAAAAGAATTGAGACGCTTGTCAACAGAATGGAAAGCTGGCCTTCATCAAAACAATTTTAGTCTGTGAGACTAATGACCTTTCCTGGCTGTTTGTTTTAGTTTGGAACTAAATGAGAAAATTGTTTTAGATAACAGTAGCGTGGTCTTCCTTTCCCAGGTATTTAATTGGTAAAGGCCAAGTAGCACAATTGTTAGCCAGGACTTAGAAAATGTATATACATATATGCATAACAGGCTAGAGGAAGTGGTTAACTAGCCCAGAAGTTAACTTCAGAATAGATAATGAAAAATTCTAATAACAAAGGCATCATAGCTAAGGAGGAAAATGCTTATTGTTTGCTCACATTACCACAAAGTAATAATAGTCCCACATGATAAAATATGACATTTCTAAGTGCTGCTTGCCTCCTTTTTTTTTTTTTTTTTTTTTTTAATAGCTGTAAATTGGGCTAGCTGATGAACAGTCCCTAGGGATGGGACAGGATCACCCTTGTTTCCTGTTCAGCGTTGCTGAAGAAAAAAAAAACCCTAATGAAAGAAAAGAACATAATGGTTTTTGCAGTCCAGGTGAAAGACTTAGGGGAGTTCAAATGATCGGTTAATTTTTAAATCTTAATTGCTAAATTTCTTTTCTGAAGAGCAAATAAATTCCTGGCTTGGGAGATTTTGAAGTGTGTAAATCCAAGCTTAAATATAAATCAGAGGTGTTCAACGAAGAATATAAAAACCCTGTCGGAGACAGCAAAAGTTAGGTGGTTTTCACTGATCTAACGTACTTTAGTAGTTCATTGGAAGTGGCGTACTACTTCTTAAAATATGCACAGATATGGGCTTCTTTGGTTGTCCCTGGGTGGGAATGTATAGGAATGTTTAAAGCGTTTAAGTAAAAATATCAAATAGGCTTTACTTAAACCACCAGATAATTTACACACATTTGCAGCATTGACCATTTCCCTATGGATCCACATCAGGGTGGAGAACAGAGATGCTCGTTGCATCGTTGTGAAGCAATGAAATTTCTGTAAGTCGTGATCTGCTGGCATGTAATAACTCGATCTGCTTCATGCAGACAAAATATATTAAAAGTATGGACGAGTGGAGTTTGTGCCCCAGGGAAAAGGCGAGATAATGCATTGAAATTGTTCAGAGGTAGTTAGATGCCTAATGGTCTAATATGTGAGCTATGTGAGGTCTGGGGTCTGGTTCTCATAAATTCTGGCTAGACTGATCCTGTAATTTCAAGCAAAGGATAAAAGCGTTAGCCAGAATCATCAGTGTTCAAGGTCCATGATGCTGGATATTATTCATGTAAAGATTTTAAAAAGAAAAACACTTCAAAAGGGATATTGTGGAGTGTAATTCATGGTTCTAGGTATTTGTGTGTTTGTGCTTGGAAATATATGCATACCTACAAGCACAGTATAAGCCATTTAATGAAATAAATTAGCTTGGAATTTATAGAAACCTTCCACATCTTTTCCATGATGGGATAGGATTTTTGATATAATAATGAGCTGCATGAAAAACCATGTAGGATCTAATTATTTCAACTTCAAACTGACATATCTGTGCTTAAATTGGAGTAAAAAACATGTTTGTAATAAAAATTTACCATTACGAATGGAATAATTTAAAACCAATTTGGACGGATTCGGGAGTGATTAGAGGAAAAAGTTCCCAAGACATTTGGTAGCCTTATAAATGATTTCACAAAATATGCTAAGACTATCCTACCAGTTATATTGGCTGAATACTGAATCCCTAGATTTGAAAAGAAAATTCTCTAAAAGCTGGGCTTTTGAAATTAGGTATTTGGTGGATATGAAAACCCTTGATAACATCCTCCTTTATATAATGTATCTCATCATGGGGGTAGTAGTTTTGAAGTTTTCATTTGCAGTTTCTTTTCTTTTTTTAACCAGCTCACTTATGTTTGAGTCTACAGTATATTTATACAGTCTTTCCTGCCAGAGTCCTTGACAGTATTTTTAAATGCTTTCCCTCACTGACTAGGTTATACCAAGCACCACTCTCCTTAAGTTCTCAAAACTATACCACCCCCACACACATCATGAATAGAGATGTGCATACTCTTTTTTTTTTTTTCTTTTATAAAACAAAGTATTCCGTCTAAAATTACCTTGGCTTCATTGTGACCCTGAACATGATCTCAGCATCATACCTATGGAGATAGGTGGTTGGAGTGTCTATTTGATCCTGGGTGATAAGGCTGTCATTCTCAACGTTTGTTCATAAACATGTCTGTAATTACATATATATGTATAATTATAAAATCTCTATTAGGACCATACTTTAAAGCATTCTGACATTCTATAAGAATCTCAGTAGAAAATACCCTTTGGGCAGAAAAACTGTTGATCTAGTCTTCGGAGTTTACCTGAAGACATTCGTAGGTTCAGTTACATTTGATTGCTTGAGTTTGACTTTTCAAATTGCTGAAAATGCTTAACCCCAAATTATTTTGCTTGACCCTGTAGCATGTATATACACGGTCATTATCTTAATATTAAAATATACAAATACTTTCTGTTAGGTATCTAGGAGGGTGATATTCATTATTTTAAAATGGGTAAACGAATCCCAAGGATTTAGATACTCTTGAAAATATTGCAAAATTTGTATCACCCCTACTTTCTTTCTTTTATAACCACATGCTTCCATTTCACTTATCTTTCACCTTGAAATATATTCAGAGTTCCATCCATCAGTCAGATGGATGCTCTTTATCCTATTTTGATGCTTGAATAGACCTTGGATAAGTGGATTGATCCTTTTTTTAATGAAAACATATGAATTAAATATCGAATATAATTATTACATTTAAATTGAATCTATGAATTGATTTTTGTCTTTTGCTTTGTTTGTTTGCTCTTTTTTTTCCTCACTTAAATAATTGGAAGGTAGGAAAAGTTTCCAGAATTGAACTCTTTGGGGCACTTGGGTGGCTCAGTCAGTTAAGTGTCTGCCTTTGACTGGGGTCATGACCTTAAGGTCCTGGGATTGAGCCCCGCGTGGGGCTCCCTGTTCAGAGGGTAGCCTGCTTCTCTCTCTCCCTCTGTCACTCCCCCTGCTTGTGCTCTCTCACTCTCACTCTCTCTCAAATAAATAAATAAAATCTTAAAAACAAAAATAAATGAACTCTTTTATGGATATCTCCTCACTTTTTTAGAAGATTTTAGTTATTTATTCATGAGAGACACAGAGAGAAAGAGGCAGCGACACAGGCAGAGGGAGAAACAGGCTCCCCGCTGGGAGCCCGATGTGGGACTCAATCCCAGGACCCTGGGATCACACCCTGAGCTGAAGGCAGACCCTCAACCACTGAGCCACTCAAGCATCCCGGTATCTCCTTATGTTATTTGGAAGAAAATCCAAGCAACAGTTTAGCTCTGATTTTGAATACTTTTATTGGTGTGTCCATCCTTCCATAACTCTGCCTACCACTTTGCCAGTGACATTTTGCTGCTGGTTTATGAACATAAGGTTGACTGACTATATGACAATCCTCAGCTACAGATAAATTGCAAGAATTAGTGGTGGAGTACAGTTATTTAACTTTTCATTATATGTTCTGTCCATTAGGGAGACTCATAGATTTAGCAGGAAGCATAGGTACTGGAAATTCGGAATTAGTTTACATTTTCTATCCAAAGTTAGGTAATATGATTACCTTTTGATTATATCATTTCTAAACATTTCAAGGCAAAATTCAATATCCGTGCTAGAAAACCTGAGTTAATTCCTCTCACCGTCCTCCTTCTCTCCCCCTCATCCTCATTCTCCAAATCTTTTCCAGATTGTTTGCAAAATGAAATTATCTAATTTCACGAGTATTTGTTCTGAGAAAGCACTATAGTAGAGAGAGAATCCAGAGACCCATTTTAAAGCCCAATATCTTAAGACCTTTTTGTCCATGAAATACCACCTTGGATTTGGTTGGAACTTTGAGGGAACCACCCTGGGCCAAACATGTCCCAGTGTAGCTACGAACCAGCGCATTGATAATACCATTTACAGTAAATGACAAATGTCAATAAGATGAGTTCTGAAAATACTCTGCTCCAAATCTCCGAGAAATGCATAAAATACTGTGAATATTATTTTAAAGATGAAGTTGGTTTGTGGTCTTTCAGAAACATTCAGGACATTTTAATACCCATTGAGGCACTGTTTCAAAATGTACATCTGCTTGCTTAATTATAATATTTTTGAATTTGTAACTCTTGCCACTATTAAATTTAGCTTTTAAAAAGACTTTAGACTAGGAACCAATGCTGAATTATTAATTTGAACATAATGAACTTTTCAAGTTCTAAGTATAGAGGAAGAAATACTGAGCTAATTTGACTAATTAATCTAGTTGATTACAGTATATTTATACAAGTAGAGTTAATCTAGCAGACCCAAAAGTTTAAGGAGTCCCTAGTAAAACAATAAGTGAAGCAAATTAGTAATTCAGTGACTAGACAAGTGAGATTGAAAATGGACGCCTTAATCATCTTATAAAGAGTATAGCTTGATAACCCTAAGATTTTGTGCTTTTTACTTGCATTACATTTCTAACACTCACAAAGTGTTCTACAATACTGCATAATTAAAATTTTTGCTTCTAGTTATTACCCTGTGAAAGCATGCCCGGACTGAAGCATTTTACATTTCTTTTCTTCAGGTTTTCTCACTGCACTGAAGTATCAGCCTTATTGATTTAGTGCATAGTATGAAGGTGCACGAGAGAAATAAGCTCTCATGTTTGCCTAAATGTCCCACCTACTATAAAGCAGATGATTACAGAGTTAGTGAAAATAGGATCCTTTTTGCTTTGTGACAAAAGCCACATTAAATAGGTCTAGTTTGAGGTCTAGTCACTGATGCTGTCTCATGATAAAAGAATAAGATGTGGAATGTGCCCAAACAGAACTTCTAAAGGTATATGTTAAATCAAAGGGCATTCCTTTGAGTTCGTATAAAAAGAGAAAAATCCCATTGATTTTATGGAAGAATTAAGGGAAAATATCACTCTATGGATTGCTTGATGTGAGGGAATACTATAGCATTTTGCTTTAGTCTGGTACTTAGTAGACAAGTCCCCTGAGTAGGAAGCATGGCTAATTTTGTTCTTTTAAAGTGCCTAATGTGGTGTTGACACACTCAAATGTTAAATAATATATTTTAACATGAAGGGAAAGCTCAAAGCTTTCATGAGGTAAGACTGAAAAACAGTTATACATGGCCCTTGATTCACAGAAATTAAAGAGGCAAAGAACTCACATTCATTTATTTATTCCAGGAAAAATCCTACAGTTTTGTGTTTAGCACATGTTGGATTTACATCTCCTAGATTTTCAGGGCTTCAAATCCTTTCTCAAGAAAAAATTTTGTCAAATAGCTATCAGGAATTTTTTTTTTTTTTTTCCTGAAAAGCATACCTCCTTCTCTGGCACTCACACTTTAAAGTATTGTACTAAAAACATTAAGTCTTTGCTTCTGTGGAAAATGTACAATATACTTAAAACATCGAATTATGTAGTTTAAATGAGGGCATTGTATGGTATGTGAAATGTATCTCAGAGCTGTAAAAAAAATAATAAAGTAAGATAGTCTGTTAAGCAGATACACTTAGTGCCTTCTCTTATCCTTCTTCTTTGACTAGTTCCTTTGATAGATGAAAATGCAAACCGAAATAATGATTTCAAATAAAACATTTCCAGATGTGTCAAAAAAATATCCGGATACTTTAAACAGGTGATTTAGGCAAACAAGAAGTTGTATTTACAACCCAGGCACTAAAAATTGGCATTTTATTTTAACGTTAACAAATTTATAATTTTACTCTGGCCCCACTGACTGATTTGAGATCAGACAATTTTTCCCTATGGATTTCACAAAATGTGAGTGCCCACTTACTCATTTAATCAATAGGTTTAAATTTTAAATCTAACTGCATTTCTTTGGGAGTGTGGAAAAAAAAAGAACTCTGCTTAAAGATGAGGATGCAGTGCCTTGCCTTCAAGTACCTATAGCCCGGGGGTATAAACCAACCCATAAGCAGGCACGGTACTACATTATACCTTTGCTACAGAAACAGAAACCATATAATACTCAGTTAATACCTGGCAACCACCAAGTAACTGCTGCTAATCAGCAATTAAGCTATTCTCTTATAGGAAATGTGGTATATACAGTACTTAGTACAGTGACTGGCACATGCCCTCTAAATAGGAGTTGGCCAGAAGTAGTAACAGTAAGAGTACAGTAACATCAGTAAAGTTGTAATAGTAGTTAAACGTGTGATTTAGACCAAGGGTAACATTCATTTCATTTAGAAGATCCCAGGGAAGAGTTTGGGTGGCTTGAGAGAAGTAAAGAAATCTTGGGCAGAGGATATATGTCTGAGGCCCAGACATGGGTTGCCATGAAGGCCGACCCTGGGTGGCTGGAAAGCAACACACACGAGCTTGAAATGGAAACTGAAAGGAAAAATCCTTAAGGCAAATACTACTCCCCTCCCAATCTGAACCCAGGCCAAGTCTAATAATTTCCAAAGGTAAATACTATGGTGAGCAGAGACACAGTAGAGTTGATTCACCTGCACAGTCAAAGGGGAGAGAGGTAAAGGCAGTGATAACAGAAATGATAGTAGACTGAAAATTATTTGGACAACCTTGAGCTCAAGTTTGATTCTATCCTCAGTTGTCTCTAACTCATCACTTAACCTCTTTGTTCAGTTTAAAGCTAAATAGGGACTCGTTTAACTCTCAAATAGCACTGATACGTTGTGTTAAAGCATTTTTTTCTGATAACTAATGAGTAAACAGAGGAAATGACAGGCGCTGCAGATGAGAAGAAATATGGTTTTAAGGTGGCTTTTTGAAGTTTAACAGTGAGAGGATTAATTAAAGATGTCTTTGCCAGAGCTGGCTCTCTTTGCTTTAACTTGTAGGCCTAAAGTCTACACAGTGGGGCCCCAATTTTTTTTTTTTTTTTTTTTTTTGGCCGGGCCTTTCACTTTCTTGAAAACAAGGTTTCACCTATTGCTTGGGTATCTTCTTCCATAAAGGAGGCAGAAGATTATCCAGAAATATGCAATTTATTATTACATTATGAAAGATAATGAATTAATCTTCAAATGCTTTGTAAATGCATAGATGAATACAAACTTGTTGTTTTGAAGACCTGTCAAATCTTGACTATCATCCTTGAAGAGAGAAAAAAATAGTTGTCTTTGTTTTAGGAAATGGTTAATGGTTGTTTAAGATATTTCCGTAGTGAATGGTTATTTATTAGACATTTCTGCTTTAATAAACTATTTCTGTTTTTCCACAAATCCATTAGGTGACAGGCAGCATGCTTTGGAGCATTCGGTCCTAGGCCAAGATGAACTATTTTCTTCACAATTGTTATCTGTTATAATAAGTAGAGTCATAACACTTGTGTAGAAAGGCCACTTGTTAGACATGACAATATTTTGCTGTTTCTAAAACGTTTTCCAAGCTAAATGATAGGAATGTCAGCTCATGACCATTGTCACTGAATTTGTATTTGCAATACAATTGGGAAAATGATGAACAAAGAAAACTTAGGTTGTTTTGACGTTCTCCATCCAAAAAAAAAAAAAAAAAAAAATCTAATGTGACCTATTTGGATGATGTTAGTATCTGGCATCTTTAAGAATCTCCAATGGTATTTCAGCAAGATGAATGAGTGGTCTTAAATGTTGTTACATTCATCAAAAAATTATAAAACAGCTGAGCCAAAATTTCATAAATCTGATGTTTAGTGCAAAAAAGTATTCTTAGCAAAGAAAGAGAGTGTTATATCCTCTTTGATCTAATCCCAGTGGTGAGTTTGGTGACTGAATCAAGTGTTTGGAAAAAAAAAAATTGAACGTAGCTGAAATTCATTTCTGATCAAAGATGATCCCTATGCAGAGAGAGGGAGATGAGGAACACTCAGCCTCTTGGTTGATATGCCTTTTCTTTGCCACCAAAGTTTTATTATGTTAATAAGTGGCCTGTGGCAAGATTAGTCTCATTTCTAGTGACCATTTAGCCAGTTTTACCATAACTTCAGCCCAGCCTCTGAGAGGCATCACGCTTAAGGACCACAACCTGATTGTGACTTCACTTCAGAAAATTCACGGTCAAGGTCTCCCTACCCCAAGAAGGGCTTACTCTAGGTAGAATTTCTAACTTTTAAAGTTTATCTTTGATTCTGTAATTTTCTTTTCTCTCCTTTTCCTACTTCCTTGTATGTGCTCTCTCCCTTACACACCCACCCCACACTTAATGATCTGGTGGTAGTGTAATCTAGAATGTTTCATTTTCTCATCTAAGTCTTTTGGGGTACACAGTTTGCCACACCCAGTGTACTTCTTGGGCTAGCTTCTTGCCACGTGTATACTCACAAACATTTTGTGAAGGCATTAAAATGTGTATCGGTCAAGGTCCACTCAGGAACAACAAGAATCACACTGGTTATTTTAGTAGAGAGAGTTCAAAATGGAGGTTCGCTTAAATGGGTGTTAGTCACCTGAAAAAGCGAAACAAAACACAACAGAAACACTGAGCTAATAATTCAGACAGCTACTATCATCTCAGACAGTGGGGACAAACAAGGGAGGCTAGGGGTCTGCAGATCCTAGAAAGTCAGAGAAGTCTCCTGTGGAGTTGGGACTCAGTCCTCTGAGAGAGGGCTTTACCCAGCTAGTGCTGGCACCAGAACTTCAGGAGCTGGCCTCAGGTCGCTAAGGAGGGACAATGCCAGACTAGTCCTGACACCTCTGAGTGGTCATAATGAAGTTGATTCTGGAAGTGCTGAGGAAGCCGGAAACTAGAACCAAATATAGTCACCATACTGAAATGTCCTTGCAAGGGCAATGTGGTGGGACATAAGGAGCACAGGAAAGGGGTGCCTGAGTGGTTTCAATTGGTTAAGCATCTGCTTTCAGTTCAGGTCATGATCCCAGGGTTCTGGGATTCAGCTCCATATCCCATCAGGCTCCCTGCTCAGTGAAGAATCTGCTTCTTCCTCTTCCCCTCCCCCTCCCCTAGCCCCTCTCCCTCCCTGTCCTCTGTCTCTCCACTGTCTCTCTCTCTCAAATAAATAAATAAAATCTTAAAAAACAAAACAAAACACACACACACAGGAAGGAAGCAAGTTCCTTTCCCTCCTCCTGCCTTCCAGGCTTTTTCCAGTGCTCCCTAATGGCAGTACCGAAGGAGCCTGGGACAAAGGAGAAATGTAGTTTGTAATATCCCAGCCCAGCATCCAAAAGCAGAGTACAGAAGAGAGGGTTTGGACCTGAGATATAACTTTAATTCACTAAAGCCTGCCCTGGAAGCTCCAGCTGAATATGTCATATTCAGTTCATTATGTTCAACATAATTATGTTTAGCTAGGGAGAGGTGGGAAAGCCAAGAATACAAAAAAAAAGAGTTAAATTTTCTAATGAGCAGCGATACTTGACCATCTCCACAATAAAATGATTTGAAAATCTGGGGCAGTAGGGACTACATCAAAATGGATCTAACCAACAGCTCCCAGCATGATTCCTCCCAACTTCTCTCTCAACACCCAGGGAAAACGAAAAGATAATAAAAATTATGATAGAATCAGAAACTAAGACTGATAGGATCTAGGAAAAATAGACCCAATTTATAAGGCATATGGAACTTCAACTCCTAGCATATTCCTTCTTTCCTGTATAAAAGAATTAGTGTGGCAGAGGTAAGAATATGCTTTACAGTTCTGTCACCATCTGCCTGCTGACCTAGAGGCCCGGAATTGTGCCAACCAGAAATCTGAGCAGAAACCCTGTCTAACCCTTGGGAGCTGCTCTGAGAGAGTATTATTTCCCCCACACTTCAGCTGCCACCTTTCTCCAACAAACAGATACTAAGATTCTCAGGAAGCAACTGAACAGAAAGTTAGGGGAATGTTAACAGTGGTGCAGGGCATTCCAATAGGTGTGTTCCTCTCAAGGAGGTCATGGTGAGAAGTGGGACATTGATGGGAAAAAATATTAGCTCTGCAGGCTGTGGATTTCAGTTTTCCAACTGCTGTACTCAACTCAGAACAAAGCAAATTACACATAAAGATGCTCTAATTCAAGATCCAGAAGAAAACATCAGAATACTGTCCTATAAGGAAATAAGGCCTCTATGAAAAGGAAAAGTATGGAATGGAAAGGACAATGACGAGATGAAGAACATGGGAAGATGAAAGAAGATTGTAAAGGAAGCTTAACAGCATAAGAGTGAGATCAAAACACATTGAGATAGATGCCTGGGTGGTTCAGTCAGTTAAGTGTCTCACTCTTGATTTCAGCTCTGGTCATGATCTCAGAGTCTTGAGATTGAACCCTGCATTGAGCTCATGTGCTGTTTGTGGAGCCTGCTTCAGATTCTCTCTCTCTCTCTCTCTCTTTTAAAACAGCAGAACAAACACATCAAGAATAGTCAAGAAAATAATTGGTCCTGTGGAGAATCATAGTGTGAGGGCAAATTTTAACATATCTCCCATGATGGAGCAGAGGAGAACAACAACAGCAAAAATAATAATGAGGGAGAAAGCGATGATAGAAGAGTAGAGAATGGAGAACCAACATATAGGTGATTGTTCTTAAAGAAAGCTAAGTACAAATAAAAGTGGTAATCAAGAATATAATAGGAAACAAATCATAACTTCCCTGAATTAAAGAAAGAGCTATGTACGCCAGTTAAAAGAACTCAGAGATCCTGAATTACAAAGCTGTAGAGGACAAAATACAGGTAGAAAAAATAAACATGCCCACTTACCAAAGGAATGAAGATGATAGATAGATAGATAGATAGATAGATAGATAGATAGATAGATAGATATAGATAGATAGATATTCGAATCAGTCTCAAACCTGTCAAAAATACCAGAAGAAAATGGAACTACAGAACTTGAGAAAATATTGGAATTCAGTTGTATTATACAAACCAAGCTGTTGATTATTTCCAGATAGATAAACAATTTAAAAATCCCACATACTCATGATATATATTCTTTTTTTTTTTAAGATTTTATTTATTTATTCATGAGAGACACAGAGAGAGAGAAGCAGAGACACAGGCAGAGAGAGAAGCAGGCTCCATGCAGGGAGCCCGACGTGGGACTCGATCCTGGGTCTTCAGGATCACGCCCTGGGCTGAAGGCGGCGCTAAACCGCTTAGCCACCCAGGCTGCCCTATATTCTTGAAAAAAGTAAAAAGACATTTCAACTAATTGAAAAAGCCAAGTTAAGAATTTAGGAATGGGGAAGTCATGGTCTAAAATTAGAATGAGTTTTGAAAGCAGTTAAAATGAAAGTGGCTAGGATCCTTGGGTGGCTCAGCAGGTTTAGCACCTGCCTTTGGCCCAGGGCATGATCCTGGAGTCCCGGGATCGGGTCCCACATCAGGCTCCCTGTATGGAGCCTGCTTCTCCCTCTGCCTATGTCTCTGCCTCTCTCTCTGTGTGTCTCTAAGAATAAATAAATAAAATATTAAAAAAAAAATTAAAGTGGCTAAATGTCACAAAATATGGTATGAAATTAAATACAAAACAAAATCTTAAAGGAAGTTTTTCAGGAGAAGCCTGACAAAAATTATGTTTTATTTTGAAGAATAATTTCACTAATATACTCTGTGATTTTTTTGAAGAGAAACAAAAGTAGGGTATTACCCTACTTTAGTTAATGCGCATTACAAAGCTATAGTAATTAAGTCGGCTTTGAACTGACACAGAAATGAACATGCCTATCAGTGGAACAGAAGAAAAAGTATAGAACCATACCTAAGTTTACATAAGAATTTATTTTAAAATGAAGATAGTATCTCAGATGGACGAAGACAGAAGAGATTATATCATTAGATTCCTTATGAATGAAAAAAATTGAATGTGAGAAATAAAACAACAAAATTGGTAGAATATAATTAGTGTAATTATGTAATTTTAAGTTAAAGGGGTCTCTCTGTGTATGGTCTCGGGGCAGAAAACACAATCAGATATGACCATTAAAAAATTAAACATTCTGTATGGCAAGCAACGTCATAAGAAAAGTGAAAGACAAATAACAGGTTCTATAAAAGGTAATAGAATGTATATAAGAAAGGATGTATGCAACATAGAATTTTATAGTGACTTTAATTATAAATATTAGTATGTGGCTGACTGTATACATTTGAACTAAACATGCATCTGCTAAAACTCCACTCTAAGTCATTAGCAAAAAATGTAAATGATCAACAACCATCAGAAAAAAATGTATCCTATCTAGTACTTGAGGAAATGAAAATAAGATGCCAATTTTCATCTATCAGATCAGCATACATCAAAGAGACTGATAGCAACACTTTTGGCAAGGATGTGAGAGAGGGCCACTTCCGCATTATGTTGGGGATTCAGTAATTGATATAACCTTTCTTGAGGAGCATACCTTAAAAAAAAAGCATGCTTTTGACCCTAGATTTCTGCCTGTAGCAATTTTTCTAAAAAGTTAATGATTTAATGAGCAAAGATGTACGTAGATATTGGTTATAGCTGTTGTTTATTTTAGTTATAATATTGGAAGCAATCTAGTAATTGAGAACAAATGAGACAGATTGTGATACAGCTTCATTGTGGAATAGTATGCAGTCATCAAAAATAATAACAGGTGGCCCAAAGGGTTTTATTTACATGAACATTTGTTAAGATCTGGTGCTCAGACCTGGACTTCAGCTCACATAATGTTAGTTGTGATGGAGAAGACAATTAAATTACCTAAAATTAAAAAAAAAGATCATGGTGATGTATATTTATTGATATGAGAAAATGTTCATACTATTTTTTTTTACAAAGCAGGTAGAATGTAGTACATGCAGTAAAAACCATTCTTTTAAAAACAATATAAATGTAAATACATATCTATGGAAAATGTTTTGGGAGGTTAGGGCATAAAATATTAGCTGTGTCTTTTCTGGGTAGGGAATTTTTGGGGACTTGTTTTCCTATGTTTCTTTTTGTCTTTCCTGAGTTTTCTACAATGAGCATGCCCTACTTGGGTAATAATTCGTACTTTTTATTAACCTTTCAAAATAAAATGATCCATGTCTTAAGTAAGAATGTAATTTTAAAACAAACAAACAAACAAACAAAAAAGCTCTTTAGTGCATGAAACAGGAATGCTAGTGTGGTACAGTGATAAGAGCACAGATCCTGGAGCCAGACTGGCCTGGATTCATCTAATCTAGATTCTGCTCCTTACTGACACTGTTACTTCAGGCAGGTCATTTAACATCTCAGATGCTGCATCCATAAAATGCAGAGGTGCTCTGAGGATTAGCAAAAATGTATGTAAATCACCCAGCACAGTCTCTGGCACATATTATGCATTTACCCAAAGGTTAATCCCTATTGCCGTTTTTTGTTGTTGTTGTTGTTGTTGTTGTAAATGCCAAGGAAATTGGCCTGGAGACTAGAAACAGATTTATTTGTATTGCTGAGAAGAAATTTGGATTAATTTTTAGGAAGTTTTTGTGTGTAATGCTATCATCTCATGAAATATAGATGTACATGGTTTTACCAAAAGAGAATGGCTTATCAAAATTTGTCCCCTGTTGCAATCTGTGCTTGTAGAGTATGTGTCTTTCTAGAGTGCTAAGGAGGTAACATTTTCAGTTTGGGTCTTCTTCGTCTCTAAGCAAGGAATTCTGTGCATTGATAGTTGCTCAGCAAGTGGTAAGTAGAGCTGGATTAGGGTTGCTTGCTCCCCGCTGGTTGGACTTGATTCTGAGAGCATTCCGTGGTGCGCCTGCATTCACACAAGTCCTGATAACCGGAAATCACTCAAAAAGATAAAGATCAACCAGGCTCTCCTAGATGTTATCTTAAGGAATTAGTGACAGGGAGTTCCACAAGTAGAAGAGCCTGCTTTTGTGGATATTTAATATGATGAGTTGATATTTATTACTATTATGAGTTGACTGTGCTACTAGGTCATTCATTGCAGTGATTACCTTAATAGGACAACTCAATGATGGAAGGTATTGCTTAGTATTCCTTCTAATAGATGAGAAACCTAAGACAAGGCAAAGTAATATGTGTAGTCAATATGACTACGAACTTGAATTTGATTCTATCTGATTCAAAAATCTATGCTTTCAAACATTTTGCTACCCTACTTCCCTATTCCTTCCAATCAACAGGATTTTCTTTTTAAGTTATGTTTCAGGATATCTCCTTTGTTGCTATTTTCATGTATTTGATTTTAAATTCTTGCCACGTAGACGTTACACAACATTTTTATGAATGAGTAAATGAATGAATTTTGAAAAAAAAAAAGAATAAAATGCTATCTCCTCCAAAAAAATAAGTAAATAAACCCTTTTCTTTAATATTGATGCCACAAGACACCTGGTTTTAAATAACTATATGAAACATTCTTGAAAAATCTTTTTCCCCAGACTGGATTTTGGTTCTAAGATTCTGTTATTGAATTGTCATTTGTGTACTTGCCATACCTCCCCTATTTGTGTTTTTAAGTTTTTGAGGGCAGGGTTTGTGGTTTTACTCCTCTTTGCATCCCACACAAACATCATGCTTGCCCATAATAGGTGGCTAGTAAACTGAATTAAATTGCATATCCCCATTAATCATACTAAAAGACAAAGAAAGAAAAATTAATTCCTCACAGCAAACTTAGGAGCAGTTGAGTCTCAGTCCTCTGATCTGCTGACTTCTGACAAGTTTCTCTACATAGAGGTGTAGTACCCTTATTCTCTGTCAGCTGGGCTGCATCATAGGATGTAAGAGCCAGTGTTTGCAGATGAAATGTATGTATTAATACACACACATGGATATGGTTGTGTCCAGAAGAAGCTACTCTCACCCACTTGCATTCACATTTTTTTTTAATTTTATTTATTTATTCATGAGAGACACACAGAGAGAGGCAGAGACACAGGCAGAGGGAGAAGCAGTCTCCCTGCGGGGACCTGCCGGATGCAGAACTCAATCCCAGGACCCTGGGATTAGGACTTGAGCCAAAGGCAGATGCTCAACCACTGAGCCACCCAGGTGCCCCTCACATTTGTTTTCTTAATGTCCTATCACCTTGGATTCACCGCGAGAGTGGCAGTGCTTGTGAGTATCATCTCTATTGTGTGCCAGCCAAAACAATAAACAGTTGGAGGTAAAAACAATCCCACTTGGATTCCCAGCTCTGCCCCTCACTAGCTGTGTGTCCTTAAGTGGATACCTCACCCTCTCAGAAGCTCGGCTTCTCTAAGATGGAGCTGGTCATGTTTATCTCAGGGCGTTGTCAAGAGGAGGAAAATGAATGTGCGTGTGTACAGGGCCTGTCGCACATGGTAGGCATTCATGAAAAGCATGGAACACTGAAAAAAAAAAAAAAACCTCATTTTTTGTGAACCCACTGACTTGCCTTACAAAATTTCATGATTCTACTTTGAATAAATTTAAGGAATGCTGAAACACAGATATGTGATTTAAAAAACAAGAAGGGAATAAAAGCAATCCCAGGCCTTTTGGGGGAGTGCCTGCACCTGAACGGTGTTAGTAAAAAGCTTCAGTTTACTGAAATTCAGACAACACTCCGAGCAGTCCAACCCTGTGCTGATTTGAGGAGCTCTTTTGTTTGCATAAATAAAACACTAAAAATGTTATTGAGCTATTCCATGGAGGAGCAGCATACCTAGTCACGTAAGACTGTGTTTTCATGCAGTTTTTATTCAAGGCAAAACATAAACCAATGGAAGAAAAACAAAGTGATAAGTAACGTGGCTGTATTTTCCATGAACATATGGTAGATGTTTAAAATGAGGTATGTCAGCTATTAATTCCCTAGGTGCTTGCCTTAGTCTCGATAATAAGATCGTTCTATGGCGGGGGGGGGGGGATTTCCCATCTCTTGATATTTTTATCTTTGGGGAAAATAAGAGCCTGACTCTTCTCTTACAGGCACATTTTATCAGGAATATAAAAAAGGATTGTGCCGTGATTGGCATACACAAGGTGCCAAGAGAAATTCTGGTGGGTGTGACTAACCTTCACTCAATTACTTTCTCACCCCCAAAAGCAAGAAAGGCCAGAGGCAAGGAAGGGAAAGACTGTTCCATTTGTTCTTGACCAGTTGTGGCATGGAGATTTAACAGGATGTCCTGGTTCCTCATGCCCTGTCCATTTGATCCTGGGTTTAGCTTATGGGCTATGTTAACCCTTGTGTGCCAAGGCCCCAAACTTAAGAATCCAGAAGTCTGGAGGGGAGGGGAGGGTCAGCCCTAGAGGGGAAGATCTTATTTCAATACGATTAAATGCCTTCTATTTGGGAAATTTCCTTTTTTGTTTCTATTTTTCATATTTTTAGACATTAATATGGCATGTCACAGCTCTGAAATGCTTGAAGACTTAGGGAGAATAGAGGGAATCATTGAGCTAGTGGTATACGTAAAATGTATATGCTCAGTGGTTGAGAGTCTGCCTTTGGCTCACGGTGTAATCCTTGGGTCCTGGGATCGAGTCCCACGTTGGGCTCCCTGCATGGAGCCTGCTTCTCCCTCTGCCTGTGTCTCTGCCTCTCTCTGTGTCTATCATGAATAAATAAATAAAATCTTTAGTAAATAAGTAAATAAAATCATGAAGAACATGCACTTCATGATGCAAAATAAGACAAGAGTTCATCTTTATCAGAAGTTTGGATGACACTCTCCCAACTTTCTAGGAAATGGAAATGTGACTGATTATATTAAGATGATTTCAAGGCAAAGATAGAAAATGCTCTCATTTGGACAACAATGAAGAGGAGAACTGATGTAAAAATATTGTGAAATCACATGTTTAGAAATATGTCATTATAAATTCTAGTGGGGAATCCATGGATAACGAGGCATATCATATATAAGCTGCAAAAGGTCAGTTTTAGAAAGTAGTGGATTTATCTATCTCACAAAGATTTCAATTAGAATATTAATGTTTTTAAAATAATAGGAAAACAATTATTATTAGTGTTTAGGGTGTTTTTTTAACTCAAAGTATGATTACCATATTTAACTTTTATTTTAACTTTCTTTAAGAGTGGGAGGGTCAGAGGGAAAGGGAGGGAGAGAATCTTAAGCAAGTTCCACACCCAGGCTGGAGCCCAGCATGAGGCTTGATCTCACAACCCTGAGATCACAGCGCTGAGATCATGAGCTGAGCTGAAATCAAGAGTAGGATGCTTAGCTGACTGAGTCACCCAGGCGCCCCTTGACTTCTTATATAATCATCATCACTCCAGTCATCCTCCCAATCCTCCCAAAGACCTGTGAAGTATTATTATCCTATTTTATAGATGAGCAGACTGAGGTTCAGTGGAAACAAAAGGCATCTTCTAGAGTTTTATTGGTGTTCATTGACAAGTACAAGGCAGGTATGCAAATATAGATATCTAAGTACCTAACAGATACTTAACAGAGCTAAAAGAAAGTTCTTAACCATGCGAAGAAACCTGTTCTTGGGGTTAAGCAAATAAAGGCAGTTTCAACAGAGTGGTGGAAAACAGATATTGGTCTTAAAATCAGGAGTCAGTGAATTCTTCATCGCTTTTGAGACACAGAAAAATAAGTAGCTCTATGAATCATTTACAACTGAGTCCTCTAAATTCTGCTTTGGAAAGAAAAAGAGGTTGTTATACACTTGAATCTTAAACCCTAGTAAAATTAAGGCCCTTTGGAAACCAGGAGAAATGGTGATGGTGAGTAATGTCCCTGGGGCTCCTTAGGCCATATGGCAACACATCCTTGAAAGAAGGAAAGAACAGGAAAAATAAAAAAACTTTTAAAAGGCACAGGCCTAATAAATGAATTTTTAAAAAAAGTCATCATGAAAGCATATACAGATGGAAGGAGAAATTAGAAGTTCTTTGCAGATGACCACTCTTTGGTTACTTAGTCCAAATGTGAAGAAAAAAATTAATAGGCTTCTTTATTTAAAAACCCATTAAGTGGATAACTCATCCTTCTAAGAGGTTTAGCTTCTGAGTCAGCTTGGCTAGGTAAGGAAGATAGCCGTGTATAAGCAAAAGATCTAGCAGATGTGCTCTGGTGCCACTTCTTAAGGATCTGGTGAGGAGCAGAAGGGCTATTTGATGATCCTTCTTCAATCCTTCAGCTGGGCCTCACCCACCACAATTGAATCATTCGATCCTATCCATTGAGCAATGCCACCATTGAATTATTACCTGCTTGGAAAGGCTTTGAGGTTGCTTCTCTGGGCTTTTTTAAAATAAGCTTAATTATACCTTGACATTCGCTCACTCACTCATTCATCCCACCAATATGTGTTAAGTCCGTCCTTTATGAGCCACCCTCTGTGACAGGCACTGAAGATATAATGGTGGATATATAGAAGAGATGCAAGTACTCTCCTTGTGGTGCTTATAGTCTGCAGTTGGGGTAAGGAGAAACTGGGGGCTTTGAGAGAATATGTTAAGAGGGAATCGACGTGATCAAAAAGGTCAGTATCAATTAACATTAGATCTGAAGCAGGAAGAGGTGTGAAGGATAGTACACAAGGGAAGAAGTTAGAGACACTGTATGCAAAGGTCCTGTGGTAGGAGAAAGCATGTAGAGTTGTAGAAATGGAAAGGCAGTATGGATGGAGGTGAGACATCAGTTGGGCAGTAGAGCAACAGGACTCTAGAGGTTCCTGCCCAGCTGATCTGGTACCTGAGAGGCGTCAGATAAGCATTTTGATCTTCAGCCTGAAAGCAATGGAAAGCCATTGAAGTATGTCAAGCTGCAGAGTAACAGGATCAAATCAGTCCTTTGCAGTGATGATTCTGACTCCAGTATGGACAGTAGATTGGCAGAGGGCCAAGGTGAATGCTCAGAAACTAATTGGGGGTACATATACTTTTAAAAATTCAGTCCTTATACTTTATTTCTTAAGGTCCATTCTCTACTTATGTATCTTATAACTTTTCTGTGCTGTTGAAATGAATAGAAGGTTTTCTTTTCTTTTCTTTTTTAAAGATTCTATTTATTCATGAGACACACAGAGAAAGAGAGGCAGAGACACAGGCAGAGGGAGAAGCAGGGGCCCTGCAGGCAGCCCGATGTGGAACTTGATCCCGGGACTCTGGGATCATGACTTGAGCTGAAGACAGATGCTCAACCTCTGAGCCACCCAGGCATCCCATGGTTTTCTTTTTAAAAACTTTTTATTGACAACATAATCAGTGCCATGAAAAAAATTTGGCACCCCCCAAAAAAGCCATATTCTTATTATCCCAGTACAATTAGTTTTATGTTCAGATTTTTTTCCTGTTTCTATATGGTCTTCATATTGATATTGCAATGTCTTTGTCATATTCCAATAAGATGGATTAAAATATAGTGACCTGTTGCTCCACACTTAGGACATTTAGGCAAGAATTTTAACCGAGGATGACAGGATCAGTGAAATGCTGTCCAAATATATTCTTTTTCATTTTTCAGCAATAGAAACTTAGTTGGGAGAGCATATTTTGCCACTTGCAACCCCAATTATGTGGAAATCCCCCTTTATGGAGAATGTAAAGTCTCCTAAGTATTTGTATTAAGAGTAATGCATGTTGCTTAGGCTGTTAAAGAAATATTGATTTCTGACCCTTAACTGGAATACTTAGCTTTCATTTTTCTTCTTTTTACATAAATTGTGTATATTGTCTTCCCCTCAGGGAGAACTTAAAAGCATTTTGTGTTATGGAGGCTCCATTCTAGGATCTTATTGCTTTTGAGATGAATAAATGGAAGTCTTGCTATCACTGGAATAGACCTATTTTTTTTTCTATGGAACAAGCCATACAAGTAATACAGGGCTGAATCTGGCCCCAGAACTTCTAAAGTTCCAAGCCAGTTTTTTATGGCCAAATTTAGCTTCCAGCTTTCAGCTGATGAGGAGCTTTGGCATATAAGCAATCTAATTTTTGTTCGGCAAAAATCCCCTTGGATGTTTTAAAAATAATTTTAAATTTTGTATTACCAGGTGATGCTTAAGCATTTCTTTGGGATTGACTGCAAATACTTGCTCAGAAAACAATGTATCTGAAAGATAATTTATACCAGCCTTTGAGGTATTCGAATGAAATGGGTTGGCACCAAAACATTTCAATATGCTATAGGAAATGAAATATGGCCAAAGAGGTTTTTATCTTCTGACTATTCCTTTTTTCCATTACTAGCCAGAGGCAAGTAAATCAACTTTACATCCCCTCCCTGTTTTATTCTATCAACTTCTTAGGAAGTTTGAGGGTTTGTTTGTTTGGTTGGTTGTTTTTTTGTTTTTTTGTTTTTTTTTTGTTTTTTTTTTTTTTACCTTATCTTTGAACACACAAAATGGGAAAATTAAATTTTTAAATGTTTCTTATGTATCTTTTCTTATCTATTTATCTTATCTGTTGATGAGATGTTGCTTTAAATACTTGTAATATTACTAATTAATTTAATTACACATACTGTAGTGGCATTAACACATTTTCTTATCTGCTCTGATGTGATGCAGTGCCCTCCTTACAGCCACGTTAACTTAAAGCTTTAATTGCATTCCCCAAGCCTCAGCTCATGTTTGATTTATCTGATTTCTTTGTATAAAGATTCTCTAGTTTACGATATGTACACAAGTCATTAAATTGGTGTTGATGTTTAGGCAGTGAACTTGCCAACTGGTTACAGCAGACATTGCTTTATGAATTTATGACAGGGCAATAAAGACAAGTGTCAGAAGCCCCTTGTCTGGGCAAGGAATCACTTTCCTTGCACTATGTTGGGACAGTCATGCAATGCTTCTACTAATTCGAGTAGCAAAGGGCGTATTGAAATCCATATTTGTTAAATTGCGAGCATCTCTAATTTACAACAGTGAGAATGTGTGCATACGCATATGTGTGCATGCGTGTGTGTGACAGACATACACACACTTACATGCTTGCTCTTTGAAACGAAGCTATTATTATATTTAAGGATTTTAACACAGAGCTCATTCTTTGTGAATTTGACTGGGTATGTGTGTAGATTATTATTACAGTCTATGTCAATAATCTTAAATTCATCAGCACTGACAAGTAAAAGAAGAAATACTTGAAGAGGGTCTTGTATCGTTTTTTTTTCATCTATACTTTTTTTTTCTTTTTGCAAAAATGGGCCAAAATAAGATGTTCTCCTCAAGTATTATGTCGTAAGAAGCTGGCTTCATTATGAGAAGATTCAAAGATTATAGGTGTGAGTTTACTAATTTTTATGCAGAACTAAGTCTTCCTGATGGAGAACCTAAACATACTTAAAAATAGTCACATATGTGTTATGTTAGCTCTTCCTCATGTACTGGGATTATACCAGCTTGACTATCTTTGCCCTTTTCACTTCTTATTAATATTTGGAAATAAAAGTCAGAAAAGTTGATTTTGATGTATACTACAGAGGATTTACCTCCACATATTGTTTATTTCCAACTCTCTTGTGTATGTGTAAGTTTGTCTTCACATAAATGATACCAGAGTAGCCAAAGAATTAAGATAAAATTAAAGAGCTCAGAAGCATGAGAAGAGCAAGCCAAATAAGGAAAAAAAACACTTTCATATTGGAAGAAAAGGATGGACGATCAGGGAGGTGGAGAAAAGGAAGGGAGGAAGGTATTCCAGATGGTTCTGAAATTTGTGCAGTAGAGGAGAAGATTCTCAAATGTCATGTGGTTTTCTGAAGAGACAAAAACAGGACTTTCATGTTGATGACAGAGAAGATAAACTGGAAGTGAGATAGTGAAATTCATTTTTATCTACATTTCCTCCCAATTCTCACCCTTTGTGGAAGCTCTTTCTCTTCATGCTGACAAAATTCAGATCATTAAATGCAGCTGAGAGTGGAGATTAAGAGAATAAATGTAACAGTGTCTAATTAGCAAGGTGGTGCTGGTAAGGACTTAAAATATTTGCTACACTTACATATTAAAATGACTGAAATATCAGAATATCCTGAAAATGTCTCTAGCAGAAAAGTAAAATCAAAGAGTAAGTCACACACTCTGATATGAGAAAACAAAATGACGGGGACTGGTTTTGATCTGTAGCAGTCATCTCTTTAATTGGTCCACCTTTACTGGGGTCCTCCACTATAAAGTTCTGGGCTAAGCACATGCAGAATAGAGATATGTGAAATATAGTTCCTTTGTTGAAAATCTTTCTCAAGGCCCTGGATATCTATAATCCAAGGTGGTATATGAACTCTCCTACTTGCTTCGTTAATAAGTGAAGTGTGACTCAGATATCTGCTGCCTCCTTTGACCATTCAAGTGACTGTTTTAACCCTATACTATATTGAGCAAAATTCAGTCACTTTATCAGCTTCTTGAAGAAATTGAACCATGTGAGGAATTTTTGAATTTTCTAATTTTACCAAAGATTTGCAGTGACATGGGGAAGTATTGCATCACACATGTCACTTGGAATATTCCCTTTATTCTCATCTCCCCTCCAAGGATCCCCTCTTAACCTTCCTTATGTCTCCATCTCTTCTCCCAGACAGCTCTCAACATAGCTCTTCAGCCCTTTACAAGGCTGAGCAGTTCCTGGCCATGAGAACTCTGGCCTGCAGGATTCATTTCATCCTCCATCTCCTGACTCCCAAGTTTATCAAAGATCCTTTCAATAGAGTTGATTTTTCCTGCAAAGCAATTATTTACTAGCATCTTAAAAAATATATTTTTTAAGAAATATTTTTTAAGAATTACTTCAAAGGAGTGATCAAAGAAGATCTTGGATCATGGTATATCATTCAGACTAGGCTATGTTATCCTACCTTAGCAAATAGCACCAGAATCTCAGGGGCTTATCACGAGAATTTGTTTCTTGGGCAAAGTCCGTGATGAGTTCACGCTACTCTCTGAGGCAGCTGTCCTCCATATGCAAGCTCAGTACGTAAAGGTCCTTCCATTTTTGCGGCTCCTCATTTCAGCAAGTACCCTCATTGCTGCAGCAAGAGAAAGGACCCCAGGGGATTTACATCAGCAAGTGAGTTCTTGAGCCCCAAAAGAGCACAGGTCCCCTCAATCAGTCATTTGTCTAGAACTAGTAGCTTGGTCCTGCCCAGTTCATAGGGAAGAAAAGTTCAGAAGGGCTGAGAAACATAGGCTTCCATATATATAAAAATCAGAAGAGAGCCTGACATAAGGGAGAACATTTGAAATATCTACAAGATGGCAAATATTTTGATGGCAATGATACAGGAATAAAATGGACAGGGAAGCCACTATGGTTCAGTTAGGATTTTACATATGTGTTCTAAAATAGTGGAATGTAAGTTTGAGAAGATAGGTTGGAGCCAGAATGTAAAGACCTCCAAATGCAGGCCAAGAATCTGGTGCCTGTGTGTGTGTGTGTGTGTGTGTGTGTGTGTGTGTGTTTGGTTGGCTCTTGTTTTGCTTTTTAATGAGGGAGGGAGGGGGCTCAGAGGGAGGAGGGAAGAAGATTCTTAAGCAAGCTCCACTCCCAGCATGGAACCAACACAGGACTCCATCTCACAACACTGAGACCAGGACCTGAGCCGAAATCAAGAGTCAGACACTTAACTGACTGAGCCACCAGGTGCCCCAAGAATCTGGTTTGTGATGACAAGGAGCCATGCAAGTTTTGGGAGAGGTAGGAATGATTCATGCAGTGTCTCGTGTGGGTGGTGGTGGTGATTGCTGGGGCCTGATTGTAGTCAGATTTAGAGACACAAAAGACCAGTGAAAGATTTCCTTCCAAAACAGCTAAGAAGGAAGTAACACCCAAATTCTGGTGTTCCTGGGGAAAACAAAAGAGATACAGGTCTTGCTTCATCTGCCTACTTAATATGGCCTGTTATTTTTTGTGTACCTGTGCTCACCTTAACCAAAATGCCTTTAAAGAACTCATCACTTTTAACACCCATTCAGCAGATGCTGAATGATCACACATAACAGAAAACATTTGTATTTAGGAACACTGGTGATACGAACATTTAGAATGTATTAAGGTATCTGGTATCAGCTATGTAGGATGAGGGGATTAATGTAGGAAACTCTTAACGATATAGCAGAGTGATGGAAACAAAAGATTCTGACTTGTGACTGTTTTCGCAATATGATAAATAGCTACCATGTCATGTGCTTAGTTATGGGCCAGAAGCTATGTTTGTACATCAGTCCTTAAAAATGACCCTTGTAAGACCAGAGATGGTCTGGCACTAGCTGGTTCTCTGGCCCCATCCTTCCACGTAGCCACACACACACCTGCTTTAGGACTCTGATCTCCTTGCTTTCTGGCCTCCTGGCTAGCTCTGACTTCACTCAAGTCTCTGCTCAAGTTTTACCTTCTCAAAATGCTCTCCCTGGCTACCCTACATAAAAGATCACATACCTAAAAAAAAAAAAAAAAAAAAAAAAAAGATCCACATCCCTGGTCACTTTCTATCTTAGTTCAGAAATGAACTTAATGAAGTTTCTCTTTATACAACTTAGCTCCAGGCAGATTGTGTGTGTGTGTGTGTGTGTGTGTGTGTGTGTGTGATTTGTTTGTTGCCTATATCTCTTAATCAGAATATAAATTCCATGAGATCAGAGATTTGTCTCATCTGTTTACTACTGTATTCTCAGTGCTTGTAACAGTTTCTGGCACTCTATAATTGTTTGCTCAATTAACAAATGACTTATTTGAACCTCATAAGATCTCTATGAGGTAGGCACCATTAATTTTCCTATTTTATAAGTGAAGAACCTGAATCCTAGAGTGATTCAGTAGCCTCTTCAAAGTTTCACAGTTTGGAGCCAAGATTAAAAGCCAGGACTGTGTGATTCCAGAGTGTGTACATTTTGCCACAATACTCTTCTGACAACCCTATACTCAGATCATAGTAATTGAAAGTTGGTGTAAAAACTGATCTTTAAAAACCCAAACATTTGGGATCCCTGGGTGGCGCAGCGGTTTGGCGCCTGCCTTTGGCCCAGGGCGCGATCCTGGAGACCCGGGATCGAATACCACGTCGGGCTCCCGGTGCATGGAGCCTGCTTCTCCCTCTGCCTGTGTCTCTGCCTCTCTCTCTCTCTCTCTCTCTCTCTCTCTCTCTCTCTGTGTGTGACTATCATAAATAAATAAAAAAAATTTTTAAAATAAAAAAAATTAAAACCCAAACATTCAATGTATATGCTTGAACAACTTCTATGACTTTAATATGTATTTATTGAAAACGTAAATATTTCTATATATATCAGAAAGTAAACTGACCCCTACCTGCCCCCACCCCCCACCCCCTGCTCAAAAAAAAAAAAAAAGGTGTCTTGTGGAGCTAATAAAGGGTGATCTTGAAGAGCAAATTTGCTCACATGGGCCAAATGCTTCCTCCCGCAGAGTAGGCTGCTTCCCAAAGAATTAGCCTCTCTCAAAATGAATTATTAACCCCAGCATCCTGGCCAAATTCCCACTTGGATAGTCTAGGAACTGTTCAAAATTTGGAATCTATTGAAATTAGCCTGGCTTGATTGCAGTCTCTGCATTAATTGTGATATAATAGAGCTTCTCCAGAGATTTGTGCATATATTATTCTAATTTGTATAGGCTGGCTTTGTGTCTTAAATTTTTTTTTAGTTTCTTCTTCCCCTTGTGTGATATGTCATGAATTTCTGTAGAAGTCTTTATTTTATTGTGTTTTAATTTTGGTGGGCAAATAATTCTAAGCTCTTTTTCCCTTGGACTTGCCAAACCTTTTTCTCATTTGAGTGACTAGTTAGTCTTTTGGTCATTCTAGAAGCATGTTGCAGACTTTAGCCACTAGAAGCTTCCAGATTCCCAACTCTCTTACACAAGTGCAGGTATAGCCTGGATAGGGACAAGATTCATTCAGTTAAAGTTTTCTAATTGTTTTTTTCAAGTTCCCTGTCCTCAAGGAGCTTAAAATACGTGTGCGTCTCCCACTGGAACATAAAGTTAAAATAATTCATGGAACTGTTTAGGACTGTCACACTCATCCTAAAATTACAACTATTGATTTCTTCAGATGATTTTGTTAAATGATATTCGCCACTTGTTTGCCTCAGCCAAGAGCAAGCACTATAATATCACTGGAGAGATAGGGAGGTGGGAGTTTAGTTAAAACTACAGAATCACTTTGCTTAGGTAAAACTGAAACCAAGGCCATAGAAATCCATTGTGTTCCATGGTTTTGATGGCAACTGTAGACCTCCTATAATTCATCAAGTCTTGCTGACATCATGTGATTGTTTCCTTCTATAAGTTGGCCTTTCTTGCCTTGAGTTGGCATTATCAAATCCTCAATGCAACGGATTTTAAGAGGTCACTCCAACCATGTTTTCATATCCAGTGCTTTCTCCATAATTGATGTGAAGAATAGGAGTGAAGATCCTATTAAAAGGCAAAAAGGTATTCCCAGGAAAAGTTGACTTTGTAGATTTTCAGCACAAGGAAGGAAGTTGAGAACTCATGCCTTCAGTCTCTGCATTTCACAAGCAAGTGATAAGTCACCTTATGCTTTCTGTGTTCACTTCTTTACCTTTACCAAGTGAGATGAAACAGTGGATGTAAGCCATGTATACTTACAACTTCAGTGGCTAATATTAGACAAATTCTTTGAAAATGACAGATGGGAAGAGCTATAAATGCACTTGCTAATGGATTTATGTGCACACTATCTCTCCCCTTCCAACCTATTTCTACCGGTATTTTCCAAAAAATTTCCCAGGGCTCCACCTGAAGTGTGACCTGATGGCATCAAAACACATGTGTTTCCTGAGTCAGTTGAGTGTTTCCAAAATGTATCTACACCTTAAATTTCAATGTTTATCCACTAGGGTATTAAATCATGGAAAATGTTACTGCCTTAGTAGGACAGTCATGTACTTCTGCCTAGACTATTGTTATAAGTTCTGTGGGGCTTTCTACCAGTTTTTTCTACCCTATGTCTTAGTCCATATGGGCCTAGAAATATATAATTCCTTGAGGAAAAAAACAATTGTGATTTTCAATAGTGTAAACAAATTGATAGAGAGTATGCTTTTAAATCTGTAACATGCAGAAACTTCCCATCCCGTTGCCATTAGCCTCCTCCCAACTGAGTGGTTCTAACTACTAATGTGAGAAGGTAGAAGCCTAAATGCTGATATTTCTCCTGCATCCCTTGTACACTTGAAATGAGACACTCCTCGCTTCAGTCTTAGGTCAAGCCTTGAAAGTATTCGTTCATTTATTCATTTACCAATTATTTATTGAGCTTGTACTGCTCTTCCAAGTCCTTTTCTGTGAGCTAGGCATACAGCAGGGAACAAAAGACAGAAGTGCAAATCCAAATGCTTATTAATAAATCCCTCAGAACGTTTCCTATGGCATTTCTTGTAAACATCTAAATTTGTTCATCAAAAGTTAGAGAAGCATTACTCCACTGGTGGTATTAATTGCTTTGCAAGAACATTATTTATCTTATGAAAGGATTTACTTTAGCGAAGAGCAAACTCCCTTAGCAATTCAACTTACAATATTTATACTTGCTATAAATTTTATTCCCAAATGTCCAAGTTGTTAAAAAAAAAAAAGCAGTGTCTCCAGAGAGTGATTCTAGTTTCTGTAACATCATCAACACATCAATCACTTAAAATGAAAAGGGAGAATATATTCAAGAGCTCAAAGAAGAGAAAAGAGAACATAGCCAGTCAAACGTCGACATAACAGTCTCAGTCTCTGTTTCTCCATTATTCTAGATATCCTGACATGTTCTGGATTAGATATCCATTACTGTTTATTGAATGGTACAAATATCACTATGATAAAAGGGCACATAGGTTTATACATTCTTTATAACAGTGTGTTATCAGGCCATTTCAAAATTACCTCGTTAGATAAGAAAAAAGATGAAGTACCAGCTTATACATTTTTCCGTGAATTTCTTTCTTGTATTATACACTGTATGAAAATTTTAAATGTCCAAATTCCAGAATTGAAAAGTCTTTCCTTTAGTTTCTACCAGGTGGGACTTGATGCTAAATGGGTACCAATTGTCAGCTGGGACTGTTCAAAGGAGGAGAGTTTGTTAGTCTAGATTTCTCCAATATCCAGGCCAAATCCAAGTCATGGTCTTAACATGGGGAAGCAGAGTTGTGAGTTGGATGGTGATTTCTATCCATAATTTTGACCTCTTTGAGGTAGTTTTTGGTTCCTCCTACTTACTTCTTGTCTTCTCTCTTTTCTTAAGAAAATATTCTTATTTAGATAAAGTGTAATCAACACTTTCATGGTATATGCATAAGAATAATAACCTTGGATTTCCTTAATGATTTTCTGTTAGAATCTGAAGGCCATTTGTGGCTTATTTCTTGCCATGTGGCAATCCTTAAGTGTTTTAACTTCTTAAAAAACTAAACCCACTCAGCTTATGTTGCTATGAGGTATATTTCCAATTACTCAAATAAGAGTAAATTTTTTCAATATTTAAATAATGCCTTAGTCTGGAACACACGAGGAGTGAAGTTACCTTCAGACTTTACCTCAAACCACCCTGTTTCAAATGAAAAGTTATGGTCAACTCACCTTGTGCTAAAATACATATGCTCTTAAAAAAATAAAATAAGTTCTGCTCTATGTAGTATGGTGGAATAAAGGTCCAACTTAAGTTCACATACCAAACATGCAACATACCGGGCAGGTATCAGAAATGTTAGAGGGCTCTGTCCATCATGTAGAGAAGTCAGGGGCAATATCTAAACTATTAAGTAGTCAACAATTAGAAAGGATGCTCAACTAATTAGAACAGACGCTGGCCATCCTGGTTCATACTAGTTGAATTCAGCCACATTAAAGGTTTATTCTTTTAAAGTCCAGTTTTTGTGGAGACAATCATTTTCAGGGCTTCTTAAATCCTTGTAAGAAATATTTTCATACAAAGAATAGAATTATTCGTTTCTAAGAATGTAAAGATGGGTTACCAATTTCTAATATACAAATCAGGAGGAATAAGAGGTAGCTATCACTTTTTATAAAATCTTATCACTTAATAAATTAGAAAATATATAGAAATGCAGGAATTTCACATATTCATATTTTTAATATGTTCCTCATTATTCCTCTTTCTTTTATCCAAGTTGATAAGCAAATGAAACATGGTGGAGAGATAATTAGAAAAACACTTTCTGCTGACGTCAGCTTGGCTACCCAAGCCAAGAATAACCTTTTCTCAATGCTGTCCAAGTTAGGAAGGAAGTAGCCACATAGAAATATTTAAGTAAACTATACATATAAATTAGCATATATCTTACTCTTTTGTCATGAAACCTTTTATTTTTGTGTTTATATTTTCTTCTATTCCACAAGTGTTTAATTCATTTGGATTTACTCAGCATAGTATGTAATTATGGTGGTAAAAGGTGAAATACTACCGAATGATTTGATATTTCAATATTTAATCACTTTCATCTCTAATGAATAAATGTTTAGTCAATAAATATCCAGTCATGAAGATATGTATTTTTATGTACATATATATTTTCTCATTTTGTTTGGTTATGTACATGGATTAGATAGTTGATGATCTTATATAATTAGCAGAAGAAACATATTCATAAGTATGTTGAAAGACTTTTTTTATTTTTATTTTTTTAAAGATTTTATTTATAAAAAACACATAGAGAGAGAGAGGCAGAGACACAGGCAGAGAGATGTGGGACTCGATCCCAGAACCCCAGGATCACACCCTGAGCTGAAGGCAGACGCTCAACCACTAAGCCACCGAGGCGTCCCTTGAAAGACGTTTTAAACATGTTTAAACATGTAGGGTTGCCTGGTGGCTCAGTTGATTAAGGATCTATCTTTGGCTCAGGTTATGATCTCAGGGTCCTGGGATGGAGCCCCACATTAGGCTCCCTGCTCAGCGGGGAGTCTGTTTCTCCCTCTATCCCAACCCCTGCTTGTGCTCTGTGGCTCCCTCTCTCTCTCTCTCTCTCAAATAAATAAATAAAATCTTAAAAAAATAAAAGTGTTCTAGTTACTGATGACTCAATTTGCTCTAAACACAAATTGGAAACTCACAAAGTGATTGTTTTCATCTACTTAGAAACACTTTAAAGTATGTGTGTGTTTTAAAGTTTAGGTGAAAGAGTATGAGCCAGTGTATGCACAAAGGCTGATAAACATTGTGGCAGTACCTTGTTCTGTCTCCATCTTGATTCAGTTAACTTTCACTAAACAGGCTGCTTTAAAAAAGGGAAGGAAAAACAAATTGATAAGATAGAACTATGGGGAATTCCAAAATAAATGCTGCTAACTGACCTTTTTTGATGGCCCAGTTAATAGTTTTCTAGTATGGTATGAGTTGGTAGCTTTTATTTACTAGTAGAGTGGATAAATAAGGTAAACACTTGGATAATATCTTTGACTTTTTCATATTCTCTGGCCTGATAATGATATGTTTTTAAAACTCATATAAAATTTAAAACATTTAAGAACATGGGATTATACATAAACAGGAAAAAAGGTGATTTTTTTTAACCCATCTGCCCCCCTTTTTTAGAGTATACATCTAAGTATATAGTTGTATCCAGTGCTCATTTATATGCAAAAAGAAGTTCTGTATAATAGAAAAAGAAGCCAGTTTGGAACCCCTGAACCAGGTTTCTAATGCCAGTGTTCTACACTTTAGTGTTTTTCTCTTTGTATACACTGTAAAATGAAAGAATGAACTCTTATTAAGGAGTACTGATTTATCATTGCCACCCTGATTGAAACCTTTTCCATAATCTGGTGCAAGAAATGGTCATTCACTATTAAGATTTCCTTTTTAACCACTACTGCCCATCATAAGAAGTCATTCCTTTACAGCTTCTTTCTTTTTTATTTTTATGACTTTTTAAATTATCATTAACCCCATTCTCTTATCCTGAACTCTGAGATGAGCAAAGACGATAATATCCACAACATTTCCATTGCTTACTCTAGAGATAATCTTTTTAAAAAAAAAAAAAAAAAAGATAACTCTCCGTTTCTTTAAACAACGACTTCCTCTTTAAATCTATGGTAGCTTTCTCTTGTCAGATTGGACTTTCAGTACATTCTTAAGGTAAATCCGACAGAATTATTTATAGCATAGTCCACGCAAAGAAAATGAGACTAAACATAACTAGAATTGTTTATCATAGCTTGTAAACTCACTTAATAATTCTTTAATAGGTAACCCCACTTTTCATGCACACTTTTTTCATGTTATTAAAGAAATGTAATGGACTAATCACTAATCCTCATTTCCTTCTAACTGAGTCTCAGATGGCACTGTGTCTGGACCTGTTAAGTAGGATTGTTGTCATAAGATTAGATACAAGTATCTCCGTTGTCTAGACATTATATAACCCTCTACCACATACTTCAGATCCTTGTTTTAAAGCAACCCCTTAGCCTTTTAACAAGAAGAGATATTAAATGTTAATGAAAAGTCCCATGCACTTAGTTCTTTTCCACAGCTTCTTGGTGTCACCCAGAGCTGAACTGGCCAATTTCTACTCTGTTCTCTGTATAAAAAAATTTTACTCTTGTTTTAAATAAGAGCTGGTTTTCGCTCTTTCCTGTGTGCTGCCATAAAATGTTGGTATTATTTGCTTCTGCATATCTCCTTTCTTAAATCTTTCTCATTTGCTATCCAGCTTTTGCCTTCACCAAATTCTCTCTCAGTTCAAATTAGTATTTTTAGGCTGCAAAGACTTTGCATTCTCAACTTGATTAATTCATCATGCAATTATTGATGCCTCTTGCATGCTGGGTAGTGAACTAGATTCTGAAAGTCATATGTGCATAGCTGGTCTCTGCTCGCCGGGGGCATAGAGTCTAATAGGAGAGATAGATAAATAAGGAAGTATTTGCAATGCAGTGGTGTTGCATAGTATAGGGGAAGTATAGGGTGACATAAGAACATGTAGAATATGGTGTTAAGTATAGGATAACAGGATAAAACTTGGCTATTGGTATCCACAATTCCCAGATGGAAATAAGATGTTCAGTATGAAATGTTCTTTGAGATTATGTAAGCATGAGATTTCTTCTTGCTGGGGAAACCAGGGACATCTTTAAAAAGGGCAGAGGCCAGGCCAACAAAGTTTAGGCAAGTCCCTTTCTCCTCAGTTGACCTCAGTTTTGTTAGATATGAAATAAGAAAGTTTGAGATGACTCTAATGTCCCTTCTGGTTCTAAAACCCTGAGTCTGTAAGTTTTTCTTTTTCAGTTCACTGCAAAATCTAAATAGCCTAAACCTGTTTTGAAATCTGTTTCAACAAATGATCCATAAAATAAATAAGCACAAAATTCAATTTTTTGGAAAAGTGGTCTGGCTATAGAACTGAGTAGTCCTATAAAATATTAATTTGGTCATAGTGTGGAAATGTGAAATGGTTGTTAAATGAGTCAAGGCCTTATTTGTGGCCTTTGGCTCATTTGGTAAGATTACCTATTAGCCATGTAGGCAGCATAACACGCATGGCCAAGCAGCTCATGGGAGCGTCTTAACAAATGTTAAATAAAAATTATCTTTCTCTAGCCTTAGGAATACATTTCTGTTATTTTCAAAATAACACTGAGCTCAGCTTTAAAGTTTCAGTCAGTAGGAAAATAATTATATCCATTGTGCTTAAAATTCTGACTCCTATCAGCAAATATTTTATAATATGTTTTCCTAATACTTTTAATGTCTTTTGGGGGGAGTTTAGAAGTAAGATGGGGAAGGGACTGGTAGGGAGTGGCACGGGGTGGCACCTAGCTGGTTCAGTCAGCAGAGCAATGCAACTCTTGATCTTGGGGTTGCAAGTTCAAGCCCCAGGTTGGGTGTAGAGATAACTTAAAAATCCTTAGTAGAATGGGTGTTGGTGGTATCTAACCATCACTTAATTTCATCACTCCTGCCCATATAAACTCCCTCTATACCATTAGAATATGTATGTGTAACATTTCTTCTTGAAGATGTAAAAAGTGTTATGTCTTTGTCCCAAGACACTTAACTTTTTTTCCTTTCAGTCATTAACTTTGGTTTCATAAGAAATTCCTTCCTCATTTTTAAAAATTTTATCTATATCTTGATAATAATAAATTTAATAACTTCTTAAAATCTCTGTGTGATAACCCATCAGGCTCATTCAGTATTCCTTTAGCTTATATACAGGAGAGAGAGTGCTTTTCTTTTTGCTCTTTTTAATGAGGCCTTCCTACCATGGCTCTAAATATCAACCAAACATGTTAATCTCTTAGGATCTGGCTATTAAAAAATCTCTCAAACCTTTTCTGAATTTTAAAACATGCGATTATTATAATTCAATCTATTTACTTCCATGTGAACTCAAATGGAAAGGAATCTCCTAAAATAGCCACATTTTCTTCATCCCAGATATATATGTGGCATAGAAAAAACAAAAACCCACCTAATTTAAATCTTAAGTCTGGGTTTCCAAGATACCAAACATCTGGATGAAAAGTGAATAATTGAGTAGATGTTTTCAAATAACCAAATACTCTGTCAGTAAAACAGTTAAATAACTAAATCTTTCTATTTTTATCTGGGTATTTATGCTTCATAAATGTAGCACCATCAGTCCTTTTTTGTAGGAAACATACATTTCAGAAGCAATGCATCACAAACAAGGAAGTAGCACCTATTATGTGGGATACACTGTGCTAAGTGCTTTTAATCTTGCCCTGTGTCCTCAGATCATTTGCAGTGCAGTGAAGGATATAACACAAGTACACAGATACACATAAAAAACAGTGTGGATCAATTAAATATACAAGAGAGAAGGAGAAAAAGCACTGTGGAATTTTTCGGGAAAGTGACTACTTCTGGCTGGAGAGGATTTTCTCCTGGATCCCATGTTTGGGCTGGCCATGATGGACATGCCAGAATCATGGAAATGGAAGGGAATGTTATAAAATGCACTCTCCTTCAGCAGCTAGGAATTTTATTGAAATAAAATAACCCTAAATTAGCTGGATGATTGCAAAAGGTGTTGTATCATTTTGCATAATCAAAGCCTTTAGTTTCCATAAGGCTTTTGAGTTAGGTATTTTGATTAGTAAATTTCTATCATTTCTCTTAAGAGCTTCAACCTGACACAGGAAACATACTGAGATTTACTCTCTGGTCATTTTAAGAAACACCATAAGAATTCTACTTTATACTTTGCTTTCCTAATTCAGACAAAAAAAAAATGGGGGTTTTATATACATTGTGTGCCTAAGACTCTGTCTTCCGAGTTAGGTTATTTTTTAATTTATTGAGAACACAACTCTGTTAACATTTTTTTTAAATCCCAATCCGCTGGGGCACCTGGGTGGCTCAGTGGTTGAGTGTCTACCTTCGGCTCAGGTCATGATCCCGGGGTCCGGGATCAAATCCCACCTCGGGCTCCCTGCAGGGAGCCTGCTTCTCCCTCTGCTTATGTCTCTGCCTCTGTCTCTATGTCTCTCATGAATAAATAAATAAAATCTTTTAAATAAAATAAAAATCCTAATCCTCAAGATTTGTGTCATGTTTGATCAGAGTCTGCAGGTGTAATTGAAAGCAAAACAGTTTTCTTTTTTTTTTTTTTTAACAAGAAATAATCATTTTTAGCTGGAAGGGATATAGAAATAAACTGAGAAGATTCCAGGTAATCTAAGTTGTGCCATATATTATGAGTCAGAACTAATTTACTGGCTTAAGTAACTGAAAGATAAAAGGAACTGGTTTTAGGTAAAGCTGTATCTGGGTGCAGAAATAACGTCAGGAATCTATTCATTACTGGCACTGCATTTGTCTTCATCCTCTGTCAGGCTTTACCGTTTTGGTGGCAACAATGGCATCAGCAACTCCAGGCCCATATATTCTACTGACTGAGTAACCCCCTTGAAAAGAGAAGGTCTTTGACAGTCCAACTGACTCCCATTAACCTAACTTGGGTTTCATGTTCAATAAGCCAGAACGATTAAAAATGTTTATTGACCAAGCCCGGTCAGTTGGTCACCTCCTGAACACATTTCTAAAGTAAAATCGGCACTATTACCAAAAGAAAGGGGAAAGATATTTCAATGAACATCTGGAACGTTAAAGTGGAAAAGACCTCCAGTACATGTCAAAAGCAGGTGGCTATTCCGTCTCTTACCACTGCCTGTTTCTGTGGTACCAAAGCCTGTGAGTTTCAGTTTTCCCATCCATAGGAGTTAGGTTCCAGGCCAAAGTGATACCTCAAGCCTTTGTTTTCCTCTACTGTTTCGTGGTTCTGATCTTAAGAACCCAGGGCAGGAATAAGGGGACACCCAGAAAATGGAGACATTTACAAATAGCAACAGAAAGTGAGAGATGCATCATGTTTCATGTAGAGGTGCTTCAGGTAGAAGCAGGAAGCTGGTTTGGCAGTGGAAGAGTGAAGAGCTTTTACTGCATCCTGAGGTAGTGATGAGGAGTGCAAGACAATTTGAGTGAGTGAATGTGTGTGTGTGTGTGAGACAGAGAGAGAATCATTAAGATTCACAACTAACCATCACAAACTTTAGTATAATCTCTATAGACATTTCACAACCCACATAGAATTTTGTTAACCTCTTCATTTTAACTCGGAGACTGGATTCCAGACACAATCTTTTCAAGGTAACAAAACAGCTCGACTGAGAAGTTATGTCTGTGGTCCTTTGCTTGTTTGTTTGTTTCATTTTTCCTACAGATACTTACACATACTCAGATGGAGTTGGGGAGAATTACGGAAGTTTAAAAAAAACAAAACCCCGGGCTTTACCCTCAGAAAAGTATGCTTAATGAGAACAAAATATATAAATAACACATGACAATGAAAGGCTAAGATTATCAATAACCAAGTAAATTGCAATATGAATTTAGTGAAAAGGAGATTGATTACCTTCCACTGTGAGGATGTGATGGGGTTTAAATAGCTGGTTTCTTATGTGAAAAGAATTTATTTGTTGCCTACCGTCTAGTCCTAGCATAGGAACTTTTGTTTACATAAGAAAAAGCTGTTAAATTAATGGCTACTGAATAAATTTGACATTCCAAAAAATGCACTTATTTCTTCAGGGGTTAAATTTTCAGCACCTCTACTTTTACCCTAGTTCAATAAGCATAGTCCTAGAGCAATAAGGGATATTTTACCCAATGCAATTTTACTGTCCACCTTAGGAAAATTGCTTAGAGGGTCCCATGTATGAGTGGCATCATCAAAATCTAAGTCACCTCAGTGAACCCTATAGAGCAAATGGTGTCTTGGTGTCACCACAGTGACGTTTCCAAGTATTTGCTCAAACTAAGACCCTGCTCAACAAATTACTCTAGCGTTTGTCTCAATGGTTCCATTACATCATCACAGAAGTCATTTGACAAATTGGACATTGTTTTTCAGAGAGCACATCTAGTAAGCTTCATAGATAGGCCAGCAAGTGAGTCAAACTCATTGGGTAGGCAAGTAGAGCAGGACTGGGGGACACCTTCGGCTGAGGGGCATGATCCCTGGGTCCCAGGATCAAGTCCCGTATCGGGTTCCCCACAGGGAGCCTGCTTCTCCCTCCACCTGTGTCTCTGCCCTTCTCTCTGTGACTCTCATGAATGAATGAATGAATGAATGAATGAATAAATAAATAAATAAATAAATAAATAAATAAATAAAATCTTTAAAAAAAGAAAAAGAGGCAGGACTGGTCCTAGAGACGTCCTGCTTTTAAAAATTATCCAGTTACCATACCATAAAAGATGATCTAACTTTATAAAAATGTTAAATTACTGTGGCACTGTAAGACTATGGATTGTATGAATTAATTACAATAAATTAATTATAATTTAAAATTAATATTGTTTTTAAAAATATTGTTTGAAGCAGTACACACAGAGACAGTATATCTATATACAAAAAGTAAAAGCCTCTACTCTGTACCATAAATAACATGAACTGTTATCAGTGTGTGTTTTTCCAGATGTTTTCTTGTACTACAGGGACAGATATATATATATGTGTGTGTGTGTCTGTATATATATATATATATATATACACAGACACACACACTGAGAACCTCACAATTTATTTAACTATGACTCAGTTGATAGGTTAGTTCCAATTTTTCACCCTTCCAAGTACTACATTTTTCATTTATCCTGTATTTCTAATTCATGAGATGATTAGAAATGTCATTTGAAGTATTCTTAAACATCAGTGCAAATCCTTTCAACATAGAATGAAATTCATGATAAATCATTTCTAGTTTGGACATTATTGGAGAGAGATTAATCACAAAAGAAGATTATTATTAAGTGGTTTCATCCAAAACCTGTTTCACTGATGTGTTCCAAGAATATTATAGATCCATTTCCATGTACTTGATAAACCAAGTTAACCTCTTTTGAGAGAGGAGTAGAAGGTCCAACTAAGGTTAGTATCTCAAATAAAGATAATACTTTCAAATGAGTTTTTAGGGGAAAAAAGGCAATTAAAATATTTTCTATCTACACTGGGTCATGAGCCATACATGTGTTATTAACTTTTTGAACAGTTGGCAGTTGATATTCAAAGTAAGGGGGTCTGTGTGACCCACTTATTTCAACAGTGGCTTTAGAACTATTTGGGGATATTAAAAACTTTGACCTATGCTGGTTCTTTCATGATGAAGGGAATCATCATCATCACTACTATGTTATGGTGTGTGTTTTTAAAAGTACTGAGCCACCTCTGGGCCACTGGACCAGAGTGGGTTGGCCCCCAACGGTGAACAGACCAAACCATAGCTTTAGTCCAAGAATATGGAAACTGACAACAAATTATTGCTTGTGGTCTATTTCCAGTTTTCAAGTGCAAACATACCAAAGTTTATTTTAAATTTGAGCCAGTCAGACATTTAGTAATATACATCAAAGAAGAAGTGAAGGCTTCCCATGTTTATTATTTCAATATGATGTCTGTTCTAATAAAGTAGAAGAATGCATATGATAGACCATGTAGTAGAAATTCTCTGGTTCTACAGTTAGGCCTTAAATATATACATATATTTGTAAATTAATCCAAAACACATTGCCATGGTTCCAGTTCCTCTGAAAGCTGATTGCTTTCCATCCCTTTTTTAATTTTAGAAATATAGTGGCTGACTGCCAGGACACTTTCAGATAAACAGTCCACTCCGTGTATAAAAGGGGCATAGAATCACGAATATTCAGAAACCACGGAACGTTATTTAAATAAGTTAAAGTTATAATGGTCTTCCCTATTAATTAAAAAAAAAAAGCCATCTGTGCAAGGTGAATTTTGGTAAGGTCCCAATTTTTTTAATGATTGTGGATGGAATTTGCAACTGCTCTCATAGTGAGAGTACGGCTCAGGGATTCCCAAGATAAAATGTACTGTTTATATAATTTTGTGGTCATTTGACTAAATTTCTAATAAAACACTGGAAAGAATTCGTGTTATTTTATCAGAATTTATAGTCATACTGGAAGGGATTGGCTCTCCACTAACATCAGCTTTCTACTCTTCGACTTCCTTA